>NC_137743.1:64830530-65430530 GCF_963264785.1 Psittacula echo | reverse complement strand
ACCCGTCGTACTTTTCTGCATGTTTTAAAATGAGTTCATTGAGGACAGTGATCGCTAGGGACTAAATAAGCTACAATTCCACATTGCGTGATCCTGGACACCAAAAATGAAGTACCGTAAGCATACATAATAAAGATGTGAAGATGTTTGAGCATTCACCTGAATGTTTTACACATACTTTCCTTTGTGTAGATATTCTGACCTGGATGGACATCATCGTCACACAGTATATGATGGGACTTTACCTCATCCGTTTGCAATAACAATATTTGAAGACACGATATATTGGACTGACTGGAACACAAGAACAGTTGAAAAAGGAAATAAATATGATGGATCAGGCAGAACTGTTCTTGTGAACACCACACACAGGCCATTTGACATCCATGTTTACCACCCATACAGACAACCCTTTGGTAAGAAAACAGATTTAGATTTGCGTTTAACTGTTATCCAGAGACTTACCGTGAAAGGTCTTGGGTGCTCTCCGCTTTTGCCTTTTCTGGGAATAAAATACGCAGAGTAAATATAGACCTTTACAATTATAAATTGCCTTTTCTTTCAATAGTAATAACTGGAAATGTGTAATTTTAAATTAATTTCTGAAATGTCATGGCTTAATAGCATACATTTCCTGTATATGAAATCATACATTTGTCTCCCTAGTTTCTGGTATTCAACTTATTACATTTAGGCTTTCAATACAGTATTAGAAGAGTCTGTTGTACATTGAGACCTTTGTGTCCTGGGGTTTGCAAAGTATAGTAATATTTCTTCTTCTGTTTTGCCAGTAAATAATCCTTGTGGCACCAACAATGGTGGTTGTTCCCATCTTTGTTTGATAAAAGCTGGTGGTCAGGGTTATTCCTGTGAATGTCCTGATAACTTCATGATAGTACAGTTCGGCAACACAGCCCACTGCCTTCCCATGTGCTCTAGCACCCAGTTTCTCTGTGCAGACACTGAGAGGTAAGTTCACTGCTCACTGTCTCTTTTTCAAAGATGTGCAGTTTAGTCTCTTCAGAAGGACATGAAGTTAGGGATCCCTTTTGCTCTCACTGTGAATCTGTGGTGTGTGTGCAAAGACAAAGTAAGGACCAGACAGAGTTCCCTTTTGGAAAAATACTTCCAGATTAATTGTTTAAATAGTACTTTTTACTTTTCTTCCCATTATATGGTATTGCTAATGTAGCAAAGGTTGAGTGTTAGAAATGTGTACCTCTATGAAGCATCTCCAGTTGAATTCACAAACCTAGGACCTTCTCTTATTTTTTTGTTCATCTTTTACAATGTATCTGTTTCTGCCAAATATATGCTGTCTGCCAGTGACACAGAAAAACAATTTAGTTGATCTGGGGGTGCATTTCCGACTCTTTTTCTGAGACAACAGCAGTAAAGGGAGAGAAATGGTCATAAAATGTGCTGATATTGTATCACTCTGGAGCCTATCAGGCAGACCTGCTTTTTTGGGTGGCCTTTTGAAGCAGTGTTACAACAATATTGCCTAGTGAAATTCTTGTGCTAAGTTCAGGTGAATTAAAATATTACATTAAAATTCCAATTGATAATTGTTTTAAAAAGCATGAGAGGTGGTTACCATAAATATACATAAAAATTAAAATGTTCTTAATTTGCTGTTAACTTCCTTCTAGAGACCCACCAATGTCATCTATTTCTGGTGATAGGATTGTGGTTGTATAGCTGTAGAGACATATAAAAGAAAACACTGTCCTCTCTTTGTAGGTGTATTCCTATCTGGTGGAAATGTGATGGACAGAGGGACTGTAGAGATGGCTCTGATGAGCCCCCTACCTGTCCACACCGATACTGTCCTGTTGGTCAGTTCCAGTGTAATGATGGGAACTGCACAAGTCCACATTTCCTGTGCAATACTCAGCCAGATTGCCATGACAGATCAGATGAAGATCCTGTACTTTGTGGTATGTTGCAACTAATAAATTTAAGTGTTTTGCCAGTACAAAACATGTAAACCATGTGTAAATTTCAGAATCATTATCCCTTTTTGTAGTGACAGAACAAGGGAAAATGGTATTAAATTGAAAGAGGGTAGATTTATATTAGCTATTAAGAAGAAATTCTTTGCTATGAGGGTGGTGAGACACGGGAAGAGTCTGCCTAGAGAAGCTGGGGCTGCCCCATCCCCAGAAGTGTTCAAGGCCAGGTTAGGTGGGGCTTTGAGCAACCTGGTCTGGTAGAAGGTGTCCCTGCTCATGGCAAGGGTGTTGGAACTAGATGATCTGTAAGGTCCCTTCCAATTCTAACCATTCAATGATTCTGTGATTTTACAGATGGAAAGGTGAGATAGACAGATGCACTCGTTATTAATCTTGCACCTGCTAGAGCAATTCTGTGTGCAAAAGAAGGGTACAGGAGATCAGAAATATCAAAACAAATCAAAATATCAAAACAGAAACATTTTCTACACCTTTGAGATAGATTTGCACTGATGTAAATTTCAATCTGAAGTATAAAATACTAGAAGCAGGACCTACTTTGTTAAGTAAACCATGGTGAGTATGAGGAATCCAAGACTTCCTAACACTAGGTCAGTCTACCAGCTATGCTAATTTTCCCTGTATTGTAGATACATTGTGATGATTTGACAAAATTATTTAGAATCATAGAATCATAGAAGAGTTAGGGTTGGAAAGGACCTTAAGATCATCTAGTTCCAACCCCCCTGCCATGGGCAGGGACACCACCTGCATTTCACCTTCTGCATTGCAGTGCATGTGGGAAGATTTGTTTTGGAGAGTTGTGATTTCTAAAATACTGCTTGTGATGGCAGTGTTTTAGAAATGTAGCCTAGCTATGCTTGTGGAATTATGTTATTTCCTTAGAAACTGTCTTATTCCACATACTTATGTCTAATTTAAAAAAGCACATCCTTAGTTCTCTTATTGTGAATAATGTAGTTCTGGCAGTTGTAAGCTCAGTAATATAAAGGGGAAGTGGTGGTCGGGAAAGCAGTGTGGTTATATAGTTGATAGTTTCACTGTCTTCCATTAGCAAAGTGTTTCTAACAATGACAGAAATGTCAATTTTACCTGAGTTTCAAATAGCTAAGCTCTTGAGTGTGGCACAGGGGAATATTATATAAGTAGAAATGTGTCAGCTTTATAATGTGTCACTGATTTTAACATATTGGGTACAATAAAAGTCGGTTTAGGTCTATATAATTTGTTCTGCTTATCTTGTGCATGGGAATAGAATCCTTTAGTCTAGAAAATGTATGGAAATTGTAACGTACTGTTCCTTCTTGAACAGTCTGGCAGTGTATACAAAAAAAGTAGTAGGGTGGTGTCCAGTGAGACGTACAAAGTGTGGAAGCAGAGATCAATGTTGACTCCTATTTTCATAGACCTTCAGAGCTTCCCCCAGTTTGCCAGCACTGCTGACATTAGATTACAGTGCCTTGCCTTTGGGAATAGTGGTTGTACATGTATAGGTTGTGGAGCTGATATTATCATGGCCTTCTGTTTTCTGAGATGTTCATTCATAGTCAGAGGAACAGGCTTATCAGGCAATGTATATCTAAAAGGGTAGTACAGCCAGAGCCGTCACAATGTTGCTTAGCTGCTCTGCAAAGTGATGGGAACTGCCATGTCACGTTCCAATGCTGGCTTTACTCACCTATGCCTTAGGAGAAGATAGTATCTGTTCCACTCCTAGAAAAATGTAGATTCATAGTGAGCTTGTCTCAAGATGTCTGTGGGAAACATGCCATGTGACGTTAGAAATCTGTACCTTAACTGAGCAAGTAAATGTGATTTCCAGTTTTTACTGGCTTTCTTTCTAATTTTTTGTGTAGACATGATAACTGCTTAATCGACATAACAGCTGACTGTTCTGCAAGTTTCAGTATCCTAACAGCAGTTCTGTATTCTTTCAGCTAATCACCAATGTGAAACTCATCAGTGGCAGTGTGCAAATAAACGATGTATCCCAGAAGCCTGGCAGTGTGATAGAGAGGATGACTGTGGTGACAACTCGGATGAAGATAGTACTCACTGTGCTAGTAGAACCTGTCCCCCGGGCCAATTTAAATGTGACAATGGCCGCTGCATCCCGCAGTCCTGGAAATGTGATGTGGATGATGATTGTGGTGATAACTCTGATGAGCCATTTCATGAATGCAGTAAGCACACAGCTGTAGTAAGCTGCCTACATTATAGTGCACCAAAAGCAGAACCAACTGCTTTATTTAACTTTCCTAAGGCTTAAAATTCATTGGAAAGGCATGTTTTCTGTGAGCTAATTGCAGTCTCTCGTGAGACCTCACTTGGAGTATTGTGTGCAGTTCTGGTGTCCTCAACATAAAAAGGACATGGAACTGTTGGAACAAGTCCAGAGGAGGGCCACGAGGATGATCAGGGGACTGGAGCACCTCCCGTATGAAGATAGGCTGAGAAAGTTGGGGCTTTTCAGCCTGGAGAAGAGAAGGCTGCATGGAGACCTCATAGCAGCCTTCCAGTATCTGAAGGGGGCCTACAAGGATGCTGGGGAGGGACTCTTCATCAGGGGCTGTAGTGACAGGACAAGGGGTAACGAGTTCAAACTTAAAGAGGGGAAGTTTAGATTGGATATAAGGAAGAAATTCTTTACTGTGAGGGTGGTGAGGCACTGGAATGGGTTGCCCAGGGAGGCTGTGAATGCTCCATCCTTGGTGGTGTTCAAGGCCAGGTTGGATGAGGCCTTGGGTGGCATGGTTTAGTGTGAGGTGTCCCTGCCCATGGCAGGGGTGTTGGAACTAGATGATCTTAAGGTCCTTTCCAACCCTAACTATTCTATGATTTTATGTAGTTAAGAGTGATAGAAAAAAGAGTATGTGCTAATTCACTACTGATTCTTGAAGGAGAGAAAGCTTATTTATGCTGGCCAAATTATCAAGAACTGGTAGTGTCTCACTGACTTGCTTGATGCTAGCAGCATCCTTTGCTTGGTGTCTATCAACACTTTGTAAAAAGGATATATGCTGATCCATGGCCTATGTGGAAGTAGTGAATACCAATTCACCAATTTTTACCTTGTTCCATTTTAGAGTCTGACATATGTCATACTTATTACAAAACCAAAATGAATTTTCATTTCTTGAAGCTCATGTTTCTCAGGATGACAGGCATACGAATCAAAAGCTTACTGGGAGAAAAAACATACAGCACAGTCTAGCCTGTGTTTAACAGCAGGGTTTTTCTCTGTGCTCCAGCACCTCTCTTTGAGTTACTGGCCATCTGGAAGAACTTGTGACAAAGTCTGGGCATCTGAGGACAAGCTCCCTCTTCTGGCTTCCAGGCTTGGGGCTTCTATTATCACCATTACCAGCTCTAAAGACTTCAGGGAAAACCACACTGAATGGCGTTTGAACCTTTCATGGGTTTGTAATGTATGCAAAGTACAAGCAGCATAAGTTGAAAAAGATAATAAAATCAGATACATTTAACGCTTTCTCTTTACAACACTGACATTGGCAGATAGCTCTTTTTAGTAGAAATAATGACTATGTATTATGACAGATTTTGGAGGACAAAATAGCAAGGAGGAAAATTTAATGTCTAAGTAACACAACTTTGACAACTGCCTCTTTCAGTGGGCCCTGCCTATCGGTGTGACAATCACACACAATTCAGCTGTAGAACCAACTACCGCTGTATACCGTTGTGGGCAGTGTGCAATGGGGATGATGACTGCAGAGACAACAGTGACGAGCAAGGCTGTGGTATGTTTGGAGAAAATAATTTCATCATAACTTTGTACCTAAAATATTTCTTTAGTTTACAAACACCTCAGTTTTCTCAACAGCTTCACTGACAAGGTACTATTCATGTTTTGCTTGATATCAACTAATTATCTTGGTAGCTATTTGTCAGGAGAAATTCTGTGTGCAGCAACTCGTTGTTCAGCTCACATGTTTATGAACTCTAAAGAGCAGGATTTTATTATTTTGTCTAATATGTCATCAAATTAAACAGGAAATATTGTTACTTGAGCAAAACTATTTCAGACAAAACTCAGTATTTTTTACATCTACTTAACTTACCTCCTGTACTGATGAAACCATCAGTAATAGGAAGTATGATAATGCATTTGCAGTCCCTTGCACCTGTGTTAAAACCTTAGACATTCATACACAAAGCTTAGAAGACATCGGATCATATCAGAACCAGAAAAGAACTGAAAGTGTAACATGCCATGAGGTCAAGATGCCTTCCTTTGTCAGTAATAAGCTTGTCTCTTTTTGTTTCCATCTCAGTTCTATGTAGTTATTTCAATTGTTTCTTAATCACATCTCTGTTATTTGGCCCAGTTCGTGGCACGAACGTCTCTATTTCAATTATCTTCTGTGCATTCCAACTTATCCAAAGACTATGCTAATGTGCTGTTTCATTGGGAAACTGTCTGCACTGCAGAAGAGATGACTTGCAGTCCTCTTGGAGATTTCCGTTGTCACAATCATCGATGTATCCCACTGCGCTGGAAGTGTGATGGAGATAATGACTGTGGAGATAACTCTGATGAGCACAACTGCAGTGAGTTATTTTTTGGCTGTCATGATATAGTTCAGCTCATGACTTAACTATCCCTTTTCTTGTGAGAATGAGGCAGACAGTTCTCAACTGCAGCCATTCCCTTGTTTCTCTCTGTAGCCTGTCTCTGCTGAAATACCATGATGTCAGAAGGAAGTCAGACTTGTGGTGGCAGAAGGAAACGTTCTGGATACATAAAACCACTGATAAATCCACTCACTATAAAGCACAAATTCCTGTTTTCTGCTAAGAAATGACATTTGAATTCTGCCCTGTGTGCAAAAGTACTATTATACAATTCCTCAGACAATGAAAGCAGATCATTTTTTTTCTGATTTGGAGTAAAGGTTCCTGTATAATTCTGTGATGAAACAAAATCCACATGACTTTCCTTTTTTCTGTGTCAAAAGGGGCATAAAACGTTTAACATAATTCAAGAGTATTGGGGAGAATGCTGTTTTAACATAATTTACTTTTGTTATGCCACATTATCTGCTCAAATTACTTTTGTCTAATAAGATAGGCGTGGATGTTTACATCTGGGGAACTTTTCTTATTTGTACATTCATTTTAAATGAAGGTCCTCGTGAATGCACAGAAAGCGAATACCGTTGTGACAACTTGCGCTGCATACCATCCCGGTGGGTCTGTGATCACGATGATGACTGTGAGGACAATTCAGATGAACGTGACTGTGGTGCGTATTGTCTGGATGCTACTTCTTATGTATTCACACTTTATGTGTCTAATGTGATAAATTATTCTGCAAAGTAGTCCTTTATGGGAAGCATCTTTAATGGAATAATGTTAATCAAATCACTTCAGTCATTCCACCAAAAGTAGAGGATTACCATAGTTTTAATGGTCTTGGATTTTGCAGTCTTTTTTAGGATGCTGTTCTCGAAAAGTAAACACTTTATCTGGATTTGAACAAGGTATTTGAACTGTTACTTCTGAATCTTTTCAGATCTGAGGACCTGCCACCCAGGTTATTTCCAGTGTGATAGTGGACACTGTGTTGCAGAGCGCTTCAGATGTGATGGAAATGCAGACTGCCTCGATTTCTCTGATGAAGCAACTTGTCGTGAGTTTCTGGCTTTGCAATCGGTGCTCATTGAGCTCACTTCCAGAAAGATCTGTCCTTTCTCTCTAAGTGAGATGACTCCTTAGAGTTACAGAATTCTGCAACACTCAGTGATGTCAGTAAAAATTCAGGATAAGTATAATATTTTGAATCAGCTTTTTAATATAATGATGGATTGCCATCATTTACATTGATTGTAAACACATTCCTAATGCTAGTAAATTAATGTGTTTACAAGGTCCAGTGGAAGATAACGCATGTGTTCGAATTAAATTTTTTTACTATCCCACAGACACTGCAGGATCCACTGTTTCGGTTGTACTGTTTTCCAACAGGGCTATGTAATAGGATTGTTTTTAATAATGCTCACAGGTGTGATGATAAAGAGCTGTGCTTCCACAAACCTGGTTTAGGCAATCATTCCCCATAGTGATGATCACTCCTGCTCTCTGCTTAATGAATGCTCTTTGGGTCCTTGTGGATAAAGGTGGTTTATTGAAAATACTGAGGTGGAGAGTTCGGAATAAACTGCATTAAGCTGCTGATGAGTAGTCATTGTTAATATTTAAAGCAATTTGGCATATTCATCCTTTCATGAACAATTAAATTTTGCCTTATCATCACTGTTCATCATTTCTTATGATTGACACTACATATCAAGGCTCTTTTAAGATTTCACTGATGGGATGAGTGGTTTTCCAAAAAACTTCAAGATTTTGTATCAAAATCATCACAATTACTAACTAGGTTGAAATATCTAGAGATAAATGGAAAGCAATTGATAATTTTAATTTCCTTTGTGTGGAAGTGTGGCAAAACCTTGGAGCATTTCAAAGCTAGTAATAAAAAATTAACTGGGGTTAACTAATAATCAGTAAAATAATAGCCTGTAATTATAAGGTATGAAGAAATCAATAAAGCGCAATTTGTAATTTAGTCTTATCCCAAAGCTCAGAAGAACAAACCACTCTGTGAGATAAATTTGATAAGATTGCTTGAAATAATTTTGGGGACAAATTAATTTATAAATAATATTTATTTTTTAAAGGAAACAAGATAACCATCATTGAATGACCTTGGGGGCTGACCTTGCAAGTTTTCCTTTCTGCAAGCAGTGCATGTAACAGCTCTGTCAGTGTTAAAGGAAACCCAAGGGGAGAGTGGCAAAAATGTTTGGTTGGGAAGTATCATTACACAGATGGAATAGAGCTTTTTGTTGACAGGCTTCCTCATAATAACAGGAAACGACCAGGGGAAAGTGTCACCAAAATGAAGGCAAGGGAGGGCATGTAATGTCATTAAAACATGGCAGGGCTTACTAAACTTAGCTGCTCATGGTTAATGCTGCCCTTGGCATCAGAAACACGATCTTAGCAGGTACTCACCTAAGTGGCTGTATATATACCTAGAGATACGTGTCAGCAGCCTTAGGAGTGTGCAGGGACCATCTGTTAACCAGCATGAATTTAAAAGGCTTGAAGTGAGCAGCAAAGGGATTGCTCCAAAAGATGTGCACTTGTTCTTTCGATTACCAAAGTCAGTGACAGGTAGGCTGGTCAAAAGCAGTGATATGTGTTCCTTCCTTCATCATAGCTGTTTCAGGTGATGTTTCTCTTTGGCTTTTGGCAATGCTTACTGATATTTGTAGCCAACTGCAACTTAAAGTAATGCCTAGTGTTGAGAGGGAGCAAAATGTAGGACCAGCTTGCTTATCTTTCGGAGATAACATGCTGCTTTTAAACTTCTTTCTTCCCTCTGTCTGCTGAAGTAAAATATTATATCAGCTATATATCAGTGTGGTGACTAAGGAGTCACTTAGCTTTCATTAAAGCTCATAACAGGGAGAAAAAAGATTATTGTCAGCAAGAGATAGAAGGGATATACTGAGAAAGTGGACTGGGTGATAGTATTAGTCATAGTAAAATCCAGAGTTGTTGGAGTTTCACACTGAATTTAAGGCAGAGTTTTAAAGTGGATTAAGCAAGAAAATGTAGGTTGGAGCTTGAAGAAGACATTTTCAGTAGTTTAAATCAACTTTCATATTTTGGTTTAGCTATTGTTGCTATCTTATAAAAAGATCCAGGACTGTATATAAAGGTGCCCTCACCTATTTGTTTTGGTCACCTATTTGTTGTGGTCAATGGGACAGAGTTTGGTTGGAGGCTGGTATCTACTGGAGTGCCTCAAGGGTCAGTGCTGGGGCCAGTATTATTCAATATCTTCATCAATGACCTGGATGAGGGAATTGAGTGTACTATCAGCAAGTTTGCTGATGACACTAAGCTGGGAGGAGTAGCTGACACGCCAGAAGGCTGTGCTGCCATCCAGTGGGACCTGGACAGGCTGGAGAGTTGGGCTGTGAAAAATGTGATGAAATATAACAAGGGGAAGTGTAGAGTGTTACATCTGGGTAGGAACAACCCCAGGTTCCAGTACAGGTTGAGGAATAACCTATTAAAGAGCAGTGTAGGGGAAAGGGACCTGGGGGTCCTGGTGGACAGCAGGATGACCATGAGCCAGCACTGTGCCCTTGTGGCCAAGAAGGCCAATGGCATCCTGGGGTGCATTAGAAGGGGGGTGGTCAGTAGGTCAAGAGAGGTTCTCCTTCCCCTCTACTCTGCCCTGGTGAGACCGCATCTGGAATATTGTGTCCAGTTCTGGGCCCCTCAGTTCAAGAAGGACAGGGACCTGCTGGAGAGAGTCCAGCGCAGGGCAACTAAGATGATTAAGGGAGTGGAGCATCTCCCTTATGAGGAAAGGCTGAGGGAGCTGGGTCTCTTTAGTTTGGAAAAGAGGAGACAGAGGGGTGACCTCATTAACGTTTATAAATATACAAAGGGGGAGTGTCACGAGGATGGAGCCAGGCTCTTCTCAGTGACAACCAATGGTAAGACAAGGGGTAATGGGCTCAAACTGGAACAGAAGAGGTTCCACTTAAATGTGAGAAGAAACTTCTTCTCAGTGAGGGTAACGGAACACTGGAACAGGCTGCCCAGGGGGGTTGTGGAGTCTCCTTCTCTGGAGACATTCAAAACCCGCCTGGACACATTCCTGTGTAACCTCATCTAGGTGTTCCTGCTCCGGCAGGGGGTTTGGACTAGATGATCTTTCGAGGTCCCTTCCAATTCCTGATATTCTGTGATTCTGTGTATAGTTACCTAAAGTATCCGTGAAGCCAAGGAAATTAAGTATTTTCCTGTTTCTGTCTTCCTTCTGTGTATTGATCTACTGAGAAAAAAAGATGTCTGTATGCTGTAGCTTGTGTTGAACTCCAGCTCCAGCTGTTTCCCAGAAATTATTATTCCAGTTGGAATGAAAATATCAGCCCTGTGCTCTGTGCTGACTGATGTTGGCCTTTTAGATGATATTGAAGGCTTGGTTCTCACTTACGTGCTCAAATGATTTTAAGCTTCAGTACTTAGGAGTATTCCTTTCTCTTTACGTTGGTATCAGGGCAGTTCTGTGTATCTTCCTGTGTACTTAATTTTAACACTTGTGCTTTAAGAAAGAAGGGGCATCTGCACAGTAGGATCTTTATTTTTCTGATGGTAACCACATCCTGGAATGTGCATTGCAACAGTTAATCTTTCAGAACCTGGGTTACACAACATTTGTCTGTCCTTAAAGGGAGGAAAAAGCATTTGAGAAGCTGTTGAAAGGGCAAGGGTGTGGTTTATTTATATAGGTTGGAAGAGTCATATTTTTCATTTCTCTTCGCTCTAATTTTTTTTTTTTTTTTTTTCCACAGCTTTTACAGAATCTATTTTGGGGTTAGGGCATTTTTTGTTGTTTTTACATGTTTTGGGGTTTTGTTGTGGTGGTTGTTTTTTACTATGCCAACATGAGTTGTTTTGGAATTGGATATCTTACGTAGTTCTTTAGTCATTCATGTTTGGTGTCAGTGACATTATTTTCCTTTATTACTGAACTAGATTTCTGAGTAACAAATTCAAGTAGCATTTGTTAAATTAACAATGGTTTATTTTCAAAATCTTCTGGGCATACCTTACCTTGTTCCACTACTTATTCAAACCTGAATTAATTATGTTATAGCTACCAAGAAGTCCTCAGTCCTTGCAGTCCGTTGTTAATGTAGTGCCTTATATCTCCTGCTATGGAGGGAAGGACATTGAAAAAATGATATAGGGTTAGGCTGAATATTTTTCAAGAAAACCTAAAATTCTTGTTGTAATTGAAAATGTCCTAATAATTTTCTTTTCTTCAGCAACACGGTATCCTAACGGTACATACTGTCCACCCATGCTGTTTGAATGTAAAAACCATGTCTGTATCCAGCCATACTGGAAATGTGATGGCGATAATGACTGTGGAGATGACTCTGATGAAGAACTTCACCTTTGCTGTAAGAGAGAAAAATTATATTAAAATGAATATGTGTAATAAAATCTAATTATAGTAGAACAATTAGAAAATAAATTTTAAATAACTTCTTTTCACTGGAGATTCTCACAGACTTAATTCAGGGTGAGTGCTGAGAATTCTGCTTCATATGCAAGTTCACTTCATCCTCCTATAGTATGTTTCTCACTGCTTTGCAGATGTTTGTATATGTGGTCATAAGAGTAGGGAGAAACATGTCAAAGAGGAAAGGACTCTATTTCACATTTTTAAGTTGGTTATGTAAAATAAGAGCATCAGTTTGCAGTTAATGATTAATTCAGATAACTTATATTCTCAAAGGTGCTGACATTTTAAAGCTATCAGTATAGTTGGGACATTTTTGTAAATACAGTTGAGGAGTCCTGGCTTTATTTCTAAAAGTGAGATGTTGGAGGTGCTACTTACTTAAACAATTTTTGTCAGTTATGTACTATATAGCTGCTTAAATAGCATTTGTTCATAAACAGATCTAGAAACCTCAGTGTTATATGTAGAAACATAGGATGTGTCTTTGGCCAAAGACAATGTACTGTCTTCTGACAAGAAAAGTGTAATGTCTTAACATGCAATCACAAAAAAGTGGAGAACATGTTATTTTGGCTCTGAATGCCTCCACACCTTCTGAAATATAGGAAACATACAAATGTTACCAGATGAAAGTGATTAGGTTAATTTGTGACTCAGTGGCATGAAGTGTCAAAGTGTGACTGACTTGATCTCTGCGGTTTCAGTGGATATTGCCTGTGAATCTCCATTCCGTTTCCGATGTGAGAACAATCGCTGTATATATAGTCATGAGCTGTGCAACCAGGAGGATGACTGTGGAGATGGAAGTGATGAGAAAGAGGAACACTGTACGTTTACACAAAATTGAGCAGCAAATTCAGTAATTGTGATGTTCTTAATGTTTAATGATATCAAAGGACTAAGGAAATGTCAACATTAAGCATAAATTATGAAAACTAGAGCTCAGTAGGAACTATTAGTATGAACTAATTTGAACTATGATTATTGATAGGTACTATGTATTCACAACTCTCCATGCAAGTAGCAAAAATCAGCAAACATTTGTCTAAAAAGTTCAGAGCATGATTTTCAAAATAATAATTGTTTTTTATTATGAGCAGCAACTGAATTGTATCAGTTTATTATGAACTCCACTGAAAATAATGAAGAAGAAAGTTTTACTGTATTATAAAATAAGGGCGGGATGGATAGCTGGGATTTTTAAAATAGAGAAACGAGTGCTTCTGAACTTGTGGCGCTGTTGTTGACATAGTAACAGTGTTGATGATATTTATGCCCAAATCCTGCTGAAGTTCTGTTAATAGGTTTCTGTCCTTAGGTATCTTATGTAGTTTTCATTGACTATGTTGATTTTTATATTATCAAGTTTAATCATATTGCTTAATGATATTATTTGCTAGCTTTATTGTATGATATCCTCAATGTTAACTATTTACTAATATCTCAATAATCTTTCGAAGTCTGCAGTAGCTGTATGAAGTGTATTGTTAAAGGATATTAATAGAATTGCACTATTAAGAAGAAAGCTCAATCAACCGTTAACAAGAGGAATTTACCTCCTGTCTTTATAAAATGGAGGGGCTCCTTTCAGTTCGAGGGGATGTGGCTAGAACTCAGGAGGCCATGTTTCTAGTTTCAGCTTTACTACAGACTTCCAAATTCTCTCAAGTCATTATTTTACTGGATTGCATCAGCTTCCTCATTATCAGTGTGGAATAGTAATGTCTGTTGGTACTTTATAGCTGAAACTGTGACAGAGGAGTGTTTCTCTTCTTGACTATAGGTAGAGAACCTACCCCAAGACCATGTACAACTGAAGAATTCAAGTGCAGTAATGGAAATTGCATTCCTCTACACTATGTTTGTGACAATTATGATGACTGTGGTGACCATTTTGATGAAATGGGCTGCAGTAAGTAATAATGTCAATAGAATACAAAATTACAGTGCTATTGAAGTAAAAATTTCTGGAACTGATAACAATACATGTTTCTTCTTGACTAGCATACTAAGAAGTGTTGATTTTTAATTAGCCTGTGCTAGGATTATCAAATTAGCCATGACAATATCTCCCGTTTTCCTTCTTTTGCAGTATTTAAAAGGCATGTAGATGTGGCACTTAAGGGACATGATTTAGTGGGAGTTGGCAGTGTTAGGTTTATGGTAACACTCAATGACCTGAAAGGTCTTTTCCAACCTAAATGATTGAAATTCACTGCTCTGAACAGTCAATTTTAGGCTTAGAGTATTTATGCGTCACAAAAAATAATTTGATCTTATTTCTGATCTTGTTTTGAAATGGGTTGCATTATGGAGGCAAGAACAGCCAAATATTTCAATCATAATTGCAATAAGCCAACCTAGGGAATTATTCATGGGCAGTTGCTGCAGCCCTGTTAAAAACTGAAGTGTATTGAGATGTTTGCATTTTCCTGTTTTCAGACATGATCATAAAATTTTACAAAGACAGCCAGTTTTGGGCTGAGGGCCCTCTCAGATCTTCTGCACAACTTCTATTAATCATGCATTATACATTTACTAGTATCCGTTTAGACGTAAAAGCTTTGACTTGAACTTTGAAGCAAGAGTGAGTGTTCTCATGGAATCTGGAAAAAAAAAAATCCTAACTTTTTTTATTAATATATAGACAGCTGCAGAGTGATAATAGGAGCATGTACTTGCAATTTCAACTGGTCAGGCTTTGATGGCTTCAAGTGACAGTGTGCCAAATGATGCCCTGGTGATATACAAGCCAGTATGCTTGCAAATCGCAAGTAACTCAGAAGCCTACAGTGCAATCCATTTTGAAGCAGCTGTTTTCTCCGTTTCACATACCATCCCAATGGTCTTTAGGTAATATAACCTGATGCAATGACTGAAAATATGAAAGTACAAAAAGGATATGAAACAGTGCAAACCAGACACCTGGCAGCCAGCTCTCTCCTATCTGGGGGCAAATGTGAATGCAGATCAGGTGGTAACATTTGTAGCTTTCCCAACATCAAATACCTGTGTTCTGGAAAAAATAGAATATTTATGTGTGTGTGTGTACCATAAATTTATGCTTTGCATGTATATGTAATTGACCTGTTTAAACTTAATTCAATTAGCACTGGGATGTGTATGTGTAAAGGAATGTAATACGTTTGCCTTACATCTCTTTCTCATGCTCTGTCAATAAGCATCTTATTTCTTGTTTCTGGTTATATAACAAAATTGAGTTTGAAAGTACTTGTGTATATGTAGAATATGTCAGAATCAAGACAATTTTGACTGTACTTTGAGAAGATTATAATTTTCACTATCTGTTACAGAGTATCTGTTATCCTTGACTTGTCTTTTCCATTATAGGCATGTTTTAAAGGGCAGTGCATTCTGTGCAATGACCTGTATTGACTTCAGTAGGTTTTAGATTAGGTACAGCATGAACAAGCTGTCATCTTCTCTCTAATTTGCAGATATAAATAATGTAGGGCCTGTGTTATACATGATAGCAACTGAGAACATTTTTTGCTTAGATGACAATAAAAGACTGGGTAAGAAAGAGACAGGTTGGAAAAGGTAGGAGATAGAGTCAAGTCTCTTAAATAGTCACTGCAGATTGGTGTTAATGTAGAATGCCACGTGTCTTAAGGAAGGTGAGCTTTGATTGTTAAGGCTCTTATCCTGGCCCTGTTCGCTTCTAGAGTTAAACTTCTTAGTTGACAGCCATCTTGACCAGCATTTACCACCCTCTCCTAGTTAGTTATAGAGAATAGATGCTCACATTAATTGAGTTTCAGTTAGAAAAAAAAGGAAAGAAAATTAATGGGAAAACAATTTTCAGTTATCATAATGATAAAAATTATGACAACAATTTTCAGTTATCATAATGATAAAAATTATGACATCCCCCATCACTTTGGTTTTTTAATTATAATTGTATAATTTTTTTCCCCCCCCCTAGATCCTGGAACAGAGCGAACTTGTGCAGAAAATATCTGTGAACATAACTGTACGAACCTGAATGAAGGAGGCTTTATCTGTTCCTGTAGGCCAGGGTACAAGGCCAGTGAAACTAACAGAAACTCCTGTGATGGTATTTTCAATCTTCTAAACATCTCCTCACTGTTCAGTGACCTGTCACTTCATCATCCTAATGTGACTGCCTATTTTTGCATTTTAACAGGGCTGTTATACGTTGAGCAGATGCTTCCAAAATTGTTTTGGTGATGAATCATATTTTCTACCATTGCAGATCTCATTCAACAAAGAACTAGCTCCACAGTTCAGACTTGTTTTAAGCTTTTGGTGGCTGTAGGTGTATGTTTTCGCTTTACTGTATATAGGTTTTGTCACATTTTTGCAATCAAGGGACAGAAATTTGCTGGACTTTTTTTTGTTTATTTTACTTTTTTTTCTTGTTGAAAGAAAACTCACTGAAGATTGTGCTGTCCTTCTGTTCTGCTTCCAAACAGGCCTTCAGTAAAGGTCTATTGTGCCAAAATTTTGCACTGGTAAAATATGGTGAGGAGTTTACCTAAAGGCCATTGTACATGGTCATGCAATATAGTACCTTCATGGTAAATATTTCAGTGTGTTTCAATGCGAACACTTCCGTTTGTTGCTTCTAGCCTTTGTGGACGGTTTGTATAGTTTTATCAAACATCATCTAAGGCCTCCCTTTCCTTCTTGATGCTGATGTTTCTGAGGACTAGGTATCTTTGCTTCAGCATTTCAAGAAGGCTTTGCTCTTGCATGTCTTTGTAGTCATGCCTCATTTTTGTCTTTCCTTGGTGATATAGGGTAAAAAAACACGATAAAAAATGTCTCTCTGAAAAGCAACTGAGAAGCAGGAGCAATGCAGTTTCTATTAATTTGTAGTTAAGACGTGCTAAATAGCAGATCAGTTCTGTTAGATAACAGATGCAGATGTTAATGATCACAGATCAGGTCACTGATCTTTTAGAGTATGTGGGAAAGAGACAAACCAACCACTTCACACAATAAAGATGACCAGCATGTGTAAGAAAGACATTGAGCTCTAGAAATCTTTTCTCTACCTGTGCCTAGATATCAATGAGTGTGAGATCTTTGGAACATGCACCCAGGACTGCAAAAATTCCAAAGGAAGCTATGAATGTTTCTGTGCAGATGGCTTCAGGTCTGTGGGTGATCAACAAGGGAAACAGTGTGCAGCTAATGGTATGTTAACTGATACTAAGATTGATTGCTACCTGGAAAGAGCAAGTGGAGTGCAGCAACTTAATGAATATAATCTTTTGGGGTTTTTACGGAGGGAATAATGAAAACCAAACTTCATTCTGTAGCGTATTGTCTGTGTATTCTACCCATTCCATAGTCAGGAATAGAAGCGTTCATCTCTGCTGCCAACTGTAAACATTAAAAATAATATCTTGATTTAGATGCCTGCCTGCCTTTCTGTTGAAATTTTTGGCAGAAAAAAACCCCTGTGCTTATGCAATGGCTGTCATCAGAAGGAAATTAATGTTGCCTATTCCTGAAGTTTAAGTTTTCTTAACAAAATAATGCATCAGAAGAAAGTTGAATTAAACTGGTAAAAGTCAAAGGCAGATTGATGACAGATTGCCATTCATTGTTCATGGACTGATGCACACAAACAGAAGGGCATTGGCCAATGTTTAATGTCAATCATTGGCTTTTTATCATACCTCACTGCAGTGGCTGCATTGTGTGACAGTCATTGAATAGGTAGAGAGTTGATACAGAAAATAATAGTAATAGAATACTTATAATGGAGATGAAGAAAATAGAAAAAAGTGACAATGCAGCGCTATTATATAAAAGACAGAAAGAGTATTGTATTTAGAAAACTACTTACACTTTGTATTTAGAAAACTACTTACACTTCATACACTTTAGCAGCTTTAAGAGATACATGATAGAAGCATGATGTACTTAGTCAAATAGTAAAATCTTCAGGACAGAATGCCTGTGGGCAAAGTTGCATGCTGCTAGAGGTTTTGAAATTTAAAAGTTATTTATAGTATGAGATATGATACAAGAAAACATGGTTTCCAGTCCAGGTGCCTAATTCAGCAAATATTTACTCTTGAGCATGTGACTAGAAATACAAATGGGCATTTACGTCTCAGTTTCTGCCTGGCTGTCTCTTTATGTGCCTGTGTCAGAGAGATAATTCTTTGAAACTTTTCTTCATGGGCTTTATTCAGGAAGCATCTAGACACCCAGATTTTTCAAGGATAAGTGATTGAAGATATTGTGATTTTAGCTGATAACATCATGAAGTTTGTTGTGCCTAAAGTTCCACAGCTGTTTATGCCCAGCACTCTACCACTCTTTGTAGGATAAGCTCACAGCACTTAGAAGTGAGGGCTTTTTTTGCCTGTGTCTGCTGTAGGCCTGACCAGTAGGCATTTTCAGAACACACGTAGAGTATTAGGTCCCCTTTTCCATGTAATACCACATGTATTGGGAATGCTGTCAGTTTCTACACTGAATTGTATGTTCATCAGAGAATAGTCACTTGCCTTATTCTCGCATAGTTAGGTGTGACTTAGAGTGAAAAGGAGTGTGTTCAAATGAACAACTCATAGAAAATTGAGCATTCTTAGTTGGAAAATGCACTGGTAAATGATATTTTCCTTTTCTTGCCAAAGGACTAGTCGTTTCTTACTGGCTCTGTGAAGATGTGATTGATGTAGATCTTCTCTGGAAGAAGAGTGGGATTTAAGTCCATGACTCTCAACTTCCTTATGCCCGTAGCAAAAGGGCCAAACAATTAAATTTTTCTTGCAAGCAAAATCAGCCAGGTGGGACTGATAGTCCCTGTAGTCAAGTTAGAGTATTGAGGCTGCCCCCAGATTAACCTGTGGGTACGAGAACATCCATGTGAATATGGAGACATTAGGATTTAAAGACTTCCAGGTAGAACAACTTGGGTCATGGCTCAAGGTACTGGTACTTTCAAAATTGTGTCCTGTACTTTGGTGGGGGGGGGAGCTGAACTGCATAGTGTATAGCTGCATTCTGGTTTTGAGATGAAGTGGTGATATGCCAACACTGTAATGTTTAAGAATTTTTGAGGAATTATTTCTTAATGATTACTAATGCACTAAATCTATGGTGAGAAGGATAGTACTATCAGTAAGCATTTCCAGAGGTTTTAATGATTTTTCCAAAGCTAATAAATTTGAATACATCTGAAGCTTGAGAAATAGCCCTGCATTCCTCCTGGTTTTTATGCAGACAGAACTTGTGAAACCCCAGTTTAGTTTTGACTAGAAGTGATTTTCATCTGTTTCTTCTAAAATGAAATACATTAAAGTAAAATTCATTATTGTTTCCAGGTAATCCTCCATTGTTACTGCTGCCAGATAATGTACGGATTCGAAGATACAATATCTCGTCAGAACAGTACTCTGACTACATTGATAACCAGGAGCGCATCCAGGCTCTGGATTATGATTGGGATCCCGAAGGGATAGGCCTGAGTGAGTGTGTGTAGAACATTAACACTCAACCATGCAATGGTTGGTTGAAAAATATATTCCTGCAGCGTGGCTATTTAATTTATGCTAGAAATCAAAATGAAATTAGATAAACTGGCCAGGTCTTGCTTGACTGTGTCCCTCCCCTCATTCTCAACCACCAGTGTGGTTCTTTTAAATGCTTTAATTTAGTATAGCTAGGTTTTGTTCAGTTTTTTTCCTTTTGTTTTAGTGTGGGTTCAGCTGTGGAATTGTGGGTCTTTAGGATTATGCAGTAATAGAGGATTACTACAAATGAACCACTTCCTTTTCCTCTGCCTGTGACAGTCCCCAGACCGGGCACAAGTTTTGAATTCCTTAACCAAAGCAGTAGGGGCCAGTAGATCCCTATATTAGCTTATATCGTTGTCTATTGGCTTCCCTGCTTTTGCCTTTTTCACAGGGCAGCTGCCCTGGACCATACTTGCTCCTTAGGGTCATGAGAGTCTAATTACTGTCAAAATAATGTGCAAGTGGCTTCAGAGCTAAGATCTACTCTTAAAAATGTGATGCATATTTCTTGATAATCCAGATCAGGATGATTCTAGATGGTGTCTTACCTATGAGGAATGGCTTAATCTAAAAATGGCTAAAAAAGAAACACACAAACACAATGTAATTTAGTTGAACAGATGACTCCATGTTATTTATAAATAAATGGATTTGGTATCTTTACATAAGAACTTCAGAAAGATTAGAATTTTTCAAAACTATGGAATAACTAGACATTAAAAATTATCTTTGTAATCTTTTTTGAAGGTATTGTGTACTTCAGCATACTGGGACAGGGTTCTGAGTTTGGAGCCATCAAACGGGCTTATCTGCCCACATTTGACAGCAGTAGGAACAATCCTACAAAGGAAGTTGACTTGAATCTCAAATATATAGTTAATCCTGATGGGTTAGCTGTTGACTGGGTTGGAAGGTAAGTGCACTGAAAAGCTAGAAAAATGTTGTACGCTGAATGTGTCAAGGGTCTGATGGGGCAGTACAAAATCCACTTTTTTGTTCTTTATGAACTGTCTTAGAAGATATCTAGTCTCAAGGTAGTTCAGAAGAACACCGTAAGCTCTGTTTGCCCAGATAGCAGGTTATTAGGTCAAAGGCATGTTGCTGATGGCACCACGTATTCTCTGACGAAACTGGCATTACTCCACAACTGGCAGATCAGTTGTGCATCAGTAAAGTGATAATACTTTCTGACATGGCCTTCAATTTCTAATCTGAGATGGCCTTCATGTCAAATGAATTCTACAACTTTTGGAAGTTTGACTCTGATGTTGCAATATAACTGCTGAAGGATGCAGTGGACATGCGTAGCTGCAGTTCATTCGATATACTGTTTACTGTTGAGAGGATCCTGATATCTGTGGATAGTTATAATTAAATGTAGTCAGATTCTGTTTGGAGCTGAATGAACAGAGGTTATAGAGGTGAGTCAATCCTCTGAACACTATTGACAAATTTTGAATGTAATGCAGTCAATAGGGTGAAAACGAAGGATGTTAAGATCATAGTAAAGCGTGATGTTTCTGGAAAGCTGAAAAATAAAAGAAGGAACTTGGCTATCTGCTTCCCCTTTGTCACATAGGTATCAACCAAGTGGATGAATACATTTCAGATGTGATCAATGTAGCTTCATTATACTAATTTTCTTTGGATTTGATTCAGCTTTCAAGCCTTTTTTTTTTTTTTTTTTTTTTTTTTTTTTTTTTATAAATTCTTCTCCAGTTATGAAGTATTTACTTTTGGAATGTTTTGTGTTTTCTGTAATTCAGACATCTTTACTGGACCGATGCAGGGACTAATCGCATAGAGGTGGCAAAATTAGATGGACGGTACAGAAAATGGCTTATCTTTTCTTTACTGGATCAACCAGCAGCCATTGCTGTAAATCCAAAACGTGGGTAAGTACTATGGGGCTTCCCAGAATTATTCTCAATGCTATTCAATACCAACCCCCCCCCACCCCAGATTTACAGGAAAGCTGAAGGGAATGCTTTCTGAAGTTTTCCTTTGCTAATGTTAGGAAATTTGTGTACATGAGAAGTTATTTTAGGATTAGATTTCATATAAGTGCTTGTATTGGTGACAATGCCAGGTAGGTCAAATTAAAAAATTAAGATGTCCTTTCTACAGTACTGTGTGCCCAGAGAATTTCCCTGTTACTACTGAAATATGGAGCTAAATGGGAATGTCCCTTTACCAGCTCCAAGCAATACAGACACAGCCTCCTTCAAAGTGCAAAGCAATGTAAAGCCACTGGTACATTCAGTAGCTGTGCTTGCTATATCTTATATTATTGGCAGATCACCAGATACCATGATACGTGTTTCTCTCAGCTGGGAGTAAAGCAGCATGGCTCCAGGTGACTGGAAGTCACCTGGGCTCTGCAGCTTTCTTATGACTGATGGGATGTTCAGTGTTCACAGTCATTTTTCTTCTACTGAGAATAAGAAACCATCATTAAAACCACTCTCTCTCCAAATCAGGACGCAAGATGCAAGCATTCTTCTTTTAGTGTTCATCTTTTGTACTTGAAACAAGCTTGTTCAGTGAACTCTGTGACTTTCCTGATCATTATCTGCAAAATGATTGCTGAACAGCTTTATGTATCACAACTGACCTTTCCATGAAACTCTAAAGGGTAGCCATGATGACCAAATTCTGAACCTCTTTAAATTCTGGTTCTGTCCTTTCAGGCTCATGTATTGGACTGACTGGGGAAGACAGCCAAAGATTGAATGTGCCTGGATGGATGGACAGCAAAGACAAACCCTAGTCTCTGAAGACCTTGGCTGGCCAACAGGTCTCTCTATTGATTATTTGAACAATGATAGGATCTATTGGAGTGATTCTAAGGAAAATATTATTGAATCCATGAGACCTGATGGGACAGACAGAACCATAGTATTGCATGGAGGTAAGAACTTAGATGCAATTAATGTAATAGTAACCAAGATGTATGCTAACATGCACTTGGGCTCCACACATGGGAGTAGCTTTGAGAGCTTTTCAAAGAGTAAAGCTTGCTAGTGTTTCCTCCTGCTTTGTACAGGGATAAATGGCACATCAGGTTCAGAGCTCATGATGCCTGGTAACTAAATTTTTTGAGAGTAATTTACATGACCCAAATATGGGACAATGTGGGAAATTGGATTCTTGCTTTTTTAATGTATATTAAACAGTCTGCAGGTATAGTGACGTGAAGTAGTCAGGCACATGAGGATGTATATATATATATATACCTGCAAATGTCTTAAAATGAAAGGATTGGGTGATGTACTTAAGATGAAGAAGAACAGCAGTTTTATTGCTCCTGCTAGAGATTTGCTTGCTAATAGTCTGTTGTTTGGTTCCTTTGAGAAGTAGGCAGTCCATACAGCCTTGATGTCTTTGAAGGCCATTTATATTGGATAGCTAAGGAACGAGGAGAAGTCTGGAAGAAAGATAAATTTGGAAGTGGAGAAAAAGTGAAAGTGCTGACCGTAAATCCATGGCTTACCCAAGTGCGCATCTATCACCAGCACAGATACAATCAGTCAGGTAGGTAATCAGTGTCCTGGTGAGCAATTCCTTGCTATAAGATCAGAGTTGGTATTGATGCCTTCAAAGAGCTTAGTAATCTGATAATGCATCTATCAGTATGTGATAATACTAATTTCTGACAACCTACAACTGGAATAGAGGCTGTCAAGTGTTTTCTGCACACCCAATGTGAAAGCAACAGTTGAACACCATACGCTGCTCTTTAGAGTCTCAGTTCTAAATTATGACTCTATTATTTCTCCTCCTCCATCATGGAGTTGTCATAAAGGTGATAGTGACAATATGAATTTCTCCTGTAACATACAAATTGCTGGTCATTTAATGCTCCTTCCAAAGGGGGTTTCAGCTGTGACATGTCCACAGTAATCACAGGGGAGGATGTCCAGACGAACATCCAGCATACCCCTTTTTTTAAAGGTGTTTTAGTTTTCAAAATCAGAAACTTAGAAAGCTGCTTATTGCTTGAAGTTGTTCAGTTTCTGCTTGGTGCTACGGTGGCTCCCAACAGCCATGGTCTCTCCCTTAAAAATTCAAGAAAAGGCAGAGAGAAGGTTTTAATATAAATGTGGTATTTGGGCATCAGTTGTTCTAGACTTGTTTAGATTTTTGGTGTGTGATATTGAAGAGATACACTACTGACTATGGAATTGCTCTGCCTTACCTCAGCAATCTGCTGCATCGCTTCTTCAACTGCCTTATCACTTACTTTTTTTTTTTTTTTCCCAGTGCCTAATCCTTGTAAAGATGTCTGCAGCCACCTCTGCTTGCTGAGACCAGGAGGATACACCTGCACTTGTCCTCAAGGGACTCGATTCATAGAAGGCAGCAGCACAGAGTGTGATGCAGGTAGAATAATTTGTCAGATTGGAAATATAAGAAAAAGGAGTCTTTTCTATAGGAATGCAAATCCATTACTGAATTACAAACATGGAGAGATGAGCTAACTCGTATGAGAGATATTGTTAAGTAAGGACGTCTGGCTTTTATTCTCAGCAATCACTGATTTGTGGTCATCTCTTTGTGCATAATTTGTAAAATGGTTATAGTTGCATCACTCAAACCGACCCAGATCCAGCTGCAAAATTGCCACAGTTTCTGATTCTTGTTTCAAAATTCCAATTGACTTGTAAGTTTTTTCAAATTCATTGATTTCAGAACTAGAGATTTTCTGAAAAATTATGGCTTGCAATTATGTTTACAATTCTGTACAAGATTTTATTTGATCAGTGTAACAGAATACAATAGAAACTTGAAACAAAGCTTACAGTACTCGCAGCATGAACAGAAGTAATTTCTAGATAATGATCTAGTACCTTTTAAGCGCTAGAATATAGTGCTTGGTTGTTGCATTGCAGCAGAGCCCCCACAGTGCTTCCTGGAGTGCCAATAAAATAGAATTGCTCAGCCTTTCCTGAGGAGAAAGAGCATACCACTGCAGGATTTCTATTTCTCTAGCTGAGAGGCTGCTTTCTTAGCTTACAGTGATGAGGGTAGTAGCCAAATGTCCTTGTACTTGCCCTTCCAACGTATCTCTAATACATTATGCTTTATAACATTGTCTGGTATCTTTTCCATGGTTAATCTTTTCTGAGTGCTCTCCTTTTTGCATTGCACATGCTGTGAGCTGCAGAAAGAGGAGCTGGCGATATGATGTAATAATTAATAGTAATTCTATGTAGTAGTGAATGGAATTGTGAAATATATGTTTAAATTAGGGATCAGTAACGCTGTTGATTCCATCTGCTATTGGCTATTTATTGCTCTAAAGACACTACATTTGTTATTTTTTGCTGAAACTGATTTACATAAAATGTCCAGGAATTACCAAACTCTGCTTGACCTTATTTTGACAAAAAGATGGATATAGCAGATAAGATATTCAGTACTGTCCCCATATTTGAACTTCAGTTTTTACCTTGACATTAAGCCAAGTGAGCTGTGACTGCCATAATTGAATGTACTGACCAAACATAGCTTTTAATATAGCTTTGGTTTATTTGGTCCTTTCTCCATATTGCAGCTACTGAGAAACAAAGCCTGTAAGATTTCTGTATTTTCCCTTTTTGTATTCCATTTACTTGAAGGGAGTTTTACCTGTGAAGAACATTGGAGCAACAGACTTCCTCTACCTCTGGCTGATAAAAAATTTATGACAAAAGTATTATGATCTAATCTATCAGTGTAAGACAGACAGTCAAAGCTCTTACTGAAGGCTAGTACAACTTTTCACTTTTTTTTTCACACTTTTTTATTTTTTCATTTAAGTCAGCATTAAAATAACATCAGAACCTTTATAGCTCTGTATTTTGGCCAGCTCAGGCAGCACTGGTGCTTGAGGACCTCGGGGCTCCTGGAGCACAGCTGAGACTGACATGATGAAGAATAGGCTTCTGTGCTACCTGGTGCCAAGCTGTCAGCCTTTGCTCTGTACTGGCAGAAAACTTGAGGACTTTGGGTTTCTCTCTTGTTCTCCCTGTCAGGATGTATGATAGTTTAGAGAGCCCTTCTGCATGTGCGTTTCCAGCCACTGCTTTTCTTTATAAGTAAATGTATCACAGATTTGCCCTCTGTGCAACTTGCAGTTGGTTAGATGGTGGAGTCTGGGAAAAGGGGATAAAATACTGCTGCTTTCTGAATGGAGTTTTGAAGGGTGGTGGTGGGCTGCATTGCATGGGCAAAAGAAGGTGATGGGACATGCTGCTTTGGAGTTGTCTGTGCTTGATTTTATCAGGTAGGGTGTTATTTTTTTTCAATTTTTACTTCAATTAAAACAAGCTAATTTGTCAGAAAAATAAATGACAGCAAAAAATGCATGTGCTATTAAGAGCAAAGCTTCTGAAAAGTAGCCTGTGAGTTTGCACACACAAGTTCTGTAAAGATAAATAAAATGCTGTATGGTAGTACTTCTTTTGTTGAAGGTGTCTTGGTAACACATATGTGGCTTTCAAATTTTGCAGCTATTGAATCACCTCCCACAATGCCACCAGCATGCAGGTGCATGTATGGAGGAACATGCTATATAGATGAAAGTGATCTTCCAAAATGCAAGTAAGTCAGTATGTTGTTAAGGTAGTCCTGGATCAGATTGTGTTGATTTAGTCTCACAAAACAATTAAAATCTTTGAAGTGTGCTACAAAAGCTTTGGATGATGTCATCCATCTGCAGTAGCATGTCTGTAACAATCACAGAAAAATGCATATATGCATAAAAATATCAGCAAATAAGCAATGTAAATGCATCAGTTTGGTAAAACAAACAACAAAAACAAAACCCAAAAACCTTGAAAGGCAAACCTCTGAAGATTCTAGCAACAGGCTATACCAAAAATTTGTAACAATGGAGTGCTCAGTGAATGTAGCTTGGAACAGCCAGCAGGTGCCACTGATGCTTCACTAAAACCAAATCTTTTGGCTTCAGTGACTAGTTTTCTGACTCAGTGCTTTTTGTTTCCACTTTTAATTCTGTGAAGATAACAGACCTACTATATTTACAGTCAGTGAAATATATAATTACTGATCATGGTAAAGTTTATGGCATGTAGATAAACATTACAGAATATAATAACAAAGCTGAGATCCTAGACTTAATAAAAGCCATTCAGTCAGCTCTCCTTCTTACATTTATAGGTGTTCTTATGGGTACACTGGGAATTATTGTGAAATAGGATTATCAAAAGGAGTGCCTCCTGGAACAAGTAAGCTTCAAGTATATATTACATTTGATATTTTGGACTAAGGATGTATAATATCTCACTATGATACTTGTTCAGGGTCAAGCTTATAATTCTTTGTACTCTTTTTTACACTGAACTATGTTTGCTTTAATGTTTGCTTGTTCTTCTGTCTTTGATAGCAGCAGTAGCAGTGTTGCTGACAGTCATACTAATCATAATAATTGGAGTGTTAGCGGTTGGAGGCTTTTTTAACTACAGGCGAACAGGCTCCCTTTTACCAGTGCTTCCCAAACTACCAAGGTACGTTTTAAAGGCTTTCGTAGCTGGAATGTCTGTGCACTGAAAATATATGTTTGTTCCTAAATATTTCTGAAAAGTCCAGTTTATTTGCCAAGTGCCCATTCTGATGGAATATGGGAAGTGTGGTGTTGCAGCAATTCTACTGGATTTTGATTTCAAGTAATATAGCTGATCATTACTTTGTAACGAAAGACTATTGTAAACCTCTTCTACATTCTAAATTAGCTTTTAAATAATGAGCAATATAGAAGACCGTTTACCAGATCTGAGACTGGATATTCAGTTCAAAAAGATACAAATCACCATAGTTACATGTGTTTCAGTTTTTTATGAAACTTTGTCAGAAGATGATTCTGGCAAAGAGATCTTTTTAACATTGAAAGACTGAAGTCGTCTGCAACACTGTATTTATCTGTTAAAAATACTGCAGGGCATATATAGTGAACTTCTGCTTCCAGTGCCTGAGAAATCCGAGTTTGTTTGCAGGCTTTTGCTATCCTGGCAGTCATTTTGTCCTGTTTTGAAAACTAGCTTTGTGAAATATCCATCAAAAATACTTGATGCTTTAAATCAAAAGAAGATGAGCAAAAATATTTGTTATTATTTTATTTAAAAAAAAGGTCAGAATATGATGCTTCAAATACTTTAGCTTTAAGCAAATTGTGGTTTTTAGAACATAAAGCTGTATCTTCATGATCTTCGCACCAATTTTGCAGTAGTATCTCTTAAATCATTGTAATCAGTAATGTGGTGTAGCTATAACTGCTTCTTCACTGGAGGACTACACTGAACTAAGTAAATTTATTTATGACTGTTGGTTTTTGTTTTGTGGGGTTTTTTACAGTTTAAGCAGTCTTAT
The DNA here is from genome assembly GCF_963264785.1 of Psittacula echo. NCBI lineage: Eukaryota > Metazoa > Chordata > Aves > Psittaciformes > Psittacidae > Psittacula > Psittacula echo. Next base: position 65,402,580 of record NC_137743.1, on the reverse strand, counting down.
AAAATCTACTGAAAATGGCAGTGGGGTAACTTTCCGATCTGGAGCAGATGTGAGTATGGACATAGGAGTCTCTGGCTTTGGAGGAGACTCAGCTATAGACAGAGCAATGCAAATGGTAAGGTTTTAGTTCTGAAATAATTTTTAAAAATTGTGTTCTTTTAATGTCATTTTCAGCTGATAGAAGGAAGTTGTTTCTGTAAAAAAAAACCCAGTGAGATGATAAATGTGTTCTAGAAAAAGAATTGAGTGATAATTTCCTGAAATAGATTTTTGTAAATTGAAGGCAAGGGCAAATGTAGGCTATTCTTCAAAATAATGTGACTTTTCTCAAGATTTATATGGCAGAATATATATTTTGGCATATTCATGAGCTATACAGGGTATGAATAGGCAAATGAAAATATTGCAACAAGGAATTTTTTGAGGGCCTTTGTGTTCTGTAAAACAGTTTAAAATAGGTGGTTTTCAGATCCAGACTATATGTTAGAAACTTCAGAGGTAAAACTCAGGCTTAACCAAAGGATACACTACTTTGCACAACAAATTATAATGGGACAGTGTTCTATTTTAGCAAGTTTAAAAATATAATGTTTAATAGTTTTGGGGACATCATAAAGTGTAACTCCACATCTATAGAGTTTTGAACAGCTGAGAAATAGTATATGCTTCTTTTTCCTATACTCTATAGCTTTTCCACAGGAAAAAGTATTTTCCTTTTCACCACAAGTACAATGTACAAAAGGTTTTTACTTACAGGAAACAGATCACAACTATTTTTTAATAATAAGCACTTGCTGCAAAGTCTACACTGGAAGCTCCCTAAACTTTTAAAGATAAGTTACAGGCTTAACTGACAGTAAATTAATATGAAATGAAACAGGTAGTGAGGATAAGCTCACAATATATGTATATGACCTTTTTCTAGATGAAGAAACACACTGTTAAAAGTAGGCAGCTTGCCTAATGAAACTACCATATGAACATTTCAGTAAATACTGGAAAAATAGCTTTAGGCTTGAATTATTACCTCAAATCTTCTTCATGCATGAAAACTTAATGGTACTTTCCATTTTCTAGCCTAATACTGATATACTCGAGTCCAATTGATGCAATTTATGCACTGCAAATAACAGGTGTGGAGGTCTGGATAAAGGCTATTTCTACATAAGTGGTGTTAATTCTCATGTATTTGGAATATAAAAAAAAAATTGTATAGCTCACTGGAAAAGAATTCAAAGGGTTTGGTTTATGGCAACAAAGAACTGTGGGATGTGCCTCTTAAAATTTTAATATCACGTATGCATTTGTAAGTGCTACAGGGCTATTTTTCAGTGTGGCTCTTCTTATCCAAGATAGGCTAATTAGAGGAAGCTGACATGTGTTCACTGTATGGTTAAGAACTATACTCTGATAGCGCGAAGCATGAAGCCTTATGGCATGAAGCAGTAGCTTGTAGAAATTAGGTAGGTGTAAAGAACTAGCTGATGTACTATTCCCATGTTATTCCCCACTATTCCTGTGATGGGGCTGTGAAAAGGAGCAGGACAAGTGGGTCTGGGTGGGGTTTTGCTTTCATTATCCTTGTACCTGTCGATGCTGGCTAGCCTTAAGTGGCTATCCTTATGCAGCAAAAAATATTTTCTGAAGAAATACTTAACTTGGTACCTTTGCTCACCTGCTGTGGTGGTAGCTGCAGCTCAGGATTTGGCACAATGTGTGTGAAGCAGTTGCTACTCACACAGTCATCTTCATGCTTGGGCAAAATATTGATTTATAATAAAAGATATGCTAAAAACTCTGAAACATTTTATTTTTGACATAACTTGTATGTTATAATTACTGCTTTGTCTCAAGAAATATAGCAGTCTCCCTGCCGAGACAGAGTGAATAAATCGCATTCTATTATATGTCAGATAATGCTTATTAATTTGTATGTAATTTTGAAGTCTCTAAAATGAAATATTTAATTTAGGATTATGCTTCCTTTGATATCTTGTCCCTGTTGAAGATGTGATTTGTGAGTCATCTTTCTTCATCACAAAGTACTTCAAGTCAGTTATTGAAATGTTGGGAGGTTTTTGTCCAGCTAGGAAATGGGATAATATTGGAACAATCAATAGTTCAGGCTGCCAAGTTAGGGATTAAAATAATGGATGGTAAACTAACAATATGATTTTAACAGATGCTAGATTTTGTCTAAGCCTATGTAAAAGTAAACATGCCTTTCCCCTGAGATGAAGAATTGGACTGAGACTTAATTTTTAACTTGACTTTTTTTTTTTTTGTCTTTATAGAATGAAAACTTTGCAGCGGAGTCAGGGAAACAACCAATCACGTTTGAAAATCCAATGTATGCAACCAGAGATGGTGGAGCCAGCATAGCCAGCGCAGTTACAGTTGTTCGGCCAACACATGTAAGAGAAACTTAGGCTTGACTTGCACCTTTCATTTTAATTTGTGACCGTCTTTTCTCCTTTGAAGAAAGCTAATTTTCCTTCTCCTACAGGCGGCAGCAGCTGCGAGTGAGGAAAATGAAAATTTTGAAAATCCGGTGTATGCCTCTGCAGTATCTGCTAGTGCGAAGGAACCTCCTCAGAGTAGAGGTGCACCTCAGGTAGGACAGAGAAATGCTATCTTGTTGTTTTGTGCTCTGAATTGGGGAAATTAAATTGTTAGGGAAGCTGCAATATAGTTTCAGTTCTCTTTAAATAATGCCATGGAGTTGCACATAATGTGCATCAAGTCCAACTAACTGAATCACATTTACAAAAGCTCATCAGGAACAGTTTGATAAGAGAATAGCAGCAAAAACCAGAATTGCCCAGGGTACACAGTAGAGGATCTATTTGGACTAAACCCTCTCTTCCTGATCCACCCAGTTATTTTGAATTGAATAGATTGAAATAGTTACGTTTCACTGTTTGCTGTGCTTTGTTTTGAGGGCAGAAACTAGTCTGAAAATTGTAATGTAATTGCTGTAAATGTTCATTGGTCCACAGCAGAAATTATTATAACTAAGGCTTTGCTTCTGACTTCTAACAATTATTTGTTGAACACTTACTGAATTATACCTTGATAGAAGCAGCAGAGAGCGTGTATGAAAAAAAAATCCAAGAAAATTACGAAACTACATTTGTAGTTACACTACATTACAAATGTAGTTACATTTTGTTTTAAAAAAGGGAAAATCCAGGAGGCCTTTTTGGTGCAGAAAATTGAAATGAGACCTTTAGTCAGCGTACTGTCAATTTTCCTTTTTTTTTTTTTTTTCTACCTCACATTTATTTGTAACTTTACCCATGTTTAAAAGTTCTAGCAATGACATTTAAGACACTTGTTCTGTGCTATGTGTTCTTGCAGGACATTTTGAAATAAAAGCTCTGCCAACCTGTTGTTGTAGTTTCATGTCCCTCAGTAATTTCTCTTGCATTGTTTTCAAGACATTTTTCCTCTTTGGCCTATTTGTCTGGAATGATAGGCTTCCTTGCATTAATTTAGTCACTTCTGGCCTAGCCTCATGAATACTGCTTTGTGTGAAATCCAGCAGGAAAAAAAAGTTGGGTCCCATGCTTAGAATTACGACATAGTAATGTAAGAATATCCAGCTGAAATCACTGAGTCAGCAGTCAGTGCAAGTGAAATCAAATCCAGCAACAGTGATATCTGTCTCCAAAGAATTTATGAGAAAGATGTGTGAAGTTCTAATAATTTTTGTGTTACAGGAATCAAAGTGGAGTTTCTTCAAGAGAAAAATGAAACAAAACACTAACTTTGAAAACCCAATATATGCAGAGGTATTCCTTAATATTGTATAATTCTATTTTTCCACTAATATACTGCTGGACTTTGTTGTTGCTGTCATAGGATAAAGATTATGGGTAGATTCTGCTTTTAAGTGAAGCAGCACAGAAATTCCAGCCCAGGTCAAGGCAGGACTGAAGTGGTTTTGAGAAAAGTTATGAAGTCTTGATCAGAAGTTGTTCAGCAGGCAGCCCTCAGGCAGCGCAGCTGCATTGCCTACATCTCTGCAGTCCCAGCCCAAGCACTGTGGCCAGCTCCTGCTCTGGGATCTCAGGTGCTGGTTTCAGCTTTCTGGTGCATTCTGGCACGGTTTGGGGTCCAGTGCAAGTGGGAGGTGATTGTATTGCACTAGGAGCGAAGTGTCTGTTTCTGCCTTCTCAGTCTTGGCTTCAGCACTGCACAAAAATCCAGTCACTCTGTGTACTGCAGCCCTATTTCTATACTAGCCCTATTTTTTTTTTTTTTTTTTAATCTACATAGTTGGATGAGACAGTTCTTTTAAGATGGTGTGCCAGGGGGTGATATGTGTGCTGAAGGAATTCTTCCCTGGCTTGGGCACAAAGGTTTGGAATTCTTCTGACTTGACCCAGTAATTCCAGCCCTTTTCACCTTACAGTTTAAAATTTCCAGATGGCCTAAGTGACTTCAGAACCTCAGTGACTAAAACTAGCTGTCGTTTGTGAAGAATTTAGGTTTCTAATGCTTGAGCAAGGTGAGCGAGAGAGTTCAGGAAGCCAGAAGTTCATTTTCCCGACAGTAATGAATGTAATTATTTACAAACAGTAGTAGTGCCAATGTTATCTGTGTTCATGTATGCACATATAGACATACCAAGCTACTAAGCATTAAAATAGAAGTCCCAGCATGTAGAGTAAGTGTGCAGTAGTTTATTTACTCAGCTGTACCATCTGAGCTGAAATTAGCATTTGATTTTGTCACAGGCAGTGATATGCAGAAATAACTTACACCATAACACTTGACTTTAGCAAAATAACTTGGATATTTATTTAGCATTTCTGAAAGTTAAGGTTGGATATTTTATACATTAGAATGTAAACTTGGATTTTATGGTTATTATTTCAGATGGAAAAGGAACAGCAACAAGACACAGAAAGTGTCCCTACCCCTTCTCCTTCACTGCCTCCCAAGATTACTCTGAGAAGAGACCAACCATTATCTTACACAGCCACAGAAGACACGTTTAAAGACACCGCCAACCTTGTTAGAGAGGACTCTGTGGTATAACTAGGTAACTGATTTAGGGAAAATTTGACACATCCATTTGCACATATATTTTTTATAAACAGAAGAGTAAGGTTCACATTCAAATGCTTTATAAAAATATATATATATCTTAGCCAATGGCTGGATATGTATGTTGAAACTATGCCTTGTTTTTTTGACAAATGCCAATTTCTATTTTTATGAACAATTATCGTGATGTACTATATGTATATCTTTGCACTGAAGCTGTCTGAAAGTAATGTTATAAATATATTGTACATTTGTAAATTTCTGAAAGGTGATCTTGTTTGGTTATGTTGCTAGTAGAAATCTGTATGGAATTGGTTGTATCTTTAGGGAGAAATTCATAATATAAATGCTTAAAGTAAAAAAAAAGAACCAAACAAGGCAACTACAGGAACATTACTGATTTACAGGATCTTTAGAGTGTATGTTTATTACAGCATCTTTTGAAACTTCTGCTGGTGCTTGGGGCATCTTTACCAACTATTTTGTACACTACTCTATGTAAAAATGGATGTCTCTGTTTATCTTGAGTTAAACAAATGATGGAAGAGTCAATGTAGCATCATTTTGCTGAAGGTGCAAAATGTTGTTCTTCCAATATTTTAACTGCTGTAGAAAAATCTCAGTCCACAAAACACATGCTTTTTCTCAAGGTTCCAATTAACACCATTCCATTAATAGTGCTCCTAAAAATATCTGATATATTTAGATTTTAGTGCCATGAGTACTTAATTTAATAAGATTTTCTCTTGCTCATCAATGGAATAGCTCTGTTCTTGGCTTGAGTCTCTGGAAGTAATTTGGACTATTAAATGAAGTAGCTAGATTTCTGTAGCAGCTTATTTCCAAACAGCAAAATACAAAAGATATTGGTTCATTTAAGAAATTATTCAGGTGTTTTAATGTGAAAATTTAATTTTATTGACTATTTATTTCCTGAGATGAACATTAATAGAAAGGGAAACAATTTATACTAATAGCAGTCCTTGTAGTTATTTGGTTATTTCTGTACCCTTCCACCAGAATATGCTGTATATCTTACTAGCTTTTCTATTAATCAGCTAAGGTAGTTTCCACAACATGAACCATGTGAGGAAACTTTCAGTACTGCTTCGGAAGCATGTTATTCAGCATTCCTGCCTAGCTACTCATATAACTTAAAGATTCCTGAAGTTATAATCACTGAGACTTCTGCTATTTGATTGTTTAATATCTGAGTTCTCAAAATATTTACTATTTCTAATTAGAATGTTTATAATTACTTTGTAATGTACTTTGACTAGAAAAGACAACTGGAAAATGATGCTGCTGAATAAATCTAATAAATGTATTATTTTATCACATTCTTATTTCACAATTTGTGTCAAGGCTTTATGTACTTTTTTCAGTTGTGGAGACTTCAGTGCACTCTGAGATGAAAACAACAGTTCTTTAGATAAAGTCAAATAAGAATGGTGCTTACTGCTTCACACAACTGTCTAAAGTTCTTGATATCACTGACATCATAACAGTAAAAACTGCCCCATTACACATATTAAATAAACTGGCCCTTGAAATACGAAACTCTTATTATTGATAGTAGGAGACTGGCTTTCAGTATAGTATGGACACAAGCAATTGGAGCCTTAGTTCAATTAACTTGCACATCTAAGTGCTTTAAAAATTCCTTAGAATCAGGGACACAGCTTACACACCTATAAGGCTATGAGAAAGTATGTCTTTGAAAGACAGGTTGCTGCTCTTAAGGAAAGAGTTCACAATGTTTTTTAAAGAGAGAAGGCAGGGCTAACATTTCCACAAGTCTTGCCTCCAGTTGATACCATAAGAAAAATAGCATCGCTTTTGTGAATGGTCTTTGTCAACAGAAAGATTTGGAATAATTTTTGGAGAAAACTGCTACTATGTCAGCCATATATCAGGGTTACATTCCCCCCCCCTCCCCCCCCCCCATAGTAATTTCAACTTTTCAGATGTGGAAGAAAACCATCCCTGGGATACTGTATAGATAGGTAGAATATAGATTTATTGTTTAACATTCCTGATGGTGAAGGATTCCTAAGCTTCAACTGGGCCTCTTCCTCTCAGTAGCAACCATAGTGTACCCATCTGCTTATCTAATATCTATTTTTTGTACTTTGTTCAACAGAAGCTTTAGATTCTATTCCTAACTTTGTTTTCTACTTGTACTCTTTGTCCCTTATGAGGACTGTCCCTGCTTGGATTCTTGAATTCTGGACTCATTCTGTTTCAAAGAAGGCTGATTTTTAAGGATTTCAGCAAGTCTCATAATCTGCCACTATATGGTTGATAAATTAGGCCATTAAGTTTTTTCATGTACATTCTCTTTACAGCTGTCAGGCCAGATAGAGAGAGCTATCTCTCTTACAGGTATTTATCATGAAATAAAGTAAAATAAATTTATTCTTGAAGCCATTTGGCAGAGAATAGAACCAATGAAATACGTTACCAAATACTTTTTCTATTCTGTCCCTTTCTTGTGCATGTACAAAACACCCCTTGCCCTGTCCCCTCTTACACACACACAGTGATGAAACTCCTTTTCTTACATTTGGAGTTCTGACCTGCACATGGTATTTTTGTAAGCTTAATTGAATTGCACATTAATGATTAATCACCAGTGCAGGACTTCAGCAAATAAAACCTTTACCCCTTCAATTTTAATATCTCTAGGAACACCAGTTTGTGAGCTTCTGGCCAACAGCTTAACAGATAGAAATAGTGTACAAGAGGCACAGTAACCTCAACTAACATTTTGTTGTTCTTAACTTAATCTTTGTACAGTTGAACTAATTTGCCATAGCATATGCTAATGATCCTGTTTCATGTAATGAGTGAAATAATCATACATCTAACTTGCAGAGCAAATTGAGGATGAAAGAAATGTAAATGCATATTATTTTTAATATTTTCCTCATATAAGAAACTATTACTAGGGAGAAAGTTTAAATACAAGTTTGGATACTCTGCATATTAACAGAGTACAATGTAGTTTTGATTCTCTGTAATTTCATATCTGTAGAATAACTTGATTTATTTCTACACAGTTGAATAATCAGGTGATTAGATGTGGTCAAATACTGCAATTGTAATTTTTGGAATATGTTGCAACAGCTGGGCTTTATAATTTGTTTTCATGTCTTATGTTCAGCAATTTGTGAAGTTTAGTAACTCCTGAATAGATCAACTGCCCATGAAATAAATGACTAAATCTGACTAAATACATTCTGTAAGGTACATGTAAAAGATATATGTTCTGAAAGACCATTGTTTTATTTCAAGTTCACTAGCAGCCTGTATATTGATGAAGTCTACTTGAAAACCTGATTCTTCTAGTGAATTTATTTTCCTTATTTAAAAGCTTGTTATAGGGTGAGTAGTATTGACTAGCTTTGTGGCTGAATAGTTTAGGAATGGAGATCCTACAGAGGTATCACTTCTGAGCATAAAAAATGATCTTCAAAACCATGCTGGATTTACAAGCCTATCTGCAAACTCAGAAATTCCAGGTAAGGAGGGGTGGGAGATGGATAAAGTGTCTTCTGAAAAGAAAAGCAGCCTAGTAACTGATTAAGAAAAGGATGTCTGGTTCTGACAGGATTATCATTTATTTACGCAGAGCTGATACTGGTTTAATGCTAAATGTTAATTAGAACTCCAGGAACTGATCTCCCACTAGCTGCTGGAGCTGGAAATGTTGTACACAGCAGCATGTCAGACAAACAGCTTGGGGCTTAGGAAAGAAACAGCCAAAAGAACTTTTCATCCAGCTCTGTATTGTGTCCTGGGGTGCTTTGCTATCAGGGCATGTGCCATGTGTTTTATGACCTGAGAAATATCAGAGTCACACAGTCTTCTTATTGATGATCTTTGAGCTTTTATATCTGTGAGTAAGAAAATAAATCTGAAAGCGTTTATATGCAAAATTTTCTGTGAGAGGATTCTTTATATTCAAAGGTTTGGCTATAGCTTCAAGTTTGCTTTCAACTACTGGCTCGAGTACTGAGAGCAGTTCAGCTACAACAGAGCAGAGACCAGAATGCCTGAAGAACACCCAAGAGCCTGGCAAACAGAAAACTCCCTGGCCCGTATTGTGAGCTAGATGTTCTCCACAGTAAGTGTAGCATGACTCAGCATAACTTTTCAGATATCAGTAAGCCATAACAGCATATGGTCACCCCAGTTCATTCCACTTAGGCATTCTACCTTGAAGTACGGAGGGACTAAGGACGGTGGCATGACATCACATCTCACTAATCTCATATGTGAACTAATAGCACAGGCCTTATCTAACATAGATATAGTCCGGGACAATCAGCAGTGGGTTCTTAATGAATGTTAATGAAGTCCAGCAAACATTCACAGAATCACAGATTGGTTGAGGTTGGAAGGGACCTCTGGTCCAATGCCCCCTGCTCAAGCTGGGTCACCTAGACCAGGTTGCCCAGGACCATGTCCAGATGGCTTTTGAGTATCCACAAGGATGGAGACTCCACAACTTCCCTGGGCAACCTGTGCCAGTGCCCAGGCACCCTCACAGTAAAAATATGATTCCTGATGTTCAGCAGGAACATTCTGTGTTTCAGTGTATACCCATTGCTTCAGGTTCTGTCCCTGGGCACCCCTGAAAGGGGCCTGGCCCTCTGTCTTTATAGCCTCTCTTCAGATATTTATGTAGTCTGATAATAACCGCTCTGGGCTTTCATACAGTCCTTTTACTACTTACATTCAACAAAATATTTTTCTCTGTAGGAGTCCCTGATCTCAGGAGTCAGTCCCTTCAAACATCTTAAGAGGTATGTGTTGATGACATCTGAATTAACTATTCCTGCCTTAAAGAAGCCATGCTCAACAATGCTTACTTTCACCCCAAAATGCTGCATCTCTATCATAAAAGAAAAAAAAACAAAAACCTACCAAAACCAATGACCATTCCCGACCACTCAATAGCAGCATAGCCATTAAACATAAGTAAGTTATAAGTCTGTCACATAGAAATTAATATTTGAGATTTGAATTATTCAAATGTCAGAATAATTTTGAGATGTTCAAGTTAGCTTCATAGCAGTGTACCTGTCCTGTAAAAGCAGAGCAGGCAATTAACTCTGAGGGAAAAAAAAACAAAACCAAAAAGCAGTGTCAGGTAGATTCACAGCTTTCTGTGTGTTTTATTTTGGACTTATGCAAAGGATGCAGCAGCCAACTGCATCTTAGCTGTGTATTAGTTACCAAGCTAAAACAGTCTTTAAAAACCTGACTGACGTGAATACAGTTGTCTGGGGTTTGCTTGTATGAGCTACTCTGTACACTTGGCAAAATTTGCTGAAGGCCTTATGCAATGACGATAAAAGAGTATGGGTAAAGTATTAAAGGGAAACTATTTCAGTTGAGATACAGGCCACCATACTGGGCTTTATTATCCAGATCCATTCCAGTATGTGGGCTCCTACTATGCACTTACATTCATGTGAAAATCAAACAGTCTGTATAAAAGCAGAGTCTGATTTTTGTTGGTTGGGGTCTAAAGGTCTGAACATGATGTACGGAATTAGTCAATGCTTCTGAAGATATTAGTTTAACCCTGTGTATTGATAATACTGCTTTATTACACTATAAATTACTTGAGAAACTTTAGATAAACAGTGACACTTTCAAGAGTTTGCTGAGGACAGCCTGCGCCTGAAAGGCAGAGGCTGAAAGTCAAGCACTGAGACTTCATAAAGAGTTTCTCAGACTGAGGTGAGAGCGTCAGCAGTGGTTATTCCCACCGAGAGTGTGCAGCTTTCCACAAGCTGGAAGAAGAGACCTGCCAGAGGAGGTAAGTTCTAATAATTATGTTTTCCTTGCCCTAATCACTGGATTTAATAAGTGCCTGGAACCCTCATGATGAGGCCAACAGTGTTGTACAAGCTTTGAGAAGAAAGTCCTACTGGTAGAAGATACGTGTTTTGTGGTTTTAGCTACTTAATTAATTAACAAGTCTATTGAATATTTACTATAGCTGTGTGTTACTGATGGTAGTTGCAGTGCTGCAATCCCTTTTGGCAACCCTTAACAATGTCTAGTCTGACCTATAGGTGCTGAGAAGGAAACGTGCATTGCCATGGCTTAGTATGCTTATCTTGCAGATTATTTACCACCCTTTGTCAAAATCAACACTTAATTCTTGTTTTTAACTCCACTCAAAGTAGAAACCCAGGGACCAACTTCCTCTTTGAGACACGTTCACAGAGGTATATGATAGTACCTGTGTAGAAGCTCTAAGAAAACTGGCTGAAGTGGCGAGTGTTTAACTGTTACAGTCAGTGCAATTGTTGCGTGCATTGCAAAATTTGGACTAATTCAGCCATGCAAAAATACTCTTTCGTTTACTAGATGAAGGCTGAAAAAAAACCCTGCCACCAGCCATTTTTAATTGTGTGGGCTGGATTTATTGTCAAGAAAGTTCTTTCTGGTACTAGTTAGCACCTTCCTCCCCCAGCTGATACCCTTCAACTGCACCAAAAAGAGTCTGATAAACACACCTGGGAATGATCTGGTTTTAACAGACTGAGAAACTAGATTTTTAGGAACCCTGTTAGTGAAAGCAAGGGAAAGCCCAAAAGGTTGCTGGAGAGAATCTCTGAATTTGAGAAATGACAGAGTGAATGCTTTTCATCAGGGAAACAAAATATGCCTCTGTGGAGAGACACCAGAACTTTTAGCTAGACCAGATTTGGTTATATTGAATAATTATTTTTGGGAAATTACCTTTCCCCTTAGCCTTGCCAGCTGTCTTTTTGGTCACAAACACCACAGCCCTGGCAATGCTGTTGGGGTCAGCTAAGTTCAGGTTCACTGTCTTCAATGAGAATAAGGAGCAGGACTAGCTCTTGGCCTCCTTTTTCTGTGACACATACAGCAATGACACAAACTCCCCTTTAGTCAGGCCATTTATCAGTAAGTTTCCAAGTCCACTGTCAATACCTGTCATGAACACATGCTTTCCATTCAGGTTTCTCACTCTGTGACTGTCTCTAATGAGCCAGTAAATGGTAAGGGAAAGTATGGAAACCAGAATTGCTATGTGCAGTGAGTCTTAGAGCTACAAGCAAATTAGTTAATGATCTAGAAATGCAGTGAAGCAAATGTGCTCAGCCAACCCACCAACTTCCTCAGATGCAATTCCCGTAAGGGGTTTTTTTCTGATTGCTGCCCTTCCAGCTCACTGTAAGTTAGAGGAAAGTAGAGGTGGAAGATTTGGCACAAATTTTATTGTTCAATGAATAATACATGCCTTGGCAAAACCTTCCCTACTTTCCTCTCCAATAGATTTCCACTGTTTTCAAGCTTTGCTGACTAATCTTTCTAGTCAGCCCTGTCCTTTCAGGATGTTTCAGACCGAAGGGAATGACCGTGTCAGTTCTCACAATAGCATCTGGGCTTTTTGTGGACATTGGTGATTGTTTGTACTGATGAATTCCTCTGTGAATTCCTCTGTGGAGAATTCTTCTGTGAAGAAAAATAATTCTTTTTGACTGCCTTTATGATGACACCAAGGCTGCTCTTCTAATCTGTAGCATGGAAGCAGAGCGATCCTATGAACAACCAGAAAAGCCTAAGCTGTAGTAGTGGGTTTGATAACTCGTTTGTTGTGTGACTCGTGTTGTGTGATGGTGAGTGATCTGCTCTCTGCCCATTAGAGAAGATAGACTTTGAGGTAATGCCTGAGTCTTCTGTCTCTTCCCTCATTGCCTGTTTAGGCAGCACACTAGAATATATTATGTAGGGTAGTGTATTAGGCTTGGTTACTAAAGCCTGTCAGGTGTTCTTGTTCTTACTGTGTTCAAGAAGTGATTTGGATTTATTCTGATTCTAAATTTTGCTGTCACCTCATCAATTAGGAATGGAAGGAATCTCAGAATCTGATAGTGAATGAATGCTGGACTCTCATTAAATGATTAAATCAGTCACATAGCTGGTAAATTATAACAAGTGACAATATTCATTGACACTTACTGATTTTATTTTATCCTAGTTGGGTGCTTCAGTAGACATCGGTACGGACTTCTGAGCTACTGATTAATGCTCTCTGATTTTAAAATGTTAAGCAAACATATACAGGTGACAGTTTGCTTCTCCTTCCGCTACAATCTACAGGGAGGCTCCCACTGATTTTTCTGGGTGTTAGATTGGTCCCTGCACCAGTTATTTTAGCAGTCCACCTCACTGTTGTTTTAAGGCTGATGTAATCAGCCCCTCTAGTTCAGGTACTTCACTTAGATACTTAGTTGGTTTTTTTTGCAGTGAATGCCTCTGTTAAGTCTGACAAAGATTGCAGTGTTCCTGAATGTGTGCACTTTGGAATCATCTTTGTAATGTTTCACTGAGTTGGTGACATTTATTTTGTGAGAGGACTCACAGAGTGTGTTTTGACAAAGTGCTATTAAAACTGTGTGAAACAGCTCAGGCTAATTCAGGCTTCCATGCTGTAAAATAAAGTCTGAAAACAGGATGTTGCAGCAGCCGATTGTCGTGGTTTAAGCCTAGGCCGTAAATCAGAACCACGCAGTCCACTTCCCCCCCACCACCACCTTTCTTCCCTCTGCTCCTGGAGGGACGGGGAGGAGAATCAAAAGAATGCAGCTCCCACGGGTTGAGATAAGAACAGTTTAATAACTAAGGTATAACACAAATCACTACTGCTACCACTAATAGTAATAATGATAAAGGAAATAACAAGCAAGAGAATACAACTGCTCACCAACCGGTACCTCACCCCCACCCTGCCATGATCCAGCCCTTCCGGGAACTCTCAGTTCTACATCCTGGGCATGACGTGCTGTGGTATGGAATACCTCTTTGGTTAGTTTGGGTCAGGTGTCCTGTCCCTGCTTCCTCCCGGCTTCTCCTCCTCCCTGGCAGAGCATGAGACTCACAAAGTCCTTGGTCAGGGTAAACATTCTGACCAGCAACTGAAAACATCGGCTTTATCAATATTTTTCCCAGGCCGAAAGTCAAAACCACAGTGCTGCACCAGCAGAAAAAATGACTGCTACTGCTAAACCAGGACACTGATCATAAATACCCCCAGTCCATTTGCAGAGACATGCCAGGCAATGACATTTCCATTGGCTGCTGACTTAGAATTTGGAGCTGAGCTAGACACAAAGAGACAGAGAGAAGTTGCAACCAGCAGGCGTAACTCCATGTCAATAAATCTCAGCAAGCTACTCAGCATGCTAGTGCTGTGATATGCTATTTTAGGAGTCAATTCACCTTTTCCCAATACAAAATTAAATTAATTAGAGATTTGGGGAAAAGATTAACCTAATTCAAAACAGGAGCTGTAAATCACACCTGCCTTCCTTGGCTGTGCTGTAGGAGGAAGCACTGGGCAGCAAGCTTGCACTCCTGGAAAGCAGGTAAAATTTGAAGCTGGGCTCTGTGCAGAAGTCCTGGAGTGTTTAGCCAGGATGCCTACTTGAGTCTGAAAGAGAAACACCCGTGACTGCTCTGGGTACTGTTAATCCCTATGTTTAGGTAGCAATAATTAGCACAGAAGTGCTGTAAGACCAGTGGCTCTAGGGGCAATAGCTGAAGGGGGCAACACTGTGTGTGGAGCCTCCACTGCTCTTCTTTTCCCTATCAGCCCTGCACCAGTGTTCCTAGGCCTGTAATCTCTAACTGCCTAGTTCTCCCTGAGAACCAGTGCTCCTTCTCTGATAACACATGGACATTTGGTGCTGTGCACCATGGTGTGTTTTGCTCTGCTGCAGCCTTCTGACAGTATTCATTCTGCTAAATGATGCCATTGCTGCTGGAAGGAGTCTGGGATCAGAATCAAAGGAAATCATCTCAGTTAAAGTTTTCTTCCAAGAAAATTGTCTAGTTCCATAAATGTACAATGTTCTGCAAAATATTTCTAGCTTGATAATTGCGGGGCACTGAAAAAGCCACTTGTCTTCCAAGGTCATATTGATTTTGCAATAGCTGCCTAGAGTGGCAAAGTGTGCTTCCATTGAAAATGTCAGCATGATATTTCACGAGTATTGATATATCTTCATAAATATTGAATTCTGATTACTAACATAGCCAGTAAATAGCTAAAGGCAAATTCTACTTCCCATTAAAACTTTGATATTTGCCTGGCAAATTGAGAACTCTCAGGATAGAGCTTAGCTTCTTACGCCTAGACAAGTGCCATTATAAAAGCAATTGATTTTAGAGAAAAGCAGCATGACTACACCAGAAAAGCAGCATGAGTGCACTAAAAGCCCTTTTAGGACCCTTAGACAACTGCAAAATACAACATCCCTCTGTTTCTCTGCACTAAAAGAAACCGAAGCACATAGACTGTATTGAAGTCGGATGCTATTGTTCTACTCCCACAGCAAGTTTGCTTTGGTAATTGTGCCAAAGAGCATCAGCTTGGGGTGAAATTTTGGATCTGGGTGTGCTTTGGATTCCTTCATCCACCCGTATACTGGCAGTGCAAACCTCCAGAAGTCAGTGCTCTGCAGTGGGTTAGAGCAGTCTGCCAGACATGCTAAGGAAGAACTGCCAAGGGAAAATTTAGGGACTGGCATTCTTCAGAAACAGCACACATGTAGCACACATTGAAGATTTGGTATTAGACAGTGCTCTGACAAATCACTCACCAGCTCTCCAGAGTCTAGGAAGTGCAAACTTTAACAGTCATCCTGCCAGAGCTACAAAACCCCTGGTCTTCAGTTAACAAATTGAACAAATCAGCAGTCACAAACACAGCAAATCTCCCACTCTTAGAGGAACTATTCCTGCACATGCAGGGCTTTGCACTTTCATTTCATGGAAAAGGT
The DNA here is from genome assembly GCF_963264785.1 of Psittacula echo. Lineage (NCBI taxonomy): Eukaryota > Metazoa > Chordata > Aves > Psittaciformes > Psittacidae > Psittacula > Psittacula echo. The sequence goes on along the minus strand of NC_137743.1, from coordinate 65,386,690 downwards.
GTGCTTTTTTGTATGCTGTGTAAAAATGTCAGTGTGATAATTCAGTTTGGTGGTCAACAGATAACTGAAGGTCTTCATTAACACTTCACTTTAAAAGAAACACCTCTCCATAATCTCCTACTTAGCATTTTGCAGGGAGGCAAATGTAGTCTGGTATAGAGGGAAATAATTTTTTGGCATGATTGTATCTTTCCTTGTATGGTTTGCAGTTTAGATTTTTACCACAGCATTGGTAAAAGACCCAGCAAAATACAACCCTGTAAGCTCATAGGTAATTGAAAATAAAAGAGTAGGGAAAGATTCCAGATGTCAGGAAGAACATTTGAGTTAGCATTTTATTCAGACCCTGTAGGTGCTTAGACAAGCAACAGTTGTTCAAATCACTTTAGAAAGGAAGGGACAGCACGTTCTCTTGTCTGTGCACTCAAAACCAAATGCTTAATTTGTCCTCTTAGCTATTCTGCAAATGCATGTAATGGGTACTGCTCACTATAGCAATAGACACGAGTTCTGTTTTTCTGCTATTACATTCTGAGAAGACATCTGCAAGCTCAGTGCAAGCTTCAGGTGCTCATGAGTTGCCTTCACCAGTATTTCCAGTGTCATAACAGAGAAACAGCCAAAGTCAAACTCATAAGCTCATGCACCAAGACCCACATGGTGATAGTTTAAGAAGAAATCTCACTGTAAATTCTGTGTCTGGTAGTGCTTTCTGATCACTGTACATGCTAGCTAGCACGGCCCCTCTCCCTGCTGTTGATGATGACTTGTGCTGTGATGCTTCTGCCTTTGGCACTTATTTGGTATTAATCTTCTGTATATCCTCTATGCCTGCCTATCCTACCTAGGTTGTATAAGCATTGCTGGCTATATTTAGTAATCTTTAGCATTGGGGAATGTCAAGACTCATTAGGGAAAACTGATCTACTCGGCTGGGAAGGACTGATCTGTGCTTTATCTTGAAACCAGCAGGAGTCTTTCCATTAATTTAACAGAGCTTGGTTCAGATCTCCACCTTTTCTATGCATGTGAGTGAGTTATTACTGATATAACTTAATAATCCTTCTGCACGAAAACTTTCAGGGGTGAAATTATTTTTTCTAGTCTAGGGGCAGCTTTTTGATACCAGAAACAAATCAATTGTCAGAGTAACTAAGCTATGTTTTTCAAATAAAAGCTCAAATTCTACAAACTGTGCAAACAGAAGCTCTACAGTTTGCATGGGAAAAGACACTAACATACAACTGCTAGGCTGCTTGTTTGTTTCCTGGCTCAGAGTCTGCTGGGCACTTCTGATTGGCTCTGGATGCTGTTGCTTAACCATATAAGCAGAGCTTCTTTTCCCCTCGTCATGCCTCCCCATTCAGAGAGCGCTGTGGTGCCTGATGCTGCAGGAAGTGAGGAGGCATGGGCAAAGACCGTTTTCAACAGCAGAATGAATTAATAAGCATTTTATGAAAATAGATTTGGGACTAATTAAATGAGAAGGAATTTTAGACTGGGAAAACCAAATAATGTTGTAGGATGGTGCTGGAAGTGGCCCTGTTAAATTGAGCAGACCAGGGCAATGGCAGCCCATCCCAGAGTGGCCAGTGACACTTGCCAGGAGCTGCTGAGTTCATCCTCTGCTTGATAGGCATCTCTTCTCTCTTCAGTTTCTCTCCCTGCTCATTTTGGCTTTGGCCTCGAAATTCTTGCTTCTTTGCCACTCTGAGTGCCACACCAGCCTGAGTGGCAGTGTTGGTTATTACTGCACTTTTAGCACTCTCAGGGTAGTTAGGAGAGATATATAGCTTGCTGGAAACTTGGGGATTCAACAGGTGGCTGACAGGTTTCCTCTCCAGCACAAGCCTGGTACATGTGCTTGCTGGGCTTGCCTAGTCCTGCATGGCTTGATTCTAATGACAGATTCTGCAATGTGGTCGAAATGACCACAAAACAGCACTCCACCAGCATGCAAAGCCTATTTTAGAGGAGCATTTCTCTGGCAGTGTCAGGTCAAGAGTCCTGCTGATGTAGGTAGCAATCCTTTGCCATAGAAATGTATGAGAAGAAAGCCTAAAAGGAGCTTCTCTACTCCTGATTTTTTTCTCAGCAAACTGCTTTTCAACTGAAGAAAATCATTTCAGAAAGCTGAAGAAATCCTGCTTAGCATCTCAGAAAACATCAAAATGGGGATTTTTTCCAATAAGTTCCCTTTCTCACAGAGGATCCTCTGGCTTTTTCAGAGCACAGCATGTGAAGGAGCTTGACTGAAGAGAAGACACATAAGCAAAACGTAAGCTCCGTATGTAGCTTTCCGTTAGAGGTGTTGGCATGAGACAGTCTTCCATCTGCAGAAAGCAGCACTTGACTGTCTGATTTCCTGTCTACTCCTTAAGTGTATTTTGTAATGAGATCCCTGGCTTCTAGAAGGGATAACAAAAAATTACCCTGCTTGAAGCATAACACTGGGGAAGGAAATTTTATTCTCAAGTGAAAGGCAAGAAGGTATTATTATTCCTGCTGGACAAGTGAAGGTTTTGAAGCACATCTTTGTGTGCTGGCATTAACAAGCAACAGAAACCAGATCCTGGGGGTGCAGTCCCCAGGATGTTCTGACCTTGTGGATGTCATGGGTCTTCTCGACAAATCCCTTCTGGTCCCTAAAAATGTATGTCTAAATATTCAGCTGCCTCATACAGTCTTGTGAACAGGACTGGTTTTGATAGCCATAGCAGTGTGGTTTACTCATTTCCAGAAGTCACTGACTTTTGTTGCTGACATTTGAGCAAACGAGGTATCTGGATCCCAGGAGAGAAAATGCCAGCAGAATCTGGCCCTCCGTAGTGTGAGAAGTAATACATGGAACATGTTTTTCAATTGTAGACATTTTTTTTTTTCCTGCATTTCTAATTTAAATAATATATTTAAAGTTAGCGCCCTGTCCCAAATTCTGCTTGTATTTTCGTTTAAATGCTAACCTTCACAGTGCTAAGGTCTTGCAGCAGCTGATGGTATACTTGTGGTCTGACAGGGACTAAATTAAACCAGTCACACTGTAATTTCTGAAGATGAAAATCAGAATAAGTGGTGCAATTTCATACTTTGTTTTCCTAATCACTTTTGGCTGTGTAATCTTGATGAGGGGAAAAACAACCCCAAAGCTGCAGCTGTCTGTGTGAAATGACACCAGGGTTATCTGCTAAGTTCAGAGGACAAGATTCAGATCTCTAGAGCCCAAATCTGCCTGTTCTGCAGGGTAGAGTGATGTCTTGCCTGGAAAGCTAACAGCTCGTGCAGACTGGGACAGGGAAGCTATAGCTCACCAGACTGCCACATACACAGATTACATGTTAGATAAAGTAAACTTGGTTTTCCATCACTTTCATTAACAGAAAGTTGATTTAAAGATAAAATCTACTACAGCAATGCTATCAATATTTTAGTAAGAGTAGCCAGCTGAGAGGTATTCACCTCAAACCTGCTCTAGAATAAATAATTTTTTCAGATAGCAGATATAAATTTAATGACCCTTCTAAAGCCTAAGCATAAGATACACTGAGAAAGTAGAATTGATGTTTTGCTCCAAATAGCCACCAGGTAACTTGCTCTTTAACTTGATCATATCTCAGGAAGTTCACCAGCATGAGGAAAACATTTATTTCATTGCTGAGTAGTTTCCATGGCAGTGGGAAATGGCATCCTGAGCAACTTGCAGTTACAGACTTGATGTGAGGTCTCTGCAGTTCTCAAGCACCTTGCCATGATTAATTCCAGTGGAGCCAGGTCTTAACATGCATTTGTGTCAGGAATTGAACCAAAGCAGCACCTCTCCACAGGAATTACTCAGCAACTCACAAAACAGTGCTATCATTCTTACACCAAGAAATAGCTCCCAGACTTGAAGTCTTGGAAGTTCAGATTTATTTATTTCAATTAACACTCCATTCTCTGCTCTCACTTATGGGTCCTTCACAAGAGAGGGGTACAGATGGACCTTAGAGATCCTCAAGATTTAGCATGTTGACCAGGAAAATGCCTCACCTAAGCCTTGCAAATCTCTCTGAGCAGGAAGGGGTGTGAATCCCAGCCAGATCCTCAACTTGGGCACTTTATTTTGCTCTCTCCTCAGTTAGGACTGAACCAAGTAAAGACAATCACAGTTTCCTTGGCCTCAATACTTGAAAAGGGGTGTCTGCTAAAGAAAGCAGTATCAGGAAGAGAATTTTCTGTCCTCCTTCCTAGTTCATATTGCTAGAGTTCAATTCTCCCAGAGGGGGGCCCTGTTGCCATTCCCTCCTTTGCCTGAGATAACTGAACTCTTCCTGCCATAGGGACTTAAAGCCATATTCTCCGTTTTCCTAGGATAATTTTGTGTTGTGGGTTCTTTGTGAAAACTGGAGCCTTCAGGGGTCCTAAAATTGAGTACCTTCAAGGGGAAAGAACTGAAAAATCAATGATTTCTGAAAGTTCAATAGTTCCTTTGTTCTTTCTGGTTTGGACATTAAAAATGAAATAATGTATTAATAATAGCACATATTGGAGAAATATATATATATTTCTTACATTTGCAGGGAATGTATGTATATTTCATGTATAGTTTGTCTCATGCCAATATAAACGACAGATCTTATTGGAATAAGCCTTGTCTGTGATGGGGGAGATATTGGCAAATATTTGCTTTGCATGGGAGACTTTACTCTGTCCTGCAGCAATAGAAAGTCTTGTATAACTGCTGAAGTGGGTGAGCTGCCAGGACAATAAAGAGCAGCTCTTGGTAACAAAAATATTTAAGAACTCCTTCTCAGAGGTTTGAAAACTATCTGACAGAGAAGGCTTTTGCTGTTCTTCCCTCCTACAGTGACATTTTTGTGGTAGCAGAGAACAACACCTCACACTGACTGACATGTCCCAACATGAAGTGGAGGCAAGGAAAAACCACCAGGTTGATATGAAAAACATTTCTGAGCCCCTCACAAGTGGGAGGGGAAAATACAAAAATGTAAAAACATTTCTTCTGTTGTATCAGCTGTTAGAGTTGTGTAAATGAATATTTTTGATGGTCTGACCTTACTCGTAGTTTTTCTTGGGGGGGTGGGGGGGGGAAGACGAGTTTTGGCCTGAAACCAAGCACAGTTTCAAATCAAGGCACTTTGGCAAGTTACAAGTCATTTTATGAAGAGATGAAAGGTCAAACAGAGATTGGAATTTAGCAATAAGTGTAATTGGTACTATGGCATATCATAATAGAGCAGATTTAAGACTCAAATATAGCAGAATCCAGCCCCTAGGATCCTGGGCCTTTGTAAACTCTACTGCAATACCACTCCTTCTGAAATCAGTTAGCATTAGTAATAGCAGCACCATCTTGTCTTGTACAAATCAGAGATATAGGATATTTCTATTTTTCAGATGGTCTGCAAGCAATATTCCAAAGTAGTTATATTTAGATTTATTCAACAGAGTTTGTATGTAATTTTTGCTTTTGATAGAATCAGTAATTATGTACAAGTGATTTATTAAATGTATTCATTTTTAAATATATGAACTCTTTAAACTATTTAGTTTGCTCCTTAGCTGGGTAACACAGCATGGGAGGTGCTGAGCACTCGTGCCATAACCCAGATAAGCATGTGAGTGCAAACAGTCCCAATTACGGTTCCAGGAACTGCTTTCGTGTTCTGACAGTGAGGTATCAATAAGCCTGACTTTTTGAGCACATTCCCAAGTATTTACCTGCTTCTAACTAGATGTATAAAACATCCCTCTAGTGAGATCTTCTTCCAGGTTTCTTGAAGGTGACAAGACATCCTCATACTCTTTTCAAATGTCAATTATAATAAGCTGTGAATGTAGCATTTTTAGGAAAACTCTTGGTTTTTTCTTTTAAGACAGATATCCTGAGACTCACCTTCTGACTGAACTTCAGCTTTGACCCATGCAGCCATGTTTTCAGCATTAAATCTCTCACATCTAGCAGTACTGTTTGAAGCTGCATTGAGGTCACAGCTTTTAACTCCTTTGCTCCTGTTTCAGTCAGATGGCAAAAAACATGGATTCCCTCTTTATTAAAAATCTTTGCTGATGTATTTCCAAATACTGTGTCACATCCTGTGATTAATATTTGTAATCATCCTGTCTCTTGCCCCCCAATGCCACCACAGAAAGACTATGCCAAGAAAGAGTAATACATAGAAAAGTGTTTTACTGAAGTCTTCTGGAGATGGTCTTCTGAAATGAAAATATGTGAAAACATCAATACTGCAACATATGTTTGGGAAGACCCTTCATATCTGGGATTATACTCCAGTTGACTTCATAGTGAACTTACAAGTAACTATTGATGATGAATGAAATTCTGCTTGGAGAAAACAATTCAGTTATACTTGATGAGTGCTCATGGCCTGGAAAACAGGAGATGCCTAATGCAATTGACTAAAAAATTAATTCTAAATAGACATAAAAGAGTACAGATCTTTTTAGAGATTGTCTGTGCCTACAGACAATTCATCTTTGCAGGTCAGACGAAGTTGCATTTACTATGGCCAAGTTCTCCTCTGGTTGAACCTAATTTAAACAATTGCAAACACCTGACATGACTTTAAGCATCATAATGGGAACAGGAGCACTGCATTTATTTTCTGCATGTAGAACTGCTTTCTGCTCTGACATGGAAGGTTCAATATATCTCCATTATTGTTGCAAGCTCATGGCTGCTTGTGGTGCTCATTTACATAAATATGTATGCTGGTGAAATGCAACTTCTTGTGCTGGCTGGAAGTTGTGCAGGGTGTTGGAAAAGTTGCAATGCAGGGATGCTGTTTTTTTGTTGCTTTGCTTCCTCTGCAGCATCACTAATGAAGAAGGTATGAAGAAGTGATCATAACTGCCTTCCCTGTGTAGTATTTTAAAGTTCCTTTAAGACAAAGAAATTATTCTTTCAGTATATGTATGCATATATAGCAGACCCGGCACAGCACCTAGCTTTCCTTCTCTTGCAAATGTTATTAAAATTACCATTCCATTTGTAATATGCCTTGCTCTGCTTGGAGTTGCCGCATTTCCTGCACAGCCTGCCTTTGCCTGCAGCTGGCTAGCAGTCTGGGCAGTCCCTGGCTGTTACACCTCAGAGGCAGGTTTGCTCCTGGACGCTGCATGAAGACTTGCCCTCCTGGGCACAGAGACACTGTTTCCCTGCCACTCCTGCCTTCCTACATTTTACCTGCCCCCAGAGCCCAGCCATGCCAGATAGCTGCATTTTGTGTGTGCTAAAGCCTGTGCAGGGTCCAGCCACAGTGGCAAACTGGGGGGGCCCAGGGACAGAGAAGTTTTGAGAAAAGCCCTTTTAAGAGAAGGAGATAGATAGAACTGTGTTTCATCAAGCCCTACGTCAACTATGAAGTAGATATAAAATATAACTAGTAAATTAACATAAACAAAGTTTGGGGCTGATCTGTAATCTGGTCAGTAAATAAAAATTAAAGCTGATTTAGATAGACTGAGGGAAAATGCCTGTTTTGGCGTGGCAACAGGCATATCTGCAAACATGGGTTAGCTTCTGATCCTTGTGATCTTTAATGCGTCAGTGGGACCTTATATCAAATTAATAAAGTATTGAAATTGCAATGTTTTCAGTTAGAGTGCTTTGTACAAGCTATGTTTCCAACTCCAGCCCACCAAGGAGACTGATGGGTCCAGCACCTGCTCACAGTGGTCTAACTTTGCAACGTAAAGACCTACCTCCAATTTTTTATAGGGGCCACAAAACCAAAAAAGGGAAAACCCAAAGGGCTCATAGATAAAAACTATGTTTTTCTCTAGTTTCCAGGTGGAGAGTGATAAAAGGCACTTGGTCAGAAGCCCCAAAGGTGACATTTCAATGACATTCAAATGGTGACATTTGAGAGTGGTTGGGAGAGTGGAAGCAGGCTCACATGGGCATGTCAGCTTCTAATAGGAATAGGTGAGGTAACTGAGGGGCTGGAGGAGTGGAGCTGGCAGTTTCAGAGAGGTATTATTTGACAGAATTTTTGAATTTTAACATGCTGACTCACATAATTGTGATATAAAAGTTATAGTTTGCATTTAAAATTTACAGGGTTCTTGGGTTTTGGTTTGTTTCTTTTTTAGAATTGTTGTTGCTATCTCTGCTGGTTTTATTTGCACAAGTATTTGGAATGGAGGGAAAAAACATACCAGCTGCCAGACTTGTGTAGGATCAATGGGATAAGTGAGTTCAAGTCCTGCTTCTGGTACTTTCCAAGAGCAGATGGTGAGAGGCTAACTATAGAAACAAGGCAAGTTAATAGAGTTAAGTCCCCTGCTGCCCTTCTACCAAACTCCTTGCTGGACCTACTCCAGAAAATATTTTGCAGTTTCAGTATAGCATGTTTTTGTGACCAAGAAATAGATATACCAGGACTTAGTGTCTTTGATTGTGGTTTAGATCATGCTAGCCTCCCACCTGGGGAACTTCGTGTTCACAGAAACATCCCCACTGTGCCCAGAAGCACTTTCCTTATTTCACTGTAAGGAAAGAATCTGCTATTCCCCATTTCATTATGAAGAAATGTAGTTTGATTATTTCTTATGAAAGAACATCTCTTTGCTTGCAGCAAAAATGATAAAACCCTGCCATTAAAAGAAGAAAAAACAAAAGAGGAAACCAGAGGGTACATAAAGAAGGCTTCTGTGTAGAATACTTGCTAAAGATCTTTGGAAAGGACAGCAGCTTTTTCAGAAGTTATGCTTTGTTGAAGGTAATAATGTACGTATGCACCTCACGGGATTGACATCATTGTATTTTTAATAGCATAAACCACCAATCAGTAAACTCAGTGTAAAATTCACTTTGCATTTGTGGCAACAAAAGCCCAAAGACCTGGCAAAGACCCGCCTTCTGTCACAGACAAAAGGCCGGAGAGATCCCCATGTGCACAGCTCTTGTCTCACCACATGGTGGCGGTCAGCAGGGACAGGGGCAGGAGGTCAGGTTCTGAGCCCTTGAGGGGCTAAGTGATGCCCCTCCGGGCAGCCATTTTGAGTTGGTCCTCCTCAGAGCGGTGGGTGTGCAGTCGAGGACTCTCCCCTTGGGTCAGGATACCATCCAAGGAAACCACTCGAGGTCGAGAGCCCTCCTTTTTAGGTGAGTGAGGGCGCAACTGAAACTGAGTTTTCCCTTCCCAGGACCAGAATGATTACACTTGAGGAAATGGGGTGGATTTGGTTAGTTTTTCCACTAGTAGCTGTAAAAGGGGAAGTAGGATCAAAACTGAGTGCTTTATGTTCTCCACTTTTCTCTACAGGGATGATTTTTCAGCATAGATTCAATTTTATGGCTCATGTCATAAACTCAAGTCAGATTTTCAGGATTTTTTTGTAAGGGTAAGTTGAGAGAAAAGGAGGTTTAGAAGGGAGCAGAGCCCTTCAGAAGGCTGGGGGTCTCAGCTCCAACTCATCACTGCCTTAATATACCTTATTCGCATGGTGAAACAGGCTCTGTGCACACTTTCTGAATGCTTAGATGAGTGAAAAGATTGAAATAATTTGTGTAATGCTAAAATGATATTCTGTCTCTGGCAAGCCAAGCCTTGTCTGGAGATGTGGGACTTCCTTGCGTGCCAAGTGTGAGCTCTGATCAAGAACCTTAAAAATCAAAGGCATTGCATGACTTTTAAGCCATGTTGCTCCTGAAGAAGCTTTCAGGGGAGGATGAAGCAAGCTCCACCATCTTTTTCTCCCAGACTTTAAACTCTTGGGCCCTGCACTATAAGAAGCTGTTTTTTTCCTTCTGGCTCTGCAATGAGGTGAACAAGATGATTAGTACTGTGACATTGTCTCACATAATGTTATTCTCAAAGCTGTGCTGTATACATTAGTATATATGTAGCCGCCTTTTTGTTAAGAAAATGGGAGTAGACCCCAGGTTTGCATTTGGTTATGCTGTTGACTGTGAACACCATACTGATGCTAAGCAAAGAAAATGGAGTTCTGTTTATCTGCACTTAATCATGCTGCACTTTTGTGCATGAGGCTTTTTCATGGAAAATTTGAGAGCATAGAAGGCTTCAGGAGAGCTGACAGTCACTAAGATTAATGCATTGCATTTCTATCCTGTCCTATCAGTCAGGGCTCTCTGTAGTGGTAACTGATTTCAGAGGAGAACTAAACCATGTTTGCCATTTCCCTCTAAATTCTGTGTGACATTGGCTGAGGTCGTAGCTCTGTTATCACCAGTGTCCTTTATTGAAAAATCCATGCAGGTCTCCTCTCCAACAAGAATTCACTACTACTCAGGAGCTTCCAGGCTGTAAAGTCTTCATTTTGAAGGAAGAATAGTAAAATATTAGAAGCCATAGGGAGAGGTACAAACTGGGTTAGAAAATAAAGCTTTTGAGCAAGTGTTTAATCCGAATTTAGCTTAATCTCTGAATCAGTTTTCATATTATTCTGCTGATGTTGCTATTTACTGCAGCAACAGTAGTGAACATTGAATTATTGCATGGCTAATAAAGTAATTATATACTAATGCTGATAAAGCTATAATAATCTCTTCCTCTATATTCATTGTGAGGGGTTTTTTTTTTACCCCAGAGAGCCGTCTTGGTCTCCTTGAGTATGATTGATATCCAAGTGCCTTGACTTCATGTTGTGGGATTACATTAGTCAAATTTAAACCCTCCATTAGATGTCAATGAACTGTAACCATTATGACCGCATGGTTATTGACCCAGGTGCAAATAGCCAGTGCTGAATTTAAAGATTCGGTTCTCACAAATGGGTTAGAATAATGAAAACATGATGGGAAGTGATTGGGTGCTTCACTGACTAATTAAACAGGATACTTGCAGTTTGTTCTATGATACACTATTTTTCACAGCCACGGGTGAGTAAAAAATCTATCATGTTTAATGTCTCAGAGTTAACTGATGAAACTTCCTCAATGGAAAGATTACCTGTGGTTTTCTTTCAGAACAAATTAAACTAAATTTCAGAACAAATTAAACTTAAATTGCACAGTTAGTGTTTGGTTTTGGTTGGTTTCTGGTTTTAATTGGGACTGTTTGAAGAATAAGACTTTAAACTTCTATTTTGAGTCATAATGTCTTTCAGCATGTATGCTGTCAATATCTGAGGAACCTGTTTTTGAAGGAAAAGGAAGGATAGTACTTTCATGAGCAATTGCAATTGTTGGGTTGTTTCATTTTTTTGTTTGTTTGGTTTGTTGGTTAGTTTTTTATCCCCCTTTATGTTAAATAAAGGTCTGATCTAAATAAAGATGCATTTTGAAAATGATTTCTAAGGGCTTTGGATCAGGTCCTAATGTTACTTCATCCTACAGGATATGTTCCTTTGTTAGCATTTTCCAAGTATTACTTGTTTGAATATGGATTTTGAGTTCCTTAAAGACATTTATTTATCAAAAATCCAGCAGCCACACCTTAATACTCTTTCACTTTAGTGCGGTTTCCGGGGAACTCTCTGCTGCTCCTAGTTTATATTTTGCACACACAGGGATAGATGTGATAATCTAATATTTTCTACAATCTCTGCTTTCTATCATTTAAATAATTTTTAATGCAGACATCAGCATCAGTATTTTTCAAGTTGTTGTAAGTGATCACTGGTTAAACATTAAGACATTGAGAAAGGCTATTTAAGTATCCTAATACAGCACACTAATCTGCTTATACTATTGTGTTCAGTTCAGCTAAAGAATGATGCCTGCTGGAAAGGATAGTATGTGGATAGTATTCAATGTGTTGAGCCTTAGAAAATACAGGAAAAGCATGTTTTCTTTCAAAAATGTGGGACAGTCAGAATTTTATTGGACAACTCATATCTTCCCAGGAAGTTTAGTTCTAACAAGTGTTTGGAACTAGAATCCTTATTCGAGTCTATCAATTATTGGGGTTTTTTTTCCCACTTTTCCTTTCATTTAAAACTGCATCAGCATTCAGGCTTAAAAAAAAAAAAAAAAAAAAAAAAAATCAGTTGCAAAATATATTTCATAGTGTTAAAATACAGAGTCAGAGAGAACACTGAAATAAGGCTTCCCAGCGTGATGTTCTGCACCAGCATTTAAAGGATAGATCAATTTTTACAGTGTTCCATTTACAAAATTTTGTATAGATGTTATGAGTCAAATAAGAAATAGCTGATGGAGGGTGACTTTGCTTTCCTTATCTTTGCCTTCTTCATCAGCTTATAGTATGATATTATCCATTATCTTTCTGAAGCAGAAATGCAGTGGGGGTGTTTTTTAACCAATTCCTAACTTTTCACTGGGAACCACATTCAGTGCTACGGTTCAAAGGGTTTCCATCACTTAATTTCAATAGGTTATACTTCTGTGAAGTTGTAAATTATTTTAAAGCTCTGGAATGTGTATGTAACACCACCCTTAAAGTTTGGATTTGATGACAGAACAGGTAGGAGCTTTTTTACTGCACCAGAACACATAATCGAGGTGACATTTCTAATTACATTAATTTCAGTGTAAAATTGCGAGTTTATCTATTAGCTCAGCTTTCTTTATACAGTACCATAACTTGTTCAGCCCATTCATCATCTGTCCCAGAGAATGAAAAAATACGATTAAAATTGTAAATTTCTTTCACTGTATGAGGGCATAAATTAAAAGCACCCATGATTTTATGTTGTAAGTGACCATTTTAGTCCTGGCCAGACATTTTGCTACTGCAGTGGTGATTTGGCTTTATACTTAAGAAGAGAATTTGAGTTACAATTTAGGGGGTTTCAGAATGTGAGGGAGTAGGAATTTACCAACCAGTGGATGAATAAATTGGCTGTGCTCATCAGAAACTTTCAGTCAAGAAAAGCTACATCTATAGAGTGGCAAGCAGCGAACCAATTTCCAAATGAATGGCTCTACTGACTGAAGTTCTGCAGAGGTCTGTCTTGCTTCTGGTATAATCCAGTAATACTGATCATGATGTGAATTACACAGTGGAGAATATCCTTAGTAAATTTTATCATGACATACAGGTAGGACAGACTGTAGGTACCCTGAAGAACAGTACTAGAACTTGAAATCTCCTTAACAAACAGGTAAAATGCTCTGAAGTATGTTAGGTACTATTAAATATGGACAATAGCAGGCAGGATTAATCAACTGTAAAAATACAGATTGGAAAAGAACTGGCTCTGTAGCAAATTGTTTGTAAAAAATGAGTGGTATTGAAGCACTTCAGAGGCCCTGCATTTGGGATGAGTTGGGTGTGCTTCTGTGAGGTGTTTTTCTACTCTGGGACATGTATCCTGTTATAACTTGTGCTGTAATAAGTAGCTTTGCCTTGGGATAATGAGGGCAAAACTGAGGTAAACAGGAGTTTAATGTAATGTTTTATGTTCACAGAAAAAAGTTTGCTAGTACGCTCCTCCCCACCCCCATGTCTCTTCAGAACTTTTGATTTAAGTGACTAATCATCATGTCTGACCCTGTTGTTCTGCGTAGTATCAAGAGATTGGGAGAGGATAACTGTGCTTTTGACTTGGATGGCAAAGGTAAGAATTTTATTCTTCAGTTATCTCGTTATTTTATACAGCATGTAAAGAAGGTGGTAGGTGGCCTAAGTGGAGCAAATTGTCTACAAAATACAAAGCAAAGAGACTGTGGAATAAGTATAGCATTATGTGGTACCTGCTGTCACGCACGTGCCGCCTGCAAAACAACTTTTCTGTAAAAACTGGGTATAACAATCCCTACTCATGGACAATCTACAGGTTATCAGCCTTCCAAGTTCATGGTATTTACATAGGTTTTTATACTCAGCATTTTGGTGTACAAGTAAAAGGCCATTACTTGGGGAATAAAAGAGAAAGTCCTATCTTCCATTATTTCTAGAACTGCTTTCAACAAACATCTATCTGTAGTCATACTTCTGTCAGGCAGAATTCTTATGAGCCATTGCTATGCGAAGATCTGTATTCCTTCTCATCAAATCTTCTCCTCTTCCATTTTTCCTTCGCAAATAGCAGTTTTTGATTTTGCCACTTAAATGGAGCAAGAGTCAAGGAGAAACATGAAATAAAACTGATAAATACTTTGAGTTCTGTTTGTATGACTTGAGAAAAGCCAACAGAGGGGGGTGTTAAATATTTATGCTAAATGTAAGGTACAAAGGAATGCAAAACTGTGGCACATAATGGAAGATAAATTGCAATACAGTGCAATGTATGCGCTCCTCACATAGAGTAAAAAGGTTTCACAAAAGAATTCCAGCACTCTGATATCACCAGATTCCAAAAAAACGTACATACATGTTGTATTTTCAAGTTCCCTGACAGCTATAGCCTAATCCTTGGAGTATTTAAGCTTTTATTAAAATATTCTTCTAGAACCAAATGAAATGCTTCAGACCATACACAGAATAGCCTGTTTTCTAAACAATAATAGTAATAGTAATAATGACAATAATAAGCGACACTATATCAACATATATTATTGGACATAATTGTTATTATTATTATTATTATTATGTTCAATAGATTCAAAGGTCTGTTGTTGTTAGGAACTTCAAATCTATTGTTCCATAGGGTAAGAAGATGGTGTAGGAAATTATTCTCCACATAGCTTGAATGTATTCTTAAAATCAAAGCTGGCATGCTAGACTCTGCAGCTGATTTTAAAGTCTGCAGCATAGTGCCACAACCTCAGCTCCGTGACTTGTGAGAGAAACTAATGTGAATGTTTTCTGAAAGACTGCTCTCTCCCCAGTATATTGCTATCCCTGCACACTGCTGTGCATCCTGCTGGAATGAGCAGCCATCTGTGTGCTGAAGCAGTACAGATCTCCCTTCTCTGCTGCTGTGTTTTGTTTTTAAAACTTCTCACTTAGGCTGCTAACTAAAGGCAGTTTCAATGCATGGGGTTATTGTGGGCTCTAATATTGGTGGAGGAGTGAGAGAGAAAAGGGAGTGAACGTCTTAAGGGGATATGTCTTTCTACTTGTTGGATTGAAAACTGTTTGTCTCTTCCAGCCACTTAGAACTCCCAGATTGCCCAGATTTATCTAGCTGGTTTGGGAGGTTGCTTTTTGTCTGCTAGTTTGTCTTCTGTATTTGTTGCTTCTATTTGTTAAGGGATTTTGACAAAAGACTTCCTGTTGGGATCAAAGCTGTTTCTTTTTTCACAGTTGGGTTGTTTTTTTGGTGTGGAGTGTGTTTTTGGTTGGTGGTTTGTTTGTTTTTTTCCACCCAGTGTGTTTGGGTTTTTTGTTTGTTTGTTTGTTTTTTTGTCATTGTTTGTGTTTTGGGTTTTTTGTTTGTTTGTTTTGTTTTTTTGGCTTTTCAAATGAGTTTGCCTGTGATCTCTCAGTTTCCTTGAGAATAGACTTCCTGGCATTCTGCTTACTGATTTCATCTCAAGTGAAGTTTGTTTCAATAACCATATTTTGTACATATGAACAAGAATTAGCTCTCCCCAGATCAACTCTTGACCACCACTACCCTAGGAGTCTTGAAGAGCCAGCTTTAGCTGGGAGCCTTTTGAGAGCAATTTTTCATCACTTGAATCAAATATCAGGTTTCCCCAGGCTTAACTTTTACTGTGTTTTCACAATACCAGTAAAAACTCATATTCTTGACAATGGTCTTCAGCGTTCTCTTGATTCTGTGCTTTTTTCAAGCTGCAAAGTTTCTTCCCTAAATGGCTTAATTTCTCTTTCAAAATTTTTTGAGAATTCAAAGATTATTATAGCTTTTTTCTTTAGGGTTAATAAATTCTGTCATTTTTCCTACATTATTTTCTATAAAAATTATGTTCTGTCCTCTTTTTCTACTTTTTTAATTGTAGCAGTGTGAACTGTTACTCATTTCGTTCTTTCAAATTAAGCATAGATAACATGGCTCCAAATTCTCCTCCTGCTTAAAAACTGCTGGCCTTCAGTTCCTCACACTCTTCAATAGCATTGATATACTCTTTTTCCTCCAAGTTCATAGGTTCACCTTTGGAGAATGCTTATTTTGCTCTCTAAATTGATATGACTCAGAAACCTATTTCACCACTCTTTTGTTCTTCCCACTTTCCTCCCAGCAGCCAATTCCTTCGTTTTCTGCAAAGCACTTTGCCAGCCTGCAGAGGGAGCTTAACTTTTCTGATAAACCCTGGAGAAACTTCTAGGAATGGTTACAAACCCCTACAGTTGTTACCAGCTGCCAAACTTCAAAAAACTACAGTCAGATGTTTCTTTGTCCTTTGTAACCAGCTCTCTTCTAACATCAAGTGAATCTTTGTAACAATGATTTTACACATTAGAACCTTTCTGGAAAAGGTCTAGGATTCTTGGGATACATGTATGTCCTTACTGAAAGAATCTTTTCTTTTTACCTTCCCCTAATAGCTAACAGAGCAGAATAAAACCAATAGAGTCATTGTTAGCTGAAGCCAAATAGGGTTATCTTATTAACTACCAAAAGGAGATGCAATGAGCTGTTCCCTCAGTCCCAAACTCAGACTGCTTCCATCTAACATGTTGCCTTGGGATATGCAAAACCCTGGAGGCAGTGGAAAAGCCTTCTTCCCTGGGGTAGGAAAATGATGTAGGTAAAATTCATGGTTGTCCACAAAATTTATCTTTACACCCTCTGTGAACTGTGATGCAAAGTTCCTTTGTCTTTGCTCCGTGAGACAGACCTGTGCATGCTCAGTGTTGTCACTAGACCTGAAGAAAGGAAAGCACTGCTTAAAAAGCATACTGTGGTTCTTAACCTGATGCTGAACTGCCAAATGCATCATAAACGAGCAAGGTGCATATGCCCAGTGCCCTTAGATTATCCAAACTGTATTGTATACATAAAAGTAGCTCTTTGTTCGTTGTCATCTCAAGTGATGTATAGCGAATATTTTCTTCATTAGCCCTTATGATAGCACTTCTTTGGGGTTTCTGATAACACAAGCTGTGCTTCAGGTATGACGTGTTTAACAATATCTCTTGAAATGGAGCTGTTCTGGGGACTCAGGAGTTCACCTACAGCATAATTATATTTTGTAGTATAATTCAATTTCTCTAAGCTGTGATTCCTTAGAAAGTATCCAAAGAATAGACATCAGTGTGAAAAGTTCACCGTGCCCTCCAGGGGAAGAGCTGCTTCTCTTCCACAGGATTTGCAATCTCTGTGTTGTTGGAAGGCAAGATTGAAGAGCAACCTCTCCTCCTGTCAGAGACCATGCATGGACTGCCAGTAGAGTAGTGTGCCTTGATGGAACGGTGTCCAAGAGAAATAGTTGAATACTAGGATTTTGCAATGAAAATGTACTGACTCTAGCTAATGTCCTGAATAATATTTTTAGTGAAAACCATTTTGTCATCTGGGGGATTGAAAACTTGAAACTATTTCTTCAAGAGAAAACAGGCATAGATTGATATGAACTTACCAAGGAATTTTTGGACCTATGTCAATTTGTGTCCCTAGCTAGATCTATCGGTGGGAATAAGATGCTTATAACTCAGGAATGATCAGTCCTGTTGGGCTCTGGGGTTTGTGTTTCACATCTACAGAAGAATATGTACTTTAACAATAATTATTAACTAGATTGTGTATTTATTTTCCCTAACAGGTAACAGCTTCAAGAAATCAGAGTAAGTCATACACAAACAAGATAATCAATATTTTGAGGAACATTCAAAGAAGTTAATGTCATTGAGTCAAATAGATGCATTTATAGAATATATGGTATTTAACTAAAAGCTGTTCTCTAGGAGTTGAATTGTCTTGTTTGATACAACTGACACAGGTAGACTACACCAGACCAAGAAACCTTTAAAAACATATAAAGTAATGGCAAAAAAATATGGCCTTTCTTCTGAAAATATTTTTGACATTCAGATTTATCTTTCTTTGGTGCTTTTAGTTTGAGAAATGAGTTTTTCAGGAATTTTAATCAATCTTGATTAATTTCTCTTAAAGCTTTACTGTGAGACTTTAAAACAAAAGGAATTAACTCACCTCATCTGAGTTTAAATATTAAGATTTAAACATAGAATGCTGAATAGTTGAAAACCGAAATGATTTAGAGACCTCAACCTTCAGCTATAATGTGAGATTTGGTTGGGGTTAAAAGCCTCCCTTTTCCTGGATCTTAGAACAACTCTGTAGCAGACTGGATATCGAAATGGGTACTGTAATTTATGCCAGCTTTTTCTGACACATTATACACAGTCTCAGAAATATTCTTAAAATGATGAAGCAAAAGCATCTCTTTAATTTTTGCCTTTGTCAGGTTGACCATATCAGAGAGCATCAGCCCAATATTCAAGGTCTGTCATGGTCCTTGCACATATCTTGAAACCTAAGCTCTCCTGAGCTTTCACATGTAACACGTATATGGTCCTACCTACTACATATACGAAGCTTTCCTTCGGGCTTTCTAGGATTTGGCTTCTAAAAAAACTGTTCATGACAAATAGAGCTCGAATTTGTTTGTTTCATTTAAAAAAAAAAAAATAAATCCAAAATGAAAATCTGTACTCATTCATCACTGAATGTACACTGCCAGTGATTACTTGCTATAATATCAATCCCATCCATAATGGTGCAACTAGTCCTTTAGATTTTAACTGATCATATAGAATAGCAATACATAATGTGAGCACTGAGGAAAAAACACTATAGTAGTGTGAGAGATTTTACAGCTATTATGGACATATGAACACAGGCAATAGAATATGAACAGGCAATAGAAAAGGGAGTGGAAACAGGACATTTATCTCTCTTAAAGAAAGTATTAGCCAACAATTTGGCTTGACCTCAAAAAACCCACAAGGCCACATTGCAGCAACAGTGTTTTGAGGAACTACTAATGAAAGAAAGCATAATCCTTCAGATCATTTTAACTTAGCCTCTGTTCTAGTCAATATCTGAAATTTAAATGAATCATCAAATCCCTGGTTCCAAAGAAATCTGAAAGAAACAGCTTGTCTCCTAAACTTTTGTGCAAAGTGCTTCAAATAAAATGTAATATTAGCGAAGCAGCCAAGAGAATAAAAGAAATAATGTGATATCTTACCATTTTTTGCTAGGAATTTCCATACACATGAAGAACCTTTTAAAGAGAAGAAAAATGAAAAGTGAGTGAAGTTCAATTCTGTCTACTATCTTTGCATGTAGAACAAAATATATACTAAAATTTTATAATTTTGTGTTTTCTGTTCTTGAAGGTCATCAGAAAAGAAAGAAAACAATATTCGTGTTGGCTTCTTTCAGCTGGTAATCAAAGCAATGGCTATAAATATTTTATGTGTATTGTGCTGCAGAATAAGTGACAATAATCTATATGGTTGGTTTTGGAATAGCTATGACTAAGCCAAGTTTTAAAGGATTATATCATTTGGCATGAAATCCTGCCATTAAAGTCAATGGGAATTTAATAGAACCCTTTGTCATTTTGTCAGCTTGGTATTGATTATCAGTATTTGTGTCATAATTGTCAATTATACATGTTGTATTGAACCTACATGTAGAAATGGGTAAAAAAGTTAAGGTGCACAGCAGGGATTTAGGTGGCCTTCGTTCATTCTTGTTTCTGCCAGAAATTTCCGGCTGATAATCTGGCAGATAATTTAGCTCCCTTGTAGTAGCTCCATGCATATTAGAAGATCTTGTAGCTATAAAAAACTTGTGAATGCACAATACTGTATGGTATGTCTAGCCTTTGATGGGTTTGGAATCCCATAGGGCACTTCTAAATTTTAAAATTAATGTAGTGGAGAGATGTCTAACACAGCAGCATGCAGCTAAGAGGTTTTATTGCTTCTGTTCTGCATATAGTCTAGACAACTAACCTGTAATGTGTCCAAACTAATACAGTCCTGACTGTAGTACTGAGCTTGTAATCTACCTGGCTAAGATTCTCAGCTCTTAGTTGGGTGGAGAGAACAATATGTCCACACAGAGAGCTCTGTCTGTCAAGCAGAGGGGTTTGAATTCTGTAGCCTGTTTTGCACAGTTATTTAACTCCTAAAATGCAGTTGGTAAGCACAGTATGTTTGCATCAGATACACTGAGGGATTAGATGTCACATATCTCTCTGCCTTTTCTCTGTGTGGCTTTTTTTTTTTTTTTTCTTTTTTTAATCAAGGGAATTCCTAGAGTTCTTATAAGCAAGGTTTGCGAAACAATGGTAGTGCTACAGTTTTCTTCTGATGTTTATTGTAAAAAGACTTTTAATTACTTCTCTTTTATGTTAACTTTGTTAGCTGACTTGTTTTTCCCTTTATCTTGTCTCTGCCCTAATGTCCTTTTCTCATATGTGCTCCAAATTCCCACCCTTTCTTCTCTTAGACACATTATAGTACCTACAGAACCTGGACAGGTTCGTCAGCAGGCTATGATTTCTTTTTACACTCCTATTTCAAAACATACAGCATTTGATACTGATGTTCTATATGGACAGTTTAATGTATTTATTTATTTGTGACTTCAACCTGATAATCAGACTTCACAAAATCATGGCAAAGGTAACTTAAGTTGCTTAGTCATCGGCTGCATGTGTGCGTGCTCTTGGCCCATGGCAAATGTAAGGTAATAGGTCTCAGCTCAGTCCTTTTTTTTTTACTGCATGCTATGGTGTATTTCTATACATTTCTCCCAGATTAAGAGCCAGTGCACAATTGCCTGCCTAAGCCAACACATTTTAGGATATTAACTGTGAGAACTCACTCTGTGACTTTAGTTAGCTTTCTACCACAGTATCCCAGACTTTTGAGAAATTAGCTAACTTTATTCAGTGACTCTGTATAGTGCCCTGAGTCTTTTTCCTCCCTTCCCTCTTCCTCCATCCCCACAGGAAATCTGCAGAGCAGACCATATATATGAATTATAATTACTATTCTTAGTATTTTAGCTAGTTTCTGGAATGATGATAATGTGGAATGATATTGAGCTATTAATGTTATATGATAATACATTCATTCACATGGTCAGATTCTGCTGTCAGCTAAAAGAGAGCTCATAATTTATAGTGCTGTAATCACAGGTGCAATTAGACTAGATTGGAGAGAGAGATTTGTCTTCTTTCTGTATTGAAGATAATTCTGAAATTTAAATACAATGATTTTGTATGTGATCCACCTGATTAATGATTTATACAACCATCATGAAGACTGCCTCTTAGCAGAGACCATATTTTTTTTCTGTCTCTTTAGTTTCGATTTTCCTCACCTATGGACATCTTAATGATGGCTGTTGGTAGTTTCTGTGCTATTGTTCATGGAGCAGCCCAGCCAGCTGTGTTGCTTGTGTTTGGTGCAATGGCAGACACATTTATTGAATATGACATTGAAATGCAAGAGCTTAAAGACCCAGGCAAGACATGTGTAAATAACACCATAGTGTGGATTAATGGTACTATTCATCAGAATGAAAGGAACACCACAATAAGATGTGGGTAAGTGGCGGATGCATTTATTTCCTTTCCTTTGTTATTATAGCTTGTCAGAGACTGTATTGCTAGTGAAGGTCCAGTTCAGACTTTAAACCTCACATTTTCTATCCATAAGGCAGAATATGGGCATAATTTGTTACAGAGCTGGAGATACTACCTGAAGGAAGAGAAGGCCAGATTGGGTCTTGGTCTTTCAGCTATAGATGTCAGCAAGGATATTCTTTGATGATTGTTCTGGTAACAGTTGTATCTGCTACACATCTGAGTTAATTAACCTGTTTTCTCTGATGACACTGTAAGTAATAATGACTTCTGGTCATTCTGGTTAGGACTTAAGTACCTATATGTACCTGCTGATTTCCAAACAAGTTAGCTAAACTTTAGTTATTGAAGAGAAATGAGCGCTTCTAGGATGCAATTAATCTTAGCTTATGGGAGATGTCTAAGGAAGGTCAGATGAAATGCCCTGTAAGAGTGCCTGTTTCTTTCCATTAACAGTAATAAATGGAGTCTAGATGATTCATTCATATACAGATATCTGTCAAAGCCAAATTTGAACCCGTAACCTTTCCTAACACTCATTATTCAGTGCATCATTCCAAGAGTTTTCTGATCTCTGAGTGACATTTAATTAGATAATTAATTAGAATTAAAAGTTACTTGTCTAAAGGTCTCTGAAATTCTAAGCACATGGGAAGTAGTTCACATTCGTAGATGTAGGTGACTTGGGCTAAATGATTTTGCTC
The DNA here is from genome assembly GCF_963264785.1 of Psittacula echo. Lineage (NCBI taxonomy): Eukaryota > Metazoa > Chordata > Aves > Psittaciformes > Psittacidae > Psittacula > Psittacula echo. The sequence goes on along the minus strand of NC_137743.1, from coordinate 65,364,556 downwards.
CAGGCTGTCCAAGCCAGCCCTCTGAGATGGGATCGGCACATAGAATATAGGATTCGCTACAGAGCTCTGTTTCTCTGGAGCAGCAGCTATGCACCAGGCAGTATACATTCGAAGAATCTATTAGAATGGTTTGGGTTGGAAGAGACCTAAAGGATCACCTAGTTCCAGCCCCCTTGCTGTAGGCAGGGACCAGGTTGCTCAAAGACCTGTCCAGCCTGGCCTTGAGGTTGGATGGGCAGCCACAATTTCTCTGGGCAACCTGTTCTAGTGCCTCACCATTCTCACAGTGAAGAATTTCTTCCTTATATCTAAGCTAAATCTACCCTCTTTCAGTTTAAAGCCATTTCCCTTTGTCCTATCCCTACATGCCCTGTTGGTTGCCACCAACCACCTCCTCATTTTCCATGTGCATAGTTTCCAGGAAGTTCTGCTCCATGACGTTAATTAAAGTATTGACAATTATGCTGAGTATGTGTCAGGCACATGAGTTGTTTCTGTGGTTGTTTTTTGTAAGAGATCAGGTCAGGTCCATAGTGTGCCCTTTTATCTTAAAATGTCAGTGTACCAAATTCAGGGTAAACAGAATAAAATTTGCTGTCTTACAGGATGTTCTAAAAAATTGTCTAAAAGCATAGTGGATAAAAACCTGAAACGCCTATTTCAAAGTAATCTAAATTCAATAGCAGCAACTCAATGCCCTTCACTGATATTAGGAGCAATTGAGTACTCCTACTTGAGCTAAAAGAAACAATCATTTCAGATTAGCAAGCTTATGGTGCAAGGTAATACTCAAATTGACTTTAGTAGCTCTCATTTCTCCCCATAAAGCACTGTTTAAACTGAGTGTTGTTAGTCGGTATAATGGCACAAAGCAAGCACATTCAATATGTAATGAAAACTTGCTGGGCAGCTCTTACCTAAAGCACCTTGTCACCTGTGCTGTTTTGGAGCATGCAGCCTGGCGGGGTTCCTCAGAGACTGCAAGGCTGCTCCAGGACGGCGGGCTTTCCTGGTACCTGCCGTGCAACAGGCAGAGCAACAAAACACCCACTGCTAGCAACAGTCTCAGTACTGGGAAACAATGTCTCAGCAAAACAAGCTGACTTGCCGGCTGATGTGACTCTAACTCAAAGAAACTCCAGATTAGCAAACCATGAAAAATTTAAAACAGTATTGCTAACCCTTTTTTTTTTTTTTTTTTTTTTTTTTTTTTCCTCCAGGCTGCTGGATATTGAACAAGAAATGACCAAGTTTGCAGGTTACTATGCAGGAATTGGTTGTGCCATACTTGTGTTAGGCTACCTTCAAGTCAGTATTTTGTTCCACATTTTGATTTGAAAGTTTAAATCACTAAATAATTATTTTCCTTTTAACTGCTTAGTCAGCTGCCAAATCGAGCAGAGCAGAAGCTTTTAGTTCATATTCTTTGTGCTGAAATCGGTTAACTTTGGCACTCTGAGACTTCCTAGGATTTGTGTGTACATACCTTTGTACAAGGATATGTTTTACCTAGTAACATGAATGCATGCTGCTTCTTTCACACTGCAAGAAATACGTGATCAAGTGCGGTTACTATGGTATCCACGTGTCCTCCCAATGTAGCTGAAGGGCATGAGTTTCTCAGTAGGCATCTCAACTGTGTTGAGCCTTGTGTTTCTATTATAGAGATATTACAGAGTAAAATACTAGTGTAAAACTGGTGTTGAAGAATTGTACCCTCATATTCTGTAGTAATGGTTCAGTCCTTATGACTGAGATGAGCTGCAAGCTTGGATGACTCCTGTGTAATCAGATAAAGAGTTCACTGCTTTTGAAGTTTTTATAATCTCTAATATCACTTGCCATTCTCCCTCCTGAAAACTATCCCAGAGTTTTGCTGAAGTAGAATGGCTGCCATCTCTCTATTACTTATAGCTGTAGATGGAAACATTTTTGTCTGTATAGCATTCATGTAACAACACAATTTAACTTGCATCTCCTCTCAGCCGATCAGAACTGAGACAAATGCTTGATCCAGAGGCTTTATAAAATTCTTGGATTCTTTAAAAATCAGAAGCATTAAACAATTATCATGTCTGTGTAGCTAGAATGTATTTTACCTGAATAGTAATTTTATGAATAGCCAAATTGCTCTTTCCAGTTTTAGCCAAATTGCTTTTTGTGCATTTGTTGGGAGCACAAAGACATTTTACAGAATTTACCAGCCTCATTATGCTCTTCCCAGATCTGCTTGTGGGTGATGGCTGCAGCTCGTCAGGTACAGAAAATCAGGAAGGCTTATTTCAGGAAAGTAATGCGAATGGATATAGGCTGGTTTGACTGTACATCTGTGGGAGAGCTGAACACCCGAATTTCTGAGTAAGTAATCTAGAAAAAGCATATGCTACAGAGAACATTTTGAACTTCCTTCCAAACACAACGGAGTGCCAATAACTAGGCATTTGACAAACACCTCCTAATATAAAATACAGCTATGTTCCTGCGAGCAGGAACCAGGCTGATTGTAACCCCCATCTTTGAACCAAGTACCATAACTGTTAAGCCACAATTATTTCTCTTTTGTGCCTTGACTGTCAGTAAATGTGGTGGTTTTTTGTTGGATTTTGAACTGGTTTATTTTTGCCAGCTTGTCCTATCCTACCCTCTTCCTCCTATGCCCAGTCCTTTCAGAGTGATCTATAATTTGGCTGCCAGTGCACAGTCCCCTGAGCCTGAAGACATGGAGATGTGGATTTGAACCCTCTCTCACTTCCCAGAAAGGAAAAAAAAAAATACATTATGGGTACTCTTTGATTTTGTTGGCTATATATATATATATGTTTAAAGAGCCTTTTTTAATCTTCTGCTAAAGAAGGCACAAAAACCTGCCTTTAGAAATAGACTCAAGGTAAATGGAGAGACCTTCTTATCCTGGGTAAATATTTAGCCCTGAGAAAAGTGGAATTTAAGGTTTGCTCCTTTTCTTAGTGGTTCCTGTTCACGCGCTGAAGTTCGCTGCGAGGTGGATATGCTGACTCTAGATGGCTCCCTGTTCTCAATTGTGCCTGCATTATAGTAGTCACATGTGCAGATTTTTCTGTAGTTGAAGGGGAATTTATATGCCTTTACTCACTGCCCATTGCTATCTGTGACTTTCTGTGGTCTTCTTTTTATGAAGAATAAACACCACGTGTAAGTCACTGTAAAGCGTTTCTCTGGCATAAAATAGGAACTGAGCAGGTATTTAATAAATAACACTTTGTTCCCTGTATTTTTGAACAACATTGTTCTGTGCCTAAGAAAAAAAAGCCTCCTGGCTGAAAAAACCCCTCACCTTTACCAGAAGAAATATAAACGTGTTTTTCAACTGAACACTCTTACATTTTTTCAATAGAGGACTCAATTTCAGTTTATATATCAATGAGCTCACAATTTTACACTTTAAACCTCAACACCATTTGCTCCTATTTATTTCAGGAGTTCCCGGTTCTTCTAATCTCACAGGTGAGGTAGTAGCCAGGAGTGGCAGAAGTATAATGGCTTTTGCTTTAAGACATTTTTTCTGTGTTGGCAATGCATAAGAGAGAACAAATGAACTCTGCAGCTGCCTGGAGGTCAAACGATGTTGACCGCTGCTCTACTGTCCCCCTTAGGATAGAGTTGTCATGTTTTCCCATTGCCTTCAGTGATAAAGCAGCTCTCCTCAGTTTTCCCACTCTTGCTGTCTAATTTAAAGTACAAATTACCTGATAGAGTACAGAGGAACCAGGAGGTGGTGGAAAGTGGAACCAGGAGGGAGTTACAGCCCTCCTCCCTTTCCCGCCCTGTTAGCAGAGGCAGTACAGTGCATTCTTAGTGCCCCATGATGGGAGGAATGCCATATCAGCTGAACTGTTTTTCCACTATCAGGTAACTGCATCCAGTTGGGATGTGTCTGCCCCCTCCTTTGAATCAACTGGGGCACAGTAATAAGAACCAGCTAGTGAATGAGTCTGCTGGCAGGACAACTTTACCTGAGAAATCTTCTCTGCTGTATTCTGTGCATAAAATCCTTCTGCCTTTGCAAAGGTACCAGGTTTTCTCTCTGTAGCTCAGGGTCTTTGGAAGGGATGATGGTGGAAATAATAGAGGTAAAAAAGACCCTCTGCAAGGGAAAGCAACAAACTCAAATGTGTCCAAGACCTGCAACACAAGCAAAAGTTCACCAATCTTGTGGGATTTTTTTCTTCTTGTTTTGTTTTTTTTTTAGTGATGTTAACAAAATCAATGAGGCTATTGCTGACCAAGTAGCAATCTTTATCCAGCGCTTAACTACCTTTGTGTGTGGATTCCTACTGGGATTTGTCAGTGGCTGGAAACTGACCTTGGTTATCATTGCAGTCAGCCCTCTCCTTGGGGTTGGAGCAGCTGTCTATGGCTTGGTAAGTAGATTGTGAAAAGCTTGTGTTGAGGTATGATGAGCAGGGATAGTCATGCCATAGAGCTAGGAGGATTGGTGGAAGAGGTTATTACACCCTTTTAAAGTCAAGAGAGGCAGATTACGATCACAGCAGCACCCAAGGGGCATGGGAGGGGGGAGTCAGCACCTTACCACTGTCTGCCAAAACACCCTCCCACTTTGCTTATTCTGATTCCTATAATAATATATCCTGCTTCTAAGATCGGAGTGTAAGCATACCTTCTTTTGTGTCCTGTGGATGGATATTACAGTTGCTGAGATCAGAACCTGGCCTACACATTCTTTTACTACACACCTGTTTTAGAAGGTTACTAGACATTGGGCTTGATTTCTCTGTGTAGTTCGTGGCTTTTAGAGATGATCAAGTTTCAGAGCTATAAAATAGTCGAAAATAACTGCTCAGACTTACCTCAACCTGTCCCTGCTCCAGGCAGCTGTTGCATCCTTTCCCTGTTGTTCTGCTCTGCCATCCGTTCCCTACAAACTTCCTGTCACTGTGCAGAGGAAAGACAGTGAAGAGGGAAACAGCAGGGTCCTCTGTCCTCTCACCTACTCTTCCACATCCATAAGGGCTGGGCAGTTCCTGCTTCTCCTCTGCACTCTCTCACACTCTGTTCTTTTGTTGAGTTCAGCCCTTTGGCTATGTCACTTCTTCTATGTCAGGAACATTTTGCTATAAAACCTGTAATGTAACTGACTAATTTCTCATCTTCCTGCTTTCCTTTAGCACCTTGTGCTGGCTGCTAGTTGATGACATGAATAATGACTCAGTGTGAAGTGGGAGAGCAGAATCCTGGCAGGAAATTAAATAAACCCCCAAATCTGTCTTTCCTTCATTTGCAGTTTCTTTCTGAGCGCATTTTTCCCCTTTTCATTATTTCTCTGCCCTCATCTCTTTCCTTTCACATACCGACTGTTGTTTCCTGCTTATGAGCCTTTCCAGCCCAAGTCTTTGCTTTTTACCATAAAGAAAACAGACCCAAGACCAGTCTAGCCTGATTTTCTGTCTCCAAAGTGGCTAATAGATGCCTGGGATAGGGTATTTGAAGAGGGAAAGCAACTGACACTTTACCTTTTCTAGTGATATGTCATTCCCAAGTCAATGAAGTATCTTTGTGTAGAATTGTACATGACTACATGTTCTTCCACTAATTTGAGCTTTTTTGAGCTTAAGTAAGCTTTTGGCATCCAGTGCTTTCTGTAGGGACCTGTTTGCTGTAGCCCAAGAAACAAAGCACAGTGGTGGACAACACCTGTTTCCACCTTCCCCCACCACTACCATTACCTCTTATTCCTGAAGCTGGGCTCTATCACAGTGGCTGAAGGGCTGCTTTTGCTACTTAAGCTCCCCTTCTTCCCACCATGCACAAACCCACCATCTGCAGTCTTCTTGAGCCCAATTAGGAGCAGAGAGGGAGGGAAGAAAGAAAAGCATTTGTTGCCAGATGCTTTCTCTAGCTACCTGGAGCAGAGTTGTTGGCCAAGAGGATAACTGTTCTGCAGAACATATGCTACAGAGGTTGTTCTGCTGACAGACAGCGTACACCACAAAGTGACCACACACTAGCTGTATAATATGCAGAGTCTATTAAATAAGCACACTAAAGCCAATAAGCACACTAAAAGCAAGCACATTAATGTGAATTAGGTAAATATCTCTTTCTATATATAGTGAATAAGTATATATATATATATAGTGAATATAGTGAATAAGGCAAATCAGAGATATAGGTATATTAGTTAAGTGCCAAAGAAAGTTAGCAATGCATTAGATCATTACTGTATAGAGAGAATAGAGATTAAAAGAAGAAATACATCACAAATTACCACTGAATCATAATCCAGGCCCACACTTCCAGCTGGGAAACCCCGCTGCAGCCGATGCCAGGAGTCTCAGGTAATTGGGAACATTCCTATGCGGTGCGTCCACCCATAGGTGAGGCTACTCTGATGGCCACAAGAGGGTCCCACTTTTATACCCTTATCAAAACAACTGGCTTTATGCCAGATCTCTATCGGTTACTCATGGGACCGTGCAGTTTCTCATGATCTCACTGTTGTCCACTCTGAGAGAGTTAGCCAGGCGCCCCAGTGTGGCCAAGTATGAAGGTCATAGAACACCTGCACGCCTATGTATTCCTGCATCTTTCTGACAAACAGTCATGATGAACAGAAACATACATACTCTGCTGAATACACTATGGCAAACAACATCCTTTGTTATGGCTCTCAGTCATGAGAGGGAATCAACTCCCAGCTAGGTTCTCATCTATTACAGAGGTATACACCCTAATACAAGAAGACAGAAGCCTTCTAGTATGCAGCATGCCTAATAAAAGCCTGCTTGGAGTGGAGGAGATGACCTCAAGCAGAGCAGACAGCACAGTGTTACAGCCAGTACTGCTTACTACTGTTCTTGTCCGTACCTACAGTTCAGGTGTAACCAGTATTTCTTATGCTTTTGCAGGCTGTGGCAAAGCTAACAGGCCGAGAATTAAAGGCTTATGCAAAAGCTGGAGCTGTGGCTGATGAAGTGCTCTCATCCATCAGAACAGTGGCTGCTTTTGGCGGGGAGAAGAGAGAAGTTGAAAGGTTTGTTTGGATAAATTCTCTGATTTCTTTTTCCTGTATCACCCTAACACTGTAATGCTCTTCAGAGTCATTGCAATTAATCTCTAAGTTGTACAACAGTGACTATGTTAATTTTCAGCATTGCATTCATGTTACAGAAATTTAGGTTTCAAATAACACTGTATGCACAACCAGTTTCATAATTCTGTCAATCAGTGAAATACAACATCAGCAATACTATCTTCAAGTCACTCCCTCTTGTAGGAACGTACTGCAAAGTTTCCCCCTAAATGTTGTATGATATATCACTTTTGCAGCACATCTGAAAACTCCTGGGTATTTTCAAGCTAAGTAAGAGAATTAGTTCCAGCAAGACATAATGATTTGATGATGTTAAACTGCAAATTTCTTTTAAATTCATTTAAAACATAACATGACTGTAGGACATGCTCTGAAGCATTGGCCATATTCTTGAATTCTGTCACTCTGCTAAAACCTCGAACCCTGTGGTGAGGTATCTGCAGTGAGAGTGGCTTTTCATGTGCCTATTGCACTAGATCATACAAGGATTTCATGATCTGGGAGCATTTCTGGTTTCACCAGTGGTCTCTCACTTCAGAGTAAGAGGTACAAGCCTTATGTACACCCTCTGTTAACTGTAGTGCAGCCAGTCATTGGAGAGGACTCATTTTGTTAGTCTTTGCTGATTTTGAATTTTCAATCAAATTAATTTCATCCTCTTTCATTTTTTTCTTCAGATATGATAAGAATCTGGTGTTTGCTCAGCACTGGGGAATTCGAAAAGGAATAATAATGGGATTATTCACTGGTTACATGTGGCTTATAATTTTTCTGTGTTACTCATTAGCATTTTGGTATGGCTCTAAACTTGTCCTTGAAGAAGAAGAGTATTCACCTGGCACTCTTCTGCAGGTACCCATTTTAGCTTGATGCAGCTTTTCTGGACTGTTTCTTAAAACATGCATTCTGGGACACATTTTTGTAGTGTTCTAGTATCTAGTGGCTCAATGTTAACACTCTGTGTGGTTTTTATTCAGTATATGTATGAAAGTATATGAAAAAATTGGGTGAGATTAAAAAAACCAAACCTAATGAATATTTATTTTAAAGATTTGAAATGCTGCCTACTGCAGTGATCATAATGCTTTTGTTTGAAAGCCTGCTACACAATTAAGAGAACACTTAAACAAGCTTTACCATTCTGTGGATAAGCATGTGGCTTCTGGGATATTGGCTTCTCTGAAGAACTTAACCCTTATGATGAAAAACCCCACTGCAGTGAAGAGAAGCCTAATCAAAGAAAGTTTTATCACATCTAACCTCTATCTCATGAACAGCTTCTGTTCCTTTGAATCACCATTTTCTGTTGCTAATTGCCCACCCAGCTCTATAGATGACAAAGAACATATAAACATATATGCTGATTAACACACACAGGGCTGTGGCTCCTGCAGTGCATACAAAAAATATACTAACCTCTACAGCATTCATGCATCCACTTGTGCACAGTTGATGGTTTAGACACTGATGACCTAAATGCAATAAAACCAGCATCTGCTGATATTTTGGTAATTTGCTCTAAGCCAGGACTGCCCAAATGGCAATCTCCAGTCCAGACACAGAATAAATTTTTCCCGAACCTTGATAAGTGCTGGGTGTTCTGATGAGACATCTCTTTCTGCTCCTTCTCAGCCTGTTGCACACTGTGAATGCTCCCAAGCACCAGCAGCATGCAGTGCAAAGCTTCCTGCTAAATGGAGCTTGGTAAATTACTCTGAGAACATTCTAAAATTGAGTCATTCTGTTCAAGGAGGATGTTCCTCACTGGAAATCATTTGCAACTGCTCTTGACATCAGTAGTTGATAAAAGTTAGTGCAGTGAAAAGCAAAGTGAGCAATTTTCTTGCCTTACCCATGATAACTATAGTTCAGTGCTTCCAAATGACAAGCGGCTAATAGTGGGGAGCCACCCTGTAGCTGACAAATTTGAGCTGTCAATGGAGGGACTCTCCCTTATGCTTTCACTCCTCTTTCAGTTTCCAGTCATCTTTCTTGTGCTTCATGTTTTCTACCATACACTCCTAGTCTGGCAGGGGGGAGGAAGGGAGGATTTGTAGATAAAAACCATTTAAATACATTTTTCTTGGTTTCTGAAAAACTGTCATGTTTTTCATGACATGATCAGCCATACTGAACTGAGATACACTAAGTATTGCTCTTCCCTTCTTCTATCAGACGTACAGAACCTGCTCTCTAATGTTCATGATTGATTGACATGCATACAACCTACTTGCTTGTGGAACTCTTTCATACAAGAAAATTAGTTTGCAGTAAAGCTGAGTGTGAACTTACAGCATGATCTATACATCACAGTGTAGATGTTTACACTATACAGTATGTGTACAGTAGCTTCTTCCACTTTTGCCATGGGATTATTCTCAGTAAACATCACCATGGTGAAAAGGAGAACTGAGTCCCATGTACTTTTCATTCTTTCTCAACCGTAGCATTTCCCTATACACTTTGCCCATTTATCCTGACTACTATCTGTGTTGTATTCAAAAGGCTAGCTGAGACCAAATATATATATATGTATATATATAAAATATTTGTAAAAGTAGTATTAATTCTCTTTTATGGCAGTGGCCATCTGTGCCTTCACCTTTCTCTCTACATAACCTAACAGCATCCTTGTGCTTTTCATGGGGTGACAGTCCATTCTTCCACAGGTGATAAATTCTCTTTTTTTCCCTGAGTTCAAGCAATATCTCCCTGTTCACCCAGGCTGGTCTCTTCCCTGCTAGTTTGATTTTCGGCACATAGGGACTGCCTGCTCCTTTGCCTTAAGGATTTCATTCTTGAAGAGTGTTCAGCCTTCCTGGACCCCTTTGTCCTTCAGTAATGTTTTCAAGGAATTCTGCCAACCAGCATCCCAAACAGGCCAAAGGAAGTCTAAGGTGGAGGTTTTGCTGACCTTCTTTCTGACTTCTCCAAGGATTGAAAATTCAATCATTTTGTGATTGCTTTGCCCAGAACAGCCTACAACAAAGGCTGTAATACAGTGGTTTAGGCTTGCTTATTTTTTTGAATTGTTGTAGCTTCCCATCTGCTTATTGGTAAAAGACATGTCCAAAATAGTCTACTTGCCACTGATGATCAGTTCCAGCCCTTGCTTCAAGCCACAGACACCCAATCAAATTGAGGTGGCTAAAAAATACATCAGTGGCACTTCAGTAAATATTTGGGTGCACACATTTTTAGGACAGAGCAAATAAGATAAGTTGATTTACTTCAGCCTGGAAGCAAAGTTGTAAAAGAGTGAAAATCCCTTCTAAGCTGCATTCGTTTGTTTTCTTGTGGGCTAATTATGCTCATACAGTGAATCAGTGCAGCTGAGCTGATGCACAAGAAGCCATTAAGCCATTTAGTTTGATTTGCCTCTCTAAGCTCTAAACTGTAATAAAAATGTGATGTCATATTTTGTTAATTTCTTTTTCCACTTCCTCAGGTTTTCTTTGGTGTTTTAGTAGGAGCTTTAAATCTTGGTCAGGCATCTCCCTGTCTGGAAGCCTTCGCCACTGGCCGTGGGGCTGCAGTAAACATTTTTGAAACAATAGATAAAGTAAGTAATGCATTTCTAAAATGTGTCACTTTGTAGTAGAAAAAATAATTAAATAAGCCTCAAGCAGTAGTAGTTTTATGTACTGTGTAAATGAGGAAAAATGAGTGCTGTTAAAGAAAAATTGACTGTGCACCAGAAAGGTCTAGCAGCACGCACATGCGCTCAGAGAGGGTGTTGAACAGGTTTGTTACGTAAGTGGCCTGTTTCTGAATAATGAAGTTATACCTCAGCTACTACTGTTCCTTACTCCCATCTCTCCTTATGTACAACTACTGATCAGTGCTGGCACATGGAAAGCATACAAGCAGGCAGTGATAGCCACCTTGCAGCCAAACTTGCAGCAAGCATCTAACCCCCAGTCTCTAGGTGGCATCAAAAGATGTAACTCTATTAGCATTAGCAGCAAAGGTGGTCCCTGTCACCTCTCCAAGAGTTACCCAGGGTTAAAATGGGACCAGAGAAGCACAGGCACTGGTCACGCAGCAGACATAAATGTTAATTACAATTTTACCCACGCAGATATTTGAAATAAGGTTGTATGAGAAAGTTGGAGAACCACTGGCATTTATTGATGATTCCTTTCTATACCTGTATAAATTTAGTGGTTGGCAAAATACCACTGATTTCTTAGCAGTATGTAGTATCTCTGGTCATTGACAAGCTTTATTGTGCTAAAAGCTCTGTAAACATGTTAAAACATTGCTTGTCTTTTACAGAGCACATAAGGATATACAAAGAAGGCTAGAGGGGCTGTGGTAACACTAATGCGCTTTTTAGTAACCCTTCAGTGTTCTGTAATAAAGTTAACACATGCCTTACAAATGTACTTCATAAGTTAAAGCTCTAAGATAAAAAGAGATTGATAAGGGAATTGGGTTTTAGGGAAAAAATTAAAAAGCACAAAGAGCTGCAACAGTTAGAATTAATCACAAAATTCAAGATAAGACTGAGTCAGGTAACTTTAAAGTAAGAAAGGAAAACTAAAGTGAGATTTTACCTGTCTAGAGAAAGGGTGACAAAAGTAGATCAATCTGCTTGCTGCATTTGTAGATTTGTGATTAGACAGTAAAAGCACAGCTCTGCCCCAATACAGGTTTTTTTTTTTTCTGGCACTACACTCAGTACTACACTGTGCTGAGGTTCTCATTTGCAGAATCAGTGAAACTTTTCTTCATAGCTTAGTATATGAATTTAAGTAGGATATATATCTAAAGAGGAACCAGCCTTTTAGCTGTTCTTAGCATCTTAGAGCACACACATTTCTTGTATTAAAATTCCCTTCAATCTGTTAGGCTACATAAAAAATCACGCATATTTCAGTTATTAAATATTGGTATTGCTGTAGTTTTAGCTCATTCTCTGTATTTTATGCTTCAAAAATATATCCTCAGAAAATATGATTTCTTTGGGAATCCTCAAATTTCTCTTGGTTGTCTGCTCATGTCTAGCAGTCTACCATAATCAAGGCCAGCCAAAAGTATACGACAGCCAAAGCACTAATGGAAAACATCAAATCAGGATTCCAGCTCTTATGATTGCATGTGCAAGGGTGGATGTTTCAAATGCAAAGTGGTGAAACATGCAGATTTTCAGCAGTGAACTGGTTGTTCAGTGCCATAGGCGAATGTGTGTATGAGTGAAGTAGTGCTATTTTATTCCTGAGGAGCCAGTTAACTTAGTCCAAATGCCTCACTCAGCTGTGCTGTTCCAGCAAAAACCAGCTGAGTGGCTGACTCTGATAATTGCAATAAGCTTAAAACAATAGAGGGCTGTTCTGGGTTCAGCTGCATCAGTCATTTTCCTCTTTATTAGTAGCTGATGACAAGGGTGCGTTCTTCTTCCCACATTACCCACCAGTGAAAACTCCCCCATCACTTTGGCCTTCAACTTCATGTCCACTGTCTGCACTGTCGTGGGGCAGATCCTGCTCATGGCTCAGTACAATCAGCTGCTGTTAAAACAGAAGTGCCATGGCTTTGTATGGTATTGGGAGTATTTTTCTACTGCAGCAGTGCTGGCTGTTTAACAACAAATAAATAACACAAAAAATTCTATCCTAGAAACCTGCCATTGACTGCATGTCAGAAGATGGCTACAAGCTGGATAAAGTACGGGGTGAAATTGAATTTCATAATGTAACATTCCATTATCCCTCCAGACCAGACGTAAAGGTAATTATTCATCATCCCTCCTGTGCACACAATTGCTGTAAACAAAATATCCCAGTTCAGCAGTTTAGATTTTCAGTAGAATTTGTTTCCCAGAAGCCCAGCCCCTGTGTTTAAAGGTAGACTAAATAATTCTTCCATTAAAGGGTTCTCCTATTTACCATTGTGCTTATTTTACCATTCTGACATATTCACTGCCATATATATTCCTTGCTGCTGAATATAAACTCGGTAATTTCATTCAAATTGACGTGCATACAGCTTCTCTTACAATCAATTATGCACTTGTATCAATATTGCTAGAGTATGATACAATGTAGTAAGATGAATGGTGCAAGAAGGTGTTATAACTTCCATTCCTGGGGATGCACCATGTGATCCATTAAAGTGCTAGGAAAAGATACAGGAGCATTGGCTGTATACCCCATTATTTCCCTACTACTGTGTTTGAATTGACAAATTCTCCTTGGAAAAGCATATTACTAGGCAAGCAAATGAGTGCTATTGCTTCTCAAGACAGAAGTGTATGAAGTATCAGAATTTTCTACATAATTTCACTGTTACATTATTAATATTTATCCTTTTAACAGGCACTTATAATACATGTGCAGTGTTCTTTAAAGTGGATTTTTTGCCAAGTTCTGGAGTGATATTAACTTGACTAGTTCTTAATGATGAAGAACAGGAACAAAGATCAAAATCTGCCTGCCTGACACACAAACAGGGCTTTGCATTTATAAGCTCGTCAAACAATGTAAAAATATTTGGCTTTCTTTTTCCTCTTTCTTCATAATATTTTTCTGAGTTTTATAAAAATGCTTTGAATCTCCATTTTAAGAGACAGAATATACCCACTTTATTATATGACTGTGAGAGAATTGGAATGGATTGAATCTGTTTCTTTTTCTTACCCCCCCCCCCCCCCCCCCCAGATTTTGGATAACCTTAATATGGTTATTAAAGCAGGGGAGACAACAGCTTTTGTTGGAGCTAGTGGAGCTGGAAAAAGTACAACAATACAGCTCATCCAGCGTTTCTATGACGCCACTGATGGCATGGTGAGTGTACCAGACTAGAATGTGTTTCTCTAGTCTTGGGAACTTGAATGAATGACATGGTTTATTCTACAAGGGTGGAAGGAAGACTCCTAAGTTTATTTCCTTTTCTCTTTTGTGGGTTTTTGTTTTTTTTTGTTTTGTTTTTTTTTTTTTTTAATGAATGAAATTCCTCTTGTGCATTTCAGGGGAATGAACAGGCTTCTAAAAATAATTACATGAAAGAGAAAAACTGTTAGGAATAAATAAAAATTCAGTCTTAAATCTGAGTAAAACCTATACAGGTGATCATTCTGGAGTAATAAATAATTTTCCATTCTGGAAAACACAAAACTGGTATTGAACATTTAATCATTATCCCATAATATTGCTTTAGTATAAGCAATTAACATTTAGTAATGGAATGGCTAAGAGTATGAATTACATCTATAGACACTTTCATTCCATTTATGTTTTACTAGTTGACACAAATCACATACATGGTGACCTATATTTGAATGTATAAAAGACAAAGGACCAATTTATTGTAAAGATACAATCATGATGTTACTTTCCCAAGCAAGAAGAGTTATTGGGTAATGAAATCAAAGAGCACAACTCCTAGGCCCAAGAACTAGCCTATATTACTGCCATTGCACTGCATTCTTGTATGTATGAAAGCATTTTTTATATTGGTCATGGAAACACTATGGAAGGGCCACACAGGCCTTTCATTTCCTTGTGTCTGTCTTTGTCTCTGATCTGGAGGGGACAATGTCCCTGACATTTTTTCTTTTTTTCTTTTTTTTTTTTTTTTGTCCCTGTTTTGTTTGGCTTCTGTAGATTACCCTGGATGGCCATGACATTCGTTCCCTTAATATCCAGTGGCTACGCTCACAGATTGGTATTGTTGAGCAAGAGCCAGTGCTGTTTGCCACCACAATTGCAGAGAACATTCGATATGGTCAGGATGATGCTACCATGGAAGACATAATCAAAGCAGCCAAACAGGCCAATGCTTACAATTTCATCATGGACTTGCCACAGGTATGCTGTGTTTTGTAATTGTATTTGGCATAAGTTGATGAAAAAATATAGAATCCTTTTGTTTCTTCCATGCAGCCATTTGTTCTCAGGACAGAAGATCAATATAGATAGTAGGCAGCAAACCTACCTTTGACTAATTAGGTCTTACTATATGTACATCACCAAATAAATAAAAAAAATTAGTTCCTCAGGGAATCATATGCACAACATTCAGTATCATGGTAATAATCATAACATGATTTTAAAATACATATTTTTCATTCTATGGAGATCTGTTTCTGCTCAGGCCAAAAGCAATTTAGAGCCCAGACTCTCTCTGTAGCCAGCATATGGTTTTGAGCAGTCTGTACTGATCCTCACAACCTCATCTCCTTTTACAAGCTCTGTAAGTTAGCTAAAGGTTCCTTCTCCTCCAGTTCCTTCTACATTTGATAGTACTGGGCTGTTTACTTTTCTAGAATGTTATTTTGCCGAGTATTTCACAAAGGGATGTGTTACAACAGTGAACCAGATTGACAGGATTCAAATACCATTAACTAATGTCTGTAGGTACTTTTTAACCTCTCTATATACATTTCCAGGCTTCCAGGAAACTAATCATAGACAGACTGTATAAAGACCTCTGTGTATTTCCTGGAAATGAAGGAATAAACAAGATTTGACTCTAGGTGAATATAATTATCCTGGCTCTCAAGATGCTAGGCTTTTGTGTTTCTTTAATTCTCTACCTGAACCCAATGCCACCAGAGCATGATGTCATGAGTCATAGACACAGTAATCATGACTCACAGACCATCAGGAAACAAGTTGTCATGGTATAACCCCAGCCAACAGCCAAGTGCCATGCAGTTGCTCACTCCCCCTGGTGGGATGTGGGAGAATAGTAAAAATGAGAAAACAGGGGGTTGAGGTAGACAGTTTAATAAAATCATAGGATAGGGTTGGACAGGACCTTAAGATCATCCAGTTCCAACCCCCCTGCCATGGGCAGGGACACCTCACACTAAACCATGTCACCCAAGGCCTCATCCAACCTGGCCTTGAACACCACCAGGGATGGAGCATTCACAACTTTCTTGGGCAACCCATTCCAGTGCCTCAACACCCTCACAGTAAAGAACTTCTTCCTTATATCTAACCTGAACTTCCCATGTTTAAGTTTTGACCCATTACCCTTTGTCCTATCACTACAGTCCTTAATGAGGAGGCCTTCCCCAGCATCCTTATAGGCCCCCTTCAGATACTGGAAGGCTGCTATGAGCTCTCCATGCAGCCTTCTCTTCTCCAGGTAAAGTAAAAGCCACATGTACCAGCAAAGCAAAACGATTCATTCACTGCTTCCATGGTCAGGCAGGTGTTTAGCTAACTGCAGGAAAGCAGGGCTCCATCATGCTTAATGGCTACTTGGGAAGACAAACGCCATCACTTTGAATGTGCCCTCTTTCCTTCTTCCTCTCACAGCTTTATATGCTGAGCACGATGCCATATGGTATGGGATATGCCTTGGGTCAATTGAGGCCAGCTGTCCCAGCAGTGTCCTCTTCCAGTTCCTTGTGCACCCCCAGCCTGCTTGCTGGGGTGTGGGGCGAGAGGTAGGGAAGGCCTGGACTCTGTGGAAGCACTGCTCAGCAGTGACGAAAACTTTCCTGTGTTATCAACACTATTTTCAGCACAAATCCAAAACATAGCCCCATAGTAGCTACTATGAAGAAAATTAACTGTATTCCAGCTGAAAAAAGGACGTCAGTCCAGCTCTGTGGAAAGTTTGCTGGTGAGTCATCTGATGGAGAGTGGGGAGGTTTTTCTCTCCATTTCAGCTTTTGCTAATATAGTCATTTCG
This sequence comes from Psittacula echo, assembly GCF_963264785.1. Taxonomy (NCBI): domain Eukaryota; kingdom Metazoa; phylum Chordata; class Aves; order Psittaciformes; family Psittacidae; genus Psittacula; species Psittacula echo. Next base: position 65,347,815 of record NC_137743.1, on the reverse strand, counting down.
AGCCAAACCAAAACATTTCACCTTTTTATCAGTACCTACATTTGTTTTGGGGTTGCAATTCTAATTCAGACAAAATTATGTTTTTCATTATGAAGGAAGTTATTTCATCAGCTTTCCTTTGAACCTGGTGCACTCACAATGTTTTTGTCTTTCAAAGATAGTATGTTTTGAAGTCTTCCCCCAGAACAGATCAGAGAAACATTTTACCCATGTCTTCATGGAGTCTAACAGATCTTTTTGGTTTTTTTATCTTTCACACAGCAATTTGACACTCATGTTGGAGAGGGTGGAAGCCAGATGAGCGGAGGTCAAAAACAGAGGATAGCTATTGCTCGAGCTCTTGTGAGAAACCCCAAAATCCTGCTGCTGGATATGGCTACATCAGCACTTGATAATGAAAGTGAAGCTACTGTCCAAGAAGCTCTTCATAAGGTTTGCTGTAGCATAGCATAAATCAGACTTAAAAGGACAGAAATTATTTTTAATGCACTCTGCAGAGGGTACTGCTGAATTGCAACAAAGCAGTGAGCTTTTCTTAACAGTTGGTTCGTATACAGAACTAGAACCTTAGTATTAGTGACAATGTAATTTTTTCTTGGGCATTAACAGACATATATAGCTCCCTTTACTCAGAAACAGGGTCTCATTCACGGGCTATGAACGGAGTTCAAGTCAAAGTCAGCTGAAACTACTAGAGAGACTCCTGTTGGTTTGACCAAACTTTAGATTACATACTGTGGGTTCCAAGCACTTGTGTTTGCTGTCCTGTGACTGGGGCTGTTGTTGTTCCATGTCAGGCTCGCCTTGGCCGCACAGCCATCTCCATAGCTCACCGCCTGTCAGCCATCAAAGCTGCTGATGTCATTGTTGGCTTTGAGCACGGAAGGGCTGTGGAGAGAGGAACTCATGAAGAACTCTTGAAGAAGAAAGGGGTTTATTTCATGTTGGTGACCTTGCAAAGTGGTGGAGACACAGCAGCTAACAGAGAAGCAACAGAAAGTGAGTATTTGTTTTCTTTTATAAAATGATGTAAAAAACACAGAATGCAGATTTTTTTTTACTTATATTTCTGCCTTTCTGGCTGAATTTCAACATTCATTAAAGTAATACATTGATAGCCCTCACCAAAGTATTCTAACTGTATACACACTGAATGATCTTCCTAATATAGATCTGTCCTGAAACATTAATCTTGACTTGCAATACCCATCATTTTATAGCTCCATTTAGTGCTGACATTCCAGCCCTGCTGCATTTGGAATGCAAGCAAATTACAGAGTATTCTGAAACCACCCTATTTGATTTACTAGAGGCTTCTGGAAATGGAGATCTAATACAATGATCTGTTGTATTTTTGTGAAACATCATACCTTGAATACTATTATCTTAAAAGAAGAGAGCAATTACAGTACTAAAATACGGAAACAGCCTTTAGCAGTCACAATACAAGTGAGATGGTCTTCAGGTTAATATTCAGTTAAATTCATCATGTCAAACACAAATATAAAATGTGTGGTACATGTAGGTTAAGTAGCAAGGTTGTATTACATTCATTGCCTTCTACAAAGTATTCCAGTTATGACTTGGAGTCACTGCACTTTCTTGAAGAGCACAGTGGACTTAGGTTGTATCAATTTTAGCACAAACTGAAGAGTTCCATCTACTATGTTTTACAGCAGCAGAAAATAATGTAGTTGAGCCAAATCTTGAGAAAGCACAGTCATTCAGCAGAGGAAGCTATCGGGCCAGTTTGCGGTGAGTCTTAAAAATGACCGTAAATCTCAATGTTTCCAGCTCTATACTTCATCCCACTATTCCAAAATCTCAATAGTGCTAATGAATCAATTCTCTGTTATGTCGCAGACATTCTCTGTTGCAGTCGACAGAGAGTTTGTGGGTCAAGGTTAAAGGGAGAGCAGCGATGGGGGACATTACTGTGGGGATCTGTTACAGACCACCTGATCAAGAGGAATCTGTGGATGAAGTGCTCTATAGGCAGATAGGAACAGCCTCACGCTCACAGGCCCTTGTTCTCATGGGAGACTTCAACCACCCTGACATCTGTTGGAGTGAAGGTATGGCCCGGCACAAGCAATCCAGGAGGTTCCTCGATTGTGTGGAAGACAACTTCCTTCTGCAAGTAATAGAGGAGCCGACAAGGAGAGGTGCCATGCTTGACCTCGTGCTCACCAACAGGGAACGGCTGGTTGGAAATGTGACACTCCAGGGCAGCCTTGGTTGCAGCGACCACGAGATGGTCAAATTGGAGATCCTCGGGACAGTGAGAAGAGCGTGCAGCAAGCTCACTGCCCTGGACTTTAAGAGAGCAGACTTTGGCCTCTTCAGGAGCCTGCTTAGTAAGGTTCCATGGGATACAGCCCTAGAGGGCAGGGGGGCCCAAGGCTCCTGGTTGTTATTCAAGGATCACCTGCTCCAAGCTCAGGAGTGTTGCATCCAACTAGAAGGAAGTGCAGCAGGAGGGCCAGGAGACCTCCTTGGATGGATAAGGAGCTGCTCAGGAAATTTCAAAGGAAAAAAGAGGCTTATAGAAGGTGGAAGCAGGGACAGGCGGCCTGGGATGAATACAGGGATGTTGTTCGGAAAGCTAGGGACCAGGTGAGGAAGGTTAAGGCCCAGTTAGAATTGAACTTGGCTAGGGATGTTAAGGATAATAGGAAGGGATTCTACAGGTACGTAGCGAGTAAAAGACAGACTAGGGACAACATAGGCCCCCTTCAGAAGCTATCAGGAGAACTGGCTACCCTGGATTTGGAGAAGGGTGAGGTTCTTAATGACTTCTTTGCCTCGGTCTTCACTGGCAAAGTCTCTGACTGCACCACCCAAGTCTTGGAAGGCGAACACAGGGACTGTGGGAATGAAGACCCTAGGCTCACTGTAGGAGAGGATCTGGTTCGAGACCATCTTAAAAACCTAAACGTACACAAGTCCATGGGACCTGACGACATCCATCTGTGGGTCCTGAAGGAGCTGGCAAATGAAGTTGCTAAGCCACTGGCCATCATATTTGAAAAATCATGGCAGTCAGGTGAAGTTCCCGACAACTGGAAAAAGGGAAATATAACCCCCGTTTTCAAGAAGGGGAAAATGGATGACCTGGGGAATTACAGACCAGTCAGTCTCACCTCTGTGCCTGGCAAACTCTTGGAGCAGATTCTCCTGGAAGGCATGCTAAGGCACATGCAAAACAAGGAGGTGGTTGGTGACAGCCAGCATGGCTTCACTAAAGGGAAATCCTGCTTGACCAATTTGGTGGCCTTCTATGATGGGGCTATGAAACTGATGGACAGGGGCAGGGCAGTTGATGTCATCTACCTGGACTTGTGCAAAGCGTTCGACACTGTCCCACATGACATCCTTGTCTCTGAATTGGAGAGACATCAATTTGATGGGTGGACCACTCGGTGGATAAAGAACTGGCTGGATGGCCGCACGCAAAGAGTTGTGGTCAATGGCTCGATGTCTGGCTGGAGACCAGTAACGAGTGGTGTCCCTCAGGGATCGGTGTTGGGACCGGTCTTGTTCAACATCTTTGTCGGTGACATGGACAGTGGGATTGAGTGCGCCCTCAGCAAGTTTGCCGATGACACCAAGCTGTGTGGTTCAGTTGATACGCCGGAGGGAAGGGATGCCATCCAGAGGGACCACAACACGCTTGTGAGGTGGGCTGATGCCAACCATATGAAGTTTAACCATGCCAAGTGCAAGGTCCTACACCTGGCACAGCTACAGGTTAGGCAGAGAAGAGATTCAGAGCAGCCCTGCGGAGAAGGACTTGGGGGTGTTGGTCGATGAAAAAATGAACATGAGCTGGCTGCAGTGTGCGCTAGCAGCCCAGAAAGCCAACTGTATCCTGGGCTGCATCAAAAGGAGCATGACCAGCAGGTCGAAGGTGATCCTGCCCCTCTACTCTGCTCTCGTGAGACCTCACTTGGAGTATTGTGTGCAGTTCTGGTGTCCTCAACATAAAAAGGACATGGAACTGTTGGAACAAGTCCACGAGGATGATCAGGGGAGTGGAGCACCTCCCATATGAAGACAGGCTGAGAAAGTTGGGGCTGTTCAGCCTGGAGAAGAGAAGGCTGCGTGGAGACCTCATAGCAGCCTTCCAGTATCTGAAGGGGGCCTACAAGGATGCTGGGGAGGGACTATTCATCAGGGACTGTAGTGACAGGACAAGGGGTAACGGGTTCAAACTTAAAGAGGGGAAGTTTAGATTGGATATAAGGAAGAAATTCTTTACTGAGAGGGTGGTGAGGCACTGGAATGGGTTGCCCAGGGAGGTTGTGAATGCTCCATCCTTGGTGGTGTTCAAGGCCAGGTTGGATGAGGCCTTGGGTGACATGGTTTAGTGTGGGGTGTCCCTGCCCATGGCAGGGGTGTTGGAACTAGATGATCTTAAGGTCCTTTCCAACCCTAACTATTCTATGATTCTATGATAACTATTCTATGTTGTGTAAAAGAGACTGGGAAGGCTACAAGCATTTTACTAAGACAGAAGTTCACTTGGAAAGAAATTGAAGGGCCATGGATAAATAGTAAGACTCTAAATTTTACTCCCCTTTATATCCATAATACCTTCCCTCCAGTTCTTGTGTCCTATGTTAATGTTCCATTTTTAATATTACTACCATAGAGCCCCATATATTTGTATTGCTTAATGTGCTTTCAGTGCAGTTATTTGAAAAATGACTTGCTATGCAATTACTTGAGAAATCAGTGCAATGTACAAGGACGATTTTATTATAGTTTCTACTTGATGAAAGTTAACACACTTTACAAGCCAGACTATTTTGTAGCTAGACACTAAATGTTTCTTTCAGACAAGCCTATGACAGGCATATGTAAATGAATGCTTGTCTCCTACATTACAGGGTTATTTTTGTCAGGGGTAGAGGTGGGTTTTGCTGGACTGAATTAGTTCATAGTGATAATGCTGAATTGACTTGCTGTCTTAAGGTCTTGTGCAAATATAGTAGGATAGACCGTGATTTTACTTAGCAAATACACAGGGCAGGATACATAAAAGACGACGTCTAAATGGTGGTGGTGGAATGTGACTTTCAAAAGTATTTGTCACTATTGTGGGATATTTTCTTCTCAAGAAGTTAGGAGAATGTAGAAAAAGAAAGAAAAAGAAAGAAAAAGTCCATGGGATTCCTATGATTTGCTTCAATGAATTCTGATCTAGTTGATATGAAAACTGCACCTGCTTTGCAAGCAAGTATTGTGTTACTGTGCTGTGAATAACAGCCCATTTTCTGTCCTCTTTACAGAGCTTCACTTCGGCAGCGCTCCAGATCTCAGCTCTCTAATGTAGCCCCTGACCCTCCATTATCCATTGCAAGAGATCATGCAGAGTCTATGTATCTTACACCTTCTTATGGAGAAGATGATGGAGAAGCGAAAAAGGTCAGGTCTATAGTTTGTTATTAAGTTTTCAACCCAATATTACTTGGTAATGATAACCTGTAGATTTGTGCCTCTGTTACGGTTGCTGTTGGCAGATACATCTTCTTGGACTGATCTTCTCAAACAAAACCACAGCTTCTGTTCTTATCCTCTGTAAAACCTAGGCTGCATTTTGGTGGCAGCTGTGCTTCCTGGCCCATTTCTACCAGAGCATGACCTGTTGGTAAACTAGTATATGTTGTAAATTAAGTTGAAGAGACATATTCATAAAAGCTGAATTAACAGGCAAAGAGCAAAATGCTCACTCTGTGAAATGTAATAGCCGCTCAGTGATACAAATAACACTGCTTCTTGTTCAGTAAAGAGTAAATTCACTTTCATCTCAAAATCATCTGGAGACTTGTAAAGAGACACTCTCACTGCAACCTAACTCAGAGTCCTTTCACTGATAGTGTCCTTGTGCAATCAACTGGCATAGAAAACAAAGACAGCATGCCTTAAAGTCATGCAGAATCTGTAGGAATATACACAGTGGGTTTCCAAAGTGCTTATGAAGCTCCCTGCACCAATTTGCATGGCTATGATTGTTCAATGCAGAAAGCAGCAGTTAGAAGTCACTGGTCTTACTATTGCTAAACCTATTCTGTGGATACATAGAGGGCTTTAGTGCTCTCCCTCTAGGAGCAGCTCAAAAAAAGAGAAAATACAAGATGCTTCCACCCAATCATCCTTGCACCTTTCCAGCAGATAGGTCTTCAGAGTGCCTGTTTTGTCTGGGCATTTCCAGCCATATGAACTGAGGGAGATAAGCAGGGCTCAGCACACCAAGTGTTACAAAAATTCTGCGCAAATCAAGCTGCAGGGTTAGGGTAAGTTATAATTTGATGATGAATATTCTGCTCTTACTGGGCATAATTACAGGAATTCAGCATATAGTCTGAGGATGTTACACAGAAGGGAGGGGTAATTAGTATGTATAAAGCCTGAATCCAGCTATTTCTCTGACATTTTCCTTGGTTTAGTTCTATAGCACACATATTAATTTGATGTAGAGTCTGATCAGTATGTTCACCCACAATACTTTAAAATAATATTTCTTAAGATTCCAGTAGTGATACAAAAAGCTGCTTGTGAGGAAGAAGTTTAAGTTTTGGCACTGGGTATTGAATCACACCTCATTTGAAGGCAGCCAAAAGAGAACAGCATGAGTTTCAGTGGCAGAAAGTCTTAAACTTGTCATAATCAACCTCTTAAGTTAAAATCAGTAGAGCTGCCCAAGGTACCAGTCTCTTTGTTTTTCTCCAGGGACAGTAAAAATGACTCTCTTTATGTGACTCTCTTGTGACTCTCCAGCCCTACAAAAGAGATTCAGACAGCAGTCAAGGCCCATCATTGTCCCTTCCAGTACAAATCTGTAGCAGCTGTTAGGGCACTAGATGGCCATTTAACAGATTAGGCTAACTATTATCTCACTGTCAAAGGGAGAACATCACTGGGGGAATTCATTTGCTTCATAGATATAACTTGGTTTTTTAGGAATCTGTTGTGGAGGAAGATGTCAAGCCTGTGCCATTTACCAGAATTTTGAAATACAATGCCTCTGAATGGCCATACATGGTACTTGGATCTCTGGCAGCAGCTGTGAATGGAGCAGTCAGTCCACTCTATGCTTTGTTATTCAGTCAGATTCTTGGGGTGAGTTATGCTAACATTTTAAAGTGTGTTTTAGCTCTGAAATAGAGGGGAGTGAATATATGATGCAGAACTTTACATGTTTGGGGCAAATCTATATATTGCATCAAGTAAATGGGGTTAGACTTCTTGCCTATAAACAATTATTCAGTAGAGATATTTATATCATTGTCATCATGCTATCATTTGAGCTCTTTGAAGGGGTAGGCTCATTAGCATAGGTGAGACAAGATGTACCCCACATGCAGTTATAGTGGAGAGAGAGACATGCAGAATTCCTGACCTACAGAATATTATTCTGAAGACTTGGCGAAGCATTTGAGAAAGTTTTGGGTCAGATCAAAAAAATACTTCATTAATTTGTTCATATATTTCAGGCAGCTCAATGATGCCCACCCCCTGCAGAATGACCAGGGAGAGCCAGATAATTGTGATGGGGTTCATAGCTGCCAGCAAAAAGTAGTCATGTATCAACAAGTTTGAAAGACAAGGAGGTAACACGAATATGCTTTAAACCTTGGCATTCACTAAAGGATGTATTACCACCAAAATCCACAGCCTTGCTTGAAAATTTTCAAGAGTTCAACCATGATTATTTTTTCCTTCAAAACCAGGATGCTTCCCCTTTCTTAAAACAGCTTTTTGGGGAAACATTTGCCAAGTTAGTGGGAAACTGGAAGGCTGCCTGGAGAAATTCAGCGCTGCTGTAACTAATGCCTAGGAAAGTGTCCTAAATTTCACGAATTAAGAGGTTAGAGAAAAACCCTCTATTGATATTGTGTCTTATAGTCAAAGTAATGACACATTCAGGGGGAAGAAAATGTGAATGGCATTTTTGTTTTGTGGTTTGTGTACTCACCTGAGATAGGATAAAACTTGTGATTACCAGTTACTTGCTTAGGTCACAGTAGGAACATATGCATGCAAATAAAATATGACCTAAAGGGCAGATACTCTTCTAGAAACTGGAGGTTCAAAACCTTTCAGGCGGGAAAGAGTGAATGAATGAATGCCCCAGCATCTGAGCTACTGATGAGAAAAGGGTTGAGAAAATGCTCCTGATAGCAGTGCCAGCAGTCTATCAAAAGAAAGATTAACCTATTGCTGTTTGCTTTGGTTTTTTATCTTTTTTTTTTTTTTTTTTTTTTTTTTTTTTTGAGGGGGGGGCATATTTTGGCTTAGATATTTCTCTCTGGGAAGTTACTCAGGACTTTGAATCACATTTACTTACAGCTTGATGTTTTCTAGTTAAGACCGAGGGAGGGGCAGAACAAAAGGCCTTCCAGTCCTTGCTGATCAACTCAGTGGCTCCTGGCCAATGTGCTTGCCCTTTTAGCCATAGTTGTGCAACCTGCAAACACTTTCTGAGTGTCTAGACCCCATGCCAGGATCTGAGGTTTTCACTAGAAAGCAGGTGAGACACTGCTATGTGCATTATGCAATGAATCTACTTTGATTCCTTTTGAGAGCAAGTTTCTAAACACTAGGAGTTCTGGGGCTGCCATATTCCTGCAAAATGCTAAATGCCTTCATTGCCAAGGATGAATTCCTTCTCTTGAAGGTCTCGGCTCATCAAAGGAGAGAGGCTGCAAGAAAAAACCAAGCCATAATGAACATGAGCAAAGTGCAACATCTGTGTTTCATTATTCATAAATTTAAAACATTTCTGCCTGGTGCCAAGGCAGTCAGGCAGATGGAATATGCATCTGCTTACCAAGCTGTCTGAATATCTGCAATGGTGTGACAGACACGTGGGCTTGTGCTGTAGGACCAGTATGCTGGGGAAGTGAGGGGGAAAATCACCCCAGCTATGAAATGGAAAGATAAATTTAGCAAAGTCTGCCTTGAAGGTTCTCAGAAATTAGTCCCCAAAAGTGAATGAAGAACTGGATAATACTGGATACGTGTAACGGTTAGACTTGATGATCTTGAAGGTCTTTTCCAACCCAGTTGTTTGATTCTGTCAGTCTTCTGATCAGTTCAGATCAGCAATGTACCTTTGGAACAAATATCTCAGTAATTTTGTTCTTATTATGACAGATTAAAACATACCTGGTGATTATGTTTAAACAAAGATTAATCTGAGAAAGTAACATGCCTTGCTACTGGTATGACAGCATGGCAGTGGAGCAGATCTTGGCTTCAAACACTAAGTTCCTTTTTGATATCATCATTCTTGATTTTGCAGGATTTATTTTGTTGCCAAAGTACAAAGTTAAAGTACTTGAATTGAGAATGGAATTCCCACTAGAGAACAACTATTTATTTTTCTCAGCTTCATGCTCTAATACCTCTGTGTTACTTTGATGCATAGCTCACTTTGAACCATAAATAACTTGGGTTGACCTTTTAAGACTAGTACATAAGTTTATTTTTGTTTCTATTTTGCAGCTGTAATGAAAATTCCTTCTTCTCTTTCTACTGTTAAATACTTACCTAAAAGAATTTAAGCTTGTTTGGATATAAGTAAAAGTCAAATGCACAGATTATTTATAATTACATCTTATGATAACAGATTGAGAGATTAGTCAATTTATAGAAATTTTTACCTGTGAAATCAAATTAGAATTAATCTAAGGTTAGTGGAGAAGTACAAACATGAGCTGTGGCTTATATCTGCAAGGAGCAGAAGCAGTTTAACAACTTCAAGTAGGCTAACTGACCTACATATCATCTGCTCTGACCAAAAGGAATTGCTAAAGAATGGCTACTTAGATTTGGACCACTTTTTCAGCAGCAGCCAGTAGCATTGGCATGTGTTGAAGAAGAGCAGATATTCAAAACAAGAGATAAAAGCAAAGTACCAGGGAAACTGGACCAGAATGGGGTGAAGGGGCTGTACTTTAAGCACTAATGCTCTTTCTCAAGTACCCAGTAGTAAGCAAATTCCTTATATCCACACTTCTTCAGTAAAGACAACAGATCCCTTTTGAAGCCTACCTATAGCAATTACAGCATCCATTAATGTTGTGCTGGGAGAGTCAAGCTATGTTATAATTATATACAGCCTTCGTTTTGTATGACCCAATAAAGTTGTGTTTGGCATAGATCAGAGAGGAAGTAAGAGAGCTGCTGCACTCTTGCTTTGTCGCCATGCTTTTATTTTGTTGCTATTCTCAGGTTATCACACTGGCTCTTGTTTAGAGTGAGGGAATGAATAATTACAACTAGGGATGGGCAGCAAGTGATAGAAGTATGTGCAGACACCAAGTACAATAAACCTGTTGTTTAACAGGAGTAAAAACATTATGTTGTATCCAGGCTCACCTTAGGAAAATAAGGAATTGGGCTTTTGCAAGAGGTGAGGGAGGGTTTTGTATTCTGGCTTTGATTCTGGGGTGGGCAATAGTGAGTCATTAACAGACTTCACAAACACCAAACCTGACACTTTGAATATGATGCCACCTTTTTTTTTTTTTCACCAAGACCTTTTCCATTCTTGATGAAGAAGAACAGAGGACACAGATCAATGGTGCCTGCCTGCTCTTTGTTTTTGTTGGAATTCTTTCCTTTTTCACACAGTTTCTACAGGTAATAGCAGTCAAATACAGGTACATTTTGTTTCTGATCCCTTACTCTGTGGGTATCTCTTTCTGTACAATGTCTGTTTATTCTTGTGCACCCCAGGGTTACACCTTTGCCAAGTCTGGTGAGCTGCTTACAAGACGGTTAAGAAAAATTGGTTTCCAGTCTATGCTGGGGCAAGACATTGGCTGGTTTGACGATCGGAAGAACAGCCCTGGTGCTTTGACTACAAGACTTGCAACAGACGCCTCACAGGTCCAAGGGGTAAGACCTGGTAGTTTAAGAATTGGTTTACTATAAGCACTGATTGAAGGTGTGTTTTGGCAAGGTCGGTGTAGAGCAGTCCTTGGTCAGTCAAGTAATCTATTTCCATTTATCACAGACTCTCAATGTGGAACTATTATCATCACATTTACCTAAAAGCACAAACAGAGGCACAATATACTGCTCATTATTCCTGCCTGTATTACCACAACAAGAACACAAAAATCAATAAGATAGCAACCATCAATGGAACAAGAAGGAGCATTCAGGGCAAAAGTTTTAATTTCTTTTTTTTTTTTTTTTTTCTGGAGATGAATTAGCCTTTTGGTACAAGGCTGGAGTGTTTATTTCAAAAGAATATCACACTAGTATTTTAGTGACATGCATCACTATTCATGTTTTCAAGTTTCCAGCATGGTGTTATGCTTGTCGTGACAGTTTTGATTTAATCAGACAGTCCACTTGGTAGAAGTGAGTCAAATGCCATTCTACTTGGCAAGCAATTTTCTTGAAACAAAGAAGGAAACATAGAGATTCCTTTGTTACAAAAATTGTCCTGTTTCAGTTTGACTGAAGGTGATGGGTTAGTTTTTCCAAACTATTAATGGAAATTTTAAGAATTGAAAAGACAAAATTGCTAAGAGGCTCCCAAACCCCCTGTCAGCAGCATTATCTACAGAATCAGAGAAACCAGCTGCAAACCTCTTGAGCTCCAGCTCTCACAGGCACTTACAGGGCATATTTTAATTGAAATAAATAAACTTGTAAAACACTGAACTGTTTATAGCCTCCTAAAGGATACTTTGTTCTAAGCACATGTAGAGCAGTGAGGCACAACCATTCGACCCACAGCTACAGGATTAAAAATCCAGAGCTACTTGAGCAGCAGTGTTGTCCACCTTTCACTGCCCAGCATAGAATTTGGCCAAATGCTGCTATTGCAGAGTGAGCTGAAGGTGAGAATATGCACACAAGTGTCCAAGGTCTGAAAATGTCTACATTTGCACCAGGAGTAAGAGTATGTGTGGGATGTTAGAGCTGCAGGATCCAGGGAAGAGCAGAACTGTGGCTGCTCCCTCTGCAGAGCTGGGAGGTGTGCCTTCCTCTATGGCCAGGCTCTAGTTCTGCAGGTCAGAGGAGAAGTAGGTGATAGGCATTTTGTGCTGCAAGCTCAGATCATGAAAATGAATTTGGCTGAAAATGATCAGGGATATCAAATGCATTGGGTTTTTTTTCCCTAATACATAGCAACCTGGTTCCTATCCAGGGCTGTTGTTTACTGCTAAGAAAGAAAATAACTTCTGACTTCTGAATAAATAAATCAGGTTTATACAAAGAATAGTGTTAAGTACATAAGGAGAAGGTGAATGCATTCAATAAATGTGATGTCAAAGGCATATTTAAAATATTTCCTTATTAGAGAGACAGGCAGAAATGCAGCTTTAAAGTCATGCTTTCTTGATGCTGTTTCTTACTGATTTTAGCACAGGTGAGAATTTGGTATTAATAGGTAAGTTGCAAATGGTTCTGTGTATTATTTAACTCTAGATGGATAAAGTATCAGAGTGCTCAGATGAGGAATTCCCGAAGGAACCAAGGGAACTTATGAAAATTGTTAGATGATCTTTCTCACAGTCATTAGAAACAATTTTCAGAGTTCTCAATTGAAAGTTTGGTGGGTGAAAGGAATAGTGGACATTTGTAGTCCTCTTGACACAATTAACAGGAAACAATATATCCAAACTAGCTAAATTGCAGTGCAGTCAGCAGTCGCTAGTGCTTTATGATATTTTAATATCATTTAGAGTTTTCTAAAGTTTTATAGGAAAATTTATTTAAAGATCATTGAAGTTTCTATTGAAATACAAGTCAATCATCATGTATCTGAGTATAGGTCAATCGGTTCAAGATCCTTAGGGTGGACAGCAAGCTCACTATCCTGGACTTTGGCCTCTCCAGGTCTCTGCTTAGCAGACGTACCATGGGCTGAAGCCCTGGAGGGAAGAGAGGCCCAACAAAGCTGGTTAATATTCAAGGGTCACCTCCTCCAAGCTCAGGAGTGATGCATCCCAACAAACAGAAGTCAGGCAAAAACGCCAGAAGGCATGTGTTGTGGGTGAACACGGAGCTCCTGGACAAACTCACATGCAAAAAGGAAGCTTAGAGATAGTGGAAGCATGGATAGTTAGCCTGGGAGGAATACAGAGAAATTGTCCAAGCAGCCAGTGATAAGGTTAGGAAAGCTAAAGCCCTGACAGGACTCAGTCTGGCCTGGGATGTCAAGGGCAACAAGAAAAGCTTCTATCAGTATGTCAGTTATAAAAGGAAGATCTAGGGAACTACAGTCTCATCTCAGTGGGCTGAAACTAGGTGAGCTTATAGGTTCCTTCCAATCCAAACCTCTCTATGATTCTGTGATGTTATGATGCCATGATCTGTTTCTTTTCTTTGAAGGCAACTGGATCGCAGATAGGAATGATTGTCACCTCCTTCACTAACATTGGGGTGGCCATGATCATTGCTTTCTTCTTCAGCTGGAAGCTGAGTTTAGTTATACTGTGTTTCCTGCCATTTTTGGCCTTATCTGGAGCTGTGCAGGCTAAAATGCTGACAGGATTTGCTGCTCAGGACAAGAAAGCACTGGAAGCTACTGGACGGGTATGTTATGTGTTATGTGAAAACTAATTTATATTTGCAATCATGGGTAGTTGAAAAATCAGGCATTTGGGGCCATCAGCAGTTCAAATGTCATGAAACTGGCAATGGTTGTAATAATTTGTAATAAGTTGTAATGTTTCAGCTTGTCAACTCATCAAACCACCATTGGGAACTCCCTAACTGCAGAAGCACTTGCTGCATGGAATGTGCCTGACTTTTCAGAATTGGTGGTCAGAGATCTCTCAGCAGTCTGCCCCACCTTTTTGGCTTTTATTTAAATACCCATTTGTTGATGCTGTCCTCAGAAAGCACTGATGCTTGTTCAGATAGGAATCCTCCCACCTGAGAATTCAGCACTGAACCCAGGTCAGTTTGTGCAGTTGTGTACCAGCTCTCCATCAGTGTGTGCTGCTAGATCACAGACATAACTATATTATTGGTGTGGATTGCAAGAGTTGAAGTTCTATTGATTCTCATTTGTCAGTTAATATATAAATTCAGTGTGCGCTCGCAGCCCAGAAAGCCAACTGTATTCTGGGCTGCATCAAGAGGAGCGTGACCAGCAGGTCGAAGGAGGTGATCCTGCCCCTCTACTCTGCTCTCGTGAGACCTCACTTGGAGTATTGTGTGCAGTTCTGGTGTCCTCAACATAGAAAGGACATGGAACTGTTGGAACAAGTCCAGAGGACGGCCACGAGGATGATCAGGGGGCTGGAGCACCTCCCGTATGAAGACAGGCTGAGAAAGTTGGGGCTGTTCAGCCTGGAGAAGAGAAGGCTGCATGGAGACCTCATAGCAGCCTTCCAGTATCTGAAGGGGGCCTACAAGGATGCTGGGGAGGGACTGTTCATCAGTAGTGACAGGACAAGGGGTAACGGGTTCAAACTTAAAGAGGGGAAGTTTAGATTGGATATAAGGAAGAAATTCTTTACTGAGAGGGTGGTGAGGCACTGGAATGGGTTGCCCAGGGAGGTTGTGAATGCTCCATCCTTGGTGGTGTTCAAGGCCAGGTTGGATGAGGCCTTGGGTGACATGGTTTAGTGTGGGTTGTCCCTGCCCATGGCAGGGGTGTTGGAACTAGATGATCTTAAGGTCCTTTCCAACCCTAACTATTCTGTGATTCTATGATTCTATGATTCTATGTTCTGATGGCTGCAAGGCCCTGTGGACTGCCTCACTCAAAAGGCTGAGGATAGGTTTATGTGGTTTGCACTGGCTGAGCAGACTTCCAGTGCAGGTGTCAAGCAAGGAAAAGGTAGGGACACAAGAGAAAGGAATGCCATTTTCTCATGTGTTCACTCCTCCGAGGTCTGCTGCCTTTGAAACACACAAACTCCTTTAACTTTAGCTGTGGGTCACTAAGTTCTGGCACATGACCCAGAACCTGATACTTTTAAAATATACCCAGTGCAACTGTGCAGAAACTGAGCTGCATCAGAAACACAGGGGGTTTAGGAGATGGGCAACATGAGGAAGATGACCTCAGGTTACACCCCTTGGGGTAACACTTAAGCCTTCTCCCCTTTCTTAAGGCTGCCATATTTTTAGCTTCTGAAAAAATAAGCTTTGCAGGCCTGCCCAACACCTCATCTTTTTTTTTCTGCAGAGCTACTTTAGCCCATCCTAAAATTACTCTTGCAGAGTACCCACTGCTCCCCATTCTCCTCCTTCCTACATCAAAGTCCTGCCCAGCAAATGTCTTACCCATCCCACCTTCCACCCTGCCCCATCTGAATCTTCCCTCTGCCTATCTGAGCTCTCAACCAACTACCTTCAGCCTCCTCTTGCCCTTAATGTGTGCAGCAGACACACAGCCTGGAGCCCTTTGCCCTGTAGCTACTGGTTGGCTTTCCCACTGCCTGCTGCAGCTGCTTTGCCACCCTCTTTCTTGACATCTCCAGAAGTAGCAAATCTTCAGCTCCCAGTTCCCATTTTGGGTGTGATTTAAAGAAGTATGTTATGACTGGGGGCATACAACTTACTTACTTAAAAACCCCACATGCTACCTACACATGCAGACTTTTGGAATATACAAAAGTCATGTGAATTAGTATGACTTTGGTATCATTAATCAAATGAGTTCGTTTATGGGTCACTGTTGGGTGCTGTTAGGAACAGTCTTCAGTTCCAGAGAGCCAATGAAGAATTAAGACCTGACCAATTGCCTGCATTCAGAATGGTTTAATTATTTATGAAATAATTTACAAGAAGTGATAAACCAAAATACTGTCTTGACAAGGAGAGAAACTTCACTAATTAGTTGAGGCATCAGCTTTTATTCAAGAGAATGACCCAGAGGCTGGGATGAAAAGGGCACTCAATGCTTCAGCAGTTTTGGCAGTAACACCAGTTATGTCTGGTGTTATTTTCTAATTTAGTTGCCAGCTCTGCATTCAAATGCTAAATATTCTTCCAGTTCTGTGGTGTCTGTAAAGAAAGAGGCTACACACACACACACACACACAGAGCTTTCACAACTAGTTCCAGATCAGTTCCAGTTCTGTTCTTCTTTATTCGCTATAACACGGTAATATATAGTACACAGATACGGGTCTGAGCTATGAAACCAAACAGAGACCACATCAATCCCAGTGACTGTCTTCAGTCACAATAAATCCCATTCTATAAACAATCACTCCCCAGGCTCTTTCCCAGCCCGACCTTGCACCCATGCACACAAACACCCCCTTGCTTGCTCAAGACCCAGGTGCACTATCAGCAATTCTTCTTCTTCTTTAATCATCCACATAGTGGGAACAGGATGGCTTGCAGTTCCCACAAGTTATTCCACAGTGATTGCTCATCAGCCATGCTAAAGATGGAAAAGCGCAGCCTGAACAATCCAATTCACAGCATCTACTTATCAGGTGAAGTTCCCGATGACTGGAAGAAGGGAAATATAACCCCCATTTTCAAGAAGGGGAAAATGGATGACCCGGGGAATTACAGACCAGTCAGTCTCACCTCTGTGCCTGGCAAACTCTTGGAGCAGATTCTCCTGGAAGGCATGCTAAGGCACATGAAAAACAAGGAGGTGGTTGGTGACAGCCAGCATGGCTTCACTAAGGGGAAATCCTGCCTGACCAATTTGGTGGCCTTCTATGATGGGGCTACGAAACTGATGGACAGGGGAAGAGCAGTTGACGTCATCTACCTGGATTTGTGCAAAGCGTTCGACACTGTCCCACACAACATCCTTGTCTCTGAATTGGAGAGACATCAATTTGATGGGTGGACCACTCGGTGGATAAAGAACTGGCTGGATGGCCGCACGCAAAGAGTTGTGGTCAATGGCTCGATGTCCGGCTGGAGACCAGTAACGAGTGGTGTCCCTCAGGGATCGGTGTTGGAACCGGTCTTGTTCAACATCTTTGTCGGTGACATGGACAGTGGGATTGAGTGCGCCCTCAGCAAGTTTGCCAATGACACCAAGCTGTGTGATTTGGTTGATACGCTGGAGGGAAGGGATGCCATCCAGAGGGACCTTGACACGCTTGTGAGGTGGGCTGATGCCAACCTCATGAAGTTTAACCATGCCAAGTGCAAGGTCCTACACCTGGATCGGAGCAATCCCAGGCACAGCTACAGGTTGGGCAGAGAAGAGATTCAGAGCAGCCCTGCAGAGAAGGACTTGGGGGTGTTGGTCGATGAAAAAATGAACATGAGCCGGCTTCAGTGTGCGCTCGCAGCCCAGAAAGCCAAGCGTATCCTGGGCTGCATCAAAGAGGAGCGTGACCAGCAGGTCGAAGGAGGTGATCCTGCCCCTCTACTCTGCTCTCGTGAGACCTCACTTGGAGTATTGTGTGCAGTTCTGGTGTCCTCAACATAAAAAGGACATGGAACTGTTGGAACAAGTCCAGAGGAGGGCCACGAGGATGATCAGGGGATTGGAGCACCTCCCGTATGGAGACAGGCTGAGAAAGTTGGGGCTGTTCAGCCTGGAGAAGAGAAGGCTGCATGGAGACCTCATAGCAGCCTTCCAGTATCTGAAGGGGGCCTACAAGGATGCTGGGGAGGGACTATTCATCAGGGACTGTAGTGACAGGACAAGGGGTAACGGGTTCAAACTTCAACAGGGGAAGTTTATATTGGATATACGGAAGAAATTCTTTACTGAGAGGGTGGTGAGGCACTGGAATGGATTGTCCAGGGAGGTTGTGAATGCTCCATCCTTGGCGGTGTTCAAGGCCAGGTTGGATGAGGCCTTGGGTGACATGGTTTAGTGTGGGGTGTCCCTGCCCATGGCAGGGGTGTTGGAACTAGATGATCTTAAGGTCCTTTCCAACCCTAACTATTCTATGATTCTATGATCCACTCTCTTACGTTGTGTCATGATGCAAGAGATTTGACACTTGATTTTGGTCAGGAAAAAAAGCCTTGAATTTGGATGGAACATTTTTAGTGATTTATATTCAGATCTCTTCCTAGATGCTGAAAACATTCATAAGCCGTACACCAGCCTGTTGCTTCCCAAAGGAAAATGTTACACTGTGAAGCTGCTATCACAGTCCAGGAAAACTATAACATTTAAACAAATTGTCTTAAGAAAACTGAGATAAGTAGGGTGAAATTAGAATCAGACAGTCCATTTACCTCTATAGATGAAGCTCTAGTGCTATTTTTTTGGGGACCCATATTGTGACCAGCAACGAAGCCCAATATAAAGCCTACAATTAATTAAAGCTCCACAGAAGCTTTAATGGCAATTATCTCATAATTTCCTGTGTTGCATTTTCCTATACATATAGGAATAATTTGCTCACTTTTTGCTTATGTACAAGGTAAAAATCCTGGAAATGGTGTGACTCTCTATTTAGTTGTTCCATCTCATCAAGCTTTTTGGATATAGAGAAAGAGGGATGGTGAGCAGGTGAGAATATGTAGTAAATTCAAGTGATTTTAATTCATGAACCAGAATTTGGGGATAGCATCCCTTCTAACTCCCTATTCTGTAAGTAAAACAAAATAATTGAAATAAAAATATTTTCCTAAAACCATTTTTGCTTTTTTGCAGGTCACATTTATTTATATTATGTGAAATAAGTCACCAGCGAGAGCTTGTAACCTGGCTCTAGTGGAGCAGACAGAGCATTACTAGTGAGGATGTTAGTAGGCAATTACTTATAGGAAAATTTCTCTTTATGTTGGCTGATACTTGGGCAGTCAGTATCATATCTAAACCCATTTTTCTTTGGCATTGTGCCCACACTCTACTTTTACAAGCAAAAATTAGGAGCTTTTACTCATTTTCTTTCTTTTTCTCCTCCAGATTTCCAGTGAAGCCCTCTCTAACATCAGGACTGTAGCTGGGATAGGCAAAGAGAAAATGTTTGTCAACAATTTTGAGAAGCACCTGGCTATGCCCTACCGAGCTGCCGTCAAAAAAGCACATGTTTATGGACTTTGCTTTGGCTTTGCCCAGAGCATCGTGTTCATTGCCAATGCTGTCTCCTACAGATACGGAGGGTTTCTAGTTGACACTGAAGGACTCCATTACAGCTTTGTGTTCAGGTGAACACCTGCCTCAAGCCAGAAACAGGCTCCTCTCCCAAAGCCCTGATCTCAGTGTAGTGGTCAGTTTCCTCATGGCTTCCCAGGAATGACTGTGTTCCTCTTCCCTACAGGGTGATCTCTGCTATTGTGACCAGTGGAACTGCTTTGGGAAGAGCTTCTTCCTACACTCCAAACTATGCCAAAGCCAAAACATCTGCTGCACGCCTTTTGCAACTCGTTGATCGGATTCCTAAAATCAGTGTTTACAGTGAAAAAGGGGAAAAATGGGTAAGTGTGGAGATGAGTAATTTCTGGTGTTGTTCAGATCAATGTAAGCCCTGACGTTGCAACAGAGCTTTGTAAGTCCATGAGGATAACTGCTTTACAAGAACATTATGCTGAATGTATAACTGTTACTTGTCTTTGTTCTTTTGGAAGCAGTGATCTCTGTACTAGACAGCAAGAATATAAAGAGTGGCTATTAGGAATTTGTCAGTGTAAAACTCCCGTACATTGGAAGAGGACCAGTCTGGATGACTCACAGGATAGGATGTTTTTTCCTTTCAGCTCTAGAGTTTGCATGTAAAACTATTGCTAGCTTGTAGTGGAGGCTTTTTTTCCCATTCACATCAAAATGCTGTGGGTTTTCATGAGGAAGCGAATCACCTCTGAGTCAGGCAAAATGAAAATGCTCAAGTTTTGAGGAACTGAAAAGTCAGACAGAAAATTCAAAGAGTTTATTTCTCATTTAACTTATTTCAGAATTAAATGCAAATTTGAAATAATTGTTATGAACTAAATACATTAAGTATTTTGTGTCAAACAATGAAAATTAAGTATCTTGATTCCTTCAGAGTTTTTTAACAGAGCTTTTTAAGAGTTCCGGAAAACCTGACCTGAATTCATGTATTAGTTTAATGTTGCAAATTTCAATTGAATTCTTTTACCAAATCCAGCTTTTTGCATGGATGTATTTGGCCTATCACCAGATTTACACAGTGTCTGTATGAAAATAACTTACCCATTGCAAGGCAATGCTATTTCCCATTGCTGCCTCAGGCGGTATGGGGAAGCAGAGCTACAGTATTGTGATTAATGGCTTCATCTCTAGGACAGCTACTCTACCATCATTTTTATTGCTCTTTCTGGGCTAATTTCACAAGCACAAATGTCATATTTTAAATAAGAGATGCAAGAATGAGATCTAAGGAACAGTTACTTTGTAATCTACAACTCAGTTTTGAGCTCAAGCTCATTGTAATATCTTTCTCATTTCTTTTTTTCATCAGGATGATTTCAAGGGAAGCATTGAATTTCTTAACTGTAAATTCACATACCCTTCTCGGCCTGATATTCAGGTCCTGAAAGGACTCTCTGTAGCTGTTAAGCCTGGACAGACATTGGCATTTGTTGGAAGTAGCGGCTGTGGTAAAAGCACCAGTGTCCAGCTTCTGGAGCGTTTCTATGACCCTGAGCAAGGAAGTGTGGTAAGGAAAGGAAATGTGGTTTGCATGCTTTGTTTTTGGCAATGTTAGGACTTTTCTGAATGTATTCTACTGTGCAGCCTAGCAGTGGTGGCATGTACATATGCACATTGTGGCTTCAGCTCCTTCTCAAACGTGGCCTGTTGGGACAATTCCCAAGTATTGCCTTAGATGTATTCAGGAAAGGTCAGAATATACTACAAAGCCTCAGGTGTACCCCTGTGTATTATGCAGGCCACAGCCATTTACCTTGATAATTCCTGTATGAAAGGTACAATGTGTGGTGCTTATTGTGGAAGCACAAGCAAAAATCATGTCAGAATGGAGCAACAGAGTTTGGAACATCCCTAAATATATAGCTTCAACATGCAGCCTCCTTGCAGGTTGAGACTGTCTACATTTACCTTCTAGTTCTTAAATTAATGATAGCTTAAAAAACTTCTGTATTTTTTTCCTCATGTAAATACTTAACCATCTAGTTTGATTTATCTTTCTTTGGAAAATATAAGCATGGTGATTGCTATGCCAGGAAGGTAACAAAGCATGTACCTAGCCCTAAGCAGTTGGACTTAAAGATTAAGCAAATGGTCTGGTGCCTGGCTGGATCACAGGCATACCCAGAAAATGCATGTCATGCACAAAGGAGTCAAAGATAAGCAGATTCTTCAACTCACTTTAAATCAGTTGTGTTTGTATTTTAGTAATATGGCTAAACCATTTAGTTTTGTTATAAACTGTTTGGCTTTTGGAGGCTGTTGTTCTGCAATAATGTTTCAAGTTTTCTCCTCTTTCCTGGTAGTTAATAGATGGACACAACACCACGAAAATAAATGTGCAGTTTCTTCGATCAAAAATTGGAATCGTGTCCCAGGAGCCTGTGCTGTTTGACTGCAGCATTGCTGATAATATCAAATATGGCAGTAACACTAAAGAGGCAACGATGGAAAAAGTCATAGAAGCAGCCCAGAAGGCTCAGCTGCATGACTTTGTTATGTCACTGCCTAATGTAAGTACCTGCAAGGCCTCAGCTGTGAAGCTACAGCTTGTCTGCTCGGTGTTTACTGCAGTGGGATCTGCTCCAAACCCAGCTGAAGTTGCTCCATACATATACCTTTTATTTACTTTTACAGCTGTAACAGTAGGAGCAAAGAGGGTGTCATGGCCATTCATTATGTTCCTGAGGGTTTGGCCATGAGTCGCTACTGGATTTTTACACAGTAAACAAATATTGATAAAACTGAAATCAGAGGTTACAACTCTGAAATAGGAGAAAAAATTTTTCAAAGCCATGGACAAGAGAAAAGCAGCAGCACAGTTGAGCAAAGTATTACACTTAGGTCAGAAAGTACAAATCCTGTTCCCTACTGTGGGAGATTTGCCTTCTGATCAGGGCATGATCTGAAGGTGGCTGCTTATGTGCACCTCAGGAGTACTGAAATGCACTGAAATAATATAAATATAAATCAAAAGATAAAAGGTATGGATACAATTAAGGCACCCAAACAAAAAACTTGTCCAGAAAGCCTTTCCATTGCTTTCAGCCTCTTTTCCCACATCTGGGGTGGGGGATTTCTTTTGCCTTAAACAAATAAGCCAACATCCTGCTATCAAAGTTTTCTTCTAGGCTCATCATCACACTCTCTCTGCCCTAGGGCCCCCACACTGCACACCCTCTGCAGCCATGTGTATCACTTGCACAGGGTTTTTAAAGAGATGGCAGCAATGCTCAGCACTTTCACCTCTCTCCTGCTCTTCCTTCAGGTTGTGCACTGGTGTGTTTGCCTACACCTCAATAAAACCTTCCTTTTGTGTATTTTCAGAAATATGAAACTAATGTTGGGGCTCAAGGATCTCAGCTGTCTCGTGGGCAAAAACAACGCATTGCTATAGCGAGGGCCATCATACGAGATCCTAAAATTTTATTACTGGATGAAGCTACATCTGCCTTGGACACAGAAAGTGAAAAGGTAAATGTGCAGGGATAGGCAATAAGTGAAAGTTCATACAACAGCTTACAATTTACAGTGACTTTTTCTGTCCTTTAAAGACATCCCAATGTGCTCCATTGCATGACTTCAGTATTACATCCCATTGTTAATTCAGCACTTACTTACACCTTTAATGGGCTTTGCGGGAGATCCAGGAAGCACAGCTATAAGCAAGCCACCAGTTACACGAGCTCTCAGACTGCCAGAGACAGGCAGCACTTTCCAGAAATGTGCGTGCCAATTCCCTGGGTTTCAGAGCATTCAGTGGCAATATGTCATAAATATAGCTTCTGCACATTAATAAACTAAAATATATTCAAGCATACAAAAAATGGGCTTTGAATGCCCAATAAAAACAGAAGTGAGGGAGCCAAGAACTTGGGCAATAATTTGCTTAACTTGGTTACACCCTGAATAGAGAAGTGGTAAAAATTTAAAAACACACTAGCTGACGTTCATTATGGCAGCTGAATAAAGGCGTGCCTTAATTTCTACTGCTGTCCATGCTTACCTGTCATAGAATCAGAATCAACTAGGTTGGAAAAGACCTTTAAGATCATCAAGTCCAACCTTTACCACAGGATGTTCCTTTCTGCACTGCTAATAAACCCAGCTAAGTACACCTAGTAACAGAACCTTTGATTTAGCCTCACAGTCACTTTTACAACTGTTGCACAAATACAGTTAATTAATCTGAAGAATAACATTTCTCCACCTGAGACTCTCTTTGGTTTGCGTATTTTAACTGACACTTGGTCTGCTGCCTTTAGACTGTGCAGGCGGCACTGGATAAGGCCAGAGAAGGGCGTACCTGCATTGTCATTGCCCACCGCCTGTCCACGATCCAGAATGCAGATATCATCGCTGTGATGTCACAAGGAATCATCATTGAAAGGGGCACTCATGATGAACTGATGGCAATGGAAGGAGCTTACTACAAGCTTGTTACCACTGGAGCCCCAATTAGCTGAGCCACTGTGATTCTAATTGTGAAAAATGGCTTTTCTTTGTTGGACCCCACTGTGCTACAAAATGCTCTACAACATTGTGAGTTCTGTGTACCCTAAATGCATGTAGCTTTCTGCATCAAGCACACTTGTCAGGCAAATGCAGGGGACTAAGCACAGGCTGATGTATTCAGGAAGTAGCTTA
This sequence comes from Psittacula echo, assembly GCF_963264785.1. Lineage (NCBI taxonomy): Eukaryota > Metazoa > Chordata > Aves > Psittaciformes > Psittacidae > Psittacula > Psittacula echo. Next base: position 65,324,129 of record NC_137743.1, on the reverse strand, counting down.
GCCCACTGCTAAGGGCAAAAAAGCCTGAAAATGGGCAAGATCCTTGCTGAGGAATTGCCACCACCTGCAGTCAGACTACACAGTCCCGTCTTTCCTCAACTAACTATCAGGGACACCTCTGCTCTACTGCTCTGAAAACTGCCACTTTTCTAGGTAAGCTATATGAGTAAGAAATAATCCTGAGAATGCTGCTGTGTATCTAAAAGGATCAAATCTCTCCTAACGTTTGGTCTGCAGAGGACTACAACAGTCACCCTTACTGTGCTGTGGGTACAGACCCCCACCCTTACACCCCTTCAATTCTTACCTGTCAGGCTGGGCTTCTGCTGTGTGCCATGACAGCACTAATGCATTGGCACCATGAGCCTGGTCTGGCTGTGCCCCTTCAAAAAAACCCTGTACTTACAAAGAAGGCAGCTCTGTACAAGTAAGGAAGGCAATCAAGGTGAAGAACAGAAGCTGGTGAGGATCATTTGCCCTACACTCTCACCACTGATCAAAACTGTCAAATAGGTTTTGAATAGGAATAAATGCTTTAGTTAAATCACTGTAAAATCCAACAGTTAATGATCACAGTTATTTAAATCACTTCTATAGAGATGGTCATGGATGATATGTCCTCTTTTTTTTCAGAAGGAAAGACAGTGATGAGTATTTTTACAGAAATCATAAGTATGTTCAGTAAAGGTGGAACAAATAGCCATAATTAGGTCTTAAACAGAGCTGATAAATAGAGGCACAATTAATTCAGAAATGACAAAGGTCAGGAAGGATCTTCTGGCAGAAGCTTGTCTCTGTGTTATAAGGTCTGCATGTTTCTCTGAAATATGTTATTGGTTATTGTCTGCAGGACAACAGGACTCTTCCCTTTAGTGACATTTAGGGCCTTGGAGACAAAGCAGAGACAGAAAGTCTAAGTTTCTGTCAAAATTTAGATCTTAAATTTAAATCTTTGAATCATAGAGTATTAACTGGAAAAGTCATTCTCCATGTCCTAAAAGCTGCAGCTGCGAGGAGAAGGGTTCACCCACTTTAGAACAAATCTCAGCACAACTGAGTTCCTTATAAATCTACACCACAATACCAACTGCTGCAAACTTGAATGGAGCTGTAAGGGTGAACACTTTATTAGGATACATCCCTTAATTCCGGACAGAAAGAAACAATTTCAACTTTTGTACAACTCCATTAATAGAATTACTTCAACAGACAAGCTGAACTCACATAGCTGACACTGAAATACTGTTTTGGCAAGGAAATCTGTGTTTTAACCTTTAACTGCAAATGGAAGAGGAAGCTGAATTATTTGGCTCATGGTTTAATCTTTTTAGCCTTTTTATGTTTCATAACAATAATTAGTTGGACGGCTCAGGACTGAAACTATTGACAGGGTGACTATGAATAACCTATTGACATACCTGTAAGACATTTAATTTATATTAGGCCATGGAAAAATAACAACTTTATTAAAAACTACAATGATGATGTACTTTGTAATCCATAATACTTTTTGCACAAAGCACACAACTTCTGAGACCCAAATTATACCAATAAATTGTATTTTTTTTACTGGCTCTTGTGTTTTAGTGCTTCACCTCTTACCCTTCAGACAAGCAGATGAGTATCTTGCAGCAGGTAACAAGTATTTCTGTGATTTTGGATCATATCTGTCACAAGGGTCTGCTGTACAGGACAGAGCTGTTGAGAAGGCCAATGCAACTAGACTAGCCCCTGCCTCCAAAGGAGCCTCCCATCTCCTTGCCAGGAGCACAGCCACATGGGCACCATTCTTGGTTTTAGTAATGTTTTAACAGCTGTAGAAAGAATAACAGGTGGTTCAGACAGGAAATGATCTTTGTTCCTTTCCCTGAAGAACTGAAGTTGCAGGCAGAATTAACAGGACACCAAGAAAGCAAGTGAAAACCCGTATCTTCTCACATGTCTGTACAGTGCCTTGAACAATACTGCAGAAATACTTGTTGTCATCTTACATTTATAGTTGTGTCTATCCTAACAAACAGAAGGACAGACCCTCATGTGGTAGGAACTTAGAAATGTGATGTCTGCTCATAACTCCCATCTTAAAACAGCCAACCCTGCTAGCAGGCCCAAGCACTGCAGGAAGAGGCAGAGACAGCTGTGCACAAAGAATCCCCTACTGTTGGTCAGGAGAGAGGCACAGGATACCCAGACCAACCTAGAGTTTTGTGATGCCTCTGTAGGCCACCTCACCAGCAGGGAATAACAAAGCACAGAGCAACCTGAACATGAGAGAAATCAATGTCATAGCTGTCTTCGTACTTCATTATTTGCTTCTAGTCCCATTAGCTTAATAATTTTGCTTAAGGAGTCACAATTATAGAACAGAGTGGTTTCAGGACACCTGCCATGGGAAAAAAGGGGTTCAGAGAGCCATTTAAGAAGATATCCGGAGATGCATAAAGCACAGTACTCCTCAGACTGTTAAAACCAGATGATTAATTTTCTTAAGGCAGTCTTAGCAGGCACTTGAGTAAGGATGCCTGTTTCAGATTTGCTTCTGTAATTTGTACCATGTTCATTCCTAAGGGCCAACTCAAACTATTCATCTATTTTCCCAATTACTTAAGATTCTTTCAATTTCAATTATCACACACCTAACTGGAAGTCTAGAAACAATATCATGCTTACATCTTTTAAGCCTTACTGCTATCAGATCATACATACGCTGCCCTCATTACAGCTTTACGCTGCTTGTATACTATGTCTTATGAGATGGCATCAGCAAAATACTGCTTAAAGATTCTGCACTGGAAATGAATATGCAACAGTATATGCTAAATAATGAATAAAAAAGGAAAATACCTGCCTTTATTTAGAATATCCATTTTATATAGCAATCTATATATTTAACATATCAGTTACTCATGTGCTTAGGTAAACAAAGCTGACAAGAATATAAACTTGCAGTGACAGTCTGCAATCACATTGTCATGATTTACTCAGCTGCTACCAGCGATTCAGGTGTGTGACTTGACTTGACCTGAGAGAACTAGACTAATTTACCTTTGCAATACAGGAACTTGAACAACATTCTCAAGGTGATATGCTGAGACAATTTCATTATTGACAACGTTCTTAATTTGTTGCTTTGCGCAGATGCACAGAATCCAAAGATTTGTTACACCATATTTATGCATTTTCAACATTAAAGGTGTAATCTGTATCAGTCATGATTTATGTGACTGCTTTCAAAAGGTAGAAATAACAAAAACCACACAGTAATGCAAGAATATAGTCTACAGAGTCTAATCAAAATAAACATTCAGTATTTTTCATCATCTGGCTTAATCAGAAGCTGTTTTGCTCAGGAAGCTCAATAAGTTAACTCTGAAGTCTTGTTTATAACTATGCCGGCCTTTTTCACAGTGTACAGCTGTAGAGTTGGAGGGGATGTGATACTATCACACCCTTCTCTAGCAGTTTAACACACAATTATCTATCTATCTATCTATCTATCTCTCTCTCTATATATATATATAAAATTAAATACTGAGTATCACTATGTACAATTGAGGCTCAAAGCATCATCTAGCTGGAGATGGATAGAACTAAAAGACCACCAAGTAGCTACATAAAGCTAATTGATTATACTTTGAAACTTCGTTATGACCCATAGTATTGGGTCATTTCTAACCATACTGCAGTGTGGTTGCAATATTTCTAGGGAAAAACATATCAGCAATTAGTATTTCTGAGCTGGCCAGGTCATTCTTCAATGCACTGATGTTGGATGCACTAGTTACTTACCAGAAGCACATCAAAGATGCAGTGGCATCCCCTTGGAATAAAATAAGTTGGCAAAACTGCCTTTTGTTGAGGGTTCTTGACCAGTTCATATCCATTCCCCCATCGCTAACCATCTGGAAACTCTATCTAATTAGATTTCTTTTCAGTTTTCCTCATTAATGAGTGGACACAGTATGGAACCAAGGCAACTACAGTCAGAGGCATAGCTGCACTCTTACAAAAAGAGAGAATGTAGAACAAATATTCAGTATGAGTAGGTATCTTAAAGAAATTATACAGCTGCAGTGTAGCTAAAGAAGCAGCTATACACACCACACGGAAACTTATCTTACAGCTATTTTTACCTCTGCAGCTTGTGATGAACATTTCAGAATTAATTCCGAGACCTAAGCCAAAGAGTGCGCCTAAATTCCTCACCAGTCCAGCAAATGGAGTTGTGTCAATGTTTATCCAGTCTGGGTTGGCACACCACTTCTTGGCCTTCGGAACAGACCATAGCAAGTCAATATCAAGAAGCTTGAGGACTAGATAAAAGCCAAGGGCAAAGATGAAAAGAAACAAGATTGTCTTGATGTATATTCCCAAGCTTGCTGTCTGAATAGCAGGTGTATGCTCAAATGCTTCTGCCACCAGAATGCCTGCAGATTAGAAACTCAGTGTTATAGGGAATAATTTATTTGTACTTCGAAGAAGCACTTTTTATAGTGCCTCTGTAGAACTTGACTTTGGAAGAGATGTATTTTCATATAGAAAATAGGTAAGTATAGATACACATACAATTTACCATTTCTGTAGTACAGTACAAAGCTTTTTTTCCCACTCAAAAATGCTAATTTGAAAAAAAACCAATTCAGTACCAAGCACTATATGACTTTGGTATGAGGCACTACTTAGGTTGTCATTTGGGAGGTGCAGTCAGGCCTATCAAAGATTTAAATTAGAACATTCCTTTTCCAAAAGAGTTCCTCACTCAAAGACTGGCCGCAGCAATGCAGAATTCAACACCAGTTCCAACAGAAGCTTTGAGTGCTGAAGGAAAAGACACAGAACATCCCTCTCTCTTACTCATTTTATCCTGGTTATGAAAAGGGAGAGCTGGACTGCAGGCTCTCAGCCAGTGCCCCCCAGGCTGCTATGCATCCATAAAAAAGAATGGGAGCAGGCAGCCTCCACTCAATGCTCTGCTCAAGACCCTCCTCAAGATCAAATAAACACTAGAGAGATTGTTCATAGTTTGAACTCCCTAAATACCAATTTGAAACATGTTTAAGTAACTCTGCAAGACATTCATTAGCTTCTTAAATCACTCTGGGGAGTCTGCACTGCTAGTTTGCCTTTTTCTGTTTTGCTCCAGGCCTCTGGTTCCATGCCTGCCCACATTGCATACAAGGTAGTTTATGCCTGGACACCATTTGAGGTGAACCACATAGCTTCCCCCTAAGAGGGCCAGATAAAGATCAGGTGCAGCCACACCAGCTGGAGCTAGCCTGTGGTAGTGTGCAGCATCAAATGGCACATGGCCAAGGTCTCTCTCCTCATGTCAATTACAAAGACAGTAGATACCTCACAAATTTTACCATTAGTCTATCATCATCATCATCACATCCTTCTGGAGAGGTAAGAACACCACTAGAGCTGCAAGCTAAGGAGCACTACTAAAAAGCTCTCGCCATCTCTCATACTTTGTTTTTCTCAGATTTTGCATACACATTGAAAAGAAAAACCTAGCAGCATTACCAGCAAATACTCCAATAACAACTTGATGAGGGAAATGCGTTGCTATGAATACTCTTGAGATGCACACACTGATCTGGATAATCCAAAAAATACTCCAGAGGAATGACCATGTCAGTCTAAAACGGAAAAATAAGACAAAATTTCACCTACTAATTTACACCAGGCCCCTTTCTGTCAGGCTCATATTTTTATCAAGCAGAGGGTGACAAGTAGAAAAGTTTACAATCAGGTGAGTAAAAACCAGAAGTCGGTACTAAAACATTACCAAGTGTTTGCTCTTGCAGCCATATCTATGGCTGCAGGAACACACCCCACTACTTTTAGTTCTAAGACACCACCATGGTTTTAGTGATAAAAGTCATCAATGGTGAGTTAAATTAGCCCTAGTACCTTGAACATATTTCTTATCATGAAGTCATATCTAAACGAAAAAGTTCAATTATTTGATGACAAAATTCACATCACATGGGAACAACCTTAGAAAGAACAGCCATCAAAGCAGTTATAAGAGTTCCCCACACAGTTGAACAACATGTTGCACTGACCTTCGCCAACTTTATGCACATTTGCTTTAAAATGGGCCAAGGCAGCATCCATCAAAGCAGTAAATTTATGCATTAACCAAAAGGTGCAACACATAAAGACAACAGAATTCAAGATTTTCAACACTGAAGACATGACACAACTTTTACTAGGAGCTAATAGAGACATTTTATGCAGTGACTGTAAGTTAATAAACACCAAGCTATACAAATGGATAAATCCTTTTAATATTCTTTTTCTTTAGCTGAAGCAGACCATAATAAATGGTTGGTTTGTCGTTTTGCGGTGGTTTGGTTTTTTGGTGGTGGTTGTTTCTTTTTTTGTGTGTGTGTGTGTTTTTTTTGTTGGTTGGTTGGTTTTTTACAAGCTGGACAGAGCAGACTTTGAGCATTTGGTTAAAATAAGTCCATTAAAACCAGAGCATAAAGATAAAGAAACATCTGCATGAGTTAGAATAGCAGAGACACTGACCTGTGAAGGCTAACTGCTGATTTATCTTTCCATCTAACTGTGTAGCTAAGTGCTGCAGTGACCATTACATACCAGACACAAGAAGATCCCATGGCATGTCCGGATGGGCTTCCTAGTGAAAACAAAAAGGAAATATTTCCATAACATTTGTCATATAGAAAATGTCTACTGGTAGTTCCTCAGGCACCTAATCATGCAGAAAGAGAATGGCTAGCAAAGGCTTAAAGAATATCAACTACTTCTCAAAAGCTATTTTTTCAGAAGACTCATCCAAAGGAATCATAGAATTATAGAATCACAGAATAGTTTGTCTGAAATCAAGTTGATAACAGCTTAACCATCTTATACTCCTGTCTGGATTGGAAAGCATAGTATTGTTCTTACTTAGCTTTGGATTGTGATTGTGCATTAAAAAAAGCATCTAGGGGTCTCTTAGGGCTTGTAAGATAGAAGTTACATATGAGGATTGGATGAAATAGGTTTTGAATGGGCTAGCTCATAATTAGGCGTGCAACAGAGATTTACCTCTTTATAACATTCTAAATTATCAGTACAACTTCAGATGGCCCTTCCAAATTGCCTTTTGTTTGCTTTGTCAATTACCATGGCATTAGCAATTGAGATTATGATCTGTGTCTCATTAGTAATATTACAGGTAATTAACATTTTAGGTAGTTTTGTAATGAATTTAGAACTGTGTCTGAAGTGTGATGGAAGAACTGCGTCTTTATGCTTTACTTGGACTTATTTTACAAATTCTAAGGTAGTGTACAATCTCAAATAGCTTGGAAACATTATTAGTGGAACTGGCACACGAAATGATGCTGTAACATACCGAATAATGGCTGTATTCACAGTAGTCTGTAACAGGGAACACACTCTCAAAGAGATCAGTAGTGATTTCTTTTTAGTCCAGATATAACAATACTTGTGTAATTTGTTTTAATCTAATGAATCAAATTTTAAGTTTGCTGGAAACAATATGAAACCATAGAGAAGTTCCTACAACCATGGAAATCACCAAAATACAAAGTATGCTGGCATGATGCAAGGAAAGCAATTCCTAAAATTACTTCTTTTCCCCTGTTCACCAGGAAAGGAGAAAAAAATTAGATTATTGGAATCTGTCTATACCACTTTTACAGCTTGGCTTTCTGTCAAGACAAAAGAGAAGTAAAACGGACAGGGTTATTTCATGAGCAGAAGAAACGATTTTGGCTGAAGAATGTGTTATGATCCAGCACTATGTAGTAGCTTGCAAAGAAAAAGAATATTTCAATGAAGCAGCAAAGCTGGAATGTTTAGGGAGGACAAGCACAATCATTCCTGGCTCCCTGCACTTATTTTTGGTACTCTGCTTGGCAGTATCTTTAGTAGTCAAGCTACCAACTATATTGTTCATTTCAGAACAGATGCACACTTCTAAACCTTACAATGGAACAAACATCACTGATAAGGAAACCATAATGTTGTATATCAGCACTGGGAAAGTTTTTTTGTTGTCATCGAGGAAAATGTAATTTAGGAAAAACATTTCATAGCTCATCTGCAAATTACTGACTAGAAGCAGCATCAACTCCAGTTTAAGTTTATGTTCTCAAAAATCTTACAAATACCAGAGAAAAGATGGCTGTGGTTTTTTAGTTCAGTTCATTCCAGAAGTACAAACCAAACTCGGCTCCTACATTGCTTGCCATGTAGTCATATAAACAGTTCCTTCAGCTTTGCCTTTTGCTGAGCCGCAGAATTTGGGGTTAGCAGCATTTGGATATGCCTTTGTCACACCTGCAGCTGCTTCTCTAGTCTTTTCATGTAAGCTGCACATTTTAAAAGTGTGTGAAGTACAGTGTAGGCTCAGACACTGACTGTGTGCACCTAACAGCTGTGCAGACTTCACCTCCTCTTGTTAATGAGGGAAAGGTGCCTGAGATATTGTTGATAGTCAAAGGCAAATCTGGAGGTGGGAGAAAATGTGGCCATTATAAGAAAATCAGGAATCAGTATGACAGTTGTACCCACTGGACAGAAACAGGAATGACTTGTTACTTCAGAAAGAAAATAATGGGAAAAAAGAACTTCTGACTCAATGAATCAAAATGAAACACACTGGTTCCTTAGCCAGGACTTGGAATGACAAGGTTCTGAACGGGCTCAGTTCTGAGGGCTTTTGAAAACATCTGAAGGAATTTAATACTTCAGGTTAGGTCCCAAATAAATTCACCTGAAACAGACTGCAGATCACATATAGACCAGGCATTATGAAACCTGCCTGGTACAAGTGCTTAAGCTTCTAGTTCAATATTACAATGGGATATAATGCAAGATATTGTTAACAAAATACAGCTCTGCAAACCCCTTAAAAGCTTGCAGTGGCACTCACGAGGCACTCAGCACATTCATTTCCACAGTCAATATTTTCTTGTAAAAGGAATTAAACTAAATTCAGTCAGCTCCAAGCAAGTTTACCTTATTTCATGTTAGGCAGGGTTGCACAAGCTCATTTAACTTGAGCAATATTGCAGAGAAGAAAATAAGATTAAAAAAGTGAAAATACATCATAAAGGTGCATTTTTTCTTAAGAATTCCACACCACACCCCCCCCCACTTTGTACACATAAGTGTTCGCCCTCCATTCAGTGCCAGTGTCTGGTTCTGCAAAGAGAGGTTCCATTTCCACTTCTGGTATATTACATGATCGATTGTTGACACTATTGTTATTTACTCTGAACGCCTACTACCTCTTTATGGTTTGAATAATCATTGCAATAGTGCACAAGCCCTCAAACTCAATGGCCCCCAGTCTGTTTTGGAACACTCTTAGACAATGTGGTATTTGTCTTCTCACGCTGATGTCATTGACACTGCAACTGCTCCTAAAAATAATCTATCAAAGCAGGCGAATCACACTTTTTGAACCCATGACACAGGTTTTGTAATTCCTCTCAGATATGCTGGTTCATGCTAGTAGGGTTTACTTTTAAAGCAAAACTATCACATTTTATTTATTCCTTTTTCTTTTCCTGTGTTTTGCTGCTATTTTAGACATGAGCTCCAAGATTTATACAAGTCACACCCTCTCCCCGCAAAAGCCACTATCTGTATTAAATGTGCCAATGTAATCTCAAATATTTCTTACCTGGTCCAGTTTCACATGTTATAGGAAACTGTTCAAGGCACGGGCTTGACTGATTGGGATAAATCATTGTTTCTTGCACCCACCAGTAGGGGCGATGGCCAAATAAAATCCTGACCGAAAAAAAGAGAGGCAGAAACACAGTAAAAATATTTGTATGTGAGAAGGCCTCAGTAAAGCATGATAAATACTCTTACAAGGAATACAAAGAGCTATACTGCCAAAATTATTCTGTAATAGTTCTATATGATGTTCTTGCCTTATCAAAATGTCATTTCAAACATATGTTAAATATCTTCATTGTGAATTCCTGTTTAACAATTACAGGGCAAAGCCTACTAGTACATTATTCAAAGAAAGTTTTCTAAGCTTGAGGCACATATAGTAACCATCATTAAAAATACCATATTTTAAAATAAATCCAACTTCTTACCATTTAAATATGAGGTTGAACCAATCACCAATGACTGCCACCCATATCATTTTAGTACCAACCACTTGGTTGAGCTGAAACCAAAGAGGAAAATAAATTGAGAATATATTCCGGGGATCACCAATGTGTGACATAAAATTAAGCAAATCCTGGTAAGCCCTGTAGTCCCTCTGTAAATGCTGAATGATAAGCACACCATTGCTATGAAGGAGATCCATCTTAATGGATTAAACTGTACTTGAAATAGTAAAGTTCCTTTAAACTTAGGTTTCTAGTGATGGAGAACAAGAACCACGGAGGGGAGCTATTAAAAAATGAGAGCAGGTGATTGACGTTGCCTTTATATTCTATCAGCACCCTGTACCCAGCCATTCCTAGAACACGTGGCTCCCAAGCACCAGGTAACCACATGAGTCTGTTAGCACTGGAAAGCTTTTGTTTGCAAATTGTAATTGGAGGAAGCTAAGTGAAGTATGTGCTGAGCAGCAGCAAATTGCGGGGAAAGTTTTGTGGAAACACAATGTGTAACTTACGCAATTCTCTCTGTGAACAGTTGGAACATGTTTGCTTGAATTTTCTCACAGTTCATTTCTCCGCAAGATGGACATCAGTAATGTGTATACTTCATTAAGTGTTGCCTGTATAAAGGATAGAAAGAATACACAATTAATTGGTCTTTGCAGAGCTGTCATCAAAGCTGTACATTTCACTTCAAAATAGAATGTGGCTACCATGCTGTGACTAATACTTTGCACAACATATTTTCAGTCATGGAAAATAAAGCTAGCCACCATACACCAATAATGCTGCTGAGATCTAGATTCTCTCTTAAAGCAGCAATATTCTCAAAGCACTGAAAAACAATTGATTCCTTTATACAAGAGGCCACATTATTTCAGGGCACAATGCAGATGAAGCTTAGTCTACAAGTCATCTCAATCAGTATTGTCATTCTTGCATGCGGCTTACACCAGGCAAGTCATACACACCTCTGCTAGAAGGAGCTGAAGCCCAACCTCCTGCAAGCCCCCTTCTTGCTACCCAGGCTGGCAGAAATCGCCCTGCTGGGCAAACCAGAGCAAGCCTGGGAGCAGATGATGAGGAGTATTTCCCTGAAGCATTCCCTAATGAAGCACTTAGGCTCTCCAGGGCAAACAGCCAAGGGGCAACTGAGATTCTCCCAGATAGCAGGATTTTAAGAGTATACAGCAAACAACATATTAGCACATGAGATTTATCAATATTAGTACTAATAACTGTAGCACAAGAAAAGCTTATGTTAGTTTGTGAGGCGGCTACATGAAAAATTTTTTTCCAGATAAGATTAAATGGATACCAAGAGTCTGATGATACCATCATTTGATATCATCGGAGCAAGAAGAAAACTTCAGTTCTTTATCAGGCTCCAATATTCAGGCATATTAATACCTTTTAATAAAGATTATCTATGTATCTGCAACAATTAAAATCAGAAAAACAAAATCAGCTGTATATGTGCACTGCACACCTCCCTACTGCTTTCTGCACTGCACTTAAACTACACAAGCTGTGGAGACAAAGATATAAACTACTTAATTGGTTTTGCTGAAGAGAGACTTAGCAGCTTAACCTAGCTTTATGACGTGTGGTCAGGGAAGTCACATGGAAACATTAAGCAGATTCAGCAAAGAAGGCATGACAATTAAATGGACTTAGAAGACCTCTCTTCCCGACACAATCTCGCATTTACTTCAGCTACTTGCATTTACTTTAGCTATTAATAGTCTGGTTTTAGAAACTTTTTAGCAGATTTTAATCCTATATATGTTTATTGCTACCCACTGCATTGAGCCAGGTAGAAAACCTTAGAGTTAAAAAGTGATTTAAAATTATATGCACTGTTTCTGAAGAACTACTACAACATTTTTGTGTACATTGACTGAATTACTCACTTCCACTGGTATCACCTGATTTCAAGGAAAATCCTTCCAAAGCCGAAATTTCAGGATATTTCAACAATCAGTTTCTCCTAACTTTTTAGCTGCAAATATCTGGGGAGGTTTGTTTCTTGCTAACCAAAGCTGTATAGCTTATAGCACTGCAGGGTGTCCAGCAAGGGAACTGTCATATAAATAAAACTGATGGAATTTATTTTCTCTCTCCCAGTTCTTTCCCAAGAATGTACTTGCTTAGAAACATCTCTCTCTCAAGTAACTTGTTATACCTTATTACTAGAAAAAATGTCCTTTTGCCACATTTTTTTGTCTGCAAAAGTATTTCTCCTTTGAAGATAAACAGGACTTAGAATAACAATTAAAAAAGAAAAAAAAAAAAATCACTCTTTTGTGCATGTTTGGGCTTAGTATGCAAAAATGTGAAGAATCTGAGGTTTTCTTGTGTTTATCAGTCTCGATTATAGAGAATAATTTGTATAAATGTCAAGCCATTTGGTGGCCGAGTAAGTCATCTTCTAGTACATAGTTAAAACAGCAACTGTAATGATGTTAAGTCTAAATAACTATTGTTCCATTAGGAAAAATATTTTGCAACAAATAAGTTTCCATCAAAAGTCAATTTAATCTCCTCAGGAGAGTCTACCAAGTAATAAAATAGATCACTTTACAGTCTCTCTTTAATGCCACCATTGTTACTCAATAGTATCAGAAAAATTGCCTCTCTGACACAGGATGTGCAGAACCATCATCACAGGAACTTTTTGCATGTTTTTTAATTTATAAATACAAATCCACCCACCCACATTATCTGCTGGGATAGTGCTGCACCTGCTCAGGCTGAACTCTTCTTCAGCTAGAACCACTCAGGCACACTTTGGTTCTCCAGAAACTTTGTTAATACAACATGTGAAGGTATGCCTTGGCAATGTTTCAGTGAAGTAACCTCTTCTAGTTTAAATGCTAAAGGCCTCCTGCTACTGATTTTCTTGATTATCTTTCTGCTTATATAGAAAGATAAGCACTTAGACATAACGCAGACTAATAGCAAACATAAACAATCTCCAGTTTTCTCTTAAGTTATTTCTGTTTCAAAAGCTCCTATACCCACGTTAAGACATACCAGAGGAGTCATGTTACTAAAAGACGTTTAAAAAAACCCAACCAAATCCAAATCTGCAAACAGAAAGCAGGAAGTTTTGGGAACAGGTAAACAGGTTTCTGTGCGAGCAGGAGTTCAGGTGATGCTCTCACTGTGCCTGGAAGCACAACGGAGTGTGCTTCATCCAAGAGGCTGTCAACAACTGACATGCAAGTCATCTCTTGTCCTATGATATTTCACAACCTATAAAAGTCTGAAGCATTAAAGACCTTCCTATCTCTAATAACCAAAGATGGCAAAATGTCTTGAAATATTATATTTAATAACTTCTTTAAACTAATAAAAAAGAAATAGTCCCTCAAAAGGCTTCCCCCCTCCCTTTTTTTATGAAAAGCACTGCAAAATGCTTCTGTAATACACTTAGTATTTCAAACTTACTTGGGATATTATATGAAATAAAACTATCTGCTGTATTTTAGAACACTGAATTGTGAGGAAAAACAGTGCTCTGTACAAAACGGTCAGAATGTGCATGCAATTAAGTTTCTAAATCAAAGCTTTGTTTTGTTTTGATATTACAGAACCAAGGTTTGACCTTCACATAATCAAATAAATTATTAGTGCAAAGCAAAAACCTTTAAAACCCTACCTGTTCATTATAAAAAGTTTTTAATTAATTAGTATTTTCTTGATATATTTTGTTTGCCAAGACATACAAAACCAGAGACTATCCGAAACTTTATATATGTTTGATGAAAATGTAGGAACAAGAATCATGCTGATGATCCACTGAAGGGAGGATAAACTGTTTACTGCTGCTTTACACCTACATATTAGAGCAAATATTACATAACGGGTATCAGATGTTGTTAAGCAAATGTTTGCAAGGGAAGGAAAAGCCATCAAAGCAAACATTTTCTAAAACACTGTTAATGGAGGCCTATGTGCTGGGCCTAACTTTCTGGTACATTATGCTTAGTTAATTGAACAATAACATTAACTTCTACATCAGTGTTTCCATTGGCACTGGAGCAGCAACAAGGATTAAGCAGCAATTTAGTAAGTTCACAAGCACACTGTATACAACAGCTGACAGCTATTTTCTTAGCTATGACTATTTTCCAAATGGAATACTGAGAAGATATATCTTAATTTTAGATTTAGAAAAAGAACCTTTCAAGAAGCTCTTTCCTTCTTTGTTTCTACATTTCATTCCCTCAAGCATTCCTCATTGGACCCAGGTGGCCCTAGTTAAGGTCAGGCTTTCTTTAGGGTTGGACTGGCCAGTAGAGGTTTAGCAAATACTAACCTGAAACAGCTGCCTTCTCTTGGTTCTTCCATCTTAATCTAATCCTCCTAGTTAGCACACTGTCATCATTCCTTGCTATAAAGTTCACTATGCAAATACAGGAAATTAACAAACCTTCTGTTTGCAATACAGTAACTGCCACACCTTAATACTTGCTTATATTTGTGCATGTCTGTATGTGTAAGCATAAATGATACAAACAATGCATAGAATACAATTCTGGCGTGTTCACAGAAAAGTCACATCTAAGGAATTCTAGTTACTGTAAGTATGAATAGCTACTTTTTAGAAATCACAGGCAACCTAGAGTTCCAACAGTGAACAACAATCCTTCAAGCTCCATAAACTGCAAGCAGAAATGGAGTCTGGACCCACAAGGGCAACACTGCATCTTTTTGTTCCTTTTCATTTAACATCACTGCTTTGTTTATTGCCATTCTCTAATCCCTGAAATTAGCCTCAAGCCAGCCTTAGAGCAGTGAGGTCAGAAACCTACCCAAAGAACATGCTGAGTCTGTTTATTAGCACCAGCTCTTCAATTTTGTGTTCCTTTAGCAGTTTCCACTGAAGCTGCAGTAGCTCTCCAACCCTGAACTATAGTTCTCATTTACCACTTCACCCAGCTCTGGAATAGCCCTGTATAGACTCTGAGATAGCAATAAAATAAAGCAAGAAATCCTGGTTGGCAGTAGCTTGCCCTTAAGCTTGACTGCAGGTTAATTGTCACTCTGCTGCTGTCCTTGTACATCTCTGGACTTGAAGTTTAACTGAGTACCCCTGGGTTACAAAGACACCCCTGAGGAGCTGGCACGTGCAGAAAAGGGTTACACGGTACATTTACAGTGTCTCCAGCAAAACTTTTAGCGCTAAAACCAGGGTAAATCACTATGGAAACTTCATACATCCATGACCACCCTGTTAGCCTGCTAACAGGAATTGAGGGGGAAAAAGTAAAACAGAACAAGTGCCTGGGCTAGAGTTACTGCAAGGTTAGGTGCTAGTGTTCCTGATTACAGACCGTCCTTAATCAGACCTAACAGAGGATTTTAGCAGCATATGACCTGTACTAGTTTAGGTCATGAGGCTACATTTCTGTTTATGTATTACGTTCATGACTAAGTTACCTAAGTACGTTGCGGGAATAACCTTAACGCTGGAAATAAGTTCTAACTTCACAGGAAAGTAAAGAAGCTAACCTGCTCCCCGGTTCAAGCCTGACTTCGTTCAGTACGGAACCGTAAACCGCACAAATCGCGCCAGGCTTTCCCCATCGATCGGCCTCGCTCCCCGCCGCGGCAGGCAGCACAACCGCCACCCTTCAGCAGTCCCTGAGAACACGTCATAATCCAAACAGACACTTCCCGGGGGAAGGTGGCCGACTTACAGCTGCTTCGCCCTCGCAGCACCGGCACAGACCCCCACCGCAAACCCCAAACGGTTCCATAGCTGCGCCACCCAACCCCACTCGTCATGGCAGCTCCGCCTCTCTCCAGGATGGACCGTTACCTCAGTGACGCCCCACAACTCCCAGCACACCCTGCGCCTCCAGCCTCAACTAAGCATAACCAAACCAATCAGCAGCCCGCTTGTTGCCAGGCGGGCAGAAGCGGTGCCCAGTTAGGAAGCAGCTATTGAGGAGGCGGGAAGATGTTGGCGGTTTAAAAGCTGATGGTTACAGTGGCCTCGGTGTTCCGCCTCTCGTGCCGCCTAGGTTCTCAGGCAGGGCTCAGCTCGGTAGTGCATCCCCGTACTGCATCACAGGGATAGCCGCTGCTGTCAACTCGTCGGACAAAGAAGGCGGTAAGCCCCGCGGGAGAACGGCGAAGGGGTGGGAGCGCCTGGTGGGGTCGAGGCGAGGCGCTGCCGGATCCCGCGAGCGGCTGCCGGTACCGCGACAATCCCGAACACAACGCAGTGCAGGGCCTCCTCTTGACGCATCGCTGGTAGAGAAGCAGAAGAAAAGCAGCTCCCGCTGTTAACTGCTTATTGTAACGGTAACAGCAAAAACAAGCTACGGGAAGAGGCCTTAACAACCTGAAGGGATAAAATCAGCGTTGAAGGTTTATCCTGTGACTGTAATCTGCTGCGATTGGCTTGGGTGTTCTGGTACTGCATTTACTCACTGACATGTTTGTTGTAGCACGATGGCCAATGTAAAGGGAGAAGATGAAATCGCCTTCTTCGAAAGAGAAATAGAAGATTTTTGCACTGAATTACGAAGCATTGTGAGTGAACAAATCACTCAGAGTCGAGCACTGAGAGATTCATGCAGGGAGTTCATAAAAGCACTTTCAGGTAAAAAGGCTCTGTGTTCCTCTTACCTCTGCTTTTTTCAAATTACCATCATGCTTAAGATAACTGAAATAATTTTTCATTTCAGAGAAATGGTCCAAGAAGCTGAAAGAAATGGACCTGATGATTGATAAAATTCAGGAGTATAGCAATGGTACAGTATGGTGGTTGATTCATTGTGTCTAATATTTCTAAAGTTAACTTACAGCTGAATAATGTTTAACTTCCCATTTTAAAAGGTAACAACTTCAGAATGAAAGGAGAATTAAAAGCAAACATATTTGGTTGGTTACAGGATGTAAATTGCAAGTCAAAAGCAATTTGTTGGAAAACTTCCTTCCTGATGCAAATAAATAAAGGTCTAGTAGAAGTTTTCTGTAGACTGGTCTTGGGTGCCTATGTATTTAAAACAACAAAGCATCAGAACTTGTTGACTGCAATAGGAAAAACAAGTTAAATTGCTTAGTAAAGTTAAATATTGTGAGGATTTTTTACACCTTTTCCATGTTGGCAATAGAATATAGTCAGTCTATCAGTGTAGGATTAACGTCTTTGAATTTGTAGTTAAACCTCAGAATATCAGGCAAAAATAATTGCAACTCTACTATCAGTGTTTCTCTTCCTTGCTTTCTATCAATTTGCCTGTGTACAGGATCCACAATCCTCGTGCTTTGAAGATGTGTATAGTGCTGGCACCAGAAACAAATTGCATCTGATTGAAGAGTCAGAGGAGCCCACTACTCAGTAGCTTCTCTTCTGAATAACTTTCAGCTTTTATTTGCTGCTTTTAGTATAATTATGCTGACTTCACTCTTTGAGGTAGCATGCTTTTAACTGGGTTTTACTCAAATAAGTAATCTCAAACTATATAGCTGAGTGCTAAATATCAGGGACCTAATTAATCAACTGTATATGTTCATATTTACTTGCCTCTTTTCAGAGATGATCCAGCTGAGCCAATGCATATCAGAAAATGAAGGGCACTTGACAGAAATAAAATCTATGCTTAATCAAGAAAAGCAGCAAAACAAGGACTTGACTGACAGCGTTCAAGAGCTTAAAGAACAGATGAAGAAGGAAAGTAAGCAAGCAAAGGATGAATACATTTTCTTGATTAGAGGAGGAATTGTTTTCAACAGTTGTTTTTGATAGGTTTTTCTACTGTTTCAAACACTTTTTTTTTTTTTAATGTGCTTGTTTCACATTTACTTTGGTATTTATGGTGGCTTTTAAAATTCTACCAATAGCTTCTAATCCCAAAAGCATTGAAGAGAGAAAAGAACAACTATGCAAGTTGAAAACATTCTATGAAGAGAGGCTTGGACTGGAGATACGCAGAACGCACAGTAAGTTTCCATGTGCAATAATACAATATGGTTAATGTTGGATTGTGCAGTGAAGAACATCCTAGCTTAGACAACTGAAGAGTTGTCTTAGTTCAGGTATTACCACTGTCTCTCAAATGGCAAAATACAGTATGTTAAAATGCATTTGTCTTTCAAAGAGACTAGGGTTGCTTATCTTGTACGTGTTCTACAAATATTAATTAAAATTGTAGCTTCACATCATGATTTTTTTAGTCATCATTGTGACCCTCCAGCAGAGGGTATAATGGTGTTTGTATTTGCTTTAGATGAACAATTACAGTTTATATTCAGACACATCGACCACAAAGATCCTGACAAACCATATGTGTGTACCTTTTCCATAAATGAACAAGGAGATTATGAAGGTATGTGAATTTTAACTATTTAAGCAGATTCTGATGCCCCTATTTGGGAAAAAAAAAAAAGGAAGGGGAAGGGGAATGAAGTGCCATTTAGTTATAACCTTTATCTTCCAATTTTTGAGTGATAAATTTAGCAATAGTAATATTTTTTTTAAAAATGTAGCTTCTCTTGTTAATGTGCATGAAATACAACTGCTTCACTCCCCTCCAGTTGCGGAGTTGCGTTTATTCTGTGTCAAGCAAAGCAGGAGAGAGATGCACAGAGAAACAGATATGTTGGTTGTAGTCTGTTGCTCCTTCCCTTAATGTTAAAATGAGTGTTTATGCTGACAGGCATAGTTCAGGTTAGTTTAGAAGTCTAGAAGACAGGAGAAACTAGATTCCCTGTTAACTGAGGGGGAGCCCTTACAGTTGTTTGACATAGGAGAAAGACTAAAACTTGAAATCTACCATTCCCCCTCTGTAAGGGGGCCTTTCAGCTCTTAAAGCTGGTTTTGCAACATGGATCTTACTTCAGTTAGGAAGAACAGTAGCAGTAATTTCAGTACTGTGCTGAGTACTGTCTAGACAAATACTACTGTTGCTTTGCTGTGCCCTGGATCGTATAGATTTCTGGTTTTATTAATTCAAGTCTAATCTGTGCTGAAGCTAAAAGGTTATCACATGCTGGGCTACATAGGTTTTCAATCTGCGTTCCTGCAGAGCAGCGAAAATGTTTAGGAATGTGTTTCAATTTTTGAGCAGGCTATGGATTACTGGGAATTGCTGTAACAATTCAAGCAGGAGCACAGCACTGGATTGGGAAGCTTAGAAATGAAACAAGAATGTGTGGTGTTTGAGGCTTTGTCTGCTGAAAGAAAATGATTTAATGGGCTAATGAGGAAGCTAAAAAATACAAAGATAAACTGCATTTGTATTTCATAGGTGTGGAAAAACACTAAAACAATTTTTTTTTTTTTATAATAGTCTAATCTTTTGGAAATTCATGTTGTTTTAGTGACTTCCTGTAATCCTCCTCTGGACTGTATTGCAGAGCTCCAACTCAAAGTGAGAGAAACTAACAATTTTTCTGCGATGGTTGCCAACATCAGAAAAGCTTTTGTTGCTTTATCTTGTAAACAGTCTACATAAAACAAGTGTATACCTCTCTTTTCTTTTCTTCATCTATTGTGAAAATATGTAATTACTTGTGTCTAATTTCTCAATAAAAAAAATAAGGAAAATGGTATTTTAGTCCACTATTATGGAGAGACATGTTGGATTATTCTTTGAATAACAGTGTAGTTATTTGCTTAACTGAATGGCTCCAGTCATGTATGTTTTGATCCACTAGCAAATAATGATGTAATGACCTCTTTTTAGCTAGCTCAGGAAGACATTAAAAAGTATTTTCTGTAATACATGCATAAAAGCATCTTTCAGGTTTGTGCGTGGCTGGAATAGGCCTGACACCTACCAAAATGATGCAGTGGAGCTCAGCTATTAGTGCAGTTACCTGTGTCACAGGTAACTTAAATTTTACCATCTTGGACTCTCCAGTGTTATGGCTCATTTTCATGTATGTAAATCATGGTTTTTATTTTTTTTTGTCTGTCAAGCTATATATTTTCTTGTCTATTCTTGTCTGGGTGTCTGTTTACGTTTTAGTAACAAAACCATTTGATGTACATGCTCTTCTTGAATAAAGCTTTCGATAGAAGCAGGTAGAAACTTTGTATTGATTTGATGAGGAAATCCTAGAGACCTGAAATAGAACCCTGCTTTGCCCTAAGATTCCTGGCTCCCAAAACACCTAGCTGAGCAGAAGAGCTGGCCTGAAACTTCAACTGCAGTGGCAAAGTAACACTCATAAGATTACCAGCCTTAGCATGTTTTAGAATAGACTACTCATTTTCCTTTACTACATAAACCATGTTGCAGTGACAGACTATTTATTGTCATTGCAAATCTTAAGGCATATAGTAGTTACAAATAGATCCATGCTTCTTGCAGCTTATGAAGAAGAATAGTATGGCTGCAGTACTCAGCTTTGATTAGAACCATTCTTTTTCTATTTTCTTTGAATAGTCTTTTCCTTTCCATGAAATAGTTAAATAGATAACTGCCATATGAAATAAAACTCTTAAATTGATAATATAACAGTTCAAATAAAATTTTACTAAATTCAGTACTGAGAATTGTAGTGAAGGAGAAGACCACTTAAATTTAAAACTAATGATTGAAAACTAGATGATCTTAAGGTCCTTTCCAACCCTAACTATTCTATGATGTAAAGAGTTAAAAATATCCAACACATAGAAGACATTGTGAAAAAGTATTTAAATTCTAACACTTTTTTAAATGAAAATAACCCTTACAATATTGAAATATACCCTGAGTAACAAATACAGATGCTCAGGCTTACCGCCATTTTGTTTTCTTGTTCATCCCAGGCATGAGTCTTGGTTTATTGATTCTATCAAAATTACTGTGCCAAGACTGCTATGTACAGAACATATCTGACAACCACTACACTGGAATTTACATTCCTAGGAAGTATTTGCTAGAAAAGATAGTGTGCCTGGTTGCAACTATTCTCTGCATATGCCAAAGGCAAGAAATAACATTTGAAATGTTTATTGTGAGTAGTTTAAACCTTTACAACTTCTTTTGGAATTTGAATAATAAACCTGCTTATGTTTGCTTATAGATGCAGCTCTTACTTCTTCTAAAACAGAGCCAGGCATTCCAAAAAGCAGGTAATAGCTAAGATAGTCTACACAGTAGTTGTTTTTTTTTCTTTGCTTATTATAAAATATGAAGTAAAACTGGCTTGTGACATCCTTAGCAGCATCTATGCTATCTGAATATCTGTCTTAAAAAAATTAAAACCTTTGTGCCGTTATTGAATGCACTTAGTGCTTATAGAATTTCACACACCTAGATTTGTGGCAATTTGGAATTTTCTATTTGTTGTGAAGCTGCATGATACACTGATATCCAATAACAAAGGACAACTAGGATAATAGTATATACTGACCTGACAGATAGATACAGTTATTGGGACCCCAGAGTACTGATTAGCAAACAAATACCAACTGCAATGCCCCAAAGAGCATATGAGAAAGCTCTTGCACAAAAAAAGGAATATACAGCTTAGAGACCATGACACACCATCAACCAGCCCCCTCCAACTGGTGCTAGTGCTCTATCAGCAGGATCAGGTTTATCTTAAGGCAGTCATAGATTTCAGTGAAGGTCAGTAAAGGCTTTTCTTTTTTCATAAATCAGTTTACCTATTAAACATTGCTCTCCCTTTCAAACTGCTGATCTGTACTTAGGTCAAGCTTGAAATTTGTGGGCCATCAACAAGTGCTGCCCATACAGAAAACTGCTGTACTGACTGGTGCTCAGCACCTCAGCAAATCTGTCTTGAAACATAACATAAAAAAAAAAAAAAGTTTGAATTTATTAGATATTGGAAATACACTCTGAAATAACATTAATAATGTATGTATTAAGTGAATTTAATCACAATTGCTGTTTGTATGCTAGCTAGAGTCTTTCTGGCTAACCAAACAGTTAGTACATACCTACTCAACCAAGAGTGGAGGTGGCTAAGCTGAGTTTGTTGACATTTTTCCTAAACCCTGTTGGATGTTGCTAGATGTATTTTGAAAAGCAAACAAACAAGTATTGGCTACACTGGTGAAAAGTAAGAAAGACATGGAACTTATGCTGTGCTTCTGTCATATTCCAATTGTGCTATGTTACCGTCTTCTCTAATGCTTCAATAAACTATGAATTTATTCAATACCTTGAAATTGTCTAAATTACTCCTGTCATTGCAACACTCAAACCACTGTGAACTCATTTGTGAGTGATTTATAACTTTTTAAAAACCTTGCTGAACGCCGTATAACAAACACATGCACACATAAATCACTTGGTCCCACAGGCAGATTACAGTATATTTTTTAACAATATGAATAAACTATACTAAATAATTATGGTAGTGCTCTTACCTTTTTGAAAGTAATAGTTGCAATCCAATTACATCAGGTTTTACTGCTGAAACAGGATTGTATGCCTGAAGGACTGGGGGTAATAACTCATTGTCAGACAGTGAGAGTCCATCTTTTTGTCCTTACTGTCCCGCATCACTAACAATTATACACAAAGAACTCTTTGAATCTTGAGTTTATAAACAAGTTGTTCCAGTAGAAGCAGAGGCAATAAAGCCTGAGTTCCTACAGATCTGTGGTTTTGTCCTTCAATGGTTCCATTCTCTTCACTGCAATATCCCAGCTCTTCTTTACAGTCTCCCTCATGGATAACAGCCAGTGCCACTTCTGAGTTATGCTAGTTTAGTCTCTGCTTGGCTGCTGCTAAAGCCTATGCTTCTTCCAGTATGGAGCACTGATTTGTGCTTCTCCCTTTTACCTGGATGATGATTTTTAGTAGACTGTAAGAACAGTGATAGCTCCAACACAATCTCTTTTTCAAATTTGGGCTAACTGAGCAACAGGTTCACAAGTTGTGAGGGAGACTGACAGACTACACTAAAAATAGTATTTAATCATAGAATGGTCAGAAGAGACCTTAAAGATCAACTAGTTCCAACCAATGCAAGTGTGGTATGTTTTTGTATAACTTATGTATATGTTAAGGTGGCTATACACTGAAATGATGAACTGAAAGAAGATACAATTAGTGTTAATTTGATATCCTTCCTCTTCAGTCACAGCATGTTGAACAATGCTAATTGCTATTGACATACCTCGTTTGTGACTGGTAAATGGATAATTCTCTACATGGAAACATGTTCTTGGACTGACTTGGTCCAATGGATTCTTTTGCACTGGCTACTGGATCATGGGCTCAGTTCTTCACTCCCTATTATCTTCTATTATCTCTAGTATCTTCTGCATCACAGCTCCAGCTGGACTAACCGGCTTGACAGAGAAATAGCACTGTTGAATGAAAACCAGGTATACATCATTACACTGATGGTATTTATCATAAAGGATTCCAGGCATTTAAGAGCAGACTGCATGTGTTAACTTTTTGGCTAAGTAGGTAGAAGTGATAACAGTGGTGACCCCATGGGTGGTATATTGTCTAAGTTAAAGCACAGTGCTTTCATGTACATGTTTACCTCATAGTTTAAAAATAAAACATGCAAGTAACTAATACTTAACTTTCCATATGAAGCTAATGAGATAAACTTGCTTGTCTAACTCCATGCCTGACTGTCGTGGTTTAAGCCCAGCCAGCAACCCAGAACCACGCAGCTGCTTGCTCACTCTCCCCCTTCCTCCCCCCACTCCCAGAGGGCTGGGGAGGAGAATTGAAAGAATCAAAATACCAAATTTACAGCCAATGCAATTTCTCATGCAATTTACATGAGAAAGCTGGTTTGCTTTCCTCAGCTGCTCCTGCTGAAGTTTCAACTATCATCTCTCAACTATATTGCTTGCTGCAGAATAAGCATTAAAATTTTGCATCCAATCTTGCTTTTGATCATGCGTTAATCCTATCCTGGTGGCACCTGATGTCATTGCTAGCAATCCATTTTTCCTCTCCTGAATCATGTAGTTTGCATTTTGTAGTAGCTACCTGTCAAGTCTTACAGATGAGTTCTTATATAAGAATTCTCCCATGCAAAATAGCTTTGTTTGTGCTGGATACTTGGACTAGTTGCTAGAGTAACGCAGACCATCATAGCTTAACTATGAGAAATATCAGTGATTCGCATGCTCTTTGTTTGGTGGAAGCTGCTTCTAGTCTGGACAGCAGTCCTGTCTCCTTTTTCCATCCACCCGGTCCAGGGGGTACCACAGCTCGGGTCATCACTTCCTCAACATTTCTGAAGGACCAAGTGCTAGTCCTTTAAGCAATTTAGACTATTAATGTGCAAATCCTTTTCTGGAGCTAGCATATGGATTAGGTTGTCCCATAAATATAAAACAGCTGTGGGCACTCATCTCACACAGAGATTGTTCAGTGAGAAACTGCATATAAAAATGTGATACACTAACATCTACTATGGCTGAATAAAGTTTAAATTAAAATTAGATGAGAGACTACACAAATATAACTGTAAAATAGCAAGCCTTTTTTGTAAAAAGCTCTTTCAAGGATACTTTAGGAGAGCAACAGTGATTAAAATTACTATTACTAGGAGTTAAAAGGGGAGGTTATCTTTAAAAGAAGCTCAGACACAGGACAGAATGTTGCTAGTTAGGTTAATGCAGGAGGGAGCTGATGCAATTTTATTTACAGAAGGTTCACATTCCATCTTTGAATTTCAGAATTATTTTTTAATGTGGGGAGATTGCATAAAGTTGCCTAAATATAGCAAAAAATGCTACTGCCATGCAGTTGTACAGGAGCCTTGCTCAGTCCCATTTCGGAAAGTGTGAAAAATAACCTGTGTAGTATTTTCTACACTTTGATTGAAGGTACAGTGCTGGTTTTCGGATGTTTAGGAAAGGGTATTCATTTGGGAATATAAATGTATGTTGAAAGCAAGCAGCATTAAAAAGTACATTGTCTTTTCATCTAATTAGTGAACTATAGCACTAACATTGTAAGTTGATCATGCTGCTCAGGCAGGTAAAACTACAAGAATCAACTATGTCGCAATATCTAACTTTATATTGCACTTCCAAGTGACTAAAAGCTGATGGTGCTGTGTTACATCTAAACAATTGTATTTGAAAGTCAGAACCTTACAAATGCCTCAGTGTTGCACACAACTCTGCATTCAAGAAATCCCTCTACAAGAATCATCAATGGCTTTGCAGGCTCAGGGCTGAAGATTGGTATAAAACACTTTCCTCAAGTGCATTTTATCCTATAGTGATAAAGCTGCCTTTTAAGGTACTAGCTGGAAGGTGTGTGAGCCTTATCCTTGCTCCCCACAGGAGAGAGCCTTCTGTGGGCACTGTTGTCTTCTACTGGCAAAGCTCTGCAGAGATGAGCCTGGCATGGCACGTACTTTAAGTACACCATTATTCTACCTAGTTAATGAATAGTTACAATTTTATCAATTTGCTTTTCACAGATAGGTTTTGGATTATTGGAATTCACTTTTCACAGAACTGTAATCTCTGGATTTTATAGTCTAGAAGGGAGGGCAGCAACTGGTAAGAAGTCTAGATATGGCATATTTGCCAGTGTGCATTCCAGCTTCACACCTATTCCACATACCAAAGTGCATTCAGCATCACCCATACTTTCTGTGTTCATATTCTAAAATTCCCCAGTATAAGAACTAAACAGTCTATGAAACCATATGACAACCACCCTGCACTCTTCTATACCTGAGCACAAATTGGCATCCTGCTCTGTGAAATCCACTGAAGAAGGTAAGCCAATGACAAAGGTAGGCAGTGTAAAATCTGTCAAGGGACAGGACTAGCATCCTGCAGAACAGGGCACAAAGATGACCAAAAAACCCAGCAGAAATTGGGAAACAGCAACCCTCCACCCACAATAGCAGAGCCAGGACTAACAGTAGGGAATGAGAATCCCTCCTACACAATCCCAGCCTCTGTTCATCACAGCATGTGGAGCTACTGTGCCATGTGGCAATTTGCCCATCTGGCACAGTTAAAACATTTGGATTCCTTCCACTCACCTTCTGTACCACCGTAGACTGTGCCATCACCTTTTAGCTCTTCTAAAGCAGCACAGACCACCTGTCGTCATCTTCTGAGAACCACTGTGTTTCTTGTACGGAGGGACCTTAACAGACTTAAAGGCAGCACATCAAAAAATTCTTGCTCTTTTTCACATTATCCCAAGCCATCTTCCGTACACAGTGGCTCTCCCCGCGGTACGTAAGTTGAGGGTATATGCAGAATACGAAGCAAAACACATTAGACATACAACTGGTCAAATTTCCACATAATTAAATCTCATCATAAATCTCTTCAATACAGAATTTAAATGCCATATTAAATGCACTACAAGCTTCTCTCTATATATTATCATTGAGACATATTAATAACTACAGTAATTAGTTTTTTAAACACAGTGCAAATGCCCAGGTTTACTTCTCTTCAGAAGAAAACTTCAGCTGATGAGTGGAGATTCTTACATTATCAGTATTTGCTTTATGAGAACTGTTGCATCAATTTTCTGCTGAAGCTGTAAGAATGTTTTAATGCATCCCATTTCTAAGTGCTTCCTTCATCATCTTTGAATGCTGCATCAGAGCCCAACTGACAATAATATTTTGTAGGCTTTAGTTTGGCAAGCGTATGAAAGCAACTCCAGCTCAGTGCATTGCTAAATATGGATAGCTCGTTTGAAAAAAACAAAGCAAAACCTGTATCCCTTTTCATAGTAATGAAAAACCATAGAATCCTACCATAATTAAGCAAGCAGATTTGATCTACTCTAATAGAAGCGGTCTGAAAGATGCAGCTCTCTTGGCAAAATCAAGAGCTGCAGCTTTTCCTTAGGAGAACCACTACGTAAGAGTGGCCCTTTTCTCTCGCTTCCAGAACTGGTTCATAGGTGCTGCTTTGCAGATGGACAGTTTAGCCAGAAAGATGTAAATGAACATTTACTTTTAAGAAACTCTGACCACGCTGTAACACCTACTGTTACAGTTTTATATAAGAAATAACACAAAATACTGCAATGACTGAGACATACTTGGATCTGCTCCAAAAGTGCTGGAGTCTGCAATGTGGATAAGAATGTTTGAGCTAAAGCAAAGGAAAACATTGTTTGAATATCACAGAAATAAGAAAACTGACACTATATTCCTAATACTTATGTTTATTATGAAAGTGTCTCCAAATTAAAATAGCCCACAATACTGATTGGTTCCAGAGATTTCATGAGGAATCATTATTTTCCATATTTCAAAAAAAACCAAACCAAACCAAACCGAGTTAAACACAAAATAACTCCCAAAGTTCTACACAACAGCTATACATGAAAGGACTTCTAGTTAGCACATCACTGTGTCTGGGACAGTTGAATTCCTATTCACTGCATTTCTGAAAGAGTTGCTCAAGCACAGGATTGTCATGAAAACACAGGTGAAATAGTGTCATCTGCCTCACCCTGACTTGCAACAGGCAGTCAACATGCACAGTATGGTATGAGAGCTCATGTATAAAAGTTAAACCCCGGGACTGCAAGAAGCTGAAGCTCAATAGAAGCCAGAAAATGTGTTTCATTCCACAGATCATTTTAGGTCATGTAAGACAATAATTTTTATCTTTTGTCTGACATGTGTAATCATTGACAAAGCTCCAAAACATAATTTCATAGTTTTTCCTCCATTTTTTTTTAAAGCAATTTCAAGGACTGAGAGTTCCGTACAGACACAAACTCTGTGTTTTCATTGCAACTACAATCAGAAATCTTTACAATTTGAAGGTCACACACCTACACCTCTTTTCCAAACTTCCATAAGTGCTTTTTAAAAAGAAAAGAAAAAATGAATAAGGTTGTCTTACTGAAGTTCCCATTAGGTCCCTATTCCAAATCAAAACCAGTCAAAACAACTACTACAAACTGGTTTTGATCTATGGTTTAAAGGCAACTGTAGTTTGCAGAACAGTGCACTTAGGCCTAATAGGGTCTACATTACAGGAAGGGTAAAAAGTATTTGATAGCTCCTCTCACACAAATGTCACAAGTAGACAACAAGAGACATACAAAAAAGAATTGTAGCAAAGAGATTAAAAATTACCAAAGCATCAACTGTAGAAAACAGTGGCAGCCCATATTTCTCTGAGAATACAGAAGGCTGCAGTAATGAGAAGACGAATGAAACAGGCATTAGGCTTCCTACTAGAATACCCTGTATAAAACACACACGGTGTCTAAATCAACCAGTGATGATCATCACTGACATTTACTGCAGGGTAACAGCTTTTGCCCTTGTGTCCTGTTCAGAACCAGAAAGTGATTTTCACCTGAAACAGATTTAAGACAAGAATCACTTCACAGTAAGCAAAGCTTTAGTGCACCTACTTGGACCTCAGAAAAAGGATTTGGCATTGACAGTTGCACAGATTGGTCACAGGCTGAGACAGAAGGATGTGAAGCTGTTACACCTGTTCCAATTCTGTCAGAATAATTAAATAACACACAAAAACCCCTACAAAATGGCAACAAGGAAAGAGCACAGGACACTTTGGTATTTTAGAACTAGCACTATTTAACATTTATCAAGATCCAAAAGACTCCAATGTCCAACCCTTGTTGTTTGATCACATATTCCTACCATTTTCTGCAGTGTTTGCTTTTTGCGAAAAATAAACCAAAACAACAACAACGACAAAAAACTCAAACCAAATCCCAAACCACCAAAACCTCACTTTTTTCTTTTTTTTTTTTTTTTTTTTTTTTGGGGGGGTATGATACAAAATATTCCAATATGGGATATGCTAAACAAAGGGAAACTTGAACCTTACTTTACTCTATTCTGGCCTGGTTAGGGAGAGTTGACGAATTCTTACTATTTACTAATAAACTCTCATATCATGTCTTACTTTTTCTACTTCAACATCTCAACCACTGTGTCATGTACTGTACTATAAAAAGGGAGCATAGAAGTTGAAGACAGGTTATAAAATAAACCTATATAGAATGACAATTCTACAAAAGGTACAAATACACAGAATCTTTTAAGATCTTGCATTTACCACAAACCATCACAGTAATTTCAATGAATTGCCTGGAATATATGTAATTATCCTCTAAATACTTGGTGGCCTCCAAAAGCACCTTGCAAATTCAACTGAAAAAGGAAATAGTTGCATGACATTCTCTCTGCAGAGTGGAAGATGATACCAAAGTTTTGACATCTATTGGTTAAAACAATGAATCAAAACACACTCCCACTTATGATTATTAATACACTTGGTCCCTCCCACTGGAAAAAAAAAAAAGTGTGATTTTTACTATTCATAAAAAACCCTGCAGCTTGAAAGTTTAGTGAAGTTCTTAGTGCTTCCTTACTCTCATCCCATTTCCCCAAATGTGTTTGAATCTCCCATCTCACCTATTTTCCAGACATACCTGTATTAAGTTTATTCTAGGCTGCTAAGAATGGACTCCGAAAAGCCAGGTTTATAGGAGATAAGTCACTGGGAGTCAGCTGAAGCGTGGTAACTGTATACATGCTTTAGTGCATCATAAATGCAACTGAATTTAAACCTCAAAGAAAGAGTTTCAATCCAAGTTGCACTATGTAACAGCGAGGACACATAAAAACATATGTAGCCAGCAATGGTAAATCATCTCAAGGGTTGTAGCCTTGACTGCACATCTGAATTCAACACTATAGAGCACAGCTGGGGAGGACCAAGAGGGACCAAAGGCCTCCTGCCTCTTGCACACAGATTGTAATTGGGAACTGCTCTCTGCCCTGGTATAAAGAACGTGGTAGTACTATGTATTGTATGTTGTCTAAGTTGATACTCCAGAACAATATTCTATCCCCATGTAAAACAAAATATTTTGCCAGAATGCCATTTTTGTAACCAGCTTTGCAGAAGGGAAATGGTCTGGTGGAATTAGTAATCAACACCATGAAAGAGGTGTGTTTAAACTGCTATTCTCAACTACCCTCTTAGCAGGTCATATTTCAGAAATTATAATGTTCATCCACTAATATCCCAGGATGGTTTTGGTTTAAAATCTTGGTATCATCTTGACAATTATTAAACAACTGCCACTTCAACTACTTTCCATGACAATCAGTGTATTTTCACATTTATAACCTGCCCTGCAGATAACTGTAAGAAATCAGAGGCCCAGGACACAGATGAAAAAAAAATAGAGGCAGAGAAACTTTTGGGGGAGATTTGAATAAGACCCCCTTATATGAGTAAGACTCATACAAGCTATGCAACTGTTGAATTTCAAGTTTACCTGGCTTTTTCAAAAGATGCTCTGTAGGAAGTAAAACTGACAGCTCTTCTTCCACGATTTACAATTTCTCAGGTTTTTTATCTTTATCTCCACCTAAGTGGAGGTACATTTTTCATTCATGCCATTCTGCCCTTACTTTTAACACATTTTTTGCTAACACACAAGGTCCCTATGGATAATAGAGGTTTCAGTAATTTTCAAGAGTGACAAATCTCAGTTTTTCAAAAGAAAGAAGTGGCAACACAACTTTCTTCAATGGAGTTGTATAAAATAGAGCCTTCAAACATGTTTTATGGCATCAGAAACCATCTGCATTTTGCTATTTGCATAGGTGGAAGGAACCAGAAAGATTTCCTGTCTTAGAGTTCCAGCTGAACACAGCACTCCAATCCCTCTGTATATAGAAGACACATTATTACACATTAATGTTACATTTATTTCCTTACGGTTTTTTTAATTTTTTTTTTTTTTTTTTTTTTTTTTTTTTTTTTAATATATGTACAGTCTTTGGTCTGTAAGCACATTGGTTCTGTGTGCACATACACAATACTGTTGAACAGTAGGTTGCATAGAGTCTGTTACCCAAGAACCTCACCTACTTTTGGCACTGCTGTCACAAATCCCAGAAAAGCATCCTGCAAGATTTGCATGATCCTTAGCATCCTACATCAAACTTTGATCTAGAGACTGGAAGAAGTGTGTACATAATGTTTAAAAAGATGTTTATTTTGGGTGTTAGTTTGTCTTCTTTGGGACACAGTTTGTAGATCTTGGATGAAAAAGGAGTGCAAAATTATTTTACAGACATTATTTTATTTGTAGACATGATGAAACTCTGCGGAGTGTTCAAAGTTTCCTGTGATTTACGTTAAGTGAATTTTGCTCAAATTTCCATGCATTTAGAATAAACTACTTCTAGTAATGTATGACATTCTGCCTTCTTTCTCGTTACCCTACCAAGAAAGTGATGTAATTATAAGAACGATACCTAGACTGAACTGTGTTCAGGGAAGCAATGAACTTGTCATCTGCTGTTTTTTCCATTACATCCCTGCTCTCATTCATCTGAACATGCAAGAACAGTTATAGGAGTGAGGTCAGGATTCGCAATGGTGCACTTGAACAAACAACTTTCAAGATGGAATCTCTGCAAAAAGACACTAATATCTGCAGAGGTCAAAAAATGTAAGGAAAAAAAAAAAAAGAAGAAAAAGAAAAAAAAGAAGAAAGTGAGAATGAGTTTATCCTAACTGTTGACATCAATGCTTTTGGGTATTTGCACAACAAATCAAGTCTACTTCTAATGCAATTAACCACCAAATCAAATTTTAAATTATGCTAAAATAATATCCTACAATTACCACAGTTTTTTTTTCCCCAAATTGCTAATTGACCACATTACCTACTATTTAATATATCAATCCAGTGTTAAAAAAACTTTATGTTGGAGGAACGGCCACTGTGATTTGATAGGCAATTTCAATACCAGCACTTTTAAACACAAAGATAGCAAAAATATCTGAAGCAGATCTAGAATATATAAAGCTATGCTCTATCTTACTGTCAGTAAGAAATCAAGCAACAATTACTTATAGCAGACTTGGCAAAATCAACAGGGATGGACAGAAGATATCTGAGCGTAATGCTTTTCACTACTGAGAATCCCAAGAGATAAAGTTTGAAAATGGATATTCCCTTTTGTCCAGAAATTCCCAAAAGAATACAAAATAAATAATATTTCAAAGACAGTACAAGTGAAAATACTGCTCCTATTGTGTCAGTTACATACACATACAGCATGCCTACGTATACAGAATGGCGTGTGGTCTTCACTCACAAACAGGAAATATGGCAGTGCGCTATAAGAATGTTTTGATACTTCTAATTTTTTCTGATGCTGAGATATATGAAGAAACCGCATTCACAACTTATAATTTACTTCCAGTAGCAAACAGTTCTTTCTGTTCGTGTCTCATGATTGAACTCAAGGATTAATGCTCCTCTGAGCAAGTGCCACCAGTGAGATACCCGTTTGTCCCATTGGCACCGCTGGTCCCATTAGTGGAGATAGTGCTGTGTGGGGTCTTTGAACGAGGTACTGTTTCTTCCTCATCTGAGCTTGACTCAATGTCACTTCGGTCATCCTTTGCTACCTGTAGAATTTGACAAAGAAGCAAGCAGTAGGCCATTGTAAGGAAACAACTGAGCTTTCTTGTTCAAGAGAATCTGGGAATTCAAACATTTTTCAATTTGAGCTTTGAAGGCAATCTCAACTTTGACGCACTTCTCTGCCTTTGCCTGCCTGGACTCACTTCAAACACAGATGCCTGCACACACATATGCTATATGCAAAGGCAGAGTGAGAACTTTGCACTGGTGCACTCAAGGTAGTATGTCCTAGTGAAGACACAGCGCTCAAAGGAAAGGGTTGTGCACAAGCTGAAGTAACCAACAATCCAAGCTCCCAAGTTCAATCTAGCCCTAGTCTCTCTGCCCTTCTATTACAACTTTATTTCTTGTTCTTCCTTTGGGGTGCTTTTTTTTGACCTGGTAATAAGAAATATTAAACTCAACTTCCTCCCTGTCACCTCCCAACTCATTCTCTAGAGGCCACATGGCTCCAGGGAACAGTGCTACAGGTGGCAGTAGGAGACGCAAGTACTGGTTGAAACATAACTCACTGCACTAGGTAACTGCAGTTTCCAACTTCAGGCAAATGGTGAGAAGGCGGCTTGGAAACCATGGACATAGTCCACTTCAGTCCCTATCACAGGAACCACAAACATACTTGAGCAGTGTAACTGGCTGCCCCATCATGTGACTGGAAAACTGTTTCAGAAACAGACTGACCTTAATCGCTAGGGATTTCCTGCTACTTTCCAGCTGATTTCTTTCCTGCCAGTTTATACCCGTTTACTAGGTGAATGCTGTTCCTTAGGTTGAGTCCACTCTCCAACTTTGTTGAGCTTTTTGAAGGTCACAGAGGAAGTTCACTGAGTTCAAGGGATGAGTCCCTTTCGATTCCCTGAGGTGACTTTGCTTCACCCCATTCAGTCAGATGCACCCAAAACAAGCAAAAACATGAGGTAGCCAACAACAGTCAAGTTAAGGAGAGCTAACGGGGCAACAGAAAATAAAATCCTGCAAAGAAAAGGCCCTGCTCCCTGCCTGCCCTGTTTTTAATGTGATGTTTTCCCCAGGGAGGTAACAGTGGCACTGTCAACCTATAGGATCATACGATAATGCCAGTCAGAAGAGACCTCAGAAAGTCTATGCCCAGCATCCTGCTCAAAGTGGGATCAGCAGTGGAGCCAGGTACCATTACCCAGACCTTCACTCAGCCTGATCTTGAAAAACCTGTTAAGAGTGCATCAGATGAAGTAAAAAAAACCCCAACATCAATGGAAAGAGGCCTAAAGTCTAAGCTACATGCAGCATTAAAGATGCAGCTTTCCATGCCTGCTTCTACCCGTTTGTATAGCTGAGCTTCTAATTCATTCAGAATTTGATCACATACATGCTGTGCCAGTTGCCACATTGAGCAATTACAACTGACTTTAGCAAATGGACACAGCAAGTCTTTTTCCCAAAGAAATCAAAACTCTTAAAGAACAAGGCCACTGCACGTAATTTTTTCTTACGGTAACCCTCCTCTACTCCTGAAAGCCCTTGTGACAATTCTGCTCTCCAGCTCTCACCTCAGAAACAGCCATTTGCTTTGGGGTCCCCAATGTATCCCTGCAATATGTAACACCTGAGTGACACTGTTCTGCTTGGGAACAGAGAAAAAAGAAACACACAGTTCCATATCTCTCCTAACAAGTAGTTTTTAATGTCAATGTCTAGCAAGCCTGTAATTCTGACAATGTGAAACTAGATTTCAGCTGGAGAGCAGAAATTTGATTCCATACTTAACACAGCTTCAATTAATAGATTACTTCAGTCTCTATCATATAAAGGGACTTCAATATTAAAACTATTGGGGATACACAAATACACTGAGAATTACACTTTTATCAGACAAAAGAGAATGGGCTGAGTACAGGGTACTGAGTGTCTGTGATCAACATAAGGGCAGACCAGATGATTGAAAAATACTGTGTCATGTTAAATTCTCTTAATATATCAGATTCACCGCCAATTCTTCTGCTAAGGTTCTGCCCTAAAGCCAAACAATCCGAAGAAGATTCTATGCTGCAGCCACTTCTTTTAAATATGTGATCTGCTCTCCTTACTTTTAAAATGCAGCAACACACCAGGGTCTTTGGACCTAAAACCTGATACGAATGCAACACATCTTGCAGTACTTGGCTCTCTTTGTTTATCCTCAAAAGAAACCACTGGACTAATTTCTACAGGAGTCTAGAAAATACATATCTAGGTTTATAAAACTCCTAAGCATAACAGTGAGTAAGAAACAGATGATCAGGATTAGTTAACAATTTAATGATAACTGCTTTATCAGCTGAGCTGTTCCAGAAGTGGATACTGGTAATACAAAAATAAAACAATAACTTAGGATGAAGATCTACTGTAAATTATTTGTAACATGTTGCGAAAACACTGCTTATTTTACTGCAGGAATGAAAAGAATGGGGCTGCAAGTGAGGAAGTAAGTTAAGATCTGAAGGAAGAATCTTCAGTGTATATGTCATACATCTGCATCTTTAACCTGGTCACTGTCCTACTCTGAGTGTCTCACTGCTTTTGTACAACCTCAATTTTCTCCTCTGCAATTGTTTGAACTACAAAGCAGAGGACTTATGCTCTGAAGTATGCTTCCCGCATGGTGACAGAGCAGCTGCTGCTGATATAGATACGTAAAACGATTTGTAACATAATAGCACCCAAATGCTACAGATAAAATGGGTTTAAATGGTATTGGGCAACACATACACAAGAAGTAAAAAGGGACTCTAAAGACAGCCTTCATCTAAATATTTAAGCACAAAAAATGGATAAAAATACAAAGCAGGAACTGCAAATTAAAAACAAAAAAGGCAACAAACCACAAACACCAGAATTGAGCAGAATAAATTTTTAGCATAGTAAATTTGAAGGAACTTACATGCAAGGGGTTCCACTTCCCAGCCTTCCAGCACAGCACAAGGGAAAGGATAAACAAGCAGAGTAAGAGAGAGTATGAAGCACCCTTTGAAGTCACTGGTATAATTCAGACAGGACAGCTGAGGCTAATAATTGCTAAAAGCAGAGGAGACTGAAGTATGGCTTCCAGGGAAAATACAGTTCATGAATGCACTGTCTTCCATACAGAGCGAGTGGCAGATTCTGGGCTCCATCCAAGGCAAGGCTGAGCTCTCCAGTACATTCATAGAAAGCAGTTTTCTGCAGAACAATCCCATTCACTTCAGGGGTGGTCACACGTCTAAAACATCTACTCACGCGCTCTACTCTTTAAGGACAAAATGCCCTACACTTCACAGGATCTGTAAGCGTTACTGCTACCATCTAAATGTGAGCGTCATATCTGCATGGCAAGCGTAGTGGGGCTAGCATTTCTGTGAATTATATCTTCCTGACAAATGTAAAAATGGCAGCAAGACACTAAATTTTATCCCAAATAGTCTTGCTGTAGGAATCTTAGAAAAAAACACATGTAGCCCTTTGTAGAACCTCATTACCACCAAAACCCCAAAGAGGCTGTGATTTTTAACTTTGCCACTAGCAAAGGCAGCAGATTTTCAGCTTG
The DNA here is from genome assembly GCF_963264785.1 of Psittacula echo. Classification (NCBI taxonomy): domain Eukaryota; kingdom Metazoa; phylum Chordata; class Aves; order Psittaciformes; family Psittacidae; genus Psittacula; species Psittacula echo. The sequence goes on along the minus strand of NC_137743.1, from coordinate 65,288,061 downwards.
GTTTAGTATTACTATCACTACCAGCTGGAAAACTAACACTTTGCTAACAACTACTATAAAGAATAAAACCAGAACTGGCAGCCCCAAGAAAGCAGTTTGCTTGGGTTTGATTTTTCTTTTGTTAATCCAATTTCCCTAATGTAGTTTGGTTCAGTGTACCAGATTATAAAAGAGAAGTGTGGAAGCACATAAAATACAATCACTATAAAGAGTATAATCTTGCTAGAAGAAGTGGAATAAAGTTACCATGAAAGGAAAGAAGAGTTCACATAAAACAACATGTGTCTTCACCAATGTGTTATGGATTACAAAGAAAAAGTAACCAAAGTGAGTGACCCTGTAATGGTATTGAAAATGTTAAAATCCTAAACATGAAATGCTGTCTTACCTTGCCCTTTGATATAGCTTTGTAGGCTGCCTTTATGATTAGGTAAGACCAAAAACAGTGCAGAAGTTGAAGAATCAGAAGCAGCACGTTGAAGACCCACAAGGCAGGAAAATTGCCCAGAGCTTCATACAATTCAAACAATGTTGTGTTTAATATCCTAAAAAAGAAAGGGACAGAAAAATAGTAACATTTTCCTTCAGCCAACAATCTAAAAGAACCCCTTTTAAAATCAAGATAAGTACTTGATTAGATTAGATCCACACAGACAGTTTGTTCTCAGAGTGACTCGGACTGAATCCCATGGGTGTCTCCAAAGAGAAACAACATAAAAATGTTGCTTTCAGTATTTAACTTAATTTTGCAAACCTCAGAATGATCCTCAGAGTGCTTGCATCTGAACCCCTCTCTCCCAAACCCAACCTCAAAGCCGATGGGTTTGTTTCAGTGTACACAGGTATGGATGTCTTTGCCCTCTTGGTATCAGCAATTTGAGCGATGTGCTGTGTGGAACTGAAAACAGCCTGAGACTGCTGTTCAACTGAAGTGAAACTTCAGTGGCATGTGAAACAATGGCACATGTGTGTCAGGATTCAGCCTTCTGTGGGATTTTCTAAGAATGGGGGACTATGGCTGAGTATCCCCACAGAAACGCTTATATAGTGAAAACCTCAGTACCAACAGGAATAAAAAGTCAAAATAATCAACTGGTAGAGATGCTGAACCCTGGGTACATGCACTAACCACTGAAGTATTGGATAGCTCTGGTGACCATTTGTCCTGGGTTCAGCAGTAGCAGTCATTTTTCTCCTTCTTAGTAGCTGGTGCAGTGCTGTGGTTTTGACTTTCAGCCTGGGAACAGCACTGATAGCACCGATGTTTTTAGTTGCTGCTCAGTAATGTTTACTCTGACCAAGGACTTTCTGAGTCTCATGCTCTGCCAGGGAGGAGCGGAAGCCAGGAGGAAGCAGGGACAGGACACCTGACCCAAACTAGCCAAACAGGTATTCCATACCACAGCACGTCATGCCCAGTATATAAACTGGGGGCAGTTACCCAGAAGGGTTAGATCACTCCTTGGGTCGGGCTGGGTATCGGTCGGCGAGTGGTGAGGGGTTGTATTCTCTTCCCTTGTTATTTCCCTTATCATTATTATTATTGGTGGTAGCAGTAGTGATTTGTGTTATACCTTAGTTACTGGACTGTTTTATCTCAACCCGTAGGAGTTACATTCTTTTGAATGTAACTTCCTCCCCATCCCTTCGGGAGCAGGGGGGAGGAAGGGGGGGAGTGAGTGCGCGTCTGCGTGATTCTGGGTTGCCGGCTGGGCTTAAACCATGACACCATTTTTTGCACTAAATCCAATTTCACACCACTTAGGTACAAGCAAGAGCAAGGTTTATAAGAAAGGTGAGAAAAAACTTCTTAATAGGGCCTGTTGCAACAGGACAAGGGGTAATAGTTTTAAAATAAGAGGAAGGATCTAGTGGTGAAACAGTGGAACAGGCTGCCCAGAGAGGTGGTAGATGCCTCATCCGTGGAAACGTTCAAGGCCAGGTTGGACAGAACTCTGAGGAACCTGATCTGGTGGAAGGTGTCTCCACCTGTGGTGAAGGGGGGGGAAGTGGATGATCTTTAGAGGTCCTTTCTGACCCAAACCATTCTGTGATTCTATGAAATTCTGGCAGTTCTAGACATTTGAACCAAGTTTTTGAGAAACAACATTTCAGATGCAGGCAGTAACAGCAATGTTGCAATATGACTTCCAAAGCTTGTGAATACAACATTAACTATTCCAATTATAATTAGCTCAAAGACTTTGCCATAGCAGATGATTTCAATCTGGACCTCAGCAAACAGCCTGAGAACAGAGAGTGGACAACAGTTGAAACAATGTTATTTTTGGAAACAAATAATGATCTATGAGTGCCTATTATTTGGGGAGAGAAAAAGAAGGCAACATAAGGATTTATCAACCTCCAACCATTTTCCCTGCTGGTGTAAATATGTGGTGTAAAGACCATTGGCTTTATGTTTTCTTTTTTAAATTAACTATCAATCGCTAGCCACTAGATGGCACATTTAATCAAGCAAACGACTGTACAGCTCTTGGGCTGCACCAGCTTTGTCTGAAGGCAGGAGATGCAACTGAGGTCCTTCAAGGGCTTCAGAATAGCACAGCTCTCATTTGAAAAGTTAGAGATATTTGGCTCAGCTTCTTAATGAGCAAACACATTTCCCACAATCCTTTCCAAGAACATAAAACTCAGCTCAAGTAGTATTAAACAGAAGTATTTGCAGACAGCAAACCCAGAACACAACATTTAGTGGTAATGATTTACGTGTATGAACAGCATTGGTAAAAAAAAAATCAATCAGTGATTGCTAATGCACCGGCCTTAATACTTGTAGGACATTTCATAATAAATTTTCTACATTTTTATTTTTGCCTTCTTACACTAAACTGCATGTTTACTCCATAATTTATTGCAAAGTAGATGTTTTATAACCTTACTATATAGCAGTGTTTTTACACTGTCTTCTGCTTAATGGAGTAAACATCAGAAAAACAAACTGTTTTCCAGTTTGCAAAAACTCCATCACAGCTATAACTCTTCAGTCTCAGCTTTGTGTAATTTGTTCTGCCCATGGTAGCTCTACATGGCACAGCAATATCCCAGTTTATAATTCAAGGAGATGCTCTCATGCATATCAAAACACAGCTATCATCAGAACTGTTTTACTTCACCAGTTCCTATTTCAGTTCTAACCATTATAACAAATTCAAACTTGAAATCAACAACTCCTGAGTGTAAAGCTACCATTGTTTATATCCAAAACCTGTCTTTTTTTTACGTGTAAAATTTTATATGCTTCAGAATTGTAAATGCAGTTTTCATAGGTTTCTATTTATATTTTCATTCACTGAACCAAAATGACCTCTGGGAACTTCCATAGCAGTCAAGTTAAAACAGCAGCCTTAGAGATGCAGATGGTCTGTTCCTGCAGAAGTCCAAAATATCAGGAAGACAGCAAGGCCAAAACCAGTGCTTCTGGTTCCAAAAGCAGTTTCATCGTGCAAGTAAGTCATCTATATATTAGATACGGGAAATAAGCCTTCAATGAAAAAGCAGATCTTTTTCTAAGCTGCTCATGCCCGGCAAACTAAGGGCAGGACTGGAACTCTCTTCTTCTTAGAGAACTGTGGGGTAGACTTTCAGGAATGCTGCCACAATGTCTGAGCCACTGGGAGAGGTAATTCTGTACTTACTTTACTGCAGCTGTAATTGAACACTCAGAATAAAATTAACACATTTTCAACAACTATTAGACAATCAGCTGCATCATACCAACAATAAAGAGTTTTTTTTTTTTCTCTACTGTCTAAATATCTAGCGAGAAAAGCAGTATTTGGAAGGCTATCAGCAACAGGCCCATACACGGACTCAGGTAAGATTACACTCCTTTCCCTCAACTTAGCAGGCACAACTCCAGGCTCTTGGATAACAGTTACTAATTCTTGGCAAGTTGACCACTTGTCTTCAACCAGGGATGGAGGGAGAAAAGAGAGATGAAGGAAGAGAGATGAAGAGAGAGGGATGGTGGAAGAATAAGATGCTTATTTACATTTGTCTAAGCATTGCCAAAAATGTGCTGTGTTTGCTTCTGAAAGGACCCTGAGAAGAGTGAAAGGAGGTGAGAAAGAAGGCCATGTGGAAAGAGTAGGCAATCTTCTAGACAGGCAGGAAATTCATTATAAACTCTGCAGAATGAAGCATAGCAGGGTGATGGCACTACTATCACATCCAATGAGAGCAGAAACTGCGCAGCTGAAATGAGCTACTCCAAGTTGCCTTAATTTCTGCAGCACTGTGCAGTGACCAATATACTATGCATGCAACATGCTGAATGAAAGGCATGTTGTTACCACAGTGCGATAGCCAGAAGTCTCAAAGTATAACCAAGGACAGCAAAACATGATACTAGAATGCCTAACTAATTCAGAATAAATGTCTTTATCTCTTTTACCAAGTGTATATTAGACAACAATATTCTAAATTACTGTCGTGGTTTAAGCCAGCTCCCCGGGGCTCACCATATTGATGCCGGGCGTGGTGGCGTGTGCCTGTAGTCCCAGCTACTCGGGAGGCTGAGCCCGCCGGATCGCTTGAGCCCAGGAGTTCTGGGCTGCAGTGCGCTATGCCGAGCGGGCGTCCGCGCTAAGGCTGGCATCAATATGGTGAGCCCCGGGGAGCTGGGGCACATCAGGTTGACTAAGGAGGGGTGAACCGGCCCAGGTCGGAGACAGAGCAGGTCAAAGCTCCTGTGCCGGTCAGTAGCGGGATCGCGCCTGTGAATAGCCACTGCAGCGTAGCCTGGGCAACACAGAGAGACGCGGGTTCCTTAAAAGAACTGTCGTGGTTTAAGCCCAGGCCGTAAATCAGAGCCACGAAGTCCACTTCCCCCCCGACCTTTCTTCCGTCCGCTCCTGGAGGGACGGGGAGGAGAATCAAAAGAATGCAACTCCCACAGGTTGAGATAAGAACAGTTTAATAACTAACGTATAACACAAATCACTACTGCTGCCACCAATAATAATAATGATAAAATAAATAACAAGGGAAGAGAATACGATACCGCCCGCCGGAAAAGAGAGCCCAACAGAAAGAGGACGTGCCCTTCCGGGTAGCTTCCAGTTACATCCCCCGGCATGACGTGCTGTGGTATGGAATACCTCTTTGGCTAGTTTGGGTCAGGTGTCCTGTCCCCGCTCCCTCCTGGCCCCTCCTCCTCCCTGGCAGAGCATGAGACTCACAAAGTCCTTGGTCAGTCTAAACATCGCTGTTATCAGCTCTGTTCCTAGGCCAAAAGTCAAAAACACAGTGCTGCAACAGCTACTAAGAAGGAGAAAAACTGACTGCTACTGCTGAACCCAGGACAATTACACCATAACCAGCTGCACTGGGACATCCTTCAATACTGCAAATAGATAATTACTTCTAGGTGTGAGTTAATAAAATTCAGATCCTATTTAGTGCAAGTAATCTGACAATACTACTGTCAGCAGTGCTTTAAAGTTTCTGCTTCTTTGAAACTTTCCTTTAAAAAATAAACAATTGCACTTCCTTCAGCCCCAAAACATAGTAGCTTGTTCTTCATCATATGTGGTAGTAGAAAGTGACCAAGACCAGAGACCAGAGAACAAATAGTTAGGAGTCCTAAATTCTGGATTTAGCTGTTTTATTAACTTACTATGTGATCCAAAAAAAAAATTCAAATTTCTGTCCATAGTTCAGTTTTTGTTAAAGATGGGAATAAGGTATTGGTATATCTCGTCTGCCACATAAAGATGCTGGGAGAATTAGTTCATTACCTTGTTTATAAAACACCTTGAACTACTTGCTTAAAAGATGCCATAAAACTGACAGGTAGAAAAAAAATACCACTGAGATTCACAGATAAATGAAGAGGCAGTGAAGTGTGAAAGCACACATATGTGCACATGTTGATCGGCCATAGGATGATAAATCAGCTACATTTCATCACTAGTCAAGATTTATCCCTGGGATTTAGACTATGCTGGGATCTAAGAAGACTTCATATCCCAGGCTGTCCTAGTTACTTACAGTGACAATGCTAACTTTACACAACAGGTGACCTGATGCACAGATGTTTCTGCATAAAAGACTTCAGATGAGTTACCCAAATTTTTACCTGAGAAGGGTATGAGATGATACCCAAAAGAGTCATTAAATCAATGAAACCTTGGTTTACATCACTTGCATGTCCTGGAGCCCTCAAGCTGCAGCACAGCTAAATATTTAATTATAGCAAATCCATAAAGGGCTGTACTGCCAACTTTGTTCCTCTTCTGAGTTCCAGCCCAGCCAGCTGCTGTGTCTATATCACTGTTCTGCTCTGAACAAATGCTTCTTGGTTCTTGCTGAGTGGAAGAACAAGCTGGTTACCCTTTTCAGATCCTGCTGTCTCTTAGGTTTTCAGTATCCCAGAGCAAGATTCTTGCTACTAATCAGTGCATGGCAAATACAAGGGCAGCAGCAGAGACTCACTGTGAACTGAGAAGAGTCAGATGAATTGCATCAAAGAAAAGGGAAAGAAGGATAGGGAGGCGAGAGAGATGTACTTTTAAAGCACCTCAGACTGATTCCTCTAATTTTTTGGTTGGTGGTGCTCATTACCCTCTTCTTTTAGACAGTTGAGGAACGACTGACACAAAATACAGCAACGGAAAAGATAAACTCTCACGTCAGCATTAAGAACAACATTAAACCTATGCACTTCAATTTTGTCAGTGAGCTCAGCCATCATGTGGAGTTCTTACTCATACCAGCCCCACATCAGAGGATTTCCTGACATGATGCTAACACAAGCTCAGCTGCTGTAAAGATGGGTGGCTCCTGTCCTAATACTAATCAGGAACAATACCTCTTTACAGAGGTTGGACTCGATGATCTTGAAGGTCCCTTCCAACCTGGTAATTCTGATTCTGATTCTGAAATCACAGCCCTGCCACTGAGACTGTGCTATTTTAAGTCCTGTGTAGATCAATAGGCTTTCCAATTACTTGACTAAAATGATGGAACAGGCAGGAAATTATTCATGTTTGATGTACTGTAAAAGAAACCATTCTGATCAAGCTGTCACTGTCTTGGGTTCAGCTGTGCTTTTCACTCAATTCGTTCTCATCAACAGCTACTGCCCATTAACTGATTTTGCAGCCACTGGTATGAATAATAGTATTTCCACTCTTGTGCATAGGAAAAAACAAGAATACAAGGTCAGAGACACCTTCACAATCTAAGCTCAAATCTCAAGACAGCCTTTCAATAGACATTAGGATGTAAATAGAATTCTAATTTCCTAGCAGAATGTAATTATACTCAGCAAAATGTTGTACCAGTAATGTGTTCTGGCAAAATGCTTGTGTAAAGGCCTGCAATCATAACACACAGGCACAGAGATACTATGTTATGCTAAGAATGACACCTCCAAATCTGAAAATCTCCAGGCACACATAAAACTTTAATATGAGCAACAGAGAATATAAAGACCCATTTGCCTAGAGTTCATGTTCCAAATAGGAAAGGCATTTGTTGTAAAACTACAGGAGGCCAGTTTCCAACCTTTGCAAAACAGGGTATCAGAGAACAAAAAAATCCTCCTGCCTCTTTCTATTGACTAAAAATAAGTGCAGTACCTCTGTTCAAGGAGTATTTCTTCCCTTTGCTGTTGGAGCACACACTAACACACTGCCTTTTGTTTAGTTATATGCCATGGCAAACATTTCAAGAGAAAAAAGATTACTCGGACTTTCTGTAAATGCAGGAACTAAACAGCACTAGTTCAAAAGCCCACAAAACATCACACAACAGCTGCAGCCAGTTCTCTGCCAGGTATCCAATGTCTTTCAGGTGGCTTACATCCCATAAATAGCAGGGGTATCACACTTCAGATTCATTGGTCTAGTCCTGAGAACTGCCCCTCGCCACAGTAATGGAATAAGTTTAAAACCCATAAGAATCACACTGCTTAAGGAAATGTTGTGGAATAGTGTCTGTCAAGGACTCACCTTTCAAACAAATGACTTAAGTATTATGGTCCAGTTGTAGAAGAAATGCCAAAAGATGTGGATGGGGAGGGAAAAAACCCACCACCAAAAACCTTTGCCTCCACAAGCATCATAAAAATTTCCTTCTCACCAAAGTCTGGGAAATCAGCCTTAAACAGTTTTCAGTGTAATCCAGTGTGCTTAGTAATGATCTTCATTTTCATAGCTATCATAATGATCTCTATTTTCGTAGCTATTATGGATCAAACTCTGCCATCGTACAACACGATGAAACCAACGGAATGTGCTTGCTTACATGGTTGCTGGGTTTCTTCCATAGTACAATGACCTCCTCCTAGCTGAGCACTAATGAGACCCTAGCTGCATCACAGTTGTTGATCGTGGTGTTCAAAAGCCATTTACTATTTCAAGCTGGTAAGTTACCTATCATACTCACGTGCTTTTGTATAGCTATAATTTTTACGTCCCACATACATCAGCAGCTTGCAGGGAACCAGTTCCTCTTTTGTACCAGCTCTGTAGCACCAGAGAGTATGCTCCACTAGCAGCAAACCCTGGTGCTACAGATACAGCCTCTAAGAGAAAAGGGGTTGAGAAGAGGCAGAACGTTTGCGTTTGCTCGAACTACCTCCAGCCACATAGACTGTCAGCATTTATATAGTTTGTCTGTGTTAATATATTACCAGCACAACTCTTCCCTCTACAGAGTGAGCAACACTTAAAGATGTACTTTGGGGCAAACTTTCCTCACATTCCTCTCTTTTAGAAAAAATAACAATCTCCCCCCAAACCAACAGTCAAAATGCAAATTCCTATGGTCTGCCTCTTTTTTTTTTTTTTTTTCTCCTCCTTCCTGCAAATTATGCAACTTCAGCAGAGACTTGGAGAACTTCAGCTGACTACAAGGCAGCTTATATGGGAAGCTGATTACCATGATGGAAGCAACTCTCAGTTCAGCCTCCTTGGGTCATCCATACTCTGCAGTCACCATGCCTTGCTGAGCTGATTTAAAAGTAGATAACATGTCTGGCCACAAGAAAAACACCAATGCTGCTTCCCTTCTCCTGAGACATTTACAGTCACCAGAATAATTCTGAGCAAAAGAACTACCGCAGCACAGGTTCCTGTTCTGTTTTCAATCAGATCACAGGTTTTAGTAAGGACATATTTCATAATAAAAGGAGGAAAGTGAGAACACTGGCTGAACAGCCTATCCCTGACAACAGCAAGCATTATTACAGCCACAGGGTACAGTCTGTAGAAAATGAGGATAAGAATCAGCTTTGGAAGCCTCATGAAATCCTTTCTCATGTATTTTTTTTCTTGTTGTGATCACAAAAAATTCTTAAAAAAGGGAACACTGAGCAAATGCCACATTTTGTTATTTACACTGCAAACCCACAGTGGTGAATAACACCTGTAACCTTTGCATTTCTTACAGCTTCCTTGTAAATAGCTGGATCAGTATTAACCTGGCACTCCAAAGACTTCAGCTTTGCTTCATATGGCACTCAGAAGCCTGAGTTCACAAGCACTGTAAACAATTTGAGGAAATAAAATAACCAGGCATTAGAAAGAAGAACATCAGATAACGTTTTGACAAAAGCAGATGGGATGACAATATTGTATATGCTCTGCTCAAGAGCTAAGACAAGAGTTGTGGATAAATTTATGGAGAATTAGTTAATAAAACCTTCTTCTTAATCTATAAATTGAAGTCTATGAGTTCTTCAAATATATTGTACTTAGCTTGCCAAAAACTTTTTATTAAATGCTCTTGATAAACTGTTGGGTTATAAATTGACCCCTGAAATACAAGCACATTAGATAATTTTTGTTAGCTTTACAGTATTCATTCAGTGACAGCATGAATAACATCATGAATAAAGTATCAAAATCATAATTTATTCCTTCAGTATCTGCTACACACAAACAACTTAGACTGTGCTCTGGTTTAGGTCATATTCTAAGCAAAATGAGCTTGAGACCATATCGGAAGAGATTTATTTTCGTAATAAAAAAGTTATTTTTCTGTGGAAAAATCAGAGACGTTTGTCCAGCTCTATTCATAAAATGAGTAAGGCTAGAAAAGTTTTTGCTGACTTCACAATCCAGTGACAGTAATTAAAACATCATAAAACATTGTGTTCATTCAGAGTCCAGACAAGTTCTGGGCAGTTGGGATTTATCTGGCTACCTACATTCTTGACATACTAAGTAACTGACCAGGATTCTTGCTTTAACTAGTGCCTACATATTGCTTCAAAATCACAGGATGCTTTTTAAGGGTAGGTTTGAGCTTTCTGTTTTACCAATTTGTCCAGATGAATGAAACAGAGTGATTCGGCCACGGTCCACATGCTGCTTTTCACAATTCACACGCTCTAGGGGCCAAACAGGAGGAAATGTGCCAGGACAGAAAACCAGTATGAAAGATGATGACTCAACTTCCTTGCATGTTAAGAGCTGTGCAAAATCAGTTGGTATCAGCTAGAAAAAGAACAAAGCTAGGAAAAAGAGAGGTTCAGCAAATCTCTGCAGTAGCTGCTGCTCATGGGGGCTCTGAGCTACCCTATTTGTAACTCAAGCTGCAATTTCGCTCAGAGAGAAGCTGATTCCAGAAGGGAGAGAGAACACTGTAAACTGGCAACACTAAATCACTATTTGGAGACCCAGTGTGCACATTAACAGCATGGCTATACTCCACACTACTGCTCAACCAGTGATGAAACTTGGGAAGAGCTATTGAGCCAGTCATGTAGAGATAAGAGAAAGACTGGTAATAAGTAACTAGGGTTCATTACGGCACACCATGGTGAACAGAAGTTAATTTTAACTCAGTGAGGATCATGCCATGCTCGCCTGGTTCACGCAGATACTCACGGCCATGAAAAGGCAATTAGAAATCAGCCATGAGCCAGACTGCGTGTACTCTCGTGAGCTTTACAAATGAAAAAATAAGAAGGAACAATGTTGTTATTCTTAGGACTGGCAGACCCATGCTTATATAGGACTTGTTAGCATAAAAATCCCATTTAGCATTTGATGAGAAGACATGCAACTGAAACATCTTTGAGTTCCAAAGGTGAGAATTATTTTTGCTGTCTTTTTTTTAGACAGAACTTTTCCAAACAGCCTCGCAAAGAGAAGATCCAGTTAAGACATATCTACCAACATTAAACTAGGCCATACCAACTAATCAAAGTGTCTGTTCGCATACTTTCTATTGTGGAACAGTAGTCTGGGCATTGATAATATCTGAAGGGATCAAAGACAGGAAGGCATATAGACTACCTGGACTGTACCAAAATTGCCTACATGAGAATCTGGGCAAAAGCACATACAGAACATAACCTGTGTTATTTATAATCAGCTTAAATCAAGCTTTCATCTACATTTGTACAAGTAAGCCACTATCTTCCATTTTTCAGTGCATATATGTGATATCTGCATGCTGAGATTTCACAGGTCATATGAATGCAAACACCGATTCCTAGCTTCCTCATCTTTTGACAGCAGTACTTTGTCAGGAACACTGTGTTCTACCTTCACAGCATTAGGAGATTTATTCAAACTGCCCTATCAAAAAAAGCATCTAGTCCAGAAGAACATGCAAACTGAGTGAGTAGTTTTGGATCTGTTATACAGCCCAGACTTGAGAAGTTTCATGGTTCTCACAACATGAACTCTGTAGTTAGCAATGATCAAAGAAAGACCAGAAAATGCAGCACATCACCTCTTAACTCACATCTCCTGGAATGGAAGATGCCTATTTGTCCTCTGCAGAGCTCAAAAAATGATTAAGAAATATTACACCCTGATGGAATTTCCCTTCCTGGATAGTGAAAGAAAAACAAAACAACAGAAAAACCCAAACCATTCCTTTATGACCAGATAGAAGAGTATGACCATGTAACTATGGCAAAAACAAGCATTTGAGGCCTGTGGAAGAGGAATTGCAAGGGTTATTGAAATAAAGGCCTGTAGTAACTACTTTGCCCAGATTAGTTAGACTAGACAAGGTCTCATGTAATTTACATCAATTCTTTGGTTTGAGATTGCTTTTATTCTCCCTACAACCCTGTATCACCTGAGAAGGCATCATGTTCCCCCTGACTCATGGAGAGTTGTGTTTTATGTTGTAATTTGCTAGAACAGCGATTATGTGCAAGTGGGAGAATTTCACAAGCAAAATGTCTTGTCAGTGAAAATAGCAGCTTTACTCCTACATTCACTTAGCAGCAGGAGGCAGAAAGTATCCTGGGGTTTTTGAATTATTGTTGAAATGAACTCCAGATGCCTGCAGAAAGACTGCTAAATACGTACTTAATTGCCAGTTTCTTTTGTCTTAGCCACACTGCTAAACAGCCTTCAAACAACAGCCTTTGATACATTCTGAATTCTTTATTAGCACCTTCATGGAAAATTAAATGGCACTTGTGCAAAGCCAGAGCACAATAGCATGCCAGTGCTTATAAGCAATGTCTCTGGAAGCCTGTCTTGGGTATTCATCTTCCTATGTGTGGGAAGTTTTCTTATAAATTACAGTCTTCCTTTTACATTACATGCACACCAATTTTATATCTCTCAGTTTTTATGCTAGAAAAATTTGCATTTTTATGTAATATTAATCAGGCACCAAATTTTCCTATTTTGACTATTCAGCGAAGGAGAGCAAAACTATGCTTTCTGGCCTGCTGCCACTCCAATGACTCATCTTTGCTGACATGCAAGCTAATGGGGTGAAGATTTAGAATTGCTGTTTCATAGAGAAAAAGGAATTGGAGAGACAAGCTTATACATCCCATACTTCATCCCTGCTAACCCTGACTCCCAGAGGCAATGCACACAGTACTGAGAACTATGAAACTGCCTCTGGACTATCTGTGTTTATAGGTGTATGTAGAGGTAACAATTAGAAGTACATACATCAAGGTTTTGGTCTGGAAGTAAGTCTTAAAAATCAAAGATCACATACACAATGCAGAACCATTTACATATTCAAATAAATAAATGTGTCCTTTTGTTGATTAAGGGAGAGGAGAGGCAGAGGGATTGCCAGTGTAACCACTCCATCTGTGACACAGGAGCACACAGTCAGCTGCTGCATTACTGTAATACACAATCCCTCTGCCTTCACTACCTTCGAATGATCTTTTCCATCCCAGCAGTAAACCTCACCCATGGCTGTAGCCTGCTGCCCTCACTAACCCAATATTCAGTACCAAGGAAGCCAACATCAATACAGAAGATACTGTGCAGCACTCTTTCCTTTCTCTTTTCCCCAGATCTACTTGCTTGGATTTTTATCTTGCTTTCAGTACTCTGGGCCAGTGTTACTCTGTAGAGCAGGATTCAGACATGACTCAATCTAAAGTGACATGGAAGTGCTGCTGTCACCTAATGTATACAGGTACAGGTGGGCACATCCAGAACACCAGCACAAAGCCACAGCTGTAAAGCAGGGCTCACGATTTGGCATTTGCTAGGTAACTTATCACTACGACGGTAATCACTTCTTGGACTTTGCCAGTCGGATGGCATGAGATGTGTATTAGGGACACTTGCACAGCTCCATGATGTCTGATTGCCACTAGCCATGTCAGTCTTTAATTCATAAATTGCCTAGTCCTAGGCAAGGACTTCCTGCACAGTGTCACACTTGGCTGCAACACTTCACAGAAACAACTCGAGACAGCATGAACCTCAAATTTCTGAGTTTCAGTTCCATTTATAAACACAGTGTTATTTTAAACACTTCAGGTGGAAAGCGTGGACTTTCCAAAACTTGAATACCATAGTAAAGATATAAAGGATGAGAATATCTGGACCTTGCTGATTTTCGGGTGTCTAAAGAGAAAAAGCACACTGGGCAGCTGCTTCTAGTTAAATGTGTGAAGACTAATGATCTTCAAAATCGTGCATTCTGAGCACGATTAATCTGCTCTTTGTTGACCATTCAGTAAAGCAAGCACATAGCAGTGATCTGGTCAATTTTGTGTTTGAAAACAAAAATTTCAAGTCAGCAGTTCCTCTTTTGCTATTTGAAATAATACAGAGTGAAGTTTAAATGCTGGAGTCACAGCTAAACACATAAGGCAACTCACAGAATCACAGAATGGCTGAGGTTGGAAAGGACCTTTGGATGTCATCCTGTCCACTCCCCCTGCTCAACCTGGGTCATCTGTAATAGGCTGCCCAGGACCATGTCTAAGGCTTTTGAGTATCCAAGGATGGAGACTCAACAACCTTTCTGGGCAGCCTGTGCCCACGCTCAGTCACCCACACAGTGAAAAAATGTTTCCCGATATTCACACAGAACCTCCTGTGTTTCAGTTCATGCTCACTGCCTCTGATCCCGGCCCTGAGCACCACTGAAAAGAGCCTGTCTCAGCCTTCTTTACACTCTCCCTTCGTATATCTGTTATATACACAGATAATATCTATCCTAAGCTTTCTCTTCTCTCACTGAACAGTCCTACCTGTCTCAGTCTTTCCTCAAGTGAGAGGTGCTCCAGTCCCTTAATCAATCTTATGACCCCTTTGCTGGACTCCCTACAGTAGCTTTGTACCCCTCTGGTTCTGCAGAGCCCAGAACTGGACATAATACTCCAGTTGTGGCCTCACCAGGGCTGAGTAGAGGGGAACGGTCACCTTCCTTAGCCAGCTGGCAACATCTCTCCTATTGCAGCTCAGGATACCATTAGCTTTGCCACAAGGACACACCGGTTGCTCATGTTCAAGCTGGTGTCCACTGGTATCCCCAGTTCCTTCTGTGCAAAGCTGCTTTCCAGCTGGTCAGACCCCAGCATATACTGGTGCAGGACTTTACATTTCCCTTTACTGAACTCCATAAAGTTCCTGTCAGCCCATTTCTCCAGTCTGTTGAGGTTCCTCCTCTGGATGACAGCACAACCTTCTGGTGTATCAGCTGCCCCTCACAGCCTGTAACATGAGCAAACTTGATGAGGGTGCACTCTGCTACATCATCTACTTCATTAATGAAGATGTTGAATCTGACTGGACCCAGTATTGACCCCTGGAGTACACCTAGACTTCATACACTGATCACCACCCTCTGGGTCTGGCTGCTCTGCTAATTTTCAATCCACCTCACTGTTGCTCATCTAGCCCATATGTTACCAGTTTCTCTCTCAGGATTCTCTGTGAGGCAGCGTCAAAAGCGTTACTGAAGTCAATGTAGATTGTATCCACTGCTCTCTCCTCATTCACCAAGCCAGTAGTTTCATCATAGAAGGTTGGTCAAGTATGACTTTCCCTTTGCCTATCCCTTTGTGAAACCATCCAGTCATCATCTGACTGCCCTTCCCTGAAGCAGAGTCATGTATTGCAGGCTCCAGTGGCAGAACTGTGCTGGTAGAATTGGGTTGTCCCTCCATTTCTCAATATAAAACAGAATGCAACAGACAGATGAAATCCTATGAGCAGGAGTGCCACCATTTTTCCTATCTGAGATGATGTAAGTAGAAAAATACCTTACTTCCTTTACAAAAATTCAGTGAATGGTGAAGTTAATTTTAAGGAAAGACTGAGGAAAGGGATGCAAAGATGTTTAAAAACTAAATAATGGCTCACAGGAGAAAATAACAAGCCTTTTTAAACATGCAGTTTGTTTGTCTATCCATTTTGTCCTTTTGTCAAGGTCCTTCACCAACTCACAGTGCAGAAGGGACCAGGCGTTTCCACGTTATCTTTGGAGTCATTAAATGCTAGATGACTCTACATTGTATTGTTAAGCAGAGCTGATGACACAGCTCCATAAGGGCACCTTGGTCTCATCCTGTTTGCATTAACAAAACCCCAGAGATATCACTATAGAGGATTTGAAAGGAAACTGTGGCAGAGAGGTTGATATTGGCATCTGTAAATCCTCTGCGTGCTTAAATAAGAAGCTTGGTGGTAATCCCTCTAAATAAAACTCTGCAAAGGGTAGCACTGGCATTCTTGGAGCATCCCTAAACCAGAACTGTCACTGCCTTCTGATGCTCTCAGAGGGATACAGATATTTGGGTTGGTTCTGATCATATGAAACAAAGGATGCATCCAGAACACAAAAGAGCGAGGCCAATGCCTTTTCCCAGCCTTCCTCATATACAGGGCACGGGTTACAGAGAAACTTGAATGGGTTTCTACAGTGAAGTACACCAGTGTATTTCCTAACTCACCAACTGCCTTCTGGATGTTGAAGAGCCTAGCTAAACAATCAAACATCTATGTCCTGTTTGTGTGCATGGACGTGTGTGTATCTAGAAGAGAGAGTATGTGCACATGGCAAGCAGCTGCCTTTGTCTGGTAAGAGATGAGAAGACAGCAACACCTAACTATCTTATAGATGTATTACAGAGCTTCTCCAGGGCCCCTAATTTAAAGGGAGCATTGAAAAGGAGTAGCTTGCAGCAATACAATCTGCATGGCAGTAACATCCTTATACCAATTTCAGTGGGCCAGACTCTTTTTATCTCAGTATGTTTTTCTTTAAGCTGAACACGTTTACAAAGTATGTGCTGAAAGCTAATGAGAAGATCCTACCTTCAAGCTTAGCCTCTGATCAGTGTTGTCAGTGACTAATACTTTATTTCTCTTCTAACTTCTTGCCAACACAGGCGACCAACTGCTAACCTGAAGCTATGTGATCTCCAACCCACTTCTACTTTAAAAGCAGCAGAAACCCCATATGTTTCTTGCCTAGCACACAGTAAACACAACGGCACTATAGCAAATAGGCTATTTCAGCACCTGGTTACGTCTGAAACTCTCCTTAGTGCTTTGAGACACAGAGCAATTTCCATGAATCATGTTCAATTACAACATAGTTATCTCCAAGCTTGTTTGATGCTTAGCGTTTAAGGAAAACTATACGCTTACTCACCATAAGGGATATATACCAAGCCTACTGACGATGAAGACAATGGCAAATATAAGGAACAGAAGGTCACTCAGTTTTTGACACTTGCAATAGTTTGCCATTTTGGCAGCCTGCAAAAGAAAGAAACGTCTGTTTACTTCTGTTAGGACAACCGTGTTCTCCCGTATTGTGCGTAAGCTGTAAGAAAAAGACATAGTTTTTTTATGAAATCACTAACATTTTCATTGAGCCACCTCACAGGTGACCTTGTAACTCTTCTCCACCAAGCTGCTGGAAAATGTCTTCTTGGAAAAAAACCCCAGGCTGCATAAAACCAGAATACATCTCTCATTTCTTCCTTCCCCTTTAATTTCCTTTTTGAAATCCTACAAGTTCAGATTCACAAAATTTTTCTAAACCTTTTCTTAAACCCCACTGTGCTTATGCCAACCTCTTTACCTACCTGTGTCTCACCTTTCCAGTATGCTCCACTTGCATTTTCAGCATTCATTCATCTTCCACCTGCTCTATGCTCTCTGTCATTCTTGTCTTTGCCATATATAAACTTTGTCTCAAATCTCCTATGTTCTCCTACAGCATCTCTTCTTCCTTTCCGGCCTACCCAGAACAGAGTCCACCTCAAAGATTATACCCCTCCCCTTCAAATATTTTTCCAAGTCTCTCTTCCCCTGTCTTTCCAACTTTTGCTTTCCAACTTGTTCTCTATGCCTATTTTTACATGCCTCTCTCATTTGCCTTCATGCAGTCTTCTGACTCCTCCTCAGCAAAGGAGTCACTAATTACTCTTCACTCAAACTGCTCATTAAAACCCAGTCTTCCATGAAGTTTCTTTGCTCTCTTCTCCCTGAAGAAAACAGTATGTACAAGCGAATTTGTTGTAAGACATCTATGCTGCTTCCACAGCATTCATGTACATAAGCAGTTACTTATTTTAAAACATCTGCTTCCAGGCGGGGACAGTCTTTCTGCTTTTTGTCAGATGTATCTATAGAATCACTGCATATGAAGTACAGGAAGTACATGAAGAACTCGATTTAGTGTCCACTTAAGTAATTGGGAACTCTTTCAAAGCTCCCCTCCTAGGGGACCTGTATCCATACTGAGAAGATGCTTACTCCTGCAGAATTTCCAGAGGGCTAGGAGGGAGAAAAATTACCCAGCTATGCAGACAGAACACTATTCTGAATGCAGAATTCAAACCAGAAGATTTCCTAAAATGGTGACAGGCACTATTGCACTCTGTCTGACTTTTTTTTTGGTATGAACACACTGAATCTGAAAGGGCTCAGTGCTCATGTTAGCCAACCTGGATGACAAAACCAGCCTGCATTGCTGGATGTTACCTAATTTATGCAATATTTCCACTGAAAACCTGAATATAAAGGATATTCCTCACTAGCAGAAAACAGGGTAGGAAGTGGGAAGCTCACAAAACATGAGGAAAGCCACCACTAGTGCAAAGAAAACATAACCCTTCCAAATCCGCCCTATATTCCTGTGGACACAAATGAGTTTAAGGGAAAAATAACACTTTGGTGCCAACATGCAAAGCAGAAGAGTCACTAACACTTTGACTTTCATGTGACTGAAAGTTCACATATGAATTCTGGATGTATTTCCCTGGCAGCAGTCACAGTAATGTCAGCAGTGTATAGGAGTACATCTTCCCCCATATGGCACCAGGACTACGACTCACTGCCCTAGCAGAAGAAAGCCCATTGAGTCACAACAGCCCTCCTAGTAAATGTTCGTCAGGGCTTGTGATTCTCTATTTTACACTTTAGTATTAGTATTGAGCATTAGTATTTCCAGTCAGAACAGACTAACAAATAAGGACCACTGAAGTATGTGCCTCATGGAGAAGTGTATTTGCTGAATTTTTGTAAATCACGTGAGAATACTAGCAATTTCTCCTTGTCTTAGCCAGTGACTGAAAAGAGGAATTCAGCAAAAATATGTATCTCGCTGTGTTCAAGGTCAGGTTTTAGCTAGCCTATTACAGCTGCTCTCCAGTGGTTTTATAGTTCCACAAATACTGCTCTGATCTGGAATGAACTCTTTTGAGTATGTCATTCTGCTGGTAAGAAAAGAATTAAGAAAGTTTCGGTAAACCCACAGCTAGCACAATGGATCTACACACATTGCTAAAACAGAAAAATAAACCTGTAAAGATGTAATTATTTCCTACAGGAGAAATCCAGATTCTCTGTTGCTTTCTGAGGCTGTCATGTGCCTTCTAGATTAAAAAAAGATTAAAAAACAAAACCAGATTTACAGCACTATCAAATCAGAATGTCAGGATTTTGATTCTGCAATAGGTGACACACACACACTGAGGCTATATTCTTGCATAACAGGATTTTTGCAACTACTTTAATAAAAAATCATTTTAGACAAAGTTATTAGCTTTGGTTTGATTACAGACAGCCCAATCTCATCATCACCCAGAGCTGTCTGAAAACTGATGCAGGTACAGGATGATACCACATCTAAATCGATGCTATGGAAATTGCAGACCACCTTAACTTGAAATAATTCCAATCATCCCTTCTTCTCCAAAGCCAGTTGCTTAATACTGCTATCTGGATGCAGAGGCATGGGAACCTGGAAAATCCTGGGGACCAGAGGTCAGCTCACTGCCCATACACAAACAGCCATCAAATTGTTCAGCACTCTCTGCCTAGCAAAGCACAGCAGGAACAAACTGTAACACCCTGATTCTCTTGGAGACAGTGTTATCGCCCCAGACACCATGTCACAAGGGTCAAGAACCAAAAGCTTCCATCCCACAGTCACCACCTTCCAGATTTTGCAACTTCTGACTTTATCATGTTATATTTCACATCTGTGTAACTCTCCCTGGCACGCAATGCATTACCAGTCTCTGCTCTTACAAGCAACTTATCAAAGGACAAACCAGCCTGAAGTCATAAATATGCACAGCTACAACTGTAATATGTTTTAGCAAGGAAATACACTATATAAATCACCATTACCATGTTGATCTGAACTCTTCTTAGGAAATATTCATTCTGCATTACAAATAGATTCTACCTAACAACACGCTAGCTCTCTGAATAGTGAATGCCATGTATAGACGCTGATAATTTTCTCACCTCTAGGACAACATCAGCTGCATCGTGGAGACATAAGGTCAAAGTTCCCACTCGTGTCAAATTGGTCACGTATGAGAAGGTTATCAGGGTGACTGTTACAATGTGATGGGTAAACATGATGCCAAAATCCTAGAGCAGTGGGGGAGGCGGGGGGGAGGGAGGAAAACAACCAATGAAGCAAACAGTGAGATTCAGTACTCTTACAGAAAAATGCATGAATGCTTTTTAAACCCAGCATTATGGTTGTATTACATAAAGATCTTGTTACATAAGTGCATTAAATACCCAGGTATACATTTCATTCACAGTGAATAAAATAATCATTGTATGTTAATAAAATGAAAAAATATTACCGAAACTTAGGCAATATTTACACTTCTCAGTTCAGAGTAATTTAACCTAATGAAGTAAACATTTGTGGCTGAAATTACTTTGCAAATGCAAGTATACATACAGCTCAAATTACACCATATTTTTTATGCACCAAGCAACATAAAATATGCAAAATAATGTGGCATTCACAAGAGTTCAAATAGCAGTAAAGAAATGGGAAACACATTTCCACATAACTAGGAGTTATCAGCAGTCACCTGCCAAGCACAACTGAGAGCTTTCACAGAGCCAAAAATCCCAGTACCAGTTTTTTGTTTGTTTTTAATGAAGCTGCTTTGTTTTCACACTGTAACAGGGTCACAAAAGTCTTCAAATGAGCTGGTTTACTTCCTCCTACTCAGATCTAACCTGCTGCTGCCTCCTAAATGCTGCAAGTTAGCTGGTCTCTAGATCAGTAACTCTGAGCTATTTGGCCTATTGAAAAATATAGGGAGCAACAATGCTCTTGTAACATCACATTCCCAGGTACATACCAAGGGGCAGGCAAAACAGAAGGAACAGAATGCCTCCCTGGCCTAGATTCCCAGACCGGTTTCTGAGAGAACACAATCCACAGAGATGAGACTCTTCCTTGCAAGGCATTAACTCAGTCAAAAAGAAGTCTTGCTGGAGTTTGCTGAATTACCTGCACAGCTTTGAGGAAGTGCTATCAAAACTCTGAAGATAAGATCACAGTCATCATTTGACTGGGGAGTTTTTCCATACACTGGGTGCAAAGTCACTACCACAGCTCTCAGCAGAACTAGTAGCTTTTACGTACAGCTGTCTGAAAGAAGAGAGGTCCAGGCAGCCTGCTCGGCAAGCATTCTGGAAAGTGGAATTTGGCTTCTTGGTAGCTTTCGTGGGCCAGTTTTGTTGAGCTAAGTGGCCCTCAGCAGAGAAACCAAAACTGGGACCCTGCAGTCTTTAGAAGGGCAGCACCTGGTTTACAGAGGGACTGAAGGTACATGTGTCAGACAGAAGGGCCTTACGGAAAGTGCTGATGAGCTTCCACTAACACAGAATCAGCTCCAGAAAAGCAGCAGCTGCAGTTGCTGCCTGCTCGGTTTCTCCAATATTGGGAGGAGTAACTGCCCAGTGTCATCATACCTTTTTCTGGGAATGTAGCAGGCATATAGCAGGCACCACTATTTTCAGTGATGTGCAGTGCCATTGCCTCTCAGTACCAGCACTTGACTTCACTGCAATGTACACCTGGAGTCTGTGGAAAAACCTGCATCTTGAGCAGTCTCACAAAACGAATAGGGACAGGACCTGCTTTCAGCCTTTCACTTTACGTTTAATGCTATCAGGTGCTATAACACAAAGCTGAGGGGGAGGAAAAAGGAAAGTGGAATAAAAAAACAAAAAAAGACTAAAAGCAGTGAACCATATCCTATTTTGGTACATGCTCAACATTTCTCAGCCAGGTTATTTAATCCCCAGCAGTGTGGAGCACAATCAAATACATTCATCAGTCATATCAAGCCATTGCTTTAAATCCATTTTCTTAAAGCACACTGAACAAAAACAGAATTAAAGGCTGCTTACCCTTCTAAGAGTCTTAAGGGAAGGCAGGGATGTGGCATCTTAGTCATTTCAGTAACTACAAACCCACACATGGGGACCATTTCACTATACCATAAATCAAAACAGCAAAGCACCTACCTTAATCCTTGGGATCATAAATAAGCTGCTAGCATTGCCATGCGGCAATACTGCAGCCTAGCTCTTTACCTGCTTCAGCTGCCAGTGCTATGGCACTGTTCTTCATTTTCCTTCTAATTATATTAGCACATAGGCAGTCCAAACAGGGGAAGAAGTCAAGTAGAAAATCTCCTCTGTTTTTATAGCTGACACATTCGTGTTCTACAAATATGAGATTTCTAGTCCCTCTTGGGAATTCTTCAAGGCACTTTGACAATATGGATTATTCCTAAGCAGCCCTAATGCTCTTGGGCAGCAGTCTTCCGCACTTCTGCATGAAGTCTACTTACAGAAATGCTGCCCAGGGAACTCCTTCTCTAATAATGTTTCTTGAAAGACACAGTTCTGACTCTGCCAGCTCTGAAAGAGAGATGCTGCAATGACCTACTGAAAACTGCTAGATAAAAGTAGCAGTGATATAAATAAGACTACTTTTGTAATTCTGGTCCTTTATTTTCTGTTTACTCTTTAAATCAGTAGCTAATACTACGCTTTGAAGGTGTGACCTGTTAGATTTTAATTATATGTAAGGGTAACAAATACATGGAAACTAATGGTACAAGTCCCCATAATGTCAAGAGGTACTTGTGTTCCCAGATTATTCAAGCACTTTCACCCATACATGGCAGAAGAGCAGCTGTACAGGAATGGGCTTTTTCTTTTTTAAAGTTTATTTCAAACTGTGTGTTTGCGCAAGTTACATTTATTTAAAGCAGATTTATAGCCTCCAGTTGTAACTGATGAAGGATGTCATGTGCCTATGTCATGAAAATACATGGCTAAAAATAGGAGAAAGAACCTACTCCTGACACCATCAGTGGGAAGAACACAGATCAGACAACAGAGCAACTCCGTGGGTCTCAACATGTAGACAAACCTCCTGGGATCAAGGCTTATGCTGCCCACGTTTGTTTAACATGTCACATTCACTGACCAGCTGCCAAGTGGCAATGGAGCATTAGTGCCACTGAAGAGCAAAACATCTTCATTAGTCACCCCAGCTCCTGGAAATGGGCTATGTTAAGAGATCAGCAAATGAAGGGAATATTACCAGCTAAAGGTTTCAACCATTACAATTCTAGTGAAGGTCTGCAAAATGTACACAATCTAAATTCCTTTCCTTTGAAACAAAAGAAATCAGCTCTATGAAACTCATTTTTTTTACCAAGTTTGAAGAAAGAGATCTAGGATCCAAATTCAGTGGAATATAGCATACATTTTCTAGAATCAACATGGAATATTCAAGAAAATTAGCAGCTACAGATTATTTCATTTTAGAAATGAATGAACTGTCATTAAAAAAAAAAAAGGTAAAACACAGAAGCTATAGGAATTGCCAAATGCTTGGAACTAAAAGGTGTGAATTGACAGAAAGGTCTCCTAGATCTTCCATGAACCTGTTAAAACACTGTATAGAAATTTTATATATACCCATAAATATACCCATCAAATACTTTTTTATCAAACAATACTTCAAGTATCCAGAAAGCATGTAAATAAGCCCCACAGCTTTTAAAACTCATCAGGGTCTTGTGCGAGTAACAAAATTCCCTTATTTAAGTTTTTATTCTGTATTTTACAGGAGTATGGGAAGCTGGAGAGAGATGATAAAAAACCCGAATCTTATTAGGTTGCAGTCTTTGAAAATGAAAACCCTTATGCGTAGAGCACCACTACAACAACATAGTATTTATGAAGCAAACAACATGCCATTATAAACCATAAACGTTAATCTACTCAATTCACTGCCTTAATGCCAATAGTAGGTATGTGCAACAGCTTAAACTGCTTGCTCACACCTCTTCAGCCAAGCAGAGATAATCTGGTAGAATTTATAATACCTAAATAAAGATAAACAGGTATTT
This sequence comes from Psittacula echo, assembly GCF_963264785.1. Classification (NCBI taxonomy): domain Eukaryota; kingdom Metazoa; phylum Chordata; class Aves; order Psittaciformes; family Psittacidae; genus Psittacula; species Psittacula echo. The sequence goes on along the minus strand of NC_137743.1, from coordinate 65,264,138 downwards.
GAAAGTCAGCAAAACAATTGGAAGTAATTTTAAAGTCATGAATTTGCTATTAGAGAGGAATAAAAGATGGAAAACAGCAAGTACATTTCTTTTGAGCTACAGTGAGTAAAAGACCAGTGCTGAATGCTGGTGCTTTCAGAGAGGACCTACAGCACCCCACCCTGAGAGAAACCTGGCTACATAAAAGTGGCTGGCTGAATTCCTGCAGTGCATGAGGCTGCCAGGGCACTTTCGATCATCTAAGACTACAACACAGCTACTGCTGAATTTAAAGTATCTAAAATGATAATCAAGATTTACATAAAAGTATTCTTCTAGCTGTAACGTGAAAACATCAACAGGTTTCTCAGGCTGAGAACTGTTAATCTGCTTTGTATAAGCTGTCATGAAGTATTACAATAGCACCTGATATTAGCTGGCAAATTTCCTGCTTCTTTAGTTAAACACGGCCTTATTTGACAGGGGCGCTGTTTCACACATTGCACATTGGGCACACTAAGAGGTTTCCACATTTTTTAAAAGAAAACCTGTTCTTTAAAAGAGAACTTAGGGCGCTGCAAAAGCTGGTGTCTGTCAAGCTTGTACTACTTTTTATCCACTACTGTAAGCTCCCAGTGATAACATTTTTCAACTCGTGGGTTTCCTTGACAGCTTGCACTTGCCCCTGGCCACAGAGCAGTTTTACTATGTGACACCAGCACATGGCTGCATTTCTTGAGTCTGATCATCCTAGTTAGCTATTTTGCTTACACTATAAAAAGAACTGCCTTCACAGTTCAAATCGGTCAGTGATCTAATAGGTTATTTATAAATATGGCATCTTCACTGTCTCCTGCAGGGTACTTATAATGAAAGGCTCTTGACTTGCTGTCATTGCACTGCAGATATTGTGCTCCTGCTCTCTGCTGGAGTTGGATGTTCTCAGACACAGCAGATGCATGGGTGTCATGGTGTTTGTCCCATTTGTCACTCTTTCACCTGGTGCCTTGGGTTCAAGCACTGCAAATCTGCAGCAGGGGTGTTACTTAGCTGCTCGTGATCCACTTCCCCACCTCCATCTCCCATTCTATTTCCACAGTAGGCTGCTGTAAAGTCTTCCTGATAACTAGTACAAGTCGTTTATATATTACTGAGAAACAGACTTGCAAAAGGTAGTTTACTTGCACCTGTACAATGGACAGGATAGGGCTTTAGTTCTGTGCACAGCTCACCAGTGGGAGCAAACTCCCCTGATCACAAGGGAAAAAGCTACAGCATTTGCTCATGAGACGTGTTACATGAGAAGGGTATTACTGACCCTCCCAATGGCCCTTTTCAGAAGTGTACTTCAGCGCTGAACCTAGACGCTGTTCAGGTAGCCTCCAATTACTTTTCAATGTGAGCAAAGCAACTAGTCAGAACAAGAATTAAACATTCTTTAAAGATGCATTGTGCTACAAAATTGCAGTACTGTTGCAATGATGTTACATTTTCCTCTCCCTCAAGAGGTACACAAAGAAAATTGAATATAATCAATGGCACAGTGCAGAGGGCTGAACACGAATGTAGGGGGACTGATTAGACACAGTACATTTCTGCACCAATAACCTGAACAATTCTGTAACATTGTTGCAGAGGTTTGGTTTTGGTTGATAAATCCACAAATTTATTCAATATTGCTGGCACCTGCAGCTGACATATATTAGTCAATGTTACTCTTGATTTAAATTCATCTCCTGACCATGGCAGAAGGGGTTGGAACTAAATGACCTTAAGGTCCTTTCCAACCCTAACTATTCTATGATTCTACAATTATACAGCTCTGTTGAGCAGTGGTTTTCTGCAGCTCTGTTTTTTTAAACATTGAAGTTGTACTCATGTCAAGCTCATGATGAACAAAACATTTAGCATCTACATTGATGTAAGCAAAGGGTATACATGCATTTATCCTAAATTGGTTGTTTTGCTTACATTTTACCTTCCAATATGGATTTAAATTTTGTGGATGTTTTTTTCAGAAGTAGAAATCTCAAGAATATTTGGAAATTCAAATAGAAGGGTGCTTTTCTGTATACGTAACTCTGTGTGGAAGACAACTTCCTTCTGCAAGTAATAGAGGAGCCGACAAGGAGAGGTGCCATGCTTGACCTCGTGCTCACCAACAGGGAACGGCTGGTTGGAAATGTGACGCTCCAGGGCAGCCTTGGTTGCAGTGACCACGAGATGGTCGAATTCGAGATCCTCGGGACAGTAAGAAGAGCGTGCCACAAGCTCACTGCCCTGGACTTTAAGAGAGCAGACTTTGGCCTCCTCAGGAACCTGCTTAGTAAGGTTCCATGGGACACAGCCCTAGAGGGCAGGGGGGCCCAAGGCTCTTGGTTGATATTCAAGGATCACCTGCTCCAAGCTCAGGAGTGTTGCATCCCAACTAGAAGGAAGTGCAGCAGGAGGGCCAGGAGACCTCCTTGGATGGGTAAGGAGCTGCTCAGGAAAATTCAAAGGAAAAAAGAGGCTTATAGAAGGTGGAAGCAAGGACAGGCGGCCTGGGATGAATACAGGGATGTTGGCCGGAAAGCTAGGGACCAGGTGAGGAAGGTTAAGGCCCAGTTAGAATTGAACTTGGCTAGGGATCTTAAAGATAACAGGAAGGGATTCTATAGGTACATTGCAGAGAAAAGACAGACTAGGGACAACGTGGGCCCTCTCCGGAAGTTATCAGGAGAACTGGCTACCCTGGGGATTTGGAGAAGGCTGAGGTTCTTAGTGACTTCTTTGCCTCGTTCTTCACTGGCAAATGCTTTGACCACACCACCCAAGTCTTGGAAGGCAGATGCAGGGACTGAGAATGAAGACCTTGGGCCCACTGCAGGGGAGGATCTGGTTCAAGACCATCTTAAGAACCTGAATGTACACAAGTCCATGGGACCTGATGAAATCCATCCGTGGGTCCTGAAGGAGATGGCAAATGAAGTTGCTAAGCCACTGGCCATCATATTTGAAAAATCATGGCAGTCAAGTGAAGTTCCTGACAACTGGAAAAAGGGAAATATAACCCCCATTTTCAAGAAGGGGAAAACGGATGACCCGGGGAATTACAGATCCGTCAGTCTCACCTCTGTGCCTGGCAAACTCTTGGAGCAGATTCTCCTGGAAGGCATGCTAAGGCACATGAAAAACAAGGAGGTGGTTGGTGACAGCCAGCATGGCTTCACTAAAGGGAAATCCTGCTTGACCAATTTGGTGGCCTTCTATGATGGGGCTACAGAACTGATGGACAGAGGCAGAGCAGTTGACGTCATCTACCTGGACTTGTGCAAAGCGTTCGACACTGTCCCACACAACATCCTTGTCTCTGAATTGGAGAGACATCAATTTGATGGGTGGACCACTCGGTGGATAAAGAACTGGCTGGATGGCCGCACGCAAAGAGTTGTGGTCAATGGCTCGATGTCCGGCTGGAGACCAGTAACGAGTGGTGTCCCTCAGGGATCGATGTTGGGACCGGTCTTGTTCAACATCCTTGTCGGTGACATGGACAGTGGGATTGAGTGTGCCCTCACCTCAGCAAGTTTGCCGATGACACCAAGCTGTGTGGTTCGGGTGACACACTGGAGGGAAGGAATGCCATTCTGAGGCACCTCAACACGCTTGTGAGGTGGGCTGATGCCAACCTTATGAAGTTTAACCATGCCAAGTGCAAGGTCCTACACCTGGGTCGGAGCAATCCCAGGCACAGCTACAGGTCGGGCAGAGAAGAGATTCAGAGCAGCTCTGCGGAGAAGGACTTGGGGGTGTTGGTCAATGAAAAAACGAACATGAGCCAGCTTCAGTGTGCGCTCGCAGCCCAGAAAGCCAACTGTATCCTGGGCTGCATCAAAAGGAGCGTGACCAGCAGGTCGAAGGAGGTGATCCTGCCCCTCTACTCTGCTCTTGTGAGACCTCACTTGGAGTATTGTGTGCAGTTCTGGTGTCCTCAACATAAAAAGGACATGGAACTGTTGGAACAAGTCCAGAGGAGGCCACGAGGATGATGAGGGGACTGGAGCACCTCCCGTATGAAGATAGGCTGAGAAAGCTGGGGCTGTTCAGCCTGGAGAAGAGAAGGCTGCATGGAGACCTCATAGCAGCCTTCCAGTATCTGAAGGGGGCCTACAAGGATGCTGGGGATGGACTGTTCATCAGGGACTGTAGTGATAGGACAAGGAGTAACGGGTTAAAATTTAAACAGGGGAAGTTTACATTGGGTATAAGGAAGAAGCTCTTTACTGAGAGGGTGGTGAGGCACTGGAATGGGTTGCCCAGGGAAGTTGTGAATGCTCCATCCCTGGCAGTGTTCAAGACCAGGTTGGACAGAGCTTTGGGTGACATGGTTTAGTGAGAGGTGTCCCTGTCCATGGCAGGGGGGGTTAGAACTAGATGATCTTAAGGTCCTTTCCAACCCTAACTATTCTATGATTCTATTCTATGACACAAGATTCCCAGGAGCACACTGTGGTTCTGAATAGCAGATAAGCTTATTCAGGACATCCTGGACACTTCATTTACTCTTTTCAGACTTACACTTCTGCTAAAATTCTAGTAAACAGTGATTTTTCCATTAATATAGCCTACGATCTATTCTATGATTCTATGTTTCTAATTGACAGGTGAAGGAGGCACATAAAATATTATAAAATCCTTCCAAATATTTTAGAAAAATAATTTTCCAAATTTGAAAAGCCTGCAGGAATAGGTCAATGGGCTGTTGTTACAGAATGATTGTTGTGCTATCTGTTCTGCTACGGACTAGCACTTTCCTTGGAGGAGAGAACTTGGATGAAGGAATAAAGAACTGGGTGAAACTGACACTGGAAAACAAATTTTTACCATGCTGGAACTTTATTTTCTTCATTAATAGCTCCTTAATAGCAAGGATCAGCTACTTGAAATTTCATAACGGTAAAGGCCAGATTAAATGTAACATAATTTTTAATATTAAATTTATCCCTGTTTATACCATCCTTTTGCAGAATAAATTAAAAACCCTCACAGATCTCACCAAAGTGGTACTGTGAATTTATGAGGCAGTCTTGCTCTGTCATTGATATTTCATCCTTTAACTCTTAGAAAAAACAGTATATCTACTAACTACTATGTGTCCAATTCTATTCAGGTCACTGTATAAGAGCAAAAGGGGTTTTCAGCTGCTATTTCCCCTTGAATATTTGATTACTCCAGGTTCTTCTTCCCATACATAGAAAAACTCCACATCATAGTAACAAGAAACAGAGTAGACAAGGACTTTGACACCAATTTCTCAGCAACGAGTATGTGCAAGAGGTGATGACTAGAAAGAACTGTATTTCCAGTTCACTGCACAGGTAGTACAGGTATTCCTCAAGTAAAGAAAGATATGTGTTTAAAGCTTTCAATGATTTTAGTCTCATTGTTCTTACCTTTCTTTTGATGTCAATGAATTGAGAAAACATTAAGGACCAGTAGAATGACAATTCAACTATGTAGTAATAATGAAGGTCAGGCATCAGTGGCTGAAAGATGGAGATGAGAAAAGGTTAATAGAATCTAACTGACATTACAGACAGCTGAGGTCTATGTGGGACACGTTTAATCACAGGGGGATTACTGAATTATACATAAGCATCCTATGTAAGAAAAATGATGATGGTTGCCTCTTTCAAACTTTGATGCTCTGGAAAAATAAAGCTCCCCAACCTACCCTCCTTTTATATTTTAATCTTGACAGTATTATAATACTCTAATACCAAAAATTACAATGTTGTCCTTTAGCAACTTAGAACAAACTAAATTCTGAGTACTCCTAAGTCTGTTTTGAAAGATCACTTGAAACATCATGCTGTACATCAGTAATGTGGGTTTAAAGCTCAGCAAAAGAAATAATGCTGGTGCAGGTTAAAGTAATGCTATGAGCATATAATCACATCTGCTTATGATGAAAATGTTGGGCTTTAAAGAGGGCTCTAATACAAAATCCTGCTTTTAAATAATGTAACCTTTTTCTGTGAACATATTAAGATTTGGAAAGATGAAAATAAAATTATCCAGGCATCCAGTTTGATACACAACATGGTTACATGGATATTTAAAAGTAAAATAAAAATAACAAGACCCAGGAACTTGTGCACAACCAAAACCAACCTAAGGTAACTTTGAAGAAGGTAACTCGTGGCATGCATAAGCTGTTTAGCCCCCAGCCTCAGAGAGACAGTCCTAGGACCTTCTCTAATTTCTGTGTGATTGTGCCTCCCTGCTAGTCATGCCTTCCATCACAGTGTGAGAGGGGCACTGGCAAAAGAGAAGCTCCTGAGGGCATCTTCTAAGGGATTAAATGAACCATCTTCAGAACAGTTTGCACTGGCACAACCATGCACCAAATCAGGGCATGAGCTATTTCCACTGGTGAGAAGCAGTTCAGTTGCCTCTCTTGTTCCCATTCTCTTTTGCATACCAGTTCTTTTCAGCTGAAAACCAGCCTTTAGGTTCCTACCGAATGCTTTATGTGGGTTATTTAAATAGAGGCATATGCTTAAACTTTATAAAAAATGCGTACACTCAGAATCAACCTTTTAAAGCCATTTCTTGAGCCAATATAATAATTTTTCTGATTTAGTGAGGCTGACAATAAGGTTTTAACTAGATGTAGTTAAAAAAGGGAGGAGAGCTACCAATGAATAACTATTATAGCACGAGAACTCACTGGGGAACATTTCTAGTAAAACAATGAAGATTGTCAGCTGCTTTAGTAACAGTATCATTAGTATTTCTGAACCCATACATAATGGTAATGTAGGGGGATTCTAAAGACATAATGGTTTCCCTCCATGAAAGGGTCAGTGGTGAAAGGATTAAGTTTCATCCTGTATGCAGTATAACAGCTACAAGAACTATACTGGTTTTTCCCACTGAATCCGAGGCTTTACTAAAACTTCTAGCACTCTCAGAACATTTTTAAAAAATGACCATTCTGCCACTGTTGCAGATATCTGCTTTCATGGTTAGATTTCTCAGACCTGTTTTCAGATCCCATGTTTTATTTCAAAACAGGTGTGACAGCTAGATTCACCTTTCCGTCTTGAACTCAAGCAAGATGAAGAGTATTTAGCAATTTTATGAAATTACAGGTAACACATTGACACTAACATATTGACACAAAGCCCCCTCATGATAAAAGCAGAGCTCTGCAGAGATGTCGTATTTGGGTTTAGGTAGCACTGTAACTTTTACCTGATACGGATACCCGTTCCAGCACTGTCTGGTGTTCCAGAGCCATGGTGTCTGAGAGAGAAAGAGAAGAAAAGAAAAAAAAAAAAAAAAGGGTCAGTGCACACCATTTTGGGCAATGTAAATGTATACAATTAACACAAGTGAAGGACAAAACTATAGAAACAGCTTAAAATCTGCAATTTTTGATAGAGGCTATGAAAACGGAATACAACAAGGAGATCGCTCAAAGTTTCACAGCACGAATTAGAGCAACCTGCCTGTTCACAGAGATTTTTAGTTGGTGGCCCATGACCTTACTTTTGCAGGAGAGCAGGCTAAACATAATCAGCTTGTGCTTAGGTGGTCAGATCTCACATTTACTTCCTAATAGCACAGGAAATTTTTGCCTTAGACTGCTCAAACATTCTAAAGAATGTTCCTTGCATGTGCTGTTACATATAAGCATCCTACCGTATAGGATCCATCCTTCATCCCAGCCACATCAGTTTAAAATAGCAAATCATACCTTTTGCTTTCCTGGCTGAAGACATGACCATCCAGAGAGGATAGATCTTGCTATCACACAGAAGAGACTCTGATATCTTAGGGCAACATGGAAAGTTCCAGAGAGAAATTTACTTTAGTGCATCTACAGACTCTTGCACTGCAGAAAGCTGGGCAAACTAAAAGACTTGGGAACATGCAGCTCTGTTATGCTTCCTGTTTCTTTGCTGCTTGCACAAGATTTATTTGGTTATTTATCTTTCAATGCAGCAAAAGAGCCTTTTAAATCTTTCTTTGTAAGCAGGCTGTTTCTTTCAGAGTTCTTTATTTTTTACCTCTTCCTCTGTGCAACTAAAAGGACTCGAGACAGAAATTACCATATGGGCAAGCTCTTCTACCCAACATACTCAACCATTAAGTATTTCCATACTGGGTAATAAGAACATGACCAAACCACTAGCTACCAAGGAGCCACACTTCCCTTTTTGTGCATGAGCAGGAACAACTCCTTTCAGATATGTACGTCTTGCAAAGCACAGCTGCGTCACAGGTTCTGGCAGCATCTGTACTCTTTGAGAAGCATCTGTCTACAGTACAAGTACCCACCCACAGAGTATCTTGTTAGAAACATGAAAGAAAATTGTGGATTCAAGATCTTTATGCAACTCTTTTACATAACATTAACTGCTCTACATCCAGTATAAAGAGGGCAGAAAATCCTTAGTATGTCTCCTGGATAAAGGCACACATACCCTTACAGCATTATATACTTCCATTAGCTTACATTTTTTCAGATAAATCCTCATTGCATGAGGTATGGCCTTTTCTTGTTTTCACCATCAGGTGGAGCAGTTTAGCCCAGGCAAAACGAAGACAAACTCATGCAAAATACAATGGGTGAGCAAACCAAGTAAAATAAACACTAGGCAGAATGTTAAGCCCCAGGCTGAGAATCAGGCTAGGTAGGGAGAATTTGTACCATATCAAAAGCCAGGATAAATGCTACTCAAAACTATAGCCCAATTCCCAACCGATACTTAAATACTAATTGTGATGTGTCTTACAGAAGCTTGTTGTAGCCTTTGTTGGTTAACAGTGATGCGATATGACTACTAAAGGCTCTTCCTATTTCTTTTTTCAATTTTCCTTCACATGGAAAATATGATAAAATAGAACTTGTACATCCAATGCTCCTGAAATGGCAAGAAATAATTCTTAGAGTAACCTGAGTAGCATACCAGCATTTAAATGACAGACCTCCTACGCCTCTCACAGGGATGTTATAACAATGGTTAAAGTCCATCCAAACTTCTCCTCCTCTCTACTAGGAATAATTATTTAATGCAGACAATTATTTTTTTTCAGGTATCTCCACAGTAGTTACCATGCTAAGTGCGTTCCTCTCATTTCATGCAACAAAAAGGGTCTTTGGAAAGAGCGATAGCTCCTCTGCAAGTGTTACTAATATACAGAAGCTAAAATATTTCTGTCTGACAGCTGCCTACATTAGATCTATCCAAATATTATAGGATAATTCATAGTTTTAGCCAGGTTTGAAAAGCTGTAACTGTCTTTCATATCAGATTCAAAAAGAGGTAAGAGATGCTTCCTACCCAATTATTTTGCTACCTAAATTACAGGTGCTAGCAAAAAATGAATATTTTTCTCTTTCAAATATTATGACATTTTAAGCTTCTTCAGAGAGATGCCTGCTGCAGGAGCTGCAGATACAGAGGTTTATGTGTAATTAAAATGCTGAATGCTAAATAAAATAGGCCTCACTGGAGGAACCCATAACCACAAAGCCTGGAAGGATACCACAAACTGACAAACAATACAATACGTGCAATTAGGCCTCAAAGACAGAGAGAACATCTGCCTCTTCTGAGCCGCATAAGGCTTGGAAAGCCATGCTGCCTTCTCACACAAAATGCTTCTGGGTATCTGCTTGGAAATTTAATGGATCCTATGTGGGCAGCAGTGGTTAAGACAGCAGGACATCTATACCACCTTCTTACATCTCTCTCCTTCCCAGTTTCCCTCTCCTTGACTTGTCTTAGCATCTCTTGAGTTGACTCTAACAGCTGTAGCAGAAGGGGACTTTGGTTATGCTTGCCCTGCAGGGTTTTAAGAAAGAGGCAGAGAAAGAGCTTGGTTTAAATACAGCTTTCCCCTCTGACCTCTACAATGAACACAGTCCTAGACTGACCTAAGTTCTCCAGGTAGACCACAATTGTAGTTGAATCAGCAAGAATTGCTTAGTCCTCTGTGAACCTCCCAACTGCGGGATAGCCTGTGCAGGTTTCAGCAGGAAGGAGAGAATCCTAAAAAAGCCCACAGTCTGCAGAGTGAAACTGAAACACACTGAAGAAAGGTGGAATAATCAGAAAGCACGTAATACTGACATTCCCAGGGCTCAGCTGAGCCTGCATGTGCTCACAGGACACACTGACAAACTTCCTCACACCAAGCAAGCTCACTGTGAAGCAGAGCCCAGCTCTTCCTGACAAGTCCCATGATGGACAGAAAAGAAAAGGTCAGTGACTTGGCTTTGCAACAGATCCACTTTTGATGAACATAAAGTGTGATGTTTCCACTGTCTGTTGAATACCCAAATTTCCCCTTGTTCTTGGTACATGATCTCTTGAGGAAGGGGGAACCTGAGGGGACTGGAGAAGAGAGGAAATGGAAAAATCCTGATAACAAAAGTCATCCTTAAGCTGGAAACAGAATACTAAAAACTTCAGTTCCAATTATGTCAGGCACAAAGCACCAGCCCTACAATGCTAACACCCTCCCTTACAGAACATAAAGTAAAGATGGAAACTTAAGCTTTACCACACTTCGGTGCAGTGCTTAATAAGTGGAGTATCAACGACAGAGGAGGATGATAAACAGCTGTTGAATCTACTGTCATTTACAGTTATTAAGGAACAAATCTCTAGTATTTTTGGTTCCTTATAGGAATATCTGTCAAAAGTTCCATCAAACCTCTCTCCAACTCTGTGACTAAAGGAAGTAATTTTAAAGAACTCCTTCAGAAATAAAACTTCTCTTGAGACAAGGGAATGACTGAGGATTTGGAAAAACAAAAAAGCAAATTATCTGAGATGTCTGCACACTTAGCCAGAAGCCTCGGGTTGTTTTGCATCCGCTGTCCCATTCATTTATCTTTAGAGAAAGCTTCTAATTGGGCTCTGGCTTTCAGAAGCCCCAAAGCAATGAAAATCTGCCTGTCTTGCTCAAAGTGCTGCTAATAACCAAGCATGTGAAAGGTCAGTTTTGATACTAAATGGAGGGGGGGTGTGTGTAAAAAAAAGTAGTACAATATAAACCTGCCATTTGTGAACAGTTCCCTTACAGCTCATTTGGCTGAAAGGTGTTTTTATGTGTCCTTTATCCATGAGGAAATAGATGCACCTGATGAAGTATTATTATTTTAAAATAAGAAATTTTGGTTCATCATACAGTAATAAAAACAACGAATACTACTCCTCATCCTTATCTACCCAGCAGAACCCACTAAGTATAGGAAACACACAAAGGCCACAGGCTAGGTTCTCAAAGAAACGAACAAGAGTTGTGCATGTCATGAGCAAGCACTTTCCCATACTGTCAGCAAGCCAACCATCAGATGTGTGTATCAGGCATATCATGGATTTAAAGTGAATTCCACACCCATTTCATAGAATCAGCTTATGCCTGTAAATATAAATATATTACATATAGGTCACATAAATTCACAAAGTAACTGCTTTTGGGCAGCTGGAGTTAGTTCTACAGTTTGTGTCACTTCAGGTTGCTGTATCAGCAACTGAATCATTTTTCCTTGCATCCAGCACAACTAGAAATCCCAATATGCAAGTTACAACCACAAGCACTGGTGTTGCTTTGCCCTTAGAAGTGTGAGCCTACAGATAAATAAGAGGTGTGAAAAAAACTAACAAATACAGTGTTGCTGGCACTAATTTTTTCTTTCTGTAGTCCATAAGCTTGAAACAAGTAGCAAATTGAAGAACCACTCCAAGAAATACACCACTAAGCAAAACCCAGGTCTCCACAGAGCAGCTTCTGCCCTAGCAGTTTAGAGTATTAGAGAGAGCTGTTATGCATCTGATTTACTCCTGACCACACAGGCATGTTGTAACTCCCAAAGGGTTTCTTCCTAAATTCTCACATAAGTAACAAAAATATTCTGACTTGTCCAGCAGATAAACAAATACAATCTGCCTGCTGTTTTTATCAGAATACAGCATGTAAAAATGCAGGGACATCATGACAGAATCCCCACATCACACAAAAGCATATTTATGCTTACGTCCACATTTCAAACCAAAATGAGACAGCATCAGTCCAAAAATAGATTTTAAGTTGCTTTTGAAAATAGATTTTTGACCCTGTGAAACAAAAACAGCACAATACAGAAATCCTGAGCACTCACTGTGTATGTGCTCACTACTCTGCAATCTCAAAAGGCAGATACTATCTGTCTTCGTTAATACATTTGGATACAGCTTTACATAATTTGTCTCTCACAGCTACAAGTAATAATAAGTGGAACTGAAATTAGCACTATTAATTAAAGTCAAGATAACACATACTTTGAGCAAAGTTCTACCCACCTCATTTATTTTGGGCTGATATGGGCAAAGATATCTCTGCATTCATCAATCTAGAGCAGGTCCTTGCTCTTCATAGAAACAAGTGGTACAACTGAGGCCAGACTTCCTCTTGATTAGCATTTAATTGGCCCCCCAAATGCTGTGTGCAATTTGCTCTTATCCCTAGACCTAACATTCACTGTCTAATACATAAGTACAACGTAAGACATATGCAGTCTTTTCCTCAACAGCAGCTGCCTTCTCCCACTGCAGGCAGAACACCACCTCCTGCTCATGTGGACCAACACCTTACCATATTCTGAGCTTTACAGCTTATCATCTCCCTAAGAGTGCAATTGTAACAGCAGGTGAGGAAGAGACTACAACTTTTCTGTTGACTACAAAATATAGAAATACTTAACGCTTTCCACCTCTTTTCCACCTCAACTGAAAATTAAAGGCTTTTAGTAACCACACCAGCAGAAGGACAATCATTAATAATTGACATTTGGTTTGGGGTGTTGTGTTTTTGGTTTTCTTTTGTGGTTTTTTTTATTTATTTATTTTCTATGTGCTTAAATTAAATAGTATTGCAATGCTCACTTCCCCCCCCCCCCCAATTATGGCAAGGCATTATAGCAATTTTTTCTTTTACAATATATTAATCAGCATTCCTCTTGCACATCACTTGGCTGAACAAGCATTCGCTCAGAGGGGAATTACATAAATTGCTTGCTTGCTTCTTCCTTCTGCAACACCTGCACCCTCTTGGCATGGTATACTGAATGGCTGCTGACATTAGAGAGAGAGTCAGATTACCAGGCACAACAAAAAGCATCCTTCAGTAGTTTCGCATCTCAGAAGCTTTTATTCTAGTGTAAAAATAACTCCACCCATTAATGGCAAAATCAAGAGATTTTTCAATAAATTAATCTCTTAAATGCAAATTCCACAGTGGCTCTGAGTTTCCTCCACCATCTTCTTATTTGGCTCAGTGGGGATCAGTAGAAGTGTAGCCTACTGCAGTCTTTCTCTGTTAAGGTGAGTATATATCCATGAAAACATTTGTTTCTGCATATAATGTACAACCTAAAAAATCCAATTTTCTTCCTGACCACAGGAAAACTCCATGTTGTTTTACAAGTCACAGAAAATGATCTTTCCTTTTTCACAAGTAGCAATATTTTGCAGCATTCTTCTCTCCAGCAGAAAGAAAATTAAACTCTTCCTCATTTTCCTTGATTTTTAGAAGATTTATAAAGGAACAACAACAAAATTCTTAGGTGGCTTTTCAAAGTTTCAATCATCTTCCACTGAGTTTGACAGGCCTCCAAGGACTTGAGATTTATGATGTCTTGGAAACTTTTCCTGATTACCTAGAAATGTAGGGGTCTTTTCTTGTTATCTTCCAAAAAATTACCCTGGACAAGAAAGGATCTGAACCATGTTAACACCATCACTTGCTAGTGATGTATTTGTTTTGCTATTGCTTAAGTATTTCTCATACTAAAGTCTCACTGATGTAAAAAATACATCAGTTTCCAGTCTCTACTGGCCACTTGTGACAGGCATTTTGGGCACAACCCTAGCAGCAAAACAATGCCAACAACACAGTGTTCAGTTACCTACACATCAAAATTAAGTATATTTCCCTCTACCCACAAAAGTCACAAAAGTCTGACAAAACATCATGTTGATTTGCTGACAAAGAGAACTCAGCAAAATGACAAAATCCACGGCTACTATTTTGCATCAACTTCTGCTTATTCTTCCTTTCAGTGACTGGCAATTTGCTTTGTGGTTGCTTCTCACACCAAGAACAGCATTTTCATAAATTCTTCACAAACCCAAGCAGTCATTCCTATTTCTTGGCAAAGCTGGCAACAGAAGCGAAGACAATGTGACACATTGCTGATGAGCCTCCTGAGGTTCTCATCTCACATATTGTGACTAAGCAAGCTGTTACAAGTTTCTGCAGAACCGCTTTTTTCTCTAGAGCTTAGTGCTTTTTGTCTGCACAAACGAGGTGTTGGGGGGAAAATGCTTTTGCAATGAAGAACGCTCAGCCCTTCCTCTCAGCAATCTGCACTGCTGATTTCCAAACATAATTAAAAATGATACTTCTACTAATCGGAAACTATAAAATATACGGAAGGATGCATAAAAGGCCAAGATTAACAACAATCACTGGGAGATGCACTTGACATTTCAAATGCAAATATATGTGTGAGCACAAAAATATTCTTAGAAAAAATGTGAATTCAAGTTTCATTTATTTACATAAAATCATCTCCAGAAAGGCAGAGTGAGCTCCATGCACCACATATATTTAAAGTGAAAAGTGGATGTATGATGTACAGAGATCTCGTGTTTATGTCTTGTGCTGATAAATGTGTCATTTCAACTTTCCAATTGTGTGGAAAACGAAGATGGTAAAAGGAACAGATAATTCTAGAGAATCTGGAAATATCCTAATATTGAGGCATCACATGCAGTGAACAGAAGTGAAGAACATGTCATCTGGAGACGCTGGCAGTTTTAATGTCTCCTCCCTCTGCTCTGACCAGCCAACCACCAGTCCCTTTACCAGGCCCAGCCATCAAAATACTTGCTCTCATGCATGCACCCTTTTCCTCTGACACCTCCTCTGTTAGTTACTTTGTAGTAAGCAAAACTTCTGCCTGCATGTGTAATGGTAACATTTTCAAGGACTGTTTTGTCATGAGCAAGTTGGGCAGTCAGTGGTGCTATGATGGTTTAGAGCAGCTGAAGGTCCAGGTAAATATTCTAGAAGCCAGACTAGAGTTCACTGTTTCCCAGTGACACTACTCAGTGTATCATGCAGTTGCTCTATCTGCAGTGTAAGAAGAGTGCACAAAAAGTAGCAGACACATTCAGCCGAACCTGCTAACACTTTGGTGAAGCAAAGCAGTTGTCACCTTTACAGCTGCCTTATATTTTTTGATCGTAGAGCCAGACCACATCAATTAGCCTAGAATTTGCAGGTATTTATGAATTTATTTTATTTAAAAAGAAAACATGCAACTGCAGGTCTGGAATTAGTTTGTAGAGAAAGTGCTGAGGTTTACATTTGCAAACCATACCTTGGTAGGTGGGTGACTCCAATAAATATCATATGTTCAACAGACCATCAATAGGAGAAATGAGAAAGCCCAGAGAGGTGTAATGAGGTAACACTGAAAGGAAATACAATATGGAAAAAAAAAAAAATCTCACCAGTAATATATTTAACTGCCAAGTTTATTTTCCCTACTACTTTAAGGGTAATGTGAAGCAGCTTTTGGCTCAAAGCCCTTACAGTGTAAAAATACATATTGTTCTATAGGTTATACTAGCTTAAATACAGTTATTCTGCTCCAAGTCACTGCCTCAATAGTGAGTTCGACTAAATAATGGCAACTCAAAGCATCAGTCAGGTTATTAATAACCTGCTCTTATATCCAAACACATATTCTGCTTCAGGTTTAATTAGCTGTGGAAAATAGAACAGTTTCATTCATCTGAATAGCAAAACATGAAAAGCTCCTGGCAATAGAGTAGTACTGTGCTAAATACTTAGCTACAGGTATGAATGAACCACTTTCATTGCCTGATGAATTGGAATGATTTTTATCATAAAACTGCCCAAATATAAAGCCTTGGGAAGTATTTCTCCTAGATTTGCCATTTTTATATACAGGTCATTGAAAAATTTCTATCTTTCAGAAAGCTGGGTTACCAAGATGACGAACACTGTGCTTAAGTCAAAATTGGCAACCAGTCCACAGGGGGACCCAAGGTCTGGAGGCCCTTCCTTTACTGTCCTGAACAGCAGTGTAATGTACAAGTAGTTAGAGATGCTGGTATGGCTCAGTACCAACATAACTCTCCAAATTGATGACTACAGAGCATTTACTTATTACTCTGATGTTATTAAATACCCCCAGCTGGATCCCAAACAGACAAACTGAAATTCAATGCTAGATATATTTTTTAAATTAGTGCATTGCTTTTCCTCCCCCTACTTATGTAAAATTTGTCCCCATTGTCTACATTTGAAAGTCCCATTGCCATCAGTGTCCTACAGATGAATTAGGATATTTCAGTATTCTTCTTTTGCTTGTTTCTTTGAAAAACTCTCTGTTTCCTTTTAGCCACAAATAAATTCTGCCAGTCAGTTTAGCTTTGTCCTCTTTTGCCTGATCCAGTTATTATCTTAAGTTCCAACAGCTTACACAATAAATTATTTCCTATGCTGACAGGCCTTCTCTTACAAATCCTCATTGTCCAAAATGCATTCATTTTCCTTGTTGATGTACACTGAAGGGTTGGTGTAATTTAAAATTAAGTTTCTCCACTGACTTTGATCTTTCTCACAGCATGACTCACGATTTATATCTCAGGCATCCAAAGCACTCTATTAACCTCTCCTAAATGCCCTCAACAACTTTTATGCCCTTTTGAAGAGATATCTGAAAGAAATTCCTTTTCCCTTAGATGAAATCTAATTGTGGTCTTACTGGAAACCTTTCCCACTCATGATGCTTATTTAAAAATGTAATGTGACATTTCCCCTTTTCCACAACAGCATCCTTCAGGAGACTCTGGCACGAGAGTTCTTTCCTGTTTGCAACAATGAATTAGATATTGTTTTATTCAGCACCTAATGGTCAGCCCAACTATCACAGAAAGGAATGAGTATGATTCCATTTTAACATCCAAAATTAATTTAAGTTAACAATATTCATCACTTAGCAACTTGTCTTCTGATTTAAAAAAAAAAAAAAAAAAAAGTTATAAAAAAAACGGAGAGTCCAAATCCATTTTAAAGCAAGTCAATCTGCTAAAGACAGGCTTCATTTCCTCCCTAAGTGGAATACATATCCCATTATTCCTCACTTAATAGCACAGTAAGGTATCAAATATCAGCATTGCGTTAAAAGGGCTCCAGTGTGGCCTCTGACATTCTTCATTTAAATGAGAGTATTTATCCAGTATTGGGCAGATAAGCTCACTGAACAAATGTAATTACAAGGTTTCAGTAACAGACAATATAAGAACCTTTCAGGTGTAATATGGGAAGGAAACATCACAACAGGTGCAGTCTGGACTAGAAGAAGTGCCCAACTGAATGCCTGCTTCCAGTAAATCAAGAATGAAGGAGATAGAGGGCACCAGAACAGGCTCTGGATGCAAACTTCTCGCTTCAAGCTCTTGCCATGTTGTTTCCTAGAGTCACTTCTCGTCTAAACCAAGGTGGTAGGTATTTCACAAACTCATGCTTTGGTATCTCAGCATTAAAACCAGAAAAATTCAGCCTGGTTTAAGTAGTCAAGAATCAGACAGTCAGACATATTCCAAACAGCAGTATAAATATTTCCAGGATGCTGTGTTTCTTGCACTATTCTGTTCTGCAAAACATACAGAAGCATTAGTTATATGCAGCAGGTGCAGCAAGAGGAAACGATAAATTTTTAATTTCTCAATCCAATGCCAACTAAGGAAGTAATATAAGCTTGTTTGAAAGCACAGTCAGGGATCTTCTCTATTAGCAGCTTCATTCCACTGCAGACCTCACAGTATCATGACTTGATGTGCACAGTAACCACAAATGCAGCACAACTTCCCAAGTAAGTGTAACAGTTGAACTGTCAACTGCAAAAATTATCATCAAGCTTGAAAGAATCAATTTCAGCAATATCTATACAGAATCAGTGACTTTAGGAAAAGAAAACTATTTACGGTTATGCTCTGCTTTAATACCCAAACAGCTCTTTGCAGATACAGTCACCTTTGCTGCAACTCAACTGATCTCTCATGAAACTGGCAGGGTGACTTCAAAAGCATTCTTAAAAATCATGCTCAATAAAACATTGCAACCAGCATGAGGCTTTTTTTGAAAAGGCCATGTGTATCTCCTGTCGTATGACTACAGTGAAGAGTCACCAGACAACTGAGAAAGACCAGTTGGCTTCAAAGCAGCCACATCCTGGCTTGCTTTCCCTGCACCTCCAGAGCTGCTCTGTCACAACCCCAGCTGCCCTCTGTCTTATTGAACCACAAGGTGACAGAGTAGATACCAGTAAGGGAGGCAGAACCCCCACCCTTGTCCTCACTAGCACTTTGGAAATTGCAGTGTACAAAGACAAAGCTCCTTATTTATTCTCTTCATGTTTTAGAGAACTGACAGGAACAAATAACTTCCAGAAAGATGAAAGATCCTGATGGAAGTCTAATGGACCACGATTGACCCAAGAACTAAATCAAGGTCATAGCTATCTTTTTCTTTGGGAAAACGTGTTGATACTGGATAAAACGATCACTGTAAAAAGATATCAACAAGCAAGGAATGAAAGAAAGCAGCCTTTCTGTAGTCCACAGGAATATACCTAACTTGCAGACTTACAGAATTCACAAATCCACTCCCCAAATTAATAAAGCCAGTTTTAAGAAGTGGGGAAAAGCAGTGTAGTGATCTGACAAGGAAAGATGAAAGTAGGAAATATTGACATACGAGGTAGCTGAGGAGTATATAAGAAAGGAAGGACTATATAACATTATGTACAACTTAGTTTCTTCCTAGAACAGTCCACTCCCAGTGCCCAACAAGCCCTGAACTGTACAAAAAAAGAAGAACTGACCACAGGGAAACTGGCCACTATGACAAATCAGCCTTTCCAAGGAAACTGCAAGGATAAAGCTGTATCTCCTCCCAGCTACACATCTTGAGATAATCCATGATGTTTCCATGGGCTTTCTTGGCATAGAGACATCAGAAAACAAATGCTGTACAGCAGGTAGAAAACTATCAGTGATCTCTCTTATGTTGGGCTTTCCAAGGTCAGGTCATTCTTTGCAAGGCTACATAAACCAGGGCAGGAAAACAGACAAACAAGTAACCAACCAAACCTGTACCTTCTCACTGCTCCATGGACATACAACTTAGCTCTTAGAAGAACAATTAAGAAAAAACAGCACCAGTGTCAAAATGGACTCACATAAAGCTGTGAAACTAGAACCTTCCTTGTTTATCAGACAAAGTAATTTGTGACTGAATTAAGCTACCTTACTGAGTCAGCG
The DNA here is from genome assembly GCF_963264785.1 of Psittacula echo. Taxonomy (NCBI): domain Eukaryota; kingdom Metazoa; phylum Chordata; class Aves; order Psittaciformes; family Psittacidae; genus Psittacula; species Psittacula echo. The sequence goes on along the minus strand of NC_137743.1, from coordinate 65,244,753 downwards.
TAGGAAAGCATTTATAATGTATGCCAAGCATCCCACAAGCCCGCTGAGACCCTATATGGCTGAGAAAGAAACAGGTGAAGAGAGTACAATGAATATATGTCTTTCACAATAGAGATAACATATACTTGCTCTTTAAAATTGTTAAAGTGACTCAATTTTACTGTAATTTTCCAACAATGTAAATAACTTTGGAATAACACCAGCAGTGTGTGGTTTTCATCCACTTGTCTTTCTAAGTAAGGTTTCTATTTAAAGGAAAGAAGATTAAATAACATAAACGCACACAGAAGTGCTGTAGCAATTTTAAACTAATAGCAACTCCTCAATTTCCAGTAACTTTCCAGGAGCATCTGAGCTGCAACACTACTTTGGACAAAACTAAGAGCCCACCACCTCTTGGAGGTCCTTCAGAACATCTTACTATGACTAACCAGAGCAAACAGAGTGACAGCAGTTGCATTTTAATTAGGTCCTGAACCTGACTAAAACAAACCATCAGCAACTTATCAGCTTAGTGACCAGAAACTGAGACACACATTTCAGTTAATGATGATGTGTATACTACTGTTTCTGATTTTTTTTTTATTTAACAGCTAAAATAAATTGAGGTGTATTTGATGACATCTGAACATATGATCACAACCAGAACAGACCTTCAGTGAAGAAAACTGAAGACGTATTACAGTATCACAGTATCACAGTATGTTAGAGATTGGAAGGGACCTCAAAAGATCATCTAGTCCAATCCCCCTGCCAGAGCAGGAACACCTAGATAAGGTTACATAGGAATGTGTCCAGGCGGGTTTTGAATGTCTCCAGAGAAGGAGACTCCACAACCCCCCTGGGCAGCCTGTTCCAGTGTTCTGTCACCCTCACTGAGAAGAAGTTTCTTCTCAAGTTTAAGTGGAACCTCTTGTGTTCCAGTTTGTACCCATTACCCCTTGTCCTATCATTGTTTGCCATTGAGAAGAGCCTGGCTCCATCCTCATGACACTCCCCCTTTATATATTTATATACACTAATAAGGTCCTCCGGCAGTCTCCTCTTCTCCAAACTATAGAGACCCAGCTCCCTCAGCCTTTCCTCATAAGGGAGATGCTCCACTCCCTTAATCATCTTAGTTGCCCTGCGCTGGACTCTCTCCAGCAGGTCCCTGTCCTTCTTGAACTGAGGGGACCAGAACTGGACACAATATTCCAGATGCGGTCTCACCAGGGCAGAGTAGAGGGGAAGGAGGACCTCTCTCGACCTGCTGACCATCCCCCTTCTAATACACCCCAGGATGCCATTGGCCTTCTTGGCCACAAGGGCACAGTGTTGGCTCATGGTCATCCTGCCATCCACTAGGACCCCCAGGTCCCTCTCCCCTACACTACTCTCTAACAGGTATTAGTGAAAGAGATGCAAGACACAGCATACAGCAAAGCTATTAAACAGTTGAACACCAAAGTAGCTGCAAAATTGACAGAAAGAGAAATAGCAGGAAAACTCCAAAACAAGAATGGCAAATGCGACTCCATTTTAGGTAAACATCCCATTGTTCCTGTATCCAAGTCTTATTCCCCAAAGGGATATGAACTCACAATCTTGAGATGCCTGTTTCCTCAAATACAACAATTCTTTGAAGTTGCTATGCATATCTATAACTATTTACTTCCTACAAGATTAACAATCTCAATAATCAAGAGATAGAGATGAAGTGTAACACAGAAAGGATGTCAAAACCCAGTCACCACACAACGGAGTAAGAAGGTTTTTTTGTATTTCAAATGAATGTGGTTTGACTTTAGGCTCTAAAATTCTTGACTATAATCCAAAATGGCATTTGCAAATGCTATACTGCTCTCCCAGGGCTGTAACATCTGCATGTATCATTGTTGCTATTTTATTCCAAAAAGAGGCAAAAAACATGCCAACTCAGCTGAGCAGCAGAACAAAGCACCCTCATTCACAAAAAAGTGTTAGGAAACCAGGTTCTCTCCAAGTGCACATAGAAAACTGTAGGCCACTAACAGAACATCTTCTGCTGTCACACAGTAATTGGCTAGCTCAGCGGTTAGTGCACACACAAGGATAAGCACTCAATTTTCTTCTTCTGAAACATTCTATAGTTTCAAGAAAGAGGAACTTTCATAACAACATAAGTGGAGCTCTGCCTCTCTGGGGTTTTTTTCCTCCTTACTACACTACTATTTTTCTAGGTGCCTTCCATACATTTATGCTACTTGAGTAGGTTTTTGGAGTCAAATTTACACTTCAGTATGGTTTTCCTATTGTTTTGCAATCTATCTGCATCACCAGCAGTTGCAATTGCATGGCAGACAGTTCTGTTATATAGAATGACTCCTTAGGAAGGGAGATGCAGAACTGACATTCCATCAGCCACATACATACAGTAAGTGTTGTTGCACCTGGCATTTTTTTAAACATAGCCACAGCATCCTCATATCATCAGTCTTACTTCAACTCTAAATTTGAAAACGAGCAAGTCACAAGTTATTTGTTTATCCAAGCAGATGGTCCTTTTCCCAGTAGAATACCTACACTCAGTTTTAGGTTCCTAAGTCTCAATTTAGTCTTCAGAAGACTCTCAATGCAGGGAATTCATGCTCTTTCTTTCTTCTGTGAATTCGTAATTCTCATGGGCAATTAAAGGAAAGAAACTGAATGTGAAAAGCCACCATATGTCACCTGGAAGTTTTTCTTCCAGATGTTTGTAAGGGTTTTTTATTCTACAGCATTATACAGATACTGCTCAGCACCAAGGATCAACAAGCAAGCAACAATCCAATCCTGAAATTCTCACTCTGTTTCTTTATCACTGAAGCAAATGCTATTTTTTTTTCCATTTAATGAGAGTACAATCAGACCATTAACTCTTAATGATCCAAGCCATTACTAATTTAATTGCAAATATTACTAAAGGAAACAAAAACCTTATCTTGTTCCTCTGTTAGTGATAAGCAAAACAGTAAGTTTAATGTCACTGGACTTAATGTTTCATTGGCATTAATACTGGTGTGGTGTTCTGCAAGGAAGTGTTTTGTAGATATGCAAATTAAATAAATGGAAGTGCTGAAAAATCTCAGCTGCAGTCAGAAAGGGGAAGAATTTGCATATACATGATCAGAATGGAAATATAATTGGTCAGTTGTCTTTTACACTTCAAATATTAGATATTTACAAAGATACAAAGAATCCTGCAGCATATTTATTATCATGATAAAGACTTAGGGCCATATCATATTTTCATAATCATATTTCACAGTGATGATGGCACTTGAGGCCAAAGACCTCTGTATAAGAGTCCATGTTACTACACCCTAGACTGATTTGGACACAGGTCTTCTAAGCCACTAACTAGCGCTATCTTGTCACGCATTACCTACGAAGATGAAAATTTTCCCAACACTACTAGGGCTTTGGTACACAACACCTTCCGCCCCCCCAAATTCTAGTTTGATAGACAATGATTTCTTATCACTGTCTTTACTGTTAGGCTAACAAAAGAGTAAATATAGAACTTGTAAGTTCTACATTTAAGATCCCCTAACTCTAGGCTTTTACAGTTTTTATCTTGTATGGATATATATCTATACATCTCATGGAATAAATTAAATTCACCTTTTTCACCACTTAATGTAACAATAAGAACCATAGAAATAAGTAAAACTAAAAGCAAACCCCACACTTTGTTTTTATACCTATAAATGACAAGTAAAGTGTGAAACACAGAAATAAAAAGAAGAAAATAAATCAAAGTAAACATTTACTCTGGAGAGAGTCTCTGGGTGTTCTAAAAGGAATATAAACCTATTTCTATTTGGGCTTCATTTCAGATGAAGCATTGAAGCACTTAGGTGAAAGGACTAGCTTTGTTCCATGTTACCAAAAAGTTGTGAGGCTTGACCTAACATCTCTTTTAGAAGCTTGAAAATCAAGACAGGATGGTCATATTTGCTATTTTGCCAAGAATGGGGACAATAGGAGCAGATGGGAAGGTGAATGCTTTGCATTAAAGAATTTTGTGGGCCACTTACTCTTTAGCCCCCATTCATTTAAAAATCATTTAAATCTGGTGTGGAAAGCAGTGAGTAATGGAGTTGGCAGTGAGTAATGAAAGCGTCATCTTCTCTTTGAAAGTTGTGTTTCAGTCTGTTTCTTCACATAGAAGAATATTCATGATCAAATCTGCCCTTGAAAATGGTAATATTTGAGGTGAAAAATTAACTGGTTTGAACTCTAACCTACATTTACATCAATTAACTCTTCTCACAAGGTATCAGAAACAACAGAGATGATTTCAAATCCTAATTATGATTACCTATTTCGCCCCCTCAGTGCATTAGCCACCATACTGCAGGGCATGTCCTGAAACACACATTGCTATGGGGTGCTGCAGTGGACTGACAAACCCATCAATCTCCCAGAATCTGTTTTCGTTACCTAAGAAAGTTAACAGATCATTTTCATCTAACTGAAAGTTCTGGTTTGGAAAAAGAGACAAACATACATTTCACTTCAAAAATGAGAGATTCTTGTGAAGCAGAATCAAAGATGAGCAGAACTCATCCCATTATTACACCACGTGGTAATATGCCTGAGATAGCTACAGTTGAAATTGTTACATTAGAGAGGATTTGAAAAAGCAGGAATTAAGAATTTATACAGAACATTTCAAAAGAAACCAAGACTAAGGAAACAATTTAATATTTGAGATGCTTTAACATTGACATGTCATTAATTACTTCATTGTAAGAGACAATGACAGCAAACCCCCTATAAAATTAAACCAGCTATGTAACAGTCATTTACTTATTTTGATGCAAAGGAGAAAAAAAAATGCTGACAGCTGGGGAAGGCAGAAATGTCTAATACAATAATTAAATACGAATGACTATGGAAAAAAATTTACTGAAATCTGTCAGTTTCTTATACATACATATTAAGATGCAATTTGTAAGTGATGCAATGGTTTGGCTGAGTATCTGGAAGCCTGTGAGCTATTTCTCTATGTGTGCTCCGTTTTTGAGTAAGAGAGCAACTGTCTTGCCTTCCCTACTCTCTTACCAGACTTAGTTCCCTCTTGGAAGAGAGTAATTCTTGGAAGAAACATATATTTCCTTGATACTACAAAAGTTTGTAAGACATACCAACGACACAGCTGCACCCTGCAGTTAAAAATCACCTCTTGACTGAAGGTGGTGGACACTAATGGTAGAAGTTTCACTTTTACTGTTTCTTTGGGCTCAAGAAACAATCAAAGCAGCTGGATATGGTGTATGCCATCAACAGTACATTTTATAAGAAAGAAATTAATTCTTACAATGTCACTTCATGAGTGACATGATGTCACAACAAAGACCAAGTTGACAACATACACCCATTTGAGTTAGGGGGCACTGAGGACAAGACCAGTGCAAACTCCATAAAGGCCTGCTGCCTCGAGAGTTCAGTGGTGGAGTTGCCAGGATGCGGGAGAGAGTGTGTGAAGCAGCTGTTACGATTCAGAGGCTGTGGGAAGCAGATGTCCCTATGGATAGAGGATTATTTGAGCATTTTACATTGATAAAAACCATCATATGCAATGTCAGTGATCATGATTCCATGGCCTACAACTACAGCCACATGCAGGACACCCTATTGCCAATCTTCTGCCTTCCCAACTTAAAGGATTTTCAGGAGTTCATGGTGAACTTTAGTGAGCAAATGGCCCAATCTAAGTGTCCTGCAGACACCATTAATATAAAAATTTATTTAAAACATATAGATTGACAGATTCTGTTGCAACAGAGCAAACTTTGAAGACAAAGCTTTATGTCAGGCACTTCTCTCTGTGAATTGAGATTGTTTTTGAAAACACATTTCAACAAAAGTAAGATTTTTTTTTTTGTTACTTTATGAGTCAACAGCATATATCTGTCACTGGGAAAAAAGACAAAACCAAGAGAACAGTTTGATAAAGAGATACAGCTTTCAGTGAGAAGAAAGTTTTTAAATCTCCAGCAATGTACTCAGCAACTATAGCATGGCAAAAGAATTGATAGATCACATCACGTGCAGTGTTACTACAAAGACTTACAGGATGCTTTAGTGAGTGCAGAAATTTCTTTATCTAGATCAGCCATTAACTGCTGCCATGGATGGTAATAAAGACAAGTTTGCCACGGCATTTTAGAGAAAGCTATGATTGCTCTGAATGACAGCTTTATTAGCTTTCATATGCTTGTATACGAAAGTGAAAATCAAAGCTGAAATATCTCCTTGCAAGATGTTCTAGCCAGGTGAATGTAAAACTTTACTGCAGTTAGTTACTACCATTCTAAAAATAAATTAACGTTGGTATGTATGCCATGCTGACAGTATCACAATTCAAGAACTAAAAGAGAGTTGATAAATCTGCTAACTAATTACTGCTTATTAAGCTTGGGTGCATCTTCCCAAAAAGCTAGATAAGCTTGTCAAAATCTATAAAGCCATGAAGACCTAATGATATCCTTTGCATTCGAATGATGGCTTGCCAGAGTATCCTGACTAGATCTTGCGTGGGCAGTTAGATGGGAACAAGGAAACATAGACACCCACACTTCTGATACTGCAGTGATGCAGTAATATTGCTTTACGCAGCAAATAGGGAAGGTGACAGTAGAAGATAAAGGAGCAATTATTTATGTGCTGTGGGCATTACGAGAAAGGTGTTTTGAGAAAGAACCCAAAAGGTGAAATTCATCTCTAGGCAAAGGGCCAGCACAAAGCAAAGGACCGCAAAACTAACTCAAAGTGATGATTAAGTAATTTATGGGCCCCATGCCAGTCCTGTAGGTAAAGCTAAATTTCATCCTTAAATTAAGGAAAGAACATTTAAGAGCTCCAAATGAAAACAAGGTACCTATCAGGTTAGGAATATATGCAGCAAAGCAAAGGAATGGCAGGTTGCAAGGAGACTAGGTCAAGTTGGGGGGGAAAGACAATAATATAGAAGTCAGAGTATTTTGTTGCCTGCCAATTCAAGAACCAACAAAGAAACTATAAAAGAGGCAATGCATTCAGCGTAGTGTTTTAGGAAGAGCCTTTTGTACTACTGAGTTGGTTCACTTTTCTAAAAGCAGTACCTCATAAGAGTAGAAGTCATGAGACCAACTAATAAGGAGCACTTCCCACTCAAGATGGCAAAATGAGGTTTCTTAAATCAGGCATCTTAATTAACCAGAAATGGACAAACCAACCAACATCCAGTGATTCTGTCAATTTGAATAGCACCAAAAAGCAGTTTCTCTTGAAAAAACATACTTTTATGGATGTTTGAAAGACATACTGCATCAAAATATCTTATCCAACAATCCAATGTATCAACTAAGCATTAGTTTAGGTTTTAAAAGCCAACGTGAATGTTTCCAATGTGGTGCTATGCTGGTGGCATATTCCATTCTTCAAAACAGGTACATCTGTAGTATTTACTCTTTCTCACCCTCTCCAGTAAGGCAGCATATGTTGCTGTGATAGTGCTGGGACAGCCATTGCATCTCGGCTGACGTGCCATGCTTATCAGTCTTCTGGACTAGGTATATTAGGGATGGTCTTAAGCAGAACTTTTATTTGAAAGGATGCAAATTTCTGCTGTAGCATTAGCACAGCATGACACCACTGACATTCTGTCCAGGCAAAACAGCTTTTTGAAGGAAAGATCTTTCTATCAAATTTGTAAGAAAATTTATTATGTTTAACTTCTTTTCCCATGAGCTTCCTAAGGAAGCGATTAAGTGTTTCTTTGAAATTATTTCATTAAGAAGACCAAGACAAACTAAAAAGCATTATTCACTTTGGTACTGTAGTGAAGTTCTGAAAGAAGTGACTCCTCCAGATTCTGGGGTCTAGATTTTATTCCTTGCAAACCCAGATTTCCCCCCGCAAGTGGATGCAGCAAAATCTTTGGTTTTTGATGAACAGCAAAAAGCCTGCACTTTCTCTTAGTTACACAATGTTGCTAGGAAGACGGTGTAAATACAAATACAATCACAATCATAATTTTGTTGATTTGCATACATTCCATGTGACCTGAGTATACAAAGCAGAACACTGGAATAATGACAATAGCATAAAATGCTGCCAGACTCATTTGCAACACTGTGTAAAAATGAGTAATTAACAATGCATACACAATTACATTATGGACAAGTTCTTTCTGTAAAAATTAAACATACTGGAAGTTAAAATTTCATCAAAATTACACAGCTGGTCCTTGTTAAGCAAGTAACAATATAGGTATACCTTGTTCAAGCAACCATGCTATATCAGCCAGCCCTCCTCAAGCTTCAGCTGAACTGGGAGGAAGACACCCTGCACTTTGCATGTAAGCTCAGCTTTTAGAAACAGCTCACAATGGTTTGCAATGAAGCATGCATTTACTGTATTCTTCTTCATCTTTAGAAATGCTGGTATTCAGAGTTTTTCCTAGAACAGACGTTTTCTTTGTGTTGAGAGAGATTTGCTTTTTTAATCATAAGTATGCTTTGTAGTGGTGATTTTGTGATACTTGCTAATGTATCAATGGTGATTATTTGTGGTAATCTGTAATAAAGTAAAGAAATTCAGAAGACAAAGCCTCAGTGTCCTTGTGTATTACAGAACCCTATGAACTCACAGTCATGCTCTCAATATACCCGCAGGCCGACAATTTAGGTTGTGACAATTGCTTATGAAAACTATTCTCATATTTCCTACCACAGACATGGATAGAACCAAAGGCAGAAAACAGAGTATCATGACCATACGGCACGTTAATGGATGAAGCACACACAAATTGTAAATGTTCAAGAAGGCAGTGAGAGGTTGCACATTACGTATTGCCTGGTCTGTTTAGAGGACTGGTGCACACACTTCCTCTGAGCCCTGTACTCCTGAGACCTCAGATGAAGTCAGGTCAATGGAGCAGTTTGCCTTAGTCGATGAGGAATGGGTTAGGGACCAGTTGAGCAATCTGGACATCCATAAATCCATGGGTCCAGATGGGATGCACCCACGGGTGCTGAGGGAACTGGCGGAACTCATTGCTAGACCACTCTCCATTATCTTTACCAAGTCTTGGGAAACGGGAGAGGTGCCTGAGGACTGGAGGAAAGCAAATGTCACTCCAGTCTTCAAAAAGGGCAAGAAGGAGGACCCAGGTAACTATAGACCCGTCAGCCTCACCTCCATCCCTGGGAAAGTGATGGAACACCTTATCCTTGATGCCATCTTAAGGCATATCAAGGATAAGAGGGTTATGAGGGGCAGTCAACATGGCTTTACCAAGGGGAAGTCATGCTTGACCAACCTCATAGCCTTTTATGAGGAAATAACACGGTGGATGGATGATGGCAGGGCAGTGGATGTGGTCTACCTTGACTTCAGCAAAGCATTTGACACAGTCTCCCACAGCATCCTCATAGCTAAACTGAGGAAGTGTGGTCTGGATGATCAGGTAGTGAGGTGGACTGCGAACTGGCTGAAGGAGAGAAGCCAGAGAGTTGTAGTCTATGGGGCGGAGTCTAGTTGGAGGCCTGTATCTAGTGGGGTGCCTCAGGGGTCAGTGCTGGGGCCAGTATTATTTAATATATTCATCAATGATTTAGATGAGGGAATTGAGTGTACTGTCAGCAAGTTTGCTGATGACACTAAGCTGGGAGGAGTGGCTGACACGCCAGAAGGCTGTGCTGCCATCCAGCGGGACCTGGACAGGCTGGAGAGTTGGGCAGGGAGAAACTTGATGAAATATAACAAGGGAAAGTGTAGAGTCCTGCATCTGGGCAGGAACAACCCCAGGTTCCAGTACAGGTTGGGGAACGACCTGTTAGAGAGCAGTGTAGGGGAGAGGGACCTGGGGGTCCTAGTGGACGGCAGGATGACCATGAGCCAACACTGTGCCCTTGTGGCCAAGAAGGCCAATGGCATCCTGGGGTGTATTAGAAGGGGGATGGTCAGTAGGTCGAGAGAGGTCCTCCTTCCCCTCTACTCTGCCCTGGTGAGACCGCATCTGGAATATTGTGTCCAGTTCTGGGCCCCTCAGTTCAAGAAGGACAGGGACCTGCTGGAGAGAGTCCAGCGCAGGGCAACTAAGATGATTAAGGGAGTGGAGCATCTCCCTTATGAGGAAAGGCTGAGGGAGCTGGGTCTCTATAGTTTGGAGAAGAGGAGACTGAGGGGTGACCTTATTAGTGTATATAAATATATAAAGGGGGAGTGTCACAAGGATGGAGCCAGGGTCTTCTCAGTGGCAAACAATGATAGGACAAGGGGTAATGGGTACAAACTGGAACAGAAGAGGTTCCACTTAAACTTGAGAAGAAACTTCTTCTCAGTGAGGGTGACGGAACACTGGAACAGGCTGCCCAGGGGGGTTGTGGAGTCTCCTTCTCTGGAGACACTCAAAACCCGCCTGGACACATTCCTGTGTAACCTCATCTAGGTGTTCCTGCTCCGGCAGGGGGATTGGACTAGATGATCTTTTGAGGTCCCTTCCAATCTCTAACATACTGTGATACTGTGATACTGCTGCTAAATAGCTGAGAAGGCTCTGATGTGCCCTTTCTGGACTGGCATATCATCATTCCTACTGGCACCAACTTGCCAGGCACTTGGGACAGCCTCATTAATTACAATCATAGAAATGCTGAGGATTTTTTTAATACCGTTTTTACTTACAAAGTACCAGAAACATTCAGGATCCATTTTCTGTGTCCATTTCATGTCCAAAATGAAGATTGTAAGATTACGTGAACACACTGAGACCACACATTCCCCCTAATTTCACCTCTCAGAATTATTCAAATACGGCCTCACTTGCACAAAAGCTCGGAAAACTAGTCACACTGTAAAAAATAATTTGCACCATAAATACATATTACCACCTGTGGCAGGGTTAACAGACTTACGCCAGGGTGTTTAGAAGCTATCAACACCCTTCTCTGCTTATATCACCAGAAACACAGCATTGATGGGAAACTCCTTGGAAACTTCTTTCCACAGTATGTCAGATAAAGAACAGGCAAATAAAAAGCACTTTCTAAAACATTAATGGATTTTGGTTTTTAATGAAAAGGAACCTCTGCCACAGGCATTTAAAAAAGGATGATACAGAAATTGAGATTAATATTGTGGTAAACCTTACTGCCAACTTAATGCTCATAATTAAAAGTAATAAACTAACCTAGGCATGTTGCTACACCAATTGTGGGAGTTTTTACCCCATTAAGTATTGATAAGAACTTACATTCTTTACCAATGCCAGTAGCAATTCATTTTACAAATGCAAATTAAATTTAATTTTTTATTGTTTGTGAACATGAGTTTTATGTTTGTGCTTTATGTTATACTTATATGCAAGTCTTGAAACAAATTTGTGATGTGTTATGAAAGCATAGTAATATAAAGGCCTACCTTTTTCAGGAACCGTACTCCATAGGTAAATATATAGAGGTAAAATGTAAATCTCCACCTGCAAAAGATACAAGAGATTAACTGTAAGACACAGGTTTACATATTTTACAGTTCAACATATGATTTCTTATAGCACTGCCAAACCACTACACCCTGTTCACATCAACAGAAGCTGAAGCAAAATTTTGGTCTGGTCTTCTACAACTTGTTATCAAGCACTGTGCTCATCTGCCTGCTTTACCCACCCTCCCACCAGCCTTCTGAAAATAGTGTCTAATTTCACCTAAATGTGACAGGAAAAAACAAAATTTCAAGGACAATTAATCTTTTAAGTTTCATGAAAACTAGCAGGGCAGTGGAGGAGAGAGGACAATTCTCATGCCTGCTGCAGGGAAGTTCACTTGTTACTAGGCACCATGACAATGATAATAAGAAATTTTATTAAGCCTTGAATAGGTGACTTCAGCATGCTGCACATCAAATACAGACTTGAGAAAAAGCATCATCCACAATGACCTGGAAATTCACTTAGCAGATTCCAGCACATGGTTTTAGGGAGAGCATTTTTGTCAACAGATAGGATGGATACAGGCATATATCCACAATTTACATCCACTTCCAAAGAATTTCCTTAATAAAGATGATTCCACATTTCTCCAAGTACACATTAAATAATTGTTAGGCTTCTAGCTTTTCTTTTCAGATAGAGGCAAATTAGAAGCTAGGATCAAGATACCATGGAAAGTAAGAGAGAAACCAGCAGGAGATTTAATACACAATCATCCTCTCCTCTTCCTCTACGTCCTTCTCCCTTTCCCAGGAAAAAATGGCATACAGAGCATCTCCCTATCTTTTGGACTCATTACTTGCTTAGGAAAGAAGAATCAATGGAAGTATGAGGAAATAAAATCAAAACCTCATGCAGTATAAACTCTTGGAGGAATTCCTGTTTCTTTTTTTTTTTTTTTTCCCTCCAAGGGTTGGAGAGAATACACAAACATGCTTAAGAAACACCAGTGAAGTGCTATTCATAAAGCTTATAGTGGGATAAGATTTAGCTTCCTTAGTGTGAGGCAATACTACAGCATGAATCATCTTCAATTACATATTTTACAACACTTATGACTCTCTCTCCAGTGGCAAAACTATTAGCTTACGGTTAAAGGGCATTGAAGCGTGTTCAGACATCAACAGAATGGCTTCAAAAATGAAAATGCTCCTATGTATGAGAAAGTTAATCCAAATCTTCCTCTTCAAAGCTGCTTTTGCAAGTATAAAGAAAGGAAGTTGTGTCATACATAAATAGCCCTCTGACAAGTTGAGTACGGGAGAGTATAAGAACATCACTGAGATTTAAAGTGTGATACTTCCACTGAACAGAAACTCTCTTACCTGTAACCTCCACAACACTGCAGAGATTAATTTATTCAATTGATACAATACAAATACCAGTTCCTTCAAGAATTCATTCACACTAGCTACATGGCTTTCAGCTTTCATGCTGAAAACATTTTGGAGGCAAAAATGTTAATTTTGCTGGTAGAAATCTTCAGATTGTGCACATGGAAGAAATAGCAAGGATAACAATATGAAGGAAGGTTTTATTTGGGCAACAGTTTTCTCATTAGGTCAGTCCTACTGCTAGGAAACCTGTCATTTAACTTCAGGATTACATATCTTATCTAGTGAAGGTCTGAAGGTTGTTGCTGAAAATAGAACTATTTGAAGGGAAAAACTGTCTAACCTAATCTCACTGCTGCTCACTCCCAGTGCCCTTCTGTCGCTCTTAAGTGGGAGCAGTTACAATTCCTCACAAAGAGTTTTTTTGTTTTAAAAATCCTTTCACTATCACCTTTACTTCACATTTTTCCAAGCAAAATGCATTTGAGGACATTTGTGGCTTGCTGTTGGGAGATGCAATATTCTGTAGAGGAGTTCAAAGGCACTCTGAAGTATTTAAAATATGTTAAGTTTTAGATAGTGGGTTTCAGGGATTTTCCAGTCTATATGGACATCTGGAAGACTCCGATTGAAGCATTTGCTGCAGCTGTCTCCTTAGAGGAAATAAAAAGGCCTTTTCCTGAAACAAGCAAATTCAGAAATACCGATTTCCCTGTCTAACTTTCCACCCACTTCCCAAAGTGCTGCCAGTGCCACGGATGTGTATTACAGCCATGGACTGCCCTGTAGGAGAATTCCTGGAGTTTTTGAAAAAAAAAAACCAGAGCCAAGAACCACCAGGTATTATTTGGGACTCCCAAACACTGTTAGCCTGCTCTAGCTGTCTGAATGCTACAAAGGTGACACATGCATACAAGTATATGATAATATATGCCATTGGTTGACTTTCCTATTTTCCTCTACCTGCCAAACAAATCTTCTTGGACTGAGCATCAGAAGGTAAAGGCTCAGAATTGGGTAATAGACAAAGCTGCTCAAAGTGCTAACTTCTTAAAAAAATAAGTAATATTGGTAGGTAAAAACCTCTTCATTCCTGCTAAACAACATCCACAAAACCTATTCAACAAACTTCTCACTTGGTCAAAGTGCAATAAAGAAAAATTCAAAACAAAGCAAAGTCAGAATTGGCCCCCAGCCTGTTTGTCATCTTTAATCAGCTAACTCCGGTGGTAGCTGAGTTACAAAGGACTTTCCACGGTTCTGTACCAGGCTGCTAGCTGCCTTCCTGTGAGCTTCAAAGGGAAATTCTGCTGGCTGAGTACCCCAACTGGAATCTCAGTCCCACGCAAAGAAGTCCAAGGAGTTTCCCACATTGTTTTACCACTAATTGTACGTGGTTTATTGCTGCAATTAAGAGCAAAATGTCCACTGGCCAAGGTAAAATAGATGATCACAAGAAGGTTTGAAAGAAAATTAATTTTAAGTTCTTAAAGTATTTATTGTTATACAGTAAGTAAATATATCTGGTCTAACTAGCTAAGTTACTATGTTCAACATTTTAGCAAATGTTGCACATTAGCTGTTAACACCAATGACCTTAACAACTGGATATACTTAACTTGTAACTCTCTTTTAAAATAAAATAAATAAAAAAGAGAAAGATGTAACTAGATGCTTATTACCAACAAATTAACATACATTGAGATCTATAAAATCCACATTAAACTAAATCAAGTAAAGACTGTGTACAGAATGAGTGACATTTATGAGGCATTACAACCAGAAGAAATATACCTACAATAAATGGTCAAAATTAAGGGATGTTGCTGCCATCAGCTTCAGCTACAGAATAAAAAGAAAAAAAAGGCAAGGAGTCTATCTGCAGTTGTCAACTACATGCTGTCAGAAATTCAATGGCAAATACACCAATAATCTTTTGCACAAGGTCACATACAGATCACTATGCCTCTGAACACAGCGGGAATTGAATTAGCACTCAGTTCTCTGCTCAGTTTCCTACTTTGCTGCAGGAAGTCAGTAACCTAAAACTCTGTTGATGCTTTATTGGCATATGAGCAGTTCTCACTCCTCCTAAACTGCCCCTTTTACTTGGTAGCCTAACAGTAAGAACATCTGTCAGGCTTTGTAAGACACAGGTTCAATTTTGTTCTCTGTTACATCTCACACACTCCTGAAAGGTTTTTTAGCCATAAAGTTGTCCTGTGTAGGACCATCTCGTCTTGAGAAGCTGTTTTGTGTAGCAGAAAATACTCCAAGACTTGGGATGAAGGATAGGGAGGAAAGGGACAGAAACTAGGTTATGAAGCTGCATTAGTCACTCAAAATATACAGACAAGGCCAAAAGGTATGAGATAAATGTTTCATGCAATGCAGAGCTGCCCAACAAGATTACTCCAAGATGAATTCTCAATTCAATTCTCTTGCAACAAGTACTCTAAAGAAATCCATCATTCACCATCTACAGCATATAATTCTTTATCTCTCTATTTGGGTCTCACTGCAGCCCACTGATGAAGCAATGCAAGTGGAGGCAAACAGCTATGAGTAGGACTCAAGTCCACTTACAGTATATTCCAGTGTCCAAACCACCTTAGTATTTTTGGAAATTAGGCAAAATGCTCTTTCTCTCTGCACAGGACATCATAGGAGTGAAGGCCATATTTTAAGTATGAGATTATCAAGTCTCATTCCCAACTGAATTCACAGAGTGGTACTTGATTAAGATGGGTGTTTAATTTGTCCTAGTTCCAGCTCTCACAGTTGGAAAAATCCCTTAGCCTGAGCACAGCCTGAATAGTCACAGACCCCAGGGAAGGGAAAATGTGGCCAGTGGCATAAACCCTCTCTAGCACCCTTTCTAGTATCCTGGTGCCCTGGTTTCAAGGTCCTTCTTAAGATAATTAGCTCATGCTGAACATCCCCAGGTCAGTGGGTTTGGGTCACAGCTGGATGTCTGCAACAGGAAAAGTAACAAATTCCTCTTAAGTAGCAGTAGCAGAGCCCAACAGATGAGGAAAAGCAAGGCAAGATCTATACTAAGATCTGTTCCCCCCAGCAATACTCGCTGCCCTATTACAGCAATACAATGGAGGCCACTAGGTGAAGCACCCCATTGTGGGCAACTGCCACATCAATTCACATTTATCTGAAAGATGATGATAGCCGAAGCTGCTGTTTTGTGAGAATTTGCCCTGGCCCTCATACTTGAAACACTCCTCCAGTCAGTTGTATAAAGAGAAATTGGAATGTCCCACATATACACAAAGCATGTTGCTTGGAAGACTTTTTAGGTTAATTTAAATCCAGCAAACCCACACGAAAGCACTCAAGGAACAAGTGTTTTGGAAGACTTGATCTGTCTGCTCACAATAGGGTTTATTAGTCCTGCACTAGAATGCCTATAAGACTTAAAGATTGAAACAGGCTTGCATCTGGTCTGCTCAAGCTCAGAATGAGGGAAATCAGACCTGTTTACTAAGGCTGTTCTGGCAAATCCTCAGGTTGTGCTGGTGCTCACAAAGCCAGTGTTTCAAATATGGGCACAACACACTGCACTGTAGAGTCAAGCTAAAAATTGAATCTTCAGTAACAAAAATAGAAATTCTTTTCTAACATAGTCTTAAAACAAATGCTCTAGAGCCCCTCGGGAGTGCAGCAACAGATCTGGCTGCTCTTGTTCAACATGTGATGAGTGCATTCCTGATCCAGAGTGGTATCTTAATCTCCCAACCCTTTTAACTTCAAGCTGCTAATGAAATTTTAAAGATGCTTCAGCATGATACAGAGCACTAAAATGATGGAAAAGTTGGATAGCCTTTGCCAACTAATCTGGTATATCCTATCATGCTCAATTCCGCAAATCTATTCAAGTGAACACTTGAGCAAAGACTTCACTGATTTAATGCATATGTCTAACCAGGTTCCCGTCATCACACTGACAAATTCTGTCCTTAAAATTTTCTTCCCTCCAAGGAAAGGGGCTGCTTCTCTCAAGAGAAAAGCTGAAGAGGCAGTTTTCCCTTTTTTCTGTTTCTTTTGCAGGAAGACTGGCCAGTTGGGCTGCAAACAAAAGCACTCTTGCAGAGCCTGCAGCTTTACAGCATATCCTGGCAGTGCACGCCTCTTACAGCTCAGATGCCAGACCAGTGCCTGCTGCTCAGCAATGGTGTGCAAGGATCCAAAGTTATTCAACTAACTTTTGACAAGCAAACAGGAAACATAATAAATGCACAATGTTGAAAACTTAACAGCCGTTTTGCTTTCAGAATTGCAGCTATTATTTACAGAAATGCTTTTGCCACTGATTTGCTACAGTCAGTGATGTAAGATGCACTTCAAAACTGCTAATGTTAAAAAGCCCCTCATTTAGCAACTGGCTATGGCCTCACCACATTGCCTGCAGTGAAAGAAACTGGATCTGAAAACTATTTTCAGAGAAACTGTAGACTCCTTAAGTTTTTCCGTATGGAAATTCACTTTGTTAAAAGTTCAGATTTGCAGTTCTCAGTCACTTTCTGCTCAACTCCTGGCAGTTGCTGACAGACCACTGGACTCAGGCTTTGGGTTCAAAGCCAAACTGAGCCTAACATGAACTCCACAGGTGCAGGCGTGGTTCTGGAGAAGATAATAAGTCTTTAACTGCCATCAAGCAGCTTGTTCTCCATTTTAATCCCCAGCCTGACTGAACTGGGCAAGCATGTAGCTGGGCTATTACAATCACTAGCTGAGACTGATTTCCTGTAGCTGTGGAGAGTATGTTCACTGCGAGATTGCTCAAAGGAGCATTTCTGAGGCTGAGTTTAAACAGTACTGAATTGTTTAAATTTCTTTTAAATGGGAGGCATTGCTAAGTTTCCCACATGCCCACTGCAACTTGAAGCAGTCCACGTCTTACCCTCACACTGCATTCTTCTGCTCCCCCAAACACAAACAGAGCCTTCAACTTTCTGATTCACTCAAGGGGACTCAATCCAATTACTGCTGCTCCTGACATAGGTACACATTCTGTCTAGATTGTTATGTCTAAGGAGAGGTATTTAGAGGATGATCCCAAAACCAGTGGACTCAACTTTTGGATCAACTTTATATTTGTGACATTGCTTACTGACCTATTGTAGCTCCCATTTAAAGTTAAAAATGAAACCACCAACAAACAGCAACCTTTCTCCCCTAAAACAACAACAAATACACACAAGAATAATTATTTTTAGGTAATAAACAATGTAAAAATAGGAGACAGACAACAGAAAAAATAATGCTTCCAAAATATAAGACTACTGGTACCTTAAACATGTAACGGTCTCACTGATTTAAACTTAAGACCTTTTGTATTGTACCACAAGCATCGATCTTACACCAGTTAAGTTGTACAAAACTGTGCTTTTATATCAGGCACATGACAATTCAAGTGTTACTATGTTTTACTCTGAGCCATCTTTTTGGATGTTTTGCCTTCCCCAGTCAATGCCCTAACACATACCAGCAGTGAGCAGTGCTATCCCACAGGACTGTTAGGAAATTGGTGGATGACTAGTAAGACTTCATAGCCTGCATCATTATCGAGAAGAGTAAAGCAACAAATCGCTACCTTCTTTTGAGACATCAGCTTTTTGTATAATTTAGAAAATCAGAGTTCAAACACTTTTCCAGAGAGAACTCAATAGAGAACAGAGTAAGGCAACTTGATAGTTCAAGTGGCATAATTTCAGCATTCAGCCTGGTATGCATGGACATGTGTTTTCACTTGCAAATGTCTGGGGATCTCTCCTGCTTAATTTCTACTCCAAGTTCCAATCTCACAATCTCCCTCACCTAATGAAGCTCTCTTAAAATAATCTTAATGCTTTATTAAATCCTACATCTGTACGTGCCTAGATCATAAGACCTCTACACTGAAAACCCAAACATAAACCAGATCAGAAACATCATTAGTACACAGGACAGCTCCATGGCATACCTTTGATTGGTTCAGACACTGGATAGAAGCGCAACTCACCTTTGAACAGTACGTACGCTCCACTAACTCTTTACTTATCTCTGTTACCGATAACTAGTCTTATACAAAGCTACAAGCGTGACAATATGGTTGATGGCAATAGTCCCACTGCTCCAGTTTGCTCTGCTTCCCAGGATTTATGTGATGGTAATTTGCTGTTTTTCTGCAAAGCCTGGCAGATGCAAGTGGATATAAAGAATATTAATTAAAAAATAAAAATTAAAAAAAATTAAAAAATAAAATCATCTTGCTTTTTTTGGCATGACACTGCTGTTCAGTTAAACTGGAGCAACCACGCAAATGGTAAATATTTCCTGCACTGTGGTTAAGCAAATGTTATTTGACAAAGGAGACAGTTACACACAGCTCACTAAGATGTGCAAAATAGCAGGTACAATAAATTGAGAAATCTTTATTGCTTTCCGCTTCAATTTTCTGGCTTAGGATTTGACTGTCATGTGATTTTCCTCTTGGCTGCAGTTTGAATCAGCTATTTAATATTTAATGTTACAGTGCCACTTGAGACCAGTCCTGTCCTAAATCTGTATGCTCAAAATGGCAGCTCTCAAAGTCTTAAGAGCAAAATTTAGATGTGCAGAAAAACGAAAGGAAGCAAAGTACTAAATTTTAAAGTGATGCAGTTTTATAAATAATAAAGCATGTTTATATAATTAGACCAGAAGAGATGCATAATACAATAGGTGTTTTGGTAATTCCTTCTAGGTTACATAGCTTTAATAGTTATGCAACTGTTCTCTTCTGAGTGCTTCACAGACTATATGAAATAAAGCTCTGATAAGGCCTCAGAGATTCATTAGCATTGCCAAATCTTGCCCTAAAAAGAGGTATCACTATCTGGAAAGCTTATGGCAAGAGCACACAGAAAAACCAGGTGCTGCAGCCATTTTGCTCCCTGTCGTCTGATCAACAGAACTTGTTTCCCATCAGTGATGCTCAGTGAACACAACTGACAAGTCTTGGAGAGAAAACTGACACAAAGTCTTTCCAACCTGGACCTCTAGTCTCCATACTTATTAGTGATCTCACACATTACCTGATTAAAAACACGGCCTTTCAGCACCCCTTTGGATACCACAACAGCCACCCACTGTCCCATTCTTTTATAGTTCTAGAGGAACAAAAACTTTCAGACTCCATCAGCTTTCACCAAGCAATGCTGTCCCAGACATGATGGCAAATATACGTGCATAACGCAACTTTTGTGACAGGTTTTGTGACCAGCCTGTATTAGCAGTTTTCGTTTTTTTCTCATGCTATTACATTCCTGTAGCATTAAGTCATCTGCCTCAGACTGATTTTTAGCCTGGTAAAGCAGATGCTGATCCCTTATGGGTATTGATCTTTCCAGAACTGGGCCAGGTGTTAGGGCTGTTTCTCGATTTCCCTGAAGAAAATGCCTAGCTGTGTAGCACACGTTGAGTTTATGCACAGCAACCACATCCCATTTCCCACGTTCTGCCAGTGAGGAGGGGCACAAGAAGCTGTGAGGAAGCACAGCCAGGACAGATGACCCAAACTAGGCAAAGGGCTATTCCAAAGCATAG
This sequence comes from Psittacula echo, assembly GCF_963264785.1. Lineage (NCBI taxonomy): Eukaryota > Metazoa > Chordata > Aves > Psittaciformes > Psittacidae > Psittacula > Psittacula echo. Next base: position 65,224,356 of record NC_137743.1, on the reverse strand, counting down.
AATATGCTATTCCACAGCATAGAGTATCATGCTCAGTATGTAAACTGGGGGGAGTTTTCCACAAGGGGCCGATTGTTGCTCAGGAATGAGCTGGGCATTAGTCAGTGGGTGCTGAGCAATGGTACTGTGCATCACTTGTGTATCCTGGGTTTTATTCCTTTCTCTCTTTTTCCTATTATTATTATTGTTATTATATTTTAATTTATTTCAGTTATGAAACCGTTCTTATCTTAACCCGTGGGTTTTACCTTTATCCAGTTCTCCTCCTGATCCCACCAGGAGGCATGGAGGGAGAAGTGAGGGAGCAGCTGTGGGGCATTTAGTTGGAAACAACCTTAAGATCATCTACATCTGAAGAAAATAGTTCAGCTTTTGCTAAAAAGCATGAAAGTATGGTATTGGACAACTTACGCAGAAAACAATGCATTAAATGTCTGTGAGGGAAAAATATTAAACAACATGGAAGATAATTCCCCATTGTAACTCTGTGCCTCTGAACAAGACACACACAGTTCATGTACCTATAAAATGAAAGGTAATAAAGTGTAAGATTAAACTGTGTAACAACATGTCCTGGGTTCAGCAATAGCAGTCATTTTTCTCCTTCTTGATACCTGGTGCAGTGCTGTGGTTTTGACTTCCAGCCTGGCAACAATGCTGATAACATCAATGTTTTTAGCTGTTCTTAAGTCATGTTTACTCTGACCAAGGACTTTCTGAGTCTCATGCTCTGCCAGGGAGGAGGGGAAGCCGGGAGGAAGCAGGGACAGGACACCTGACCCAAACTGACCAAAGAGGTATTCCATACCACAGCACATCATGCCCGGTATGGGGGCAGTTACCCGGAAGAGCGAGATCAGTGCTCGGGCCGGGCTGGGTATCGGTCAGTGGATGGTGAGCATTTGTATTCTTTTCTCTTGTTATTTCCCTTATCATTATTATTATTGGTGGTAGCAGTAGTGGTTTGTGTTATACCTTAGTTACTGGACTGTTCTTATCTCAACCAGTCGGAGTTACATTCTTTTGATTCTCCTCCCCATCCCTCTGGGAGCAGGAGGGGATGGAGGGAGAGTGGAGGAAGGGGGGGGAGTGAGAGAGTGGTCTGTGTGGCAGCTGGGCTTAAACCACACAAATACAAGGAAGAAGAGAGGAATAAGGACTTGCATGCCAAATCATTCATTGCCATGTATAAAATAAAACTTTTCTGCCACTACTGTTCAGTGAGTAATGTAGTTTGATACAGACTGACTGGAACTAGCAACCTGTAGAGAACAAGTCATACTTAAGTTTGTTTCTTTCGGTAAAAACTAAAATAGGGAAAGATACCTATGAGTTTTGGTTTACTGTGCCTGTGCAGTTTGCAGTCTCCTGCGGAAAAGAAAAACCTGTTACAAAAGGCATCCCCGGGGAGCTCCTGCTGGGCCAAATCTGTATGGATTCAGTGTAAATTTGGCAAACGGCATTTGCTAGTGCTACACATGCAAAAAAGCTAATAACTCGGAAGACAACAGAAATGGTTGTAAGAACGGTATCCTAAATTAGCATTTTGTTCACATCTCTTTCTCTTTTAAATTAAAATCATAGTGGAACTTGATATTTGCATTTACTGAAGACCCAAAAATTTGCATCCACATAAGAATGGAGAATTTATTCTGACTCTGACTCTTTATGAATAAATACCTGCTTGTAATGTATTTCACAAAGTTATTATAGCCTAAATAAACATTGCTCATGTCACTTTCATACTGCAAATATGTAATAGGTGAAACAAACCATAGGTTGGATTGGTAACAAGATGAACATCTTCGAAAAGAGAGCTTTCTAGTAAAAGACAATGCAATAAGGAGGTGAAAAGTACACAGCAAAAATTGCGCAAGTAACCACTAAGGCATATCAAGGAAGCAAATGCCAAACCTACAGGATAAAAGCAATGAAAAAAGCAAAACATGCTGTGAAAGAGAAGAAGAGAAATGTTTTTGCTGTCTTTCTCCTCATCCACTCAGCTTTTAAATCCAATATCACAGATAAAATACAGAACTGACAAGCACCATTACTGATCTGAGAAGTAAATGCAACTTTCATTGTTAATAGATAATAACTACTTTACATTATTTGCTATTCTACTTGGGCAAGAATAGTTTTATTATTGGAAAGTTTCATTTAAGAGAAATTAAAAAAGCCCTCAAATTTTGGCAGCAATAAAATTTTTTTAACCAGAGAACAAGAGGTATCAGTACCTGAAATCTACCACTTAGGAGAGATCAGCATCACAGAAAAACACACTAACAAATGGTGAAGAAGCAGCAGCCCAATGTTTCACAAGAAGAGCAAGAGAGAGAAATTTGAAGAAAACCCTGTACTGAATTCACAGAAGATGCTCCTCAATCAAGAGCTGGTTTAAGCCCTTTGAATCCCATCTACTAAGCATCAAGAGTAGTCTTGGCATCTGTTGTATTTCAGACTGAGCCCTTGCTTTCTTAGCTGTACATCCCCTATGGCTCTTCTGAAAAATCCCAGCTCTGTCTCCATGTTCCTTCATTTCCAAGCAACTTTTCTGCAGTGTTTGGCAACTTCCTTTAAAGCTGAGGCTGACTGAAGAAGGCAATCAGCCTCATCCATAATGAAGACAGTTAAAGTAGTGCAAAATATAAGAAAGCAGCAGCTACTGCAGCTTTTGCAGTTTTCCTTTAGTTGCCTTTAATTGTTACATTGCCATTGCGATTTTGAACTCATGTTCGCATTATTAGAACTTAGGGAAGAATTATTTAATTTCCGTAACATAAAATAATGATGAGTACACAAGCCACAAGAGAATGGAAACCTAGTTAATTTATTATAACCTTGCTTAATGTGCAGTGGATAATGTTAAGCTCTGGTGTCTTTGCAGGACCAGCACATGAGTTAATTTAAATCTATTAACTGTGTTAAAAACTGTGTCACAGAAGGCAGCAAGGGCAGGGAATTCAAAGTTTTAAGTAATCCAATTTGAGGGAAGAGGGGAATTTCATAAGATGCAAAATGAAAAGTGCTTACAGCATGGTCTAAAAATACAGTCAGCATGGTCTGAGGACATGGCATGGAAATCTTTGCCTGTCTGCTCCTGCAGAACAGCACGGGAACAGCACTGTTGACCCCTGACACTTAACTAATGTTTTCATTTTCCCCTAACCCCATGCTTGGGCACTGAGACATCCTGAGACCAAACCCAAAAAGAGAAAACAGAGATCATACACCAGATTCACACATAAGCATGGCAGATATGGTAGGAAAGGGTTATGAGGCAAACTGCTAACCTTGAACAATTCTGGGGTCTGTTTCATACTGATCCCAAACTAACTGAAGTCTCTTGAGGAGCATACTAAGGAGTTGCAAGAAGTCTACCTTCTCCTTCACCAGACTGTTCAGCTTTCTAATGCAGTGGGATAGCTGCACGACAAGAAGAGACCTAGAGCCTGTATTTTACCATTCAAAATTGAGAAATAATGATAGAGTTAGATATAGATTGTAAACAGAGCCATAGGAGCAGCTGTTCAGCAGAAAAGCATTCATTTGCTCAGCCAGTGTTAATCTAAGCACTTCCAGAGCTGGCAGCAGGAAGAGATGCAGTTACATACAGCATTGCATGGCACACCATGCCCTGTTCCAGCAGTCTTCCCTCTTCTCCCCTCCACCACACCAAAACCTGAGCTTTCACACTGGATGCAAGTACTTCTCATGCCTCCTGTGTTACCTGGATGCATGTATATTTCCACCACCACAAGCAACAGTACTCCAGCGTGAGTGACCACCTTGAGACCAACAACAGGAAAATCTGACTGACAAGCACCTTATCATTTTATGAAGGGTGACCTTTAACCCCCAGTAAGTATAGCGTGCTGCCCTACAAAACAGCTGTACAGCCAGCTGTCTGGCACCGGACAGGGCAAATGGGAGGGCAAAGACACAAAGGTTGGGGAGGTGGCCTTTACTGCTCACTAGAGCTACAACTGTAGCCTGTGCTGCTGAATAGAGCCTGAGCCAGTGTGTGCAGGTATGCCACAGCATCAAAGTACATGATAAAATCATAAAAGGATATGTAAATAAGCTACTTGTCCAGTCTGGACACCAAAGAAATGTGAATAGTCAGAGTCTAATACAGAAGGCTCAGAAAGTCGAAGCTGAAGGCATAAACCCTCAGCAAACCACACAGTAGCAGCTGGGTGTCACTGCCAGACTCTGCCTGCAGAAGCACAAGTGCTAAGCAAGCTGTGTTTCGGAGAGGAGATAAGTGCAAGATGTTAGTTCTGATTCATCAGAGAGCAAGTGTTAGAGCAGAATTAAAGTTGCTGTCAGTGGCTGCACTATGTTCCCACAACTTGAAAATTAGGACAGCTTGCCAGCCATTAACTCATTCATGTGTTCAGGGACTCAGGTTACCAATTACTGTATTTTATGTAACTCAAGGCAACTAGTACTGTCTTATCCTCTTTCTCTTGGAACAGGGAAGCCATGAGTGAACCAGCTCTGAATGACATCATAAGAAAAAGCGTATTTACGCTAAAGAAAAACCTTCACCAATACTCTTCAGCACCGACTTCACATGTGGCTTAGGAAAAACCAAATTCAATTCTGTCTACCCTGGTATCAGACAAAGGAATCTGTAATGTACATAGTATTGAGCTATTTACATCTTATCCTGCTGTAAAATGGCCCAAGATTTCTGTCTTAGCTTTATATACCCAAAACTGACTCCAGGTCTTTTTGCACAGCACTGTTTTCCCTGACATGAGTCTCAGTTTAAATTCCTCACTCTCTTTTACCTTCTATTGAGGCCTTGCATTTAAACACATCCCTTTTCCTTTTCTGTGGTATTAGATATAATACTCGTAAGGGAATAATAGTCCCTTGAATGTATCAACCCCAGAAGCTAGATGTACCTCTTACACTACTGTGATAAAATCACAGTGTTTTACATGCTTACTATAGAAAACAATTGCCAGATCATCTTTGCTACTCTCTACGCTTTAGTTGCCACTTGTTTGATGACTTCAATTAGTCTCCTTTTTGGCATCTGTGACTCATCTCAATTTCCCTACCACCTGCAGCTATAATAAACTCTTCTTGCATTCAGTGAAGGTCACATCTTGTCTGTTCTGGAACAATTTTGCAAACTGCAACTCCCTCCACATCTCATTGAAAACCTATGTTCTCCCTTGCCAAGCTGCATTGCAAATCTGCCAGCATCTGAGGTCCTACTCCCTGCTATGTCCTTCATGCCACAAATGCCATCTACTCACCTGGCTTTTCGCTTCCTTACCTCTGTACTTCAGTTTCCACATGCATGATACTTTGTAGCTAAAGAGTTAAGATTAGTCTTTGCAACAGTTTTCTAAGCAAACTGTTGCATATATATAGTATGTATTCTATATACATATACTATGTATATATAGTATCCATAGTATATATACTATATCTATTTATAAGCACAATTCCAAACAAGCTGGTTGCCCAAGCAAATAAAACAATCTTTTTAATTACCTGAATTATTGCCGCAGGACAGCAATGAATTCCATAACAGAAACATGAAATCCTGTTTAATTACGAGTGTGAAAAATTGTTTTCACTATTCAATTTTGAATATGCTTCTTTCATTTTCTTTTTCACTTAATACCTCCTGGTTCTTGTACAATGAGACAGGCAGATGCTGTTCTCCTTTCATTTTCTTTATACACATAATCTTCCATATGCTTTTACCTTGTACTAAGACTACTCTCCCTCTTTCACTGTCTCTCTGATCTGCACAATCCTTCTAGCATCTACCGTCACTGTGCTGCAATTTGCATCTGCAAAGCACCATATTGTCACACTACATTTAATGAAAATTTTAATTAAACATGACAATGGAACAGTTTGTTCTGCTTACACCAGTCTAGCAGTACAATGGGAAATAGCACCAGGCAACTCGCTTCTATAGGTTTCACCAGTAACAGATCTATCCCCTTCAAAGACAGCATTTCCAAGTAGTGTAAGAGCTTAGCTTTTGTTATTCCCCCTTGCCTTACACTAACTCATCATTAAATCCCTATATCCTGACATATGAAACCTTACCCTGACATTTCACAGAGTTCAAGGTTGCAAGAGACCAGCTAGTTTGGATGGGCTCACATACATGGTGCTCAGGGCTGCAACACTGGATAGAATGTACCCAGGATCTATTTCACATTCATATATGCTCTGAAACTTTATAAGGATTTGTGGGGGTTTTTTTATTGCTGCCCTCTCCCCTCCTTTGTTTTCTTGCATCTATGCAAGAAGGATCCACATTTCTGAAACACTAATACTGATGCACTTCACCTTGCCAGAATGGTGTTTTTACAGCCTGACACCAAACATGTGCTGCTTGCCCTATGGCACAATGCAGAGACACTAGCTCTGCTTGGATAACATGATATCCCAGCTGGAAGAGTCAGATTTAGTAAATTTTATATCCATGTCATCTGTCTGGAGGAAACACTGGAGTGAATTATCTTTTCAATGAATTATCTTTTCAATAGGGCCTGTATTCCCTTCTGGCAAGAAGTAGCAACACCACCACAGAAGGGAGTCCAGCAGCAAATCAGTATTCATGAAGTGCAGCCCACGAGAGATGAGATTGCCTGGGGGAAAATGAAGCATGACAGTGACCCTTATTTTCCAGGTTTGGTTCCACTGCGAAGGCAAAGTTGACCTTTTTTTTTATTTAGACATTATTTTGTTTCTAGTAAATGAGCACAGAGATCTTCAAGCTGCTGTTTTTAGAGACACACAGGACACTGAAAACAATAACAGAACCTCTCAAGTCTGATAATACCAAGAATCCAATTTTGTTATTAGCTGTTCTTTCTCTAGACGTTCTACCTCAGAAATTACACAGAAGGGTTACGGCTCCCTTCTAGTGTTTAAAAACAAAACCAAACAAGAACAGGCTTTTTGCTTTATGAGGAATATATGGCTATTTAAGAACCACCAATTTACTTTCACCAGCAGTTTTATGACATACTGCTATTAGGATTCATTGACATGAAGGTTCCCTTTCCTTTTAATGGAAAGATACACATCACTTAGTTACATGACATTCAGTAAGGAAAAAAAAAAATCATAAAAGTAATCAATAAAGACCTTCAGAAAACACCACTGAAGTGGTCTTACTTCTAATGAAGCCTGTCAGACTCAACTTTTACTGCTCTTTCAAGTGCAACTAGTACAAACCAATAAGGACTTCACATGGGGGGGGGGGAAGGGAAATCAAAACTGTGAAACTGTGGATGGGACTCTGTATGTGTGTAATAAACAATTGTTGGCTCCAACCAAAAAAAATCTTGCCAGCCATGAAGGTTTATTCTAAGTGAGTGTAATTTCTCAGATAATTAATTTTAACAGAGCACACTGTTTTACAAAGATAGGTCATGTAGCATGAGCTACAACATAAAGAGTTGTTCCTCTTTTCTTTTGATAAAATAAGCTTGTCACACCTGACGTGCACAGACAACAGTAGCAAACAGTGACACTGAAACTTCTTCAAAGTAAAGTAGGATGCCTCAAGATTCATTTTGCAAAGTGCTACACTTCACTGAGTGAAATTAAAGAAAAATCTGTGTTCCCACTGTTTAGCCTTGACTTGATGCTCCCCTTGGTTAAAAGAAGTTAGCCTGGGCAACTTCTCACCTTGACACTGGCAGTCAAACTGAGTCAGTCACAGCCAGTCACAGCTGGAAAGACAGCTTCCTTGGCTTTCCTTTTACAGGTCTGTTTTAGCACAGTGGTGTTTTGAGTAGCAGCTTTGGGAAAACCACATTATTGCCCAACCAGAGCCAAAGCAGTCTCTTGGCTGTAAAGCCAGCTATTGTTCTTGAAGGAATACTCTTCCTCTTATTCTTCCTGCAAAACTCCCTTTGTTTTAGGGCCACAGTGAGGAGAAAGGAAAAGAAAAAAAATTAAAATAAAAATCTACATCCAGACCCAGAGAGGCCTACACAAATGTACACTTCCCACTTCTCAATGACATCACACAATATTGCGTTCTTCAGACCCCACTATCAAATGTAAAGCAGCAGCTCCAGTATTGCTTCTGTTAAGCACCAATGAATATTTCACTCAAGGTCATAGAAAGCTAACTGAAATACTGAAAAGTTGTTAAGGATCAGCAAGAAAAATATGCAAATGACACACCTTTTTCACCTGCCTAAACATTTATTAGTCCTATTCATTGTTTCACTACGATGTGTTCCAGAAGAAAGAAATCATGGCAATTACTTAGAGGCTTGCAGTACTCTATGCCTCATTGCAGAATTTAATGCTATTTCACAGTGACTTCCAGAATTTCTGGATTTTTCCTTGGTACTTTCTCTTTCAGGGGAGCCTTCTATTCTATGACTATCTGTCAAGAGAAGCACCTGTCCCAGGAACGCCCAGATGCAGCACACAGTCCACTGCAGGACATTACAAGAAGGAGCAGCAGAATTAAGTATCTGCCCAGTCAAAAACATTCCAGAATTATAATAGTAAGAAAACCTCTAACTTTTTATCAGCATACTAGTTAGGTGTGCAGTTTCCCTTTCACGAAGCAGGTAATTGAGCTACCAACGCTTTCAATCTCCTGAACAGACCAAAGCAGCAGAGGAGAGGTTATGCCTCATACCTGTGAGAGCGTGGGAAGGAACAGCCATTCCTGCTCCATGGAAAACAGCAGGGGAAAATGGGGGAGATTTGGTAATTCTATGGCCATTGAACAGTAACTATCACACTCAGCCCAGAGCACATAGCACAGCTTTACAGACCTATCTCCTTGTTCTTTTTCCTGGTTGTGAAATGCTGACTGCATTTAGCTCTAAGGCAGCTGAAAACCTGTATTCACAAATCAGAATTAAATGGACCTGCAATACCATTTTACCACATATTTTTGCTTGCATCTCAAAGATTATTGTATTCAGCAGTATTTTAGAAGCTGACTTAAGAGGGCCTGAGGCTATTAAAAATTCAGAGCTAGAAGCTTTTTGATGCCTATTTATTTTCTAGTGCTTTACTGCTATACAAAAAGCACAGACTGATGAATTCCTTTATGTGCTTTGTGAAGATTTGTATTACCACAGTTCAGAAATTCAACAACCAAGCAGCTGTCTTGATTTCTTTCATTGCATAGTTATTTTTCCAGTGCAATTTTGTAGGAGAATTACTCTGCTAGTTGAGAGAAACAATATGGCCAAGAAGTTGCAAACTGCCCCTAAAATTTTCACACAAATGTGCATGGCAAGCAAAAAGAAAAAAAAACCAAAGTAGAACCTCTATACATTTGTCTCTATCTATACACACACATGTGCATACGCACATATATATACAGCTATAGACAGATAAAATCTCCCTAAAAACATCATGCATAAACACAACGAAATACAGTTTCAATTTCTTAGCAAAAAGAATATGTTCTAGCTAGGAGATGAGACAGAGACTCTTTTCTCCCCTACGTCAAAACTAAAAGACATCCCACTTGCAGATACTTTAGTATCCAAGCTTCTTCTAGAGGAGAATGGGGGAGGCAGGAACAAATCTTTGGCTCTTCGTTTGGCACATTTCCATGTTTTCACATACAGATTGTTGCATAAACTCAAAAAGCTCTCTTAAGCACATGTTTCTGCCAGCCACTCCTTTGAAACCACATCTCTGATAATCTGCTTGCTTAAATTTATATAGCTGTAGGATGAACCAGTCATGAGCCTGATGACACTCCAAAGTCCCAGACGAACAACTGAGGGCATCACAGGTTCTTTCACTTTGCTTTGGACAACAAGGGAGAAGAACAGGTACAAACTGGTAGCATGAGCAGCAGTGCAACACACCAAAACTGGGAAGAAACTGGAAGGGGTTTGGAAGTCACTACTGCGTTGGCCTTCTGACTCATCAGACATTAACAAAGACATTCTTGGACCCTGTATTCTATCTGGCCATCAGCAAAGTCACCATTCATGGTCTTCCAAGAGTTACATCCTTCCCGTTGCCTTCAGCATACCTTGAAGCCCTTTCCCCACTAGATTTATTCCATGTTTGGAATTCCCATTGCACTAAATTAAGATGCAACATTTGATGGGTGGACCACTCGGTGGATAAAGAACTGGCTGGATGGCCGCACCCAAAGAGTTGTGGTCAATGGCTCGATGTCCGGCTGGAGACCGGTAACGAGTGGTGTCCCTCAGGGATCGCTGTTGGGACCAGTCTTGTTCAACATCTTTGTCGGTGACATGGACAGTGGGATTGAGTGTGCCCTCAGCAAGTTTGCCGATGACACCAAGCTGTGTGGTTCGCTTGATACGCCGGAGGGAAGGGATGCCATCCAGAGGGACCTCGACACGCTTGTGAGGTGGGCTGATGCCAACCTCATGAAGTTTAACCATGCCAAGTGCAAGGTCCTACACCTGGGTCGGAGCAATCCCAGGCACAGCTACAGGTTGGGCAGAGAAGAGATTCAGAGCAGCCCTGCAGAGAAGGACTTGGGGGTGTTGGTCGATGAGAAAATGAACATGAGCTGGGTTCAGTGTGAGCTCGCAGCCCAGAAGGCCAACCGTATCCTGGGCTGCATCAAGAGGAGCGTGACCAGCAGGTCGAAGGAGATGATCCTGCCCCTCTACTCTGCTCTCGTGAGACCTCACTTGGAGTATTGTGTGCAGTTCTGGTGTCCTCAACATAAAAAGGACATGGAACTGTTGGAACAAGTCCAGAGGAGGGCCACGAGGATGATCAGGGGACTGGAGCACCTCCCGTATGGAGTGTCCTGGTTTAACAGTAGCAGTCATTTTTTTCTACTTCTTAGTAGCTGGTGCAGTGCTGTGTTTTGACTTTCAGCCTGGGGATAATACTGATAAAACCGATGTTTTCAGTTGCTGGTCAGAATGTTTACCCTGACCAAGGACTTTGTGAGTCTCATGCTCTGCCAGGGAGGAGGAGAAGCTGGGAAGAAGCAGGGACAGGACACCTGACCCAAACTAGCCAAAGAAGTATTCCATACCGCAGCATGTCATGCCCAGGATGTAGAACTGAGAGTTCCCGGAAGGGCTAGATCACTGCGGGGTGGGGTTGAGGTACCGGTTGGTGAGCGGTTGTATTCTCTTGCTTGTTATTTCCTTTATCATTATTCTTATTGGTGGTAGCAGTAGTGGTTTGTGTTATACCTTAGTTATTAAACTGTTCTTATCTCAACCTGTGGGAGTTGCATTCTTTCGATTCTCCTCCCCGTCCCTCCAGGAGCGGAGGGAAGAAAGGTGGGGGGGGAAGTAGACTGCATAGTTCTGATTTACGGCCTGGGCTTAAACCACAACATGGAGACAGGCTGAGAAAGTTGGGGCTGTTCAGCCTGGAGAAGAGAAGGCTGCATGGAGACCTCATAGCAGCTTTCCATTATCTGAAGGGGGCCTACAACAGTGCTGGGGAGGGACTATTCATCAGGGACTGTAGTGACAGGACAAGGGGTAACGGGTTCAAACTTAAACAGGGGAAGTTTAGATTGGATCTAAGGAAGAAATTCTTTACTGAGGGGGTGGTGAGGCACTGGAATGGGTTGCCCAGGGAGGTTGTGAATGCTCCATCCTTGGCGGTGTTCAAGGCCAGGTTGGATGAGGCCTTGGGTGACATGGTTTAGTGTGGGGTGTCCCTGCCCATGGCAGGGGGGTTGGAACTAGATGATCTTAAGGTCCTTTCCAACCCTAACTATTCTATGATTCTATGATTCCTTAAGGCATTTTTGGGAACTTATTTGTAGTCAGATGCCTTTTTTTTTCTCCCTGTGCTAGAACTATTCTCCAGCATAGCTGTTAGAGCATTTGATCCAATTTATATCACCTGCCTATAAAGACACTGATAGTCCTCTCCAGAAACAACTTTTAGCGTTGCAGAGTACTGCAGATACTCTCCATGAATAACGCAGAAACCACATAAGCTTCAGAAAAGACTCAAGATAATGCACTTTCTGTGTATTCTCATGCACTATATAAAGAGCAGAGTACTATTACTCTTGCTCAGGAGAAAGCTTGTCTCTCCTTGACGTTAGGCTGTGCCATGGGGACAGACAGAAAGGAATAAAAAGCAACAGAAATGCATGGCAGTACAAAAAGGCCAATTTGTACACTCAGTTCACCACTTTTTTTTTCTCCATTATGCACCTTGGATCTTTCAAGTTGAAGGAAGGAGCAAACTGCCTATATTCCCACAAGAGAAAGAAAAGCTCTCCCCTAGAGCTAATATAATAAGGTAAGTGCCTAGGCATTACAATCTGAGGTTATGCTAGGTGGATGCCTTTCCTAGCAACTGCAAACATTCTTCTGCTAACTCCAAGCTTCATGGCAGAATCACCAAATCCTTGAGAAACAACTCATTGATTTGTTAGTAAAATTACCCTCAGCATCCCATTTATCATTTTCTTTCTGACTAATAGTGGATCATGAGTCATTGCCCAATGAAATTATCTATTGCATATAGGTACTAATAATTATAACATCTGAAATCTTAAGCAGGTATGCAATGCCACTGAAGTCTCACCATTACTGGTCTCCACAGCTCCGACAATCAAATGGTGTTCTCTTTCAGACTGCCACACAAAACTCTATGGGGTAGCTGCTGGTTAAGTTTCCTGACAAGTAGTTTATTTTCACTACAATGCTGTGGCAAAACCAGAATCTGCAGACAAGAGATTTTATTACTGCCTTTTCTTTCATATACCACCATCTGCTAATGCCCAGGACATCTGACAAAGGCTGGCAGCAAAGGAATTATTCCACGTTTAACTCTGTTTAGGTCCAGAATTGCCATTGCTTGAAAAGAAAAAGAAGGAAAGGTGTTGAGAAAGTGAGAAATCAGGGACAAGAACAATCTGATCATTAAGTTACTGGTTTATTGTGCTTGGGCCTGGATCTCAAGTGTCATTTGTCTCAGGCAAGCATATTTGTCACTGAGTTTCACTCAGCCTTTGTCCTATTGGAAACTCTCAGCCTTTTTCCTACTGAAGCTCCTCTACCTTAGATAGTACCCACACTACTCATTTGGCAAGTCAGATAACGCAGTCAGAAATGGCCTACTGCCCTTTTGGCACAGCTGCCTTCTTTGCATCATGGAAAAGCCATTCTGGGCCCAAGGCTTACTTTTTCTAGCAGTATTGAATCATCTCCGTATAAAAAAGAGTTGAAGCTCTTTTTAAGCAGCTCCACATTTGCTGTGGGTTCTGTCACTTTTCTTCCCAAGTCACAGACAATCAATAAAGTTGCCAGAAAAACTGAAGTCTTCTCTGGAAGGACAGCAGCAGCTCGGCAGTTGAAGGTGTAGGTGGGGATCACTGTCATTTTTCTCGCTCTGTGCCTGCTTATTATGTAAGGGCACATTTTGTTCTGTCAGGGCTACAAAACTCTCCACTGGCATTCTAGTTACTGAAGACTCAGAGTGCTACTCTTCCCACGACTGTCATGGGAACATGTGCTTCATGTCACCCAGAGCTCCTAAGAAGCTGCCACACATAGACTCTTCATCCAAAAAGCCACCACACTAACTTAATGGCTGTGAAAAAGCTACAGACATCATACAGAAGGATTTCTTCGCTCAAACGTACTGAAGTGAAGCACCTCACTTAGTGCCCTGACAGACAGACCATTTAACACCCAAACCGAGGGGGGAAAAAGGGTATTCCCTGGCTTCCCAGTGCTATTCTGACTACCTGCCAACAACTCCACCCAGCGTGCATGACAGGACAGCTAGTGGCACACAGCACCACTGGAAATACTCTTGGGACAATGCACATGTGGTCAGTTGAATAACACCACATTCTCACAGCACCTTATATGCAGAGAAATGGAGAGGCAATTCTCACTACACCTTCTGCAAACCACAAGCAGACACAACCTGAACTATCCACTTATTATTTATGCCACTTTGCTTCTTTTTGGACAAGCATTATCATTACTATTAATTATACATATTGCAGTAATGCCCAACGGCTCTTTCTAAATGAAGCGGGCACTTAGTTCTATCTGCACAAGTTAATGACATTCATTACAGCTTGACCTTACCTTCCAGTTTGCATGCATAGCTCTCATCTGCACGTCCTTCCACAACATATGCCACAAAGGAGCAAGTTCAGCACCCATAACTTTCCTGTCTGAGCCTGTATTTCATGGTATGTTTAAGTTTATTCTACTTCTAGGTCAGCTCAAATCTCCTGGCACTAACACAAAAGAATGAAGTCTTTGAGCTGTTACAGAATCAGCTAAATGCACCACCCAAATATGCTAGCTCTAACAGTATTACGGTTTTAATTTTTTCCCAAGATTTCCTACAGGTTAAGCAGACAAGTGCATACATTAAAAGCTATAACCCCTGAAGAAAACAGGTTGTTCTTCACTGATCCAAAAAATTAGTAACTCTAAGACTAGCTGCTGGCAACAGGATGACTACATTTAGCCACACCATCTCCCTGCCTGTCTTTATTAAATATTAAGTAAGGTGGACTTCCGCTGTAAATACCAAGGAAAGGAATTAAGTATTCTGACAGCTAAGTTCCTCTGTTTATTAAGACAACCATCTTCAGACTATTTATTTTTCTTCTTTTAAAATAATAAAAAAAAAGGACTAATTCTCTGTGCTAGAGTTACAATATGCTTAACAGTAACTCTTCTGATTTCTCTCCTATTCAGTTCTTTGGTGAAAGTAAATATCAGCTGCTGCTTGAATAATATTTCCTCTGTGGTTTGGCTATAGGAAAAAAATGCCTTAATACATAATTTATTCAGGATCATATTATGAAGCTTCTTGTATGTCTCCACAGGAAAATAAATTTTAAGGAAAATACTTAGGAAATCTACAAAAGGAAAAAGATTACATATATTTGGGGAATCCGTATGAATGATAAAACTGTATATTCCACACACACACACTCCCCTCTCTTTCTGGCTGGCATGCGGTGTTTTTGTGATTTCTCTACTTGCAGTTCCTTAAAAAAATAATTTAAGAATTAAATAAATAATTAAGAATAAAAAAAAACAGCACCACCACAACCAACACCACCCACAACACAAAACTTGGAAAACAAGATGAACTAAGATTTGCCTTCCAACTTAAGTAGGTTTCCTCTATTTCTGCTGACATTTCTACCCAACACTTCTTTCCCAGCTAAAAAAAAAGCGTAACTAGAGTTTTAAAGGCAGCAGTAACACAAGTACTTGACCAACAGGTTATCATAAAGCCAATACTTGTTTATGGCCTCAGCAAGATTTTGTGAAACCTCGTTCCCTAGCAGTATTACAAGCCAGGCCGAACAGAGCCTTGGGTGACATGGTCTAGTGTTAGGCATCCCTGCCCATGGCAGGGGGGTTGAAACTAGATGATCTTAAGGTCCTTTCCAACCCTAACCATTCTGTGATTCTATATCCACCTGGCATGGAAATGTAACTTAAATACTAAAACCAATGGAGTCTAATTAGAAAAATGACCTTTACATAGATAACCAGCGTGTAGAGCAGCTGAGTGCTGGGAAAGATTCCTTAGAAGAAAACACTGGCAGGTGAAACTTCCTAGAAAGCATAGGAGCCTTTAGCTTCTCAGAGTTCAGTGCACCCAAGAAAATGGGCTAGTAAAGGGGAAAAGCCTAGGATAAGAACAGACAAACATGAGGTTTAATAACCCAATTGACTTTCATCTTTGCTCCTCCATCTCAGATCTCTATCAGGTTGTCTAGCTAAAGGTGCTGCTGTGAAGATAGATTCCAACCCCAGCACCAAGCAATTTGTCTTAAAAGATCAGGCTGGCATCCTGACAGTATAGAATCACAACCACCTGATTTTTGACAGCTTTTCAACATTGAAAGTACACGAAAAGTACAATGTGACTCCTTCAGAAGAAAGGAGATTGTTTTTCTCACTCAAGAAGTTACAGTCTATCCATTTGCATCATTTTCTAGCCATCTACAGAAAATACCCATAAAGAACAAAGGAGGAAACTGATGAGGACACAAGCTCAACAAGACTCAAGAAGAGAAAGAGCATCCTTACATGCTTTCACAGAACTTCGTAAGAGTGCTGGGCTTTTCCTGGTTGCGTCTTTGTCGAAACCAACGTTGAATGCTGCGTACATCCCAGTCCAGCTGCTTGGACAGGCCCTCCAGCCTCTTCTCATCTGGATGCTACAGAACACAGAAGGATAAATGTTATGTCTTTACCCAACTGAAGTGAACCACTGTAAATTGCCTCTTCATGTCTTACAAGCTGCCTGTCAGACACATGGATACATAGATATGAAATTACTTTCACAGAAATTTCTGCTTAGAGATCCACATCAAAATAAGTTTACAGTAACTATTATTAACCTAGGAGGACATATGTTATAATATTGCAGGCAGGTTATTACTATTAAGAAACTTCAGGCACACAATGGCATGAAATCTTGCTTGAAACTAGGAAAATGATGAGAAGTAGGGATTGAATGCCATGCATTTCTCAGACAGTGGGGCTTTGAAACACCACCGTACCGCGCCGCAGGCCACACACTATGGCCTGCATCCCCCTGCATCAGGATCTTTGTCCTATAGACTGTTGCAGTAATGAAGATTATTTGACAGACATGGAAAGATATATCCCATGTTTGTACATGTTCACGTTAAAAAAAATGAGGTCATTAAACAAAGTAGGAACTTCAAAAGGAAAATCACCTTGACAACAGGGAGAAATGATTTTTTTTTCCTATAAAATTTGCTACACAAAATTATTCTCCAAAGCAGCAAATGTGGAACTCTCATTCTGTTGGAGTGGCTGTAAACCAGTGCAGATGTAAGGCAAAAGGCTATAGTTTGAACACTATATGGAGAGGAGCAGTACAGGCCACACTTCCAATCACTCAGGAATTCTACACATACAGTACTGCATGAGGACTATTTATCTATTTTCTCCTGATCACATTATTTTTCTAAAGAAACAGAAGAAGCTTTTGGACAATCTGTTTTCTGGAGTTTCAGCTTTATTTCTTGCAAGTCAGTTACATACATCGGATGGGCTACACGAGCTGCCATTATAAAGACTTTTTTGAATGTTCCAAGAGGTAAAACAGTGAAGCTTTTGTCAGGCTGAAGATTCATCTATCGGCTTCCAGGAAAAGACAGAAAGGAAAGGAAACAGAAGGGAAGGGATGACAGAAGGGTAAAATATTTGCCATGCATCTCAGAAAAAAAAAAGGTTTTCTCATCAACCCAAAGTAGCCACTACTTTATCAATGGCAGGTTAAGAAAAACCATTCTCTGTAACTTTAGAAAAATCTAGTCAGAGTTTGACTAGAGAGAACTGCTGCACGTGACTCAAAAAAAGACAGCTAGGTAAATCAGACGATTTCCTTGGGAGCAGCTACCAAACAGCCCCACCAAAACCTCACAGGAAAGCAGATACTTTCTTTGGGAGCACTTCGCACTTGTCTCTACGCACTGGGTGCTGGGAATTGTGTGCCGGCTCCTAACATGACTCTCAGACTTTCATTAGATGACTTCACACACCCAGGCCCTGTGTTGGACTAGCAGATTCTGCGAGGAAAAATAAATCAAAATAAATAAATAAATAAATCCCATTTGTTCTTCCTTTAGCTGAGTCTGGGAAAGAGCACATGTGCTGCAGCTTTTAGAAACAAGGTATGTGTGATTCCCTCCCTGAAAACAGGACATAAATCACAAGTGCCACAGTGATCGCAGAATAGGGTAGGAGACACAAGCAAGACAGATCCACAGCACATTTCACTGTTTCTGACACTGAACCCAACTTTGCCTACAACTTTAATACTCTCTGAAGTTTAGGCTGATGCCTTTGCTGTGGTGTGCTCAGCTGTAGCCTGAAGCCTAGGTGGCACTGGGAAGTACCTGCAGAACTTCATCCTTCTGGCCTCCACAGGCCTTCCCGCTACAAAATGACCACTGACCACTGGGGTCTTCAGTGTTCCTACTGACTACTGGGGTCTTCAAGACATCTCATCACTGTTCACTGCTATGGAAAAGCTCAGGATGCTGCAGAAGCATGGACAGAGTTTTAGTTGAGATGTCATACAGTGGGAGTTGCAGAGGCAGAGACAGCAGCAGTGGGAAAACACTTGTACTGTGCAAAAAAGTCTGCAAGCTTCAAAACATTATTTTTTCAGGTTCCCCCCACTTTTCTACCATCCCATCTCTCCAAATTTCAAAGGACATTCATCACAACATAAACAGCTAGGACACCAGCAAGCCACCAGCATCCTGTGCTCAGGCACCTTCCCTAGAAGGAGCAGCTTTGAAATTTCATGGAAAACAGTAAGGCAAATCTTACTGACTCACAATTCTCTTTCTTTTACTTAAAGGAGAAAAAAAAAACAACAACAACACCAAAAAAAGAAAAAAAAAAAAAAAAAAAAAAGGAAAATCAACAAAACCAAAACCAACAACACACAAAACCATCAAAAAACCCAGAATTATTTTTTAAAAATTTCTAAAAGATAAGCAGCAAAACAAAGTAGGTGGCCATATGGCACCTACACAATATAACAACTTTGTTTTGTTTAAAAGCTTACAGGAAACATCACGAAGGGATGCACAACTGCTCCAACTGGCATACAGTAACAACCTTGACATTTCCATGGTCTGATTTTAGCTGTAAAAATGCAGCACTACATTTAGCAGTTAGCTTTGTTTTATTCAGCTATGGTTTATAGTGCTGTATCCCATTTTATACGGTAAATATTACAATTAAATACTCTACCTTTGTAATAGCTGTGAAAACTTTTTCCAGAATAGCATTAGGTTGAGCTTTCTGTGGTCCGTTGGCTTGGACTTTAAGGCCTAAGGCACATGGTTTAGCAATGAACCTGTGAAAAACAGAAGAATGAAAACAGGAAATAAGCTAAATCCTTCAGTTATTTACTCCATTACTCTTATCAATCAACGATGTGCGGTAAACATGCAAATATCATAACCCCACCAACAAAAACAATACTTAGCCTTACAGCTCAAAAGCAGGCTCACACACACAATTTCATCGCAAAGCAAGTAACATCACTTTGAAGGATGAAAGAAACTCTGCGGAGCACATGAAACACAGGATTTTCTTCCATGTTGTTAAAGAGAAAAGACAGAACAAAAGCATGAGACGAATGCCTCCTAGAGAAGCACCAACTAATCGAAAGAGCAGGGCAGCTTGCAGAGATGAAGAGCACATAATATTCTCCATATAGAGCCTTTTTCATAAATTGGTTTCCAGAGCAGCTACTGCCTAGGGACTCCTTTTGCACAGTGGAAATTCAAACCAAGTCCTTAAAGGCAGTAAGCACTTAAGCTGCCCAGTCAATACAATTTTCTAAACGATAAAGTTTAAACGGTGTTGAGCCATGCCTCAAAGACTTCGCTCTTCCTCCAGACTCTTCTGCTAAAATATGAAGCTGTCACAGATCCAAACACTCATCCATAAATTCATCCAGTTTATAAACTGGGTGTCTCTGGTACATTTTAGAGATGAATTGCATAGCTTACATTACAGACACTCAAAGACCATTCCAGTTCTGTGTTTATCCAGCTGAATGACCACAGGTTCTTAAAAATCATGGAATTCTTATCCACATGCAAGCCCCACTTTAAGCACTGTTTTCAGCTACAACTGCTGTTTCTGCTATGTTTAAGACAGCACACTTTATTAAAGAGAATTAAGTCCTAAGCAATGTCACAGTGGTTACAGCAATAGCATTTGGTAAAGAAAAATGGATGATGCCAGACCACCTTGTTTTTCCAAGGAAGAATTCTTGGTACATTGATACTATTCCCACATGAAAGCCAATTCTAAAGCCTGAAATAATTTTTGGTGACTATTTGCGAGGCGGGTGGGAAGTCATATATCCAGACACATGCAGTGTTATCAGTAAACTCATTATTTGATCCTTGTATGTTACACGAGCAAAAAACCAAAACAACTTATTTGTTCGCAATCTGGATCGGCAGTAGATTGCAACTGTACTGCTAGCTCCATAGCATCAACCAAACCAATGGCACTGCACAAGGTATAAATTCCCTGCTTTAGGGTTAAGAGCTTCGGCGATACCAGTTTCACTGTGGAAGTAAGAAGAAAGCAGTCCAGTTTTCTGCTCAAGAAACAGAAGCATATAAGCTCTGTACATGTTATATGTACATACACTGTAATCTAGCCACACTGGAAATTTGGGTGTACAAGGTGACAAAAGAAGCAAGAATTGTGTTGTCTGATTCAACAAGGACATACCCATACTGGCCACTGCTGTTAGGTGATAACTAAAAGGTAGCTGAAGAAGCTAACAAAATGCTCATGGAGTTTGATTTCAGAAATTTAGTTTTTAATTCTAAGAAGTTGTAAAACACTTCTAGTAATGTAACAGAGGGGCTTAGATTCTTAGCATCTATGTCAACGTTTTGTACCAGAAAGCTGAAAAACACTCAAAAGTTCCAGTCTTCACTACTGAAGAAATAAAATTTCCTGAAGAAAAAGCAATAGAGCCAAAGAGCGGAGCCTAGGTCAGACATTAAAGGGGATGTCAACCAGTGTTCAAGTTAATTTTACAAGGTCTTAAAGGAAACACTTAAAAGTAGAGACTCGGCAGAGGAGTGCTGTAGGTAGAACAAATAAAAGAAATTAAAGACAACTTTATCAGCTTCATGCATTCAAGGAAGAATCAAAGCTCAGCCTTAACCACCAACAGCAAGATCAAGAAACATTCGCTAAATAGACACAAAATAAAAATTGTTTCACATGGATTTTCTGAGCACTTGCAAAGTCAGTCTCCTCTGAAGTAAGACTTGATTTAGGAATTTTGTTTGTTTATAGGGTATGTTTTTTTGGTTTGGTTGGGTGTGGGTTTTGCTGTTTTCTGGGGTTTTGGTGTGTGTGGGGGGTTGTTTGGTTTTGAATGCCTATATCTTTCAACTGCTGTTTTGTTTTTCTCCTTCTGCCAAGTGAAGGAATGAGAGAGCCATGCTATAGCTCCGATAGAAAGGCAGTTCCCTAAACATGCCAATTTAAAAGAAAAAAAAACAATTTGGTAAAGTCAAAATCAGATTAAAAAGTCCAAGTTAGAAAAATTCCACAAGGAGCAATTCCAACAAGCTTCATGCTGAGCTGATCTTCATTTAAATCTAAGCAATTCAGCTAAGTTTGCTTAAATGCCATTCTTAAAACGACATGTGTCACTAATGAACAGCCTAGATAAATCCAGGACAAAGCACAGCATTTGCCTAGATTTTAAAAACAGAATAGAATTGTTATATTGTTATCATACTCATTACCTAAAACAAAACACATTTTCTGCTTCTGGTATTTACTTAACAACAATATAATTAGATTTTTTCTTCCTTTGCTGCTTGTGTTTTTCACATGCACTGGAGGAATGGGCACACGTCCACGAGGACAGCAAAGCACAGTAAGTACATGTACACTGAACGCAGCTGCAGGACACAGGGTGATCTTGGCCAGCTACATCAGGGAGGAAAGGACAGGGAAAGCTTAAAAAAGCCCAAAAAGGTTTGATATGCTTTTGTGATATGCTACTGATATGCTTCTGTGGTCCTTCTCCACATCTGAAAAAAGCTTTTAAAAAAATTCCCCAGGTGATTGTTAATTCCTATTAGGACATTCAAGGGAAATAAAGCAATTTCAACAGAAACCTTTTATATGCCTGTAATATTGAGCAGGTCTGACCACCAACTCAGGCATGCAAAAGCCAAGTCCACGACTGCCTTTGGTGGAACTGGTAAAATTTAAGAGATATTTTTTACTTTTCATACAAAAACTTAATGAATTCAAGCTATATTTTGCAATATAAAAATTGTTTTTCAAGGTTAAAATATAATCTTAAAGTAGAATTCAATCAATAGGATCCCAAATGTCACACCGGGTGTCACAAAAAGCATCATTAACATAATTCTCACCAACAGTTTTCCATAATTTAAACAGATTCATAAGTAAACAAAATTAATGCTTTATACATGTATAAACTATAAGCATTTTGTCAAATGTTGCACTTCTTAAAAGCACTATTCATTTTTTCCATTTCTGCTAATGCTGTGCAATTCAGTTCCCTAAGCAGTCTTACTGAAACCCAAGGGACTATTTATTGCATAAGGTACTGCAATTAAGAGGGAATAACGATTGTGAAAGAGTAAAGAGAGCAGAATTGAGTATATTGCCAGCTTTTCTCTTTAAAACATGTAAATCTGAACAAAGCCATGCTAGTATTTTTTTTTCAGTGGATTCCAATACAGCTGAATTGAAAACTGGTATTCAATTACACAGAAATTAAGGACAAGCACTTTCTGCTGAACGCAGCCCCTTTCTTATTCTGGATCTAGAAATGAAAGACTAACATAAACAAGGGAATTAAACTCAGAATTCAAGAACCTTTTTAAAGGCAGCTTTTTCATTCACAGTCTGAAGCCACATTTAAAAACAAAACCAATCCAAAAAGCCCACAGCCAGCCAGTTCAGGCAACATGGGCTACTGCATAGCATTGGAGTGAGAAGCACTCTGTCTCTGCAGGCCCATAAATACTGCCCCGTCTGCCTGGAGACAAACATCTCTGAGTGTTCCATGCCCTCTGAATGCAGGTGCTAGTTTGCATTCTGGATCTTGTCTGTTTTTCCTCAAATCTATTATTTACAACAGCGACAGCTTGACCTTACACTCCACCTCAAACTCAGAGGTCAGCTTCTCCTCTATAAAGGGGGTCAAGAAACCCTTTACAAAATGATCCCCCAACTCCCCTACAGCATTAGAAGAAGTACTATTTCACCAGAAGTATGTAAATTTGTTCACGAACAAGCACCACTTTGGGTTTCTCACTTGTCCTTTAGCAAATGCCAACTAGACAAAGACAGTGGCTATTACAACAGATGGCAGGCAGAAAAAGAAGAAAAAAAAACCAAACCCCAAACCCACAAAAGAAAACCAACAACCAAAAAATCCCCAAACCATACCAAAACCCACCACCAGCACCATCACAACAACAAAAGAAGGCAATTAAAAATTGCTGTGGTGGAGGAAGGTATTAAGTGATCACAGCAGATGCTGTGCTGCATAGAAGGAGAGGAGAATACCCCATGGCCATCAGCCCTGGCAAAAACAAAACCCCAAACCTGCAGACTCTTCAGAAGCCATTCCCAATACCCCACTCTAGATGCCTAATTCCTCACATTCATAAAATTACAGCTTAAAAATATGCTGGCTCCACTTCCTGGGAACTCCACACCCTGTGAAAGTTTCTCTTTAGAAATATGAATAGGTCAGATCTACCATAAGCATGAACCATCGTGGGCACATAACTGCAGTATCACTGATAAAATTGCTTTTAATAAAAAGCAAAGAAAATGCCCCCTCTAACTCACAGAGCACTTTCAGTTCTCCTTTAATGGCTATTTGAACCTTACTAATTAATTACCATGTAACCTTTTACTTTACTGCTTTTCATCTTGACAAACTACATAATTTTAATCCTGGAATTAACTAGAAATGGTAGTGTTGACCCTCAATAATCCTTGGAGGCTGATGTTTATTAGCACTAGCAAATTCTGTGTTAAATATTTTTTCGAAGTATCGCATTAAGGAGGAAGAGATAATCTTTGCTTCTTTTTCATTTTTGGTCAGAAACTAATACATAGCAACTCTTTAGTCATCTGGGGCACTGGAAATATGGGCACTCTTATGTCACATGAATGTGGCATTTCCATACCAGCAAGTCATCTTTCACTTCTGAGCTGACCACAGTGGATGCCCTTTAGCAAATCCATGCTTGACAGTTTCCCAGCAGCTCTGCAGATGCTCAAACACCACAGAGCCCACTACAGGTAAATAGGAATTACAGGGGGTTTAAGAGCTTAAAAGGTCTACAAGAATTAAGGTTTTCCAAACAGGGCCAAAAAAACCCAAACCACAAGTCCATCAAGCTAACAGGGCTAACGAATATTTGATTCATGTAATTAAATATGCCCTTTTTTTTGTTCTTCCATGTAAGGGGAGATATAAAGAAAATACTCAATGGTCTGTTCTAAACTTTTGATTTAAAAACTATCAGTCTTAAAATAACTGACAATGTTAGCTGGCAAGTGCTACATGTTAACTAGTTCAAAGCAGGTTTGGATTCCTTCCCATGCCCTTTGAAGTGATAAAATTATACTACTTTGCAATGCTTATTTGTCAAATGTTTCTGCTTTATTTAGAAACTCACTTCATTTCACCAACATTCCTTCTAGAACTAGAGAGCAAGAATCCAGAAACTGAAAATCATAAACCTTTCTCCACTTTTACTGAGGTAAATAAGTAAAGGGAAAAAAAGAAATCAACCCCCCGAAACAACACACCAAACCCCACAACTACCTCCCCCTCTCTCAAACTGAAACCCACAAGCTGGTAAGAAAGGGCCTCAGGAATGGGAAACAATAGACAGAATGAACAAAAATCTGATCCTCATCACCACTGCAGGAGGAGAACAACTTATTATCTGATCCTTGACTTTCCTATACTGTCCTAATTTAATCTGCAATAAAAGCTATTGAACTCATGTCCGATTATTTTTACAGAAGGATAAGGACAAGATTATCCATTCAAGGTAATCTAAATCAAAACAAGGTTCTTTAACTTAGATGAATGTTTTACACTTCCACGTTTAAAACCGGCATACCTAAAGTAAATCACCACCACGAGAGACGGAGCTGC
Source organism: Psittacula echo (assembly GCF_963264785.1). Taxonomy (NCBI): domain Eukaryota; kingdom Metazoa; phylum Chordata; class Aves; order Psittaciformes; family Psittacidae; genus Psittacula; species Psittacula echo. Next base: position 65,199,645 of record NC_137743.1, on the reverse strand, counting down.
AAGAAGTCTTATCAGCCCCACACCCAGGAATAATGGCCAACAAAATAAACTTATTTTTTGTTTAATTTATGGATTTCCTCTGTCAGATTTAATACACTGCCCTGCCATTCACATGCAATATATTTTAAATGTTGTTGTATATCAAGAAGGTTTCTGAAATCTCTTAATTTTACAAAGTAAAACTTTCAAACTACATTCACTGAGACAAGTACCCTGTCTGCACCTTGACCTTAAACATCTCCTGAGGGTTGCAAGCAAACACTAAATTCATTTCAGTTTCTACCTTGTTACTGTCATTTCTTAGTTTTGCATCAACCTTTCTCTTGAGTTTCTCTTGAGTCTAGTTAAAGCAATGACTTTTTCTGTCTAGGTGTAACACATTTTAATGGCAAACAGGCTGTGTAAAATCTTCTCCCCACAAATCAGAAAACCTTTTTCCTTTACGTGTTTCAAGCACAGAAAGCTTCTTCCCCCACTTAAACAACTGTATTTTGTGGTCAAATTCAATATGGAAGCCCACTCACAAATTTTCAAGAGAGAAAAGCTAAGCTAGTGCATATTTCACACATTTTAAAACATGTTTGTTGATCACAGCTTGAACCCTTTTGTCTTTCATTTTTATCAAAAGTAGGTCATATTATGGAGCAACAGACAGGACTAAACAGCTTCTTAGTACAGCCCAAAACTTAAGAAGCCCATACATCCCCTAACCAACAATCTATTTTCCAGGAAGATAAATCAGTCTTGCAAAAACCATCTGCATAAAATCACCCTGGAGACTGCTCCTACATGATTTGTGCTAACAGATTAAAAATTTCATGAAGTCATCAGGCAGAACCCTAGTTACAAAGTCCCCATAAGCACAGAGAATATGCGTTTTTGCTTTAGCTTTTCATGTCCACAAAGACTTTTGAGTTAACTGCTTGCCAATGCACAATGAGAGTTTGAATCTTTCCTTCCTGTGCTGGGGATGCATCCACATGGAGAAATTTGAGCAAACTATGGTGAATGTGAAGTGTGCAGAGCATCTGAGCCATCTCCAAGTATAACGAACTCTAGTTTGAGCTAAGTGGTATACTATGATTACATACATACAGCATCTTTATGAGCCTGGTAAAAAAATCCCACCTGGACACAGGCATAGTAAAGTGATGCTTGCATTAAAGACTATTCATGTTGTTAACATGAGCCAACTGCAAGCTCAATAACAAAACAAAGACAAACCCATAAAAACCCCACAAACCCCACCAAAACCAACAAAAGCGAGCAAGCTATTCCTGCAAATTAAATCTGCCTGTCAAATCTCATTGTTTCCTATCAGTATATTTACAAATACCACGGAATGCAGTTACAAACAGCACAAATCCCTCCCCGTGCTAAAGAGGTGCCCAAATCCCTTTTGAAGAGTCTGGCTCCCTTTTTAAAAGACTGATGCAGAACAAATTTTCCCAGCTCATCTACTTCATGGTCTCTAAACAGAGATTGTTCCAGGGATTTATGATTACAATTGTCTAACTTGTTGGACATTGCTTGCTGGTTTTAAACAGAAACAATCTAAATTTGTTCTAGCTACAAGGATGAGTGAAAGCAGAAGAGGCTTGTTTCTAAGCAGATGCTCAACAGATTTACTGCCACGGCACACAAAAACAGTTGCTGAATTTGTTTTGTTATCTTTGTATAGCTGACCTACTTAATTCAGAACTTACTTGTATCATTAATTAAAAAAAAAAAAAAAAAAAAAAGCAGAAAAATCCTTATAGTCCTAGGAAAAATTCAGTAGATGGCTAGGGTAGTTGCTCCAGTATACCTATCCCAGCACTGATTCTGGCTTTATGATTTCCAACACCACCTGCTACAGAAGGCCCACCAGGATACAATGTCTGAAGCACAGGCAGGGGTCTTTAGCACATTAACCTGATCCAGTAGCTATACAGGAAAGTTAACTTCACCAAAATTTCATAGGTCAAATAGGTCACAATTCTGACAGTGAAACCTTTTCAAAGGTAAGAAGCTGCCTGTCCAAGCAAGAGGCCCAGCACACGATACAGTAAGTCAGCAAGAACCTTCTGCAGAAGAGCAGCACAAGTACTGCCTCAGAGGGCAGTGTACAGGAGAACTCAAATGTGATCCTTTCAAGGGGACCTATTCCCAACCCTCTCAAAATGACTTCAGAAAAGCACACATCTGCACCTGAGATGTCCAATACTTTTCCTTCTCCTGCTGTTAGAGAGATGAATTTGTAGGCTTAAATTAAAGGTTTAAACTAACAATAGAGTGTGTGACCTTAAGCTAACAGTAAAATACAGCAAGCTGTTCTTAATTACTGACACATAGGGAATAAGGAATGTCCAACTGACGGGGAAAGGAACATCATGGGATTGGTAACAGCCAAGGAGGCAGTAAGTAAAACCAAGGATGCTTACCTTCAAGATAAGAGAGACTAGAACAGAACAAAAGCAAGGACATAGCAACTACTAACTCTCCACTACCTTGTAAGCATGTGCAAGCACCGAGGTCATTAAATAAACAAGGTGAGGAAGTCTATCGGTGACCACCAGAGACCCCCACTCAGCAAGAAAGCACATGCATAATTAGAATGCAAGTATTATAATTAGTTCCTGGAAATCTCATGAATATGAAAACTGATGGACAGGGGCAGAGCAGTTGATGTCATCTACCTGGACTTGTGCAAAGCGTTCGACACTGTCCCACACGACATCCTTGACTCTAAACTGGAGAGACATCATTTTGATGGATGGACCACTCGGTGGATAAAGAACTGGCTGGATGGCCGCACGCAAAGAGTTGTGGTCAATGGCTCGATGTCCGGCTGGAGACTGGTAACGAGTGGTGTCCCTCAGGGATCGCTGTTGGGACCGGTCTTGTTCAACATCTTTGTTGGTGACATGGACAGTGGGATTGAGTGTGCCCTCAGCAAGTTTGCCAATGACACCAAGCTGTGTGGTTCGCTTGATACGCCGGAGGGAAGGGATGCCATCCAGAGGGACCTCGACACGCTTGTGAGGTGGGCTGATGCCAACCTCATGAAGTTTAACCATGCCAAGTGCAAGGTCCTACACCTGGGTCGGAGCAATCCCAGGCACAGCTACAGGTTGGGCAGAGAAGAGATTCAGAGCAGCCCTGCAGAGAAGGACTTGGGGGTGTTGGTCGATGAGAAAATGAACATGAGCTGGGTTCAGTGTGCGCTCGCAGCCCAGAAAGCCAACTGTATCCTGGGCTGCATCAAAAGGAGCGTGACCAGCAGGTCGAAGGAGGTGATCCTGCCCCTCTACTCTGCTCTTGTGAGACCTCACTTGGAGTATTGTGTGCAGTTCTGGTGTCCTCAACATAGAAAGGACATGGAATTGTTGGAACAAGTCCAGAGGAGGGCCATGAGGATGATGAGGGGACTGGAGCACCTCCCGTATGAAGACAGGCTGAAAAAGTTGGGGCTGTTCAGCCTGGAGAAGAGAAGGCTGCGTGGAGACCTCACAGCAGCCTTCCATTATCTGAAAGGGGCTTACAACGATGCTGGGGAGGGACTATTCATCAGGGACTGTAGTGACAGGACAAGGGGTAACGGGTTCAAACTTAAACAGGGGAAGTTTAGATTGGATATAAGGAAGAAATTCTTTACTGAGAGGGTGGTGAGGCACTGGAATGGGTTGCCCAGGGAGGTTGTGAGTGCTCCATCCTTGACGATGTTCAAGGCCAGGTTGGATGAGGCCTTGGGTGGCATGGTTTAGTGTGAGGTGTCTCTGTACATGGCAGGGGGGGTTGGAACTAGATGATCTTAAGGTCCTTTCCAACCCTAACTATTCTATCGTTCTATGATTAAAGATGGATATAAAAAGCAGGCTAAAGAACAGCACTACAACTGTAACACTTCATGCAATGGGAGTACTGACATGTACACATAAAAACTGTATAAAACTGTTCCATCTCTTCTTGCAAGAGCATGCTTCACCTTCAAAAAGGTTTTAGTAATTTTTCAGCTGGGAAACAAAGTGCACTATAAATCCAGCATATTGTAGTAGCAAAACAGCATTCAGCATCAATGCCATGTAAGTGAAAAAAGATTTTATACAGATCAGTTTGGAGACGATTTGGTCACAGTAATCTGCTTGGGGGTAATAAGGGACTCAAGGGCTTTCATCTAAGAGTACTTTCATGTAAAAGAAAGTTTCACTCTACTTAACAGCTTGTGAAAGGCAGGTGTGATCAAAAAAAGATTTAGTAGCTGTATTTCAGCTTGCAGGTTTACCACTTAGCACAGTACTAACACACACCATTTTAAGCAAATAAATTATCCTCATCACTCAACAGCAATATTATTAAATGCTATGTCTTTACCAAGTTACTCTTAAGGAACTTGACTGATATGACTGACTCACACCAATCAATTACTGTAAAACTTTTTTTTTTTTTTTGCAGCTGGATTTCTCCAAAATTCATACTGTCCTGCTTTCTTATTTTTTATTTTGACTGAAGATACATATCTACAAGTTACATCTCCCCATTGTGCAAGGTCAAAAATTCTCCCTTTTTCCTGAGATTTTGCTTCTATCACAAAACCCATAACCAGTAAAATCTGTTTGGCTTGAGCTACATTTGCACACCTAGCAGCCTCCATCACAGGCTGCCAGGCAGACTCCACTGATCACAGCCTCAGTACCAGCCGCTGTTCACATATTCTGCTAAACAGCGTTGTCTCACTATAAACCTATTTAATCTTTTCTATCATAAGTGGAAAGATTAGGAAGGAGTTTATCTCAAGCTGCAGGCTAGTTCATAACAGGCCTGACTGGAGCACAGGGTGTTCAGCCACCAATACGGTAATACTCCAGTGCAGAATCTACCAGCAGCACTCCAGCTGTTCCTCCACTTAGTAAGTTACTACAAAAATGAGGCACAAACAAAGCCAGCAGCTTGCAAACAGCAGCAGCCATGTTTTCCAAACATGGAAGCTATTTATTTATTTATTTATTCATTAAATATATGCATGCATAAAGTTCGAAGTATTTCAGTTTCTCCTGAAACTGTGAGACCAACGAGCTGAAGCGGGAGGAATTGCACGCTCTCTCCAGAATAGCAACAAGAACTGCACAAATGTAGATAAACGTCACAAATAAATATTTTTGTAGTCAGCTGTCTAATGCTTTCTTTCTTTGTAATGTCTAAAAATAAAGAGTTTAGTCACTCTGTAACTTTCCAAGTGCAGATGAGACAGAGGGAGAAGGGAATGGAAGGGGATATGCGCTTTAGTCCCCCCACATCTCACACACAGTGTCTCCTCCTAGCTGCTCTCCACCAGCATCACTAAAGCTGTAGATGGCCGTATTGGATGATACAATGCTGAAGATATCACACTCGCACTTTTTGCCCCAGTAAAATTAGGATACACAAGTCAGGGTCAGAGGTAAAATTCAGGTCTCTCAAATTCTAGCCCACTGCTAAAGATCAGTGGAGATAAAAATGTTCTCCGAACTTTAAAAAAGCTGAAGCTTAGGGACTTTCTAGCCCAAAAAAGGCATCTCTGCATGCAGCACTTCCCAAGGAGCTGCCCCCTAAGTAGCTTGTTGAGCCCATACAAACTTTCAATGCTCAGTGGCAGAGCTCCTCAGTGCAAGTTCAGTGTGTGAAGACAATCATCTCCATTCTGAACTTGTCACTCAAAAATTTAATTTCTGGTCCTTTACTTCTTGCACTGGGTAAAGATAAGCAGTTATTCCCAAAGCATCCTTTCCATGCCACTGCTTACCCTACAGGTTTGTGTCCTACTCCCCTCTGCTGACTTCTAAAATACAGAGCTGATACATCCCTGTATTTCAGCAAGTCTGGGACAACCAAAGCAAAGAGCCAGCCACAAAACATCTGCATATGAAAAGACACATGGTCCAAATGGGACTAAATGCTGGACAGAGAAAAGGGAAGGAAGAAAGCATAGATAGAAAGGTAAGATTGACAATTTAATTTTTAAATTACAGTAGGTCGCCCTAATAACAATGACTCTCTTCTAGCAATTAGGCCCTGCAGCATCACTTTACCGTTTACTTTGATCACATTTTCAATATGTGAACAAAAAAAAAAAAAAAAAAAAAAAAATTAAAAAAAGTGGTGAGCCTGTATCTAGAGTAAAGCCGTAGCCAAGGTGTACCATTCACTGGCTTTTTGGCAGAGACAGACACTTAATGCAGCTTCCAAGATGCAAAAAGAAGCTGCAGTTACCTGCTACTTGGACATGACCCAAAAGCTGCTAAGTGACTCAGAGCAACTGTCTAAAGAAGTAAAAGCCTCAGCAATTATTCTGATAAATAACATAACTCTGCTCACTAGAAAGCCAGTGCTACTCCTCTACATTCCTCTGTGGTAGTTCTTAGCCTGGCCATCGATAGCTTGTCTCATCAATGTCCTCTTGTGTTCTGATTTATTTTCCTTACTCTGATGTATTTGCTACCAAGAGGCAAAATAACGAAGGATGTAGTTGAAAATCCTAGTATTCACTATAACAGCAATCGGTCCACCTGATGTTATTAGAAAAGACTGTAGTAAGCCACAGAACAGAACTGAGCAGTTCAGGAATGCCTACCCAGAAAATATTAAAAGGTGTCTGAAATGATGAGAAATTATATTGTTCATTTAGAACAGGAACTCATTAAGTTACATCAGGTTAGCATGAGTTTTTTGAAAGCCAGCAGGATAGAAGGTGCTTTTCATGCAGTGGGGAAAAAAAAAAAAAACAAACCACACCACAAAAAAACCTTCCTCAAAATGTTTCAGTGCTTCTCTGGCTCAAGGATCCCACTTTGCTGCCTTCCTCCACAGGTTCTGCAGCCAGTCCCTAAGCAACGGCAGAACCTGCATGACCAGCAATGCCCAAACCTCTGCCTTTCTGCTAGAAGTGTGCATCTGCATTTGAGCAAATGACCCAGCATAATTCATAAGCATACTCCATTCCTGAACACTGTCATCACACTACCTGGAGAGGCACAAACTTCACGTCTTAAAAGAAGAGCACACACCACAAAGTGTTTAAATATTTCTAAGCTTTCTCTTTGTCCTCTTGAGAGTTTGGTTCCTGAACTGTGGGTGGGCTGTCACGCATACAAAATCATAGATTCAAAATCATAGGTCAGGGTTGGAAAGAACCTTAATATTAGAGAGGATTTCAGTACGTGCCTAACTTACTGACAAAGCAGCATTTCTTGTGCAAATCTTGTTTCTCCTTACATCAAGAGGTAGGACCTGTTTCCGGAACTTTCCCCTCACACTAAATCTTCATTCTGGTGAAAACTGTTTCCTTTGAATAGAGAATAGGTCATGGATACCTCACAGGAGGATGGTTGTATTTCTGTAAGCAACTGAAAGGAATGGTCAATTTGACTTGGAAGTTAAGCTTTTATTCAAAGAGCTAGGTCACAAAATCATCAAAACTTTCAAGGAGACTTTAAGATGAAGCAATTTTCATCCTGGCTGGCAGATGTAAGACACAAAAGATGATCATAATGGTAGTTATTCACTCTATTTTTAATATGTGTGTGAGCACATGTATAAATGTACACAGAAACACACATATAGAAGGCATATGTAATGGCATGTATTTATATATTTGTGTATATGTAATTATGCACATTGTATATGTGTGTGTATACACAGTCAAACTTCAGCATGTTGTCGGACTACTCGAATAAAAGAATAGAGTCTTATTTCTTTCCAGATGCTTTGCATAAACTTCGAAAAATGCCCTGTTCCTGACTGGTACAAGAATTTGGTACCTCAGTTTGTTTCTAATTAGCTTCCAATACAAAAAGATAAGAGATACATGTAGATATTCAGGAAACCTATTTCTGAAGAATCATGCAGACAAACTACAAAACAAATGGTTTAGCCTATTTTATCCTTAAATTAAGATTATTTAATAATATAAGGACTGTTCAAAATTTGCAGCTGGAGTTTACAGCTGGGTCCAACTAAGCTGGGACAGAGCTTATCAAAAATCAGCTCTGACAGACCCTTTCTGAGAGGTAGTTTCTACCTGCATTTTATGATCATTTAATACCACCCAGACTGATCAAAACATTCAACAAAGAAAAAAAAGCAACTAGTTCTCACTAGCTCCTAAGCTCTCCTGTACATAGTTTACCTTCATCTTTCTATTTCATATTAATTCTGAATTTTCTTAATGTTTTTCAGTTTGATTGCCAACTCAGTGGGGCACTTTTTCAGAAAGGCAGAGAGGCAATCTGGAAAGCAGCTGTGGCTCTGCATCCACATGCACAGAGCACGCTGCTCTCTGGATGAGCTTACCAATCCCTATGCACCCCACTGTCTCATTGGGGAGCTGGGGAAACTAGTGCCTATTGGAGCACAGGAACTGTAGTTGGAGCACAAACTGCAGTGTTTGAAATGCAGAACCTTTGTCTTCTGCCTTCCATACTGAGGCTTTCCCAAAGCAAACCCCACCATCACAGCCAAACAATGAGTCTTGCACACAAAATACTCATCACACAGCTGACAGGCATCTCATTGTACTCCTAATACGCGATAAACAATTAGTGATCAGACAAAGCAGTGCAAGAACAAATCCTATTAACAAATAATGGGATTTGCTAATGGATCAACCAAACACCACTTTGGAAACAACTCCATGGGCTGCTGCAGCCAGAAACGGCAGCCAGGGAAAGGAGCAGTGTGGCACAATGTGCTGATGGGCTGCACACAGGGCTACCAGCCAGCTGTGGGAGCTCACCACATGAAAATAATGCTGGCACACCAGTTCTGGCAGCAACTGAAAATGCTGCAGTATGTATCAAACCAAAGAAATCTCATATCTTGGGTATCTGTGAATAATTTATGCCTTGGATCTATGAGCAAGTGTATTTTGCACATCAAAACATGTAAGAAACAGTTACAATCCTATTTTCTTTTAGCTCATTACAAGACTCTCTGAGTAACTTGCACACTCCAAATAATCCCATATAGGATACTTGTCTGAACTGTGGTTCCCTTCTAGGATTGGTATATAACTGTCTACCTCCACCAGCAGAGGTTTTAAAATAAACAAACAAATAAATTTGGGCAGGTGGGTATTTAGGGAGCCTGACACTAACGTTTTTCCCCAGTGATTGATATTAGATGCCCTAAGTAGGTAAATGCTGAGAGGGTAACACAAGACATGGCTCTTTCTCTATACGAGTTGGAAAAAAACAAGGAGACAAATTCTCAGTACTGAAAACTAGTCAGAACGCTTATCTACCTCCAGCAGGTCACAAAATACTTGGAATATAATAGTTACTTCAAGCTTTTAAAGCAGCAAGTATTTGTTACTCTTCATTATTTCTGTTTAGGGATGCTATATGCCTCCTCATCTCTGGGATAATCAGTATTGTCTTGCTTATTTATTTACTTTTAAACACACCACAGCATGTGCTGCTTGGGATAAAAGCTTCTTCTGCACACCACAACCACCACCATATTACAGAGGAACTTGACCCTGCTTTGAATTGGTTTAGTATCTTCTATTAGAATATAACACTAGAAACTAGAAACTAATAACCAAAACTAGGAATCAACATGAGTTATAATAATGCACTCTGGAAGATCTTTACACAACTATAGACCATGAGTTTTATATTTTAAAAGGGAAGAAACATGGTTTCTAAGATTGGTCATCAAGTTTAGGAGTATAACTAAAAAGTCAAAAGGAAAAACATTCTGCCTTTAAAATAAACTGTGACCAACCAATGTGAGGGTGTGGCTTCAGCAAAGATGCAAATTAACCTAGCCCAACCATCAAAACCCACCCAGCAGAACTGAGACACAAACACACTATCTTGTTGGGGATCACCTCTTCCATAGGTCTTCAGGGCATGTCCCATTACTCCAGGTATTGCAGTAAACTGAGCATTCTGTTGTGCAAAGTACTAGAAGACAGCTCAGTGGAAAAAGCACAAAAGCTATATAGCATGGTAACTAGTATGGTGGTCTGACAACTCAACGGAAGCAACAGCCAGTCTCTCCCCCAGCTGCATTAGAGATTAGCCATGTGTAATATTGCTGCACTTGAAACTGGGGAGTGCTGTATACTTGGCAAGAGGTGGAAGAAAGAAGGAGATGGAACAGTGCAAAAACACCTAGGCCGGACTTATTTTGAAGACTTACCCATACAGCCTGTTTGCCCAGGCAAATAGAAGCATTTATAGCTCACCATATGCACTTGGCCAGTATGCTAAGACTCTTGCCCTTCCCTGTTGCATACACTCCAAAACATTCAGCATGCATGTCAGTTAAGTACCTGCACAGTGCTTGAGCTGCAGCAAGGCTTTGCAAGCACTGAGAACACTTGGTAATTACCAACTTTACACGGAATTATAGATCAAACTCTGCCTTCTCTTGAGAACAATTAGACATGACATCTATATCCAGGATACATGACATAGTATCACAGACCAAGACTGTAGCTCACTTACAGTGGGACTGGAAATGTCTGGCCAGCAGATGCCTCAGAAGGACATTTGCAGCTCCTGCGAGCAGGCACCTCCTTTCAGCTCCTGGGCTGACAGTCACTTTCTTGACATGCATATCAGTCATTTTCCTTCAGAGAAACATTACTAACACAACTTGGCTCCAGATGAGCATGACCACTGCCTCCACACTTACAGCCGGGAACACAGAAAAAACCAAGTCTCCAGAATGCCCAGAACTATGGTATATCACAAATTTTACTTTAGAAGAGGAAAGAGTGATGAATTTACTCCACTGCCAAAATCAGGTTCTACCTACAGGAATATCTTTTCAGCTTCAGAGTAAAACCAGAAGGATAGAAGAAAGAGGGCTGGGGACTGCTGTTACACCAAAGTTACAGCATGCAGGAGCATGCAGAAACAATCTTTTTCCAGGCCTAAAGCAAGTGAATACTGTGGACTGACACACAGAGGCCCACTAAAGAGAGGGACAGCCTTCAAGGAGTTCCCACAAAGCCTACAGAACCTTTCCTGGTCCAATCACCACCTTTGCTTTGCTCTTTCCCTATGACTGCAGCCCCCTCCTTGCCAACTGAGAGCTGGAAACTCTTGTTGTCTTCAAGAGCCTCTACAGCTGACAACAATCAAAACTGGAGCCACAGCCAGTGCCATAAGAGCAGAGATCCCGACAAACTGTAAGAAACTGCAAAGTTGCATGAAGCTGTGCTTGATGTAGCCACTGCCCACAGCACAATGAAGAGAGCCTCAGTCCAGGGAGAGTATGGAGCCAGGGTATAACCAGTAAGGATGGGTTTATACAGTCTCCTGATGCAGTTTCTGCTAAATCTCAGAGCTGCTTCAGAAACAGCAGTCAGGTCCCCGGCTTTCAGTTGGGTATGATTTTCTTGTAACAGATGCCAAGTGGTTCAAGAACAAAACCAGTTACTATGGAACACAGAACAGGTAAAAACCTCCGTCAACAACAGAGCCCTCTGCATTACATACATATAGCCACTGAATATTCCCTTTCAGATGTCTGCTGTAACGCTTATCCAGAGCATCTGGAGGGTCAAAGCACTGGTCGTGAATCCTCATGCTGTTATAGTATTTAGTACTAATCCCTGGTCCTTCTCTGCTAAATAAGGGAATAAAAATAAACAAACAAGCAAACCAAGCAAAGGCCACGACCCCTTGATATAAATAGAAATAAGAAGGCAGAACTATTAGCTTAGAGATGTTGTCAGAAACTTGAAAAAAAAATAAAAAAAGAGACTTCCAGCCTTGCTTAGCTTTGTGTGCAAAGCAGCATCACAAAGCTATGGACAAAGTGAAGAGTGATTATATTTCACATACTTCATAATACTGCACGCAGAACGAAAACCCAAGCATGTAATGTCACACAGCTACCAAATACACAGAAAGGAGAACGATGGAGGGGCAGGGCAGAAAGCAGAAAACCCCACAGCAATCCAGCAGAAGTAGGTGCCTTTCCTCACTTCCTCACCACACATGCACATTTCCATAACACTATACCAAAATTTTATGTTTTAACCCACCAAATTTGAACATTCAAAACAAATGCAGCTGTTCATGCAGGAAACAAAATAAATAAAAGCTCTCCTAAAGAGGCAGATTTATAACTGTATCTCTCTGCAGGGCCATGCAGATTGAAAAAACTAGGTCAAATCTTTTGCTGTTCTTACTGCTATTTCTCCCTGGCCCTCCTCCCCTTTAGCTTTCAGCAGTTATTGAAGAAATCAATTAATGAGAATGCAACAGACCTGTCATGCAGGTCTCAGATTACTTCTGCCTGTACATATTGGGGGGGTCATCTGTGCAACTATAGATGCAAGGGGGGGAAATTAAATCATTAGTCTTTCCAATTCACAAATCCTAATCCTAGAGCATAATTACTCAGTGGTACTGGAGTCCATTATTAGCCAAACAACGATGCATGTTTTAAAAAAATAAAAGCGGAGGGAGCAGGGCAAGAGGCAGACAAAGACAGTCTAGAAAGGGGCAAAAATAGAGGAATTGCTGTGCTTACACTTTTGCTGCATTTGCAGCAAACCCATGATAGCATCTGCTGCTTTTAATGACATCTTGCTAGTGTATTTTCTACATCTTCGTGGTGAACAGTTTTAGAAACCTCATAAATATCTCCATTTTGACACTAGATTTCCAACAAGTAACTGCAATACCAGTTTTTATCTCTCCTTATCACCCTGTATGTAGAATCATAGAATCATGGAATAGTTAGGGTTGGAAAGGACCTAAGCAATTACCTGTTAGGAAAAAGGACTCACATATTGAAATTCATACATTCACTGTCACAAAGGCATTAAGTGTTTTTTTAAAATCTTTCATAAGATGTAGGGACCAAGTCAGTCCAATTCAGCTTACTCATTCATTTCTCTCCTACTGCACACACAGAAAGCATTCAGTTTCATCACTAAAAACAAAATTATAAAAATATAAAAAAGGCAAGTCTGGATCAGCTGAATTCTGAAACAAATCACTTTTGAACTCTGTTTCCACCATGGGCAATATGCTGCCTGACAAGTTACTGCAAGAAGGCAAAGAAAGCAACTTCCTGACTTACTGCAGTGATGACCAACCTAACTGGTTTGACAAGCCACATACATACCACAACCTTCATATGGTTGAATGCCACAGGATGTTATGCTGCCAGCTGAAGGCTGGGGGAATGCTGGCATGCCCCAGACTGGATGGGAGAACCTGTCCAGATTTTTAATGGCAAGTGCCTCCTCTAACCATGTGGTGACAGTGGTTTCAGACAGTATTCCAGCTGCAGCTTCCCCTGGAGGGAGGACTGGTGTACCCTGTTTCCAAGCAGCCAAGAGACTTCAGTGGTGGGAATGGAGTGCTGGGGCCACGGGGTGAGGACACTGCTGCTAGGCTGGAGCGCCCTCATTCATTTGTTTTGATGGAAAATAAAAACCATTGTGGAATGTGACATTCATAGATCTGGCTGGCAAAACACACAACCAGTCTTGAGCCATTTTAGTCCGAATTAATGGAAATTGTCATAATTTCTCTTTTTGCACAGGTGTTCAGCACTATTATGCTACTAAAGCATTTTTCTCTCACCAGTAAACCAAGCACTATCACAGACCAGCCAGAAAAGCTATTTGGAGCACAGAATATAGCTGAGCAGCAGACTACAGAGAATGGATCCTAAATTCAAGAATATGCACCAGGAGCCTTTGTCTTTGATGTTTCTTATACTCTTCTCGCCTTTGGCTAAATTCCTTTGAAGCCAAGACACTGCTAAACATAACTCATCTAAATCAGCCCCATCTGGCTTTTGTTTCTGAGCTGGATCTTATCTATAGCAGTCACTGTCAATCTTTCAGACCTTAACTCAGTAAGCCATAAACAATTATTGCCCCAATACCTTAAATAAACAGCTATGGAAAACCTGAGGGAAAGTTTTGGGCATTTATTTTTGGTTAATTGGGTTTTGTTTCATTTGGGGTTTTTTTTACAATGACACATTTAAAGGGGGAGGCATCTTAGATCTGAACCCAGGAAAACAGTTGGAATCTGAACCAAATATGATGCAAAATGCAATCTAACAAGCTCAGCTTAATATCTCCTGGATCAGAAGGTACATAAACAAATGGTAGTGCTGGGATTATTGAGGTGGATCTGAAGAGCTAGACAAAGGAAGGTAGGGAAAACAACATTTGTGGGAAAACTGGCAAACTACTAAAAACATTCTGGAGCTGCTACACCATCAGGTAGTAGCATCCAGCATACTTTGACTCACTCCAAGCAAAGAAAGTAAATCATTTTTGAAGGCTGTACCTTAATGCTCAATATTTCTTCTTGAGCAGTGCTCATTCATGATGGTCTAATAAAGATCTTTTGTTTCTGTAAAAATTCAAAGCATTTTATATTAATCCTTTTAACACAGGTCAGATAGAATGGCTGTATTCACCTAAATGGTACCTCTTTTATTTATCTTTCATTATTTAAACGAAAACTACCTCAGGATGAGAAACACAGTCTGAGATTCACAAGAGGGTTCCCCCCCCCCCATCCTGTTAGTAGATAAATTCTACAATAATTTGATCAGCTTCATTTGCAGAAGTATTATTTCTTGCTCTACAATACAGAAAATTTGTAACTTTTACAGATGGAAATCACCTACCCTAATGAAAGTTTTAACCAAATCTCCTGTATTTTCTTTCAGTGTTCCTGGTCTCACTGACCATCTAGGGCTCTGTCGAACAATGAGGATCCAATATCTCACCAAGACTTGCCAGAAATGACAGAACCTACATTTTCCATTGTGAAAGATTTGTTATTGACTTAATTTGGAAAGAGTAGCAAGGGTGCTGTCTCTCCCAGACGGCAGATTTATGGATGCCATCAGCAGAGATAAACAGACAGCAGTCTGTAATCATTTGGGGTCACATTAGCCAGCTGGCATTTCTTTTATTTCTTATTTGAAATCTGTGTTCATTAAAGATGCTGCAAGAAGGTGGGAGTGGTGCCTGGGCATACTACACCCTTCCATGTGTGATGGGATGGGATTGCAATGATACAAACACTATGGTTTTCTACTGCTTACTTTAAAAAGAGTAGTGAAATTTTAATTCTTCCTCAGAATTTTCAGATCTGTCCCACACACAGGTTGAGGCAGACTAATCACACACACATCAGATCCCCTCCTTTCCTAGGAAGTGTTCTCACCTACCTTTGAATTTAGAAGTGTATCTGAAGGGAACAGTTGCAAACACACATTGGTTTTGGCAAGGACAAACAAATAGGCATGCCTGGTTACACCACATTCCTCCCAGGGGCATGCACATACAACACGGCCTGTTTTTGCCCTCACACTCTATCTTTAGTCTCACTCCTCTCCCATGCTCCAGAAAACACCTGTGTGCTTCTTCCAACTCTACTTCTCTGACTCATTCCCACCTCTCGTCCTCACCCTCTCTATTAACAATTTTTTACCTAGCAAGTACAGGAAGAATATGAGGAGTAATTAATTCCCTAAACTTTAAATTTCAAGTAAGCAACAGAAATGTCAAGATACTGAAGAGCAGCAGATTGTCACACCACAAGCCATGTGGCTGCTGCACTGTATCTCCACAAAAATTATTTGCATTACTCACACACATGAGGGGGTTGACTTGTCGTGATCTGTCATCTGAGACACAAATATTTATTGATGGCACAGAAGTATTCCAACTTCTGCTTTTATTACTCATTATTTTAACACTGTTACTTAAGAGGCTTTGGAACATCAAATCACTCAGCCTGTTCTGCAGTAGGACTATTTTATTTATACTCAAAATAATCCAGCTGTGGGATCAAGATCAAAACCTGTAACATGGGTAGAGAGCTGAAGTACACTGCACTAGCATACTATTGTGATAAAGCTCAAAAGTAAACAAAGTCCTTCATTAAAATTATAGCAGTGATAGGACAATAACAGTAACTTTTTATACTTGTCCTAAATAGCATTCAGATGTCCAAAAGCATTATTAAAATATGCATTTTAATACTTTCTAAAATTAATTTATTTTTAGCCAAATAAAGACAACATGTTCCTTTGCACTGCCGCTCACAGCAGCCCTCCCTCTTCTACTTACACAGGTCTTCATGCCAAGCGTTATACTGCGCTTCCATAGAAAAACATCAACAGTTCCTTCTGCTACTTTTTGCTTCACACAGCCTTATTACATTAGCCAGCTACACAGCCACCATATTATTACCCAAACCTTTCTCAACTGTTCATACGCATTAAGCCCCTTTACAGACCTGATCTCGAAACATCCTTTTGGAACAGGCAAGTATTATATTATCATCATTATTATTATATTATTATTATTGTTATTATTACTACTACTATTACTTCTTCGATACAATTTAAAGGTTAGGAATGAGGACCTTTTGGAACAGGCAATTTATCATCATCATTATTCTTAAAGTTGATGGCAACTGTCAGTCATTGGGGCCTTATACTTAGCCTTATTTAAAAGGTGGGGAGGAAAATATACCAGAAAATTCAAGTGTGAAAATTAAATTTTCCATCTTCCTTCTTCCCCCCTATCTTCATATATCCCAGTCACAAATTTCAGTTGTTCCACAACAGAAGCAACTGCATCTCTAAGACTGTGAACTGTCCAAGGGGAAGGGGAGTTTAGGGGTGCAGCAGAATGGCTCACCTTGCAGTAAGTTCTGAAAACCTTTTGCTATTTGTGATGGTTCTCATTAAACAATGCAAAAATATTTTAGAAGCAAGAAACAGTCCCTGTTCTTACTCTAATACCATAAAAAAGGATCTCAAACCCTAAGACTACATAATAGATCACTCAAAGTCACCAGTAGGGAACATGAGCACACTAATTTTCAGTCCAGTGCTTTACTGTACCACCCAGGATTAGATCTCCTGAGGCCAGGAGCCGTGCTCTTCCAGAGTCAACAGCAAAATCAACAACATAAAACGCCTTCCTAGTCTGGTCAAGGTCTAAAATCAGATCCAGTTATTCAAGGGAAGCAGAGACCCTTTGGAAATTGCATGCAAAACACTGAATATGCAGGACTGAAATCAAGGTTACCTTCTCCTTGCTCTGTGAATCATTTTATGGACCACATTGCTGGCAACATCCTTGCTTTGATAGCTATCTCCTTCTCTGTATATGGTTTCTCATTGTGCTGTACTTGTCTTGAGAGCTGGGAGAGGATGGCAGATTATTTAACAGATAATGTCATTTTCTTAGTCAATGCATTTGGGTTATTTCCAAACCATTTTTCATACAGTATTTCCTTATATAGATACAGGAATTTGTAGAAAGAAAATGTGTAAGAAGCTATGATTTTTCCTAATAAACACTTTGAGGGTTTTGTGATTAAGATGACCAATGTATTTTTTTTTTTCCACCATACTGAGAAAGATCCTTGATAAAATTGGTATCAGCTTGAAACCGCTCACCAACCCAAACCTGTCTTCCTACACACCACTGCACTTAGCAGGCCTTCCTCTATGCTTGCTTTTACAATTAAATGCCATTTCAAAAACTAAGGTAGGAGAGATGGGGGCACAGCTGTAAGGAAAGAGAGAGTTAAAGTGTCATGAATCATGCTTTGCCTGAAAACAATGCATTCTTTCTGAAGCATTAATAGGCAGCTTCCATAGCAGACGTGAAACAATCAGAATCCTTAATTCTAGCTGTATATTCATACAGCCCTGGTACTTCAAAGATGTGATGGCTGTCATATTCTGAGGTACAAATGAAAGCATTGTAATGAAATACAACAAATAACAACACCTAGCCCACCCCCCAAATAAAGCCCTGTACCACCACTAAATCCACCTTCCAGAACAGGGAAAACAATTTAACTACAATGCACTTAAGAAGTGTAAAAGCAGATGCTTCAAGGTAACTTTGCAATTTTCTATTCTTTAAGGCACCTTACTTGAGTAAGAGATTTCTTATTAGCATTTAAAGTGCTAAGATAGTCTGGTGTGATGCCCAAGTTATTCCAATCAGGAAACAAGGGACCTGGGGGTCCTAGTGGACAGCAGGATGACCATGAGCCAACACTGTGCCCTTGTGGCCAAGAAGGCCAATGGCATCCTGGGGTGTATTAGAAGGGGGGTGGTCACTAGGTCGAGAGAGGTCCTCCTTCCCCTCTACTCTGCCCTGGTGAGACCGCATCTGGAATATTGTGTCCAGTTCTGGGCCCCTCAGTTCAAGAAGGACAGGGACCTGCTGGAGAGAGTCCAGCGCAGGGCGACAAAGATGATTAAGGGAGTGGAGCATCTCCCTTATGAGGAAAGGCTGAGGGAGCTGGGTCTCTATAGTTTGGAGAAGAGGAGACTGCGGGGGGACCTTATTAGTGTATATAAATATATAAAGGGGGAGTGTCATGAGGATGGAGCCAGGCTCTTCTCAATGGCAAACAATGATAAGACAAGGGGTAATGGGTATAAACTGGAACACAAGAGGTTCCACTTAAACTTGAGAAGAAACTTCTTCTCAGTGAGGGTGACAGAACACTGGAACAGGCTGCCCAGGGAGGTTGTGGAGTCTCCTTCTCTGGAGACATTCAAAACCCGCCTGGACACATTCCTGTGTAACCTTATCTAGGTGTTCCTGCTCTGGCAGGGGGATTGGACTAGATGATCTTTTGAGGTCCCTTCCAATCTCTAACGTACTGTGATACTGTGATACTGTGTGATACAAGGCAAAACACAAGTAATGCTATGGTGATGGACACAAAGTGCTACTTTCTCTTCCAACCTTGAAGTCGGCTCTCAGTGGAAAAGTAAGTAAGATGAAGCAGTGTTCTTCCATTTCTGCTGGCATATTTGTCATCTTGACAACTGAAGGTAAAATGCCAGGCTAAAGGCTTGAGCTCTTGCTCTGATTCCAGCAAACCATCAACCTATTTTCAAGAAAATCAACCTGTTCAGGGATATTTTTTTCTTTAATATAATAAAATTAAAACTAAACCACAACATAACTTTCTGTGCACTATGCATACAGATACTAACTCTTCAATTAAGAGATGGTCAAGAATGTACGCTTCTGGAGGTTGGAAATGCTATAGAGATCTCATTTTTATTTCTACGTTGTTGTCTTGTAACCAGACCCACTTATCAGTGCTGGCTGAAAGTCAGGACATCTGTTCTTGACTAAATTTTGACATTTCTAAATTTCCATTTCGTTCCAAGCTGGAAGAAAACCAGATATTTTTCACATTTCCTATAAATGCTCTAGAAAATAACAATTCCAGGTTAGCACACACAAGAGGTCCTCTAATTAGGATGTAGGGTATCTTTTGTCAAATATCAAACTGTTTCATTATCACCCCAAGAACTGACAATTTTAAAATATCTCATTTTTCTGGACCAGTCAATATTTTATAGTTGCTCTTAAAGATTTTTAATTTAATAATTTTTAATAAAAGAAAAAAAGTATTAGGGCAGTGATACAATGCCACTGTGATGTATGAATTACTGTGCCACACCAGTGTACTTTAGAACTATACATATATTACCCATATAAAAATTAGTGTATGTGGAGTTAAAGACTGTCTTTTTTTTTTTTTTTTTTCTGAGAATAATATACTGTCATTATCTTGAGCACAAAGGGGATAAAAGTTTTTCCAGTAATGTATATGATCACTATTCCCTGTCTTCTAAGCAATTTTTTCTATGATTCCTCCTCCTCTCCAAAAAAAACCCCACAAAATTATCTTGAAGATATTGAAGTATTGCAGTGCGGAAAAGAATCAACTTGAAGGGAACAAAACTAAAATTACCCTCAAGATTGCCTTTTATAATCAAATTTAATGCTGTAGGAGACTCAAAATATTGATCCTAGAAGGGAACAGAATGTGTTTATACCACAGCAACTCGGACTTCATTTTGGGCACCCATAAGATAATTTCCTGTCTTAGGTAGAGGAAGCCCACATCTATTTCTTGATTTACATCCTTGGACTACAATAAAATCAAAAGACCCATTCTGCAGTAAATGGAGAATCCAGATGTCCATTCAGTTGTTAAGTGCTCTGCCCCAATTAAGTTTCTTCTGCAGACTTACAGTGAACTTTAACCTAATCCTCACCTATTCAGTATACAAACTTTGTATAAACATAGGATCCCAGGAACCCCTTGGAGCCCTGCATTGTGAAAGTATGCCATTTACTAAGGTTTATGATTTCACAGAATCACTGAGGTTAGAGGAGATCACCAAGTCCAGCCCTCTACTCACAGCACAGTCAACTAGAGCAGGAAGATGCTCAGTTGGTTTTTGAGTATCTCCACAGCTGGAGACTCCACATCTCTGGGTAACCCATGCAGTGCCTCACCACCATCCCAGGAAAAAGTTTGTTCTCATGTTTAAACAGAATTTCCTGCATATTGATTGTTGCCTCTTGTCCTTTCACTGGACACTACCAAGAAGAATCTGTCTCTGCCTTCTTTACCTATCAGGTATTTGTACACAATGATAAGATCCCCCTGAGGTTTCTCTTCTCATGACTGAACCATTCAAGCTCTCTCAGCTTCTCCTCACATCTCAGACATTCCAAATCCTTAATCATATTAGCAATTCTTCACTATCCTTACTCCAGTATGTTCATGTCTTGTAGAGGAGAGATCAAAGCTGGACTCATCACTCGAGACACGGCCTCATCAGTGCAGACTAGAGTGGAATAATCCCTTCCATCCACCTGCTGGCAACACTCCTTGATGCTGCTGGTATTTTGCTGGCTCCTGTTCAACTTGTTGTTGACCAGTGCACCCAAGATTTCATTTGCAGTTCAATTTGTTATCATCACGTCAATACAATCACTGCAAAGCTATTTAGTACAACAAGTGGGGTAATCCTGGGGAGCATTTGGCACTGGAACTGTTCATATTCTCAGGCTACTATCTTATCGTATCAGTTCTCTCCATTCTCTCACACTAGGTGTGTGGGAAAAGTTGACAGATAAGTATCAACCACCCAATTACAACCCAATTATTGCTTCAATATATTCAAAACACGCTCTTGCTTGTGGCCTAACCACTTGCTTTTCTTTTTCTCAAAGGCTTTTTCCCAGCATACTGCCCATAAGAGAAATAAAAACACTCAATTGAACCCTATCATGTCATCAGCGGCATGCTTTGGACAACCACAGGTAGTAAACAGCAGGAAGTTCCAAGAAAATCTAAGCTTGTCAACAAGCACATAGCCACTCCCATCACTGTTAAAAATAGAGCAACTAGCTTGTTACAAAGAATAGATAAATACTACTGCATGCACAAATACTCAAACATCCTCGGGAATCTAAGATTTCATGTCAGTGAATACCCTCTGGGCTCTAACCGCTGTTTTTTACATCAGTGTAACTATGTCAGCTAGATTTGTTTGTTTGTTTTGTTTTTTTAACATAATGTTACAGGTTATTCTCCCCATCCCTACAAGAGAAAGCGGGACAAGGAAGATACTATTAAAAGGAAGCCTTTAGTGGACTCACACTAAGAAAAAATGTAAATTATTTAGATACATTGCTTTAACCATCCTAGTGTGAACGATGAGTGCAAAGAAGGCTTTTCATCATTTCAGACCAAACTTTAAAGTGCATAATTTATAATATTAAAACAAGGTTCAGGTTAGTGAACCTGAAAGATACTTCATTAATACTAGGCAGCCTGGAGAACCTTAGCATTATGTTCCTCCTTGTGCAAAAGATAACTGGGATTAACACCCAATATACAAACATATATGTATGTTACATATTATAAAATACACCACATAGCTAACTGGATGCTATGCTTCTTTACTGCTCTTAGACATTCTTAGTAATTGTACAATTACCTTGAGAGTTAAAATCGATTATGCTACATCAGTAAGAGTTACATGAGACTTAACAATTGCTCAGCAGTATGAAAGCTTACCAATGCAACATCTGCGATTATAAGAGGCATTAACTATTTGGAAAAAAGAAACAAACATTACAGTTTACTTTCTGCTTTTGGTACAGAACTCACAGCTTTGTGTTGTTACAGGTTCACAGGCATGAAAACCATCTCTAACTGGCTATGGTAAATACTCCATCTCTTCCACCTCCACCACAATTTGACTACTTCAAAACGACGAGAAAGGTATTATCCTCCTGAAAAACTGATGGATGCCAGATGGTGTAGTGCTAGTCTTCTGTAAGGACCATGTGCTACAACGGCTTCCCTAGAGAGGACGGAATACCTCAGCCCACCCAATTCTCAGAAACCTTGCTCACCTCAAAGCAAAACACTAGTGATTCCTCATCTTTCAAGTGATCATAGACCCACACATTTCCCTCCCTTTCCCTTGATCTGGATGCCCATCCCTGCTGTACCCCCCAAATCTGTAACTGCCCAATGAGTGAAGGGAGTCACTGGTGTGGGAGACCACAGAGCAATCAAGGTATTAGATGAACATCTCCAAGGAACTGTTGATACGCATCATACACATCTGACTATCCATAAGGTGACAACTAGTCTTAAGCATGCTATTGAATATTATGTAAGGTTACATAACTGAATGAAAGCTACGTACTTTTATGTGGTAATTTTAGCCTTCTTGTCAAAACTCTGAGACCACCTTGAGACAAGCACACAAACCCCAAATGCTAATTAACCATCAAAACTGAGGTAGACATAGGATATTTAACAACTGTTGGGGGGGAAAAAAGCAAAACCAAACAAACAACAAAACACAAATATGGTCACGTAAGCACTGTTCAGCTCAGACATCCCCTTCCTCTCTACCCTGTTGACAAACAACAGAGAAAGAATCAAGCGAACAGATTTCCCCAAATATTAACATATTAAATACTTTGCATGAACTAATAAGACATTGGTCTGCAGAAGGAGGCAGCATACCAGAAGTTCTTCTTTTTCCAAAAATAAATTCTTAGCAAATGTCTGTTAATCAGCAACAGAGGCAGAAGTAGGAACAACCAAAAGAGCCACAGGCAATTGGGACGCAACTGCTCAGTTACAGGAGTCCAGGCAGGAACCAAATGGGAGTTTCTAACAGTAACTGGAACCTGCACTCAGACGAAAGCCCACTAACAGCAGCTCTGCTCTAGTAGTAGGTTTCCAGTACCCACTAGTGACCTGTCACTGAAACCTTTCCTGCAGCTGAGCTGTGGTTTGGCTGTCATACTTCTATCACCTGGATATTTCAGAATTCAGTTTAAATTGCACTTCTATCACCTGGATATTTTAGAATTCAGTTTAAATTGCACTCACTACTGGAGCTCAACACATTTCCAATTTAACTCCCAATTTTAAGATTGGCACTTATGTGCACCTATAAATGGTCCTTTACAAAGGATATTTAAATAGCATGCATTTTATCCACCCCACCTTCTTTTAAAGGAACACTCTCAGCTTGCATCTAAACACACAACTACATTGCACAACAGAGATATGTACCAGCCAACAGAGACACATTCAAGGTGGGTGAGCATACACCGCACTGATCAGAGCTAGTAGAACAGAGCTCCTTCCATGCCGACGCAGCCAATGGCTCACAAGCTAAGAACAATAATTTCTCTGCGAGGTATCTACTTGTGTTAGTGGCTCAAGCTCAAATACTGCAACAAAAACTGATTATATAAAGGAAAACATAAATGATAGAAAATTAATAACCAATGAAAAGAAACACAGAGACATGGTTGAGAAAGTTGGGGCTGTTCAGCCTGGAGAAGAGAAGGCTGCGTGGAGACCTCATAGCAGCCTTCCAGTATCTGAAGGGGGCCTACAGCGATGCTGGGGAGGGACTATTCATCAGGGACTGTAGAGACAGGACAAGGGGTAACAGGTTCAAACTTAAACAGGGGAAGTTTAGATTGGATAATCTAAAGCACGGCTATAGGTTGGGCAGAGAAGAGATGCAGAGCAGCCCTGCAGAGAAGGACTTGGGGGTGTTGGTCGATGAGTAAATGAACATGAGCCGGCTTCAGTGTGCGCTCACAGCCCAGAAAGCCAACTGTATCCTGGGCTGCATCAAAAGGAGTGTGACCAGCAGGTCGAAGGAGGTGATCCTGCCCCTCTACTCTGCTCTTGTGAGACCTCACTTGGAGTATTGTGTGCAGTTCTGGTGTCCTCAACATAAAAAGGACATGGAACTGTTGGAACAAGTCCAGAGGAGGGCCACAAGGATGATGAGGGGACTGGAGCACCTCCCCTATGAAGACAGGCTGAGAAAGTTGGGGCTGTTCAGCCTGAAGAAGAGAAGGCTGCGTGGAGACCTCATAGCAGTCTTCCAGTATCTGAAGGGGGCCTACAAGGATGCTGGGGATGGACTATTCATCAGGGACTGTAGTGACAGGACAAGGGGTAACGGGTTCAAACTTAAACAGGGGAAGTTTAGATTGGATATAAGGAAGAAATTCTTTACTGAGAGGGTGGTGAGGCACTGGAATGGGTTGCCCAGGGAGGTTGTGAATGCTCCATCCTTGGCGGTGTTTTAAGGCCAGGTTGGATGAGGCCTTGGGCGACATGGTTTAGTGTGGGGTGTCCCTGCCCACGGCAGGGGTGTTGGAACTAGATGATCTTAAGGTCCTTTCCAACCCTAACTATTCTATGATTCTATGATAGTACAATCAGTGGGAGAAGAAATTATTTTAAAGCTACTTACTGCTAGTGCTCTATTTTTAAAAGAATTTGGTTTAAAGTTAAAAAATGACCTTAAAGGTCATCTTACCCCCCCAAAAAAATAAATATATATATATGCAGATATGTATACAAAATGTATATATAAAATAGAAAAAACCGAGAAAGTTAGTAAACATGTGCATCCACTTACAAGTGAATTATACTTGAATGATCAGATTTCACCTAACACAAAACAAACTAAGCAAGAAATCTACAAATACTATAGCCTACAAACAGGTTTTGACAGAAATAACCATCATTGCCTCACCCAGCCTCCCCAGAAGAGGTTTTGGGCTGCTGGAAATGCATGGAGTTTGTACACCCTCTTCCAAATTCTGTATCCTGTCTAGCCTCCTTGCTGTTGTAAGAAAGCACTAATACTATATGTCTTGGGGATTACAAAAATCCAACTCATATGCACACACCACACACCAGAAACACTTGCAAGGTTTTCATGTATTGTCACCTGAATGAATTTCTACAGTTAGCAAAATATATATATAATGCGCACACACACAGTCATTGTATTGTCACCCTGATCCACTAGGAATTCTACTGTGTAATACTAAATGAGAGTCAGCTGAGGTTACCTTTGAGGCTACATTATCATTATAAAAGCAAAATGTCATACCAAAGCTGTGAATTTTCATATACTCAATGTCTAGAGGATCTTGATCTAAGTGATAATAAAATTATGAGGCTGGCTCAGTTTAAACCAGTGCAGCTGGAGGGCTGTTCCTATATATAAACAAGCTATCCCTAACCATATGAGCCATTCCATCAACTACAGAATATCGGCTCTACCTTTGAAAACTTGCCCCTGCCCCCACTAAGGCCAGAGGACAATAGAGAGACATTATAAGCCTAGTTTGCTGATTTATGGGGTGATCTCATTAGATCTGAGACCAAACAAGGTGAGGGGAATAAAGCATAGTGCAACTGCAATGCAAATATGAGGTAAGAGGAATTTTAGCAGATGAGGCAAGTGTAAAGAAAGCAGTAATATTGGACTACTTGACTCAGAAGATTAGCCACATCAGAAATCTGTTTAGTTAGTACTTCTGGAGGATTCAGTCAACTTCTCCCTTGAGAGAAGTCACTAAAGCAGATGTGCTTTATTTTATGTCCAACAAGAATGCTGGCTGCTGAGTAGACATTGTTTTCATATAACCACATGCCACTCACAGAGGACAGGAAAGGGTGCTGCTTCTGAGTGGTGAGGTAGCACAGACGGAGGAGAGCTATGTGATCCCATAAAATGCCCAGAATAGTAGATGTTTCTTTATCTTTTTAGGTCAATCAAAACTACATCCTGCTACTAGTAAGACCAGTTTTAATTCAGCTTTAACCTGTCTTGCACACACTAGAAATAGAAAGAGTCTGGGGAGACAAGACCTGGTATTATTGAGCACATGGGTTATCTCCTTATAGCTGAAGGCACTGTACAGTACAGGAGGGGATACTTAATTGCTTACACTCCTTTAAGTAATAGTAAGGCACACAAAGTGGATGGCTACTATGAAGAAATATGTCCCCACATTACGACTGCATTGCTAACTCCTGCCATCTTCCAAATCACTAGGCAACAGCATCTTTGCCCTCAGTTATCATAGTTGTCTAAAATATACTTTGTGTTTAAAGAAAGAGATGAATGAGAAGGAAGGGAAAAAAGAAAAGGCTGTTAAGGCATTTTGGCACCTCATCCATAACCGTGATGCCCTCAGCAGATATAGCCACTAAGTCTCATGGTTATGAGAGTATACCTCAGAGCAAAGCTTATTTCAAGAGCACTCATCATCATCAAATCCAATTGCTGAAGCAATTCAGCATACACTTAATGTTCTAATCTACTCTTTCCTTTCATTCAAGATTGCTTGTCAAAGGACGGCAGGACAAGGAAATCAACAAAAAGTAGTTTATTTGAATGGAGAAAAATTAGAAAAAAGGAAAAATTTGAGAAGTGTCTAGATTCTTTTCTTGACTTGGTTAGTTGAGTCATGAAACCAGTAACAAAAAATAAAACCCAAGAACATCCCAGTAGGATGAACTGTTGATAACAGGTGAATATGCATAAAACAAAATTTCCAAGTTCTGTCATTTCAAATGCACTCGCAAACATGTACTAATAGATATGTATATAAAATATAAATATAGATAAATGAAATAAACTTTTAATCCTTAGCATGGCAAGCTTTATTCTCCAGACATACAAGAACTGTGTAAGCAAATATACAAGAAGTCCAAATCACAGCTCCCCCTGAAGCGTTATTTCTTACTACTGTGAAGATCCATAAAGTTAGACAAACTTCATAGCAAGGGAAGCAAAATCATGCTGCTCCAGCAGTCTAGCATTTAGTTGCTGTGAAAGAGTCTGCATGTCATGGATATAAAATATGTAATCGGAGTCTTAACACCTTATGGCTGCTAAGCTACTGGTATGAAGAAGTACAAGAGCACCTGTATTAGGTATCTTACAAAGCAAAACAGAGAATACACTGGTGTTATAAATATTGCAGTGCAACCATGGATAAAAATAGACCTTTTTTTAAGGTATTATTTTTTCTTTAGTTGCTACCATTGCAAAAACAGGGAAATGTTACACATCTGCTAAAGCTTGTTCCAGGATGTAGCATGTACATCAGTCATCCACAACTTGAGTTTTGAAAGGAAAAAATGTTGCTGTTTTAATACACAGAAGAATGAAAAATTATCAGTTTAATAGACATTCATCTCTTTTCCTTTCCAAGTCTTGTATAGCTTTATCAATTGAAATAACTGCAAACAGGCTTTAATTATGACGTGCATGAGGCATTTCTGTGGCTCCCAACAAAGCACAGAGGTCTGACAAAATAAATTACTAATGAGCATAATAAGGCTTGATCTTTCCCCCATTCAAGCCAAAGACAATCCCCCTGCTTTGATCAGTGGAAGCAGGTCCAGTCACTTTTGCTCAGCATGAAAAATCACAATTGTACCATGCCGTGTGGATTAATCCCACACAAAACAGCCTGATCCTAGTCTCACAGTGGAGTTTTGCAATTGACTGCGAATTAAAAAGGAAAAAATACATACCTCAGTAAGTGTTAATAAAACCTCTCTGGAGGTCTCTTACCTGTTATGAGGCTAGCAGAATGCATTTCCAGATCTAAATTTCAAAATTAGCCTAACAAATATAAGAGAATTATGAAAATGTACAGATTTTCTCATCTGTATACTTAAAAATATACCATAATGCAAAATTAAGAATTAATTTAATTGAATTTAGAAAAATAACCAGAGGAAGTGGTTACAGACTAGTAAATAATCACAGTAGCTTCTATAACACTAAGAGCTGCATCAGAGCTAGCACAAAAAAACATGATTCTAAGTTTAGGTTGAAATGGTCTCCCTGACTAACTGTTCCTCCATCTAAACACAGCCTTGCCGTAATACATATCGCAGTTCAGACGGCAAGAGTTGCAACATCATGCAGCCAGTTTGAGTGCTCAAAAGTACACATTGTACAGACTGCAAAGAAACAGAAAAAAACCACACTTACAATCTGACATCTAAATAATACTTGGCATCAAATTGTAACTACATTATATTTAACTCTGGAAAGCATTTATATTAACTTTTGATAACCTCAGCTTTTCAGGCAGACCACGGGTTTTGCTGTCCTTTTCAGGAAATCTGTAAAACACGGAAGTTAACAGCAGCCCAGGACAGCTTATTCTGCAAAATAAATATGGTCCTGTCAACTGAGTTATGAGAACAGCCAAGTTTCTAAAACTTTGACATCTCAAGTGCCATATTCTAACCTGGATGAGACAATGCTTAGGAATTGTGGAGTGCTACCTGACAGATCATCTATCTTACAATTTTTAAAGTATCTTCATGGCTTTTCTTTGGCATGCGGTAACTACTGGTCTTCATTTATCTTCCTTGACTACTTTAATAGCATTGCCTAGGAAGATAGCACTGAAAACACGTAGGTGTTGGCACAGGGAATCTTTCTTTTGTTCTCTGCAGACAGAGGGAACACCACCTTGGTCGGGCAGCACAGAAACATGTGCAGCTGACCAACCCACTTCGCTGCAGCTGCCTCTCCATGACAGGCGGCCTCTGTTAAATACCCTCAGGGAAACACTCAGAAAATAAACAGTGACTGCTGACCAGCAACTAGTTTGACATCTTGTGGTTAAATATATAGTATTTACGTTTGTGAGCTGTGTATTTTGAATTCAGCCATCTCCAACAACGCCTAGTTTGGTTCACTGATGAACAGCGTCTGGAGCGTTTCATCACTGAGCTCCCACATCCTGACAAGTACTTGGAGTATTTCCGAGACATGGCACGGGCCGTTCTTACGGCTTCCACACACACTGGCCAAGCAACCCTCCGCTCGGCAGCACAGCAGCGCCTTACCCTCAGGCTGCTGCCCGCCATCGAACTTCCCATTCCTACCTGGCGTCCAGGTTTAACGGCCGCCGCCTCCCTCAGCCTCGCGGCGTCGGCTGGCGCTAGGCCGAGTCCTGCCCCACGGCCACTCGGAGGGAGGGCAGCCGGGCCTCGCCTCTGGGTACTCCCTGGTGAGCGACCCCGCAGCGGGGGCACGGGCAAACTTCTGCCGGGACAGTTTCCCTCCCGGCCCGTCCCCCCAGCGCTTCTTGCGGGGCTTTCCTGAGGGGGGGTTGACAGGACCCCGCCGCAATGCGCGGGCACGCAGGACCCGGCCCGCACAGGTGCCAGAGGGCCCTGTCCTCCCAGCACCACAGCGTCGCGGCTGCCTCAGGTGGAGGGCGGGCTGCGCCCATTCCCGGGGAGACCTCGCCTCCTAGCGCCAGCGCCGGGCCGCGCTGTCAGCAGCGGCAGGAGAGCGCCAGCTGCCTCCCGAACCCCTCCACCTTCCTGCATCGGGCCCGCTACGTGACTGACCGCGGCGGGGGTGGGAAATGTGAGCGCCCGGCAAGGCCGTGAGAGAAGCGGCGTCCGGAGGAGGATGGCGAGCAACCAGAGCTCCCCGGCTGCCCCTCAGCGAACGGCCGCCGCAAGCTGCGCGGCCCGTCCGGCCCCGCCGAAACCGGGCTGGCGCGGACGGCTTCGCGTTACCTTTCGAAGAGCAGCCGTATCATGAAGATGCAGAAGGCCAGGGGGAATGCGAGGTAGAGGTCCTCCGCCTGCGGGAAGGCGGCTTCCTCTGTGCTCTGCAGGTCCGCCCAGGTGACGTTGTGCGGCAACCAGAACCGCTCGTTCCAGAACCAGGCAAGGATCCCTGCCATCTTTGCTTTGTCTGCCTCGGCGCCCCTCACTCTCCTCCGCCCGCGGCGAGGCGTGTGCGAGCGGCTACCGGGGCAGAGGAAGATACGGGAAGGCGTGTGTCAGCCCCACAGCCGCGGATGATGCTGCCGATCGGCGCGCCGTGCTGTGCCGCTCCCCGCCCCGCCTGTCACACGGCCGCGCCGGCCCCCATTGGCTCCCGCCCGCTCCCCACGGCTGCTCCGGGTCCCGGCGTACTCCTGCGGCGGCCAGGCACAGCCTTCCCCACCCCCCTCTTCCCCTTCCCAAAAACCCGGCCAAACCCTGAACCAGAAATTACGCGGCCAAGCGAGCGGGGACCCCGTCCTGGGGGCACGCACCGCGGCCGAGGCTGCTGCCGGGACGCAGGCTCCGCTTTCAGCGCCGGCTCGGCGTACAACAGAGCTGGCGGCGGGGCGGCTCCTTGTCACCCGCCTGGTCCCTGACAGCCCGCCCGCTCTCCCGCCGCTCAGCCGGGCTCCCGGCGAGCCTGGAAGGCTGCTGCCTGATTTAAATAGGCAGATGGCAGCCACGAAAAGCCCTCCTTTTCTGACCTCCTCACAGGAACACGAACCGGTACCGGCTCTCTCGGCCCGGTCCCCGCGAGGGTAACCCCTGCCAGGAGCACGGCTCTGTGCCTGCTTCTGCTGAGGCGTTTAGATGGCAGCGGAACTGTCCTGGGTAAAAGGACCCACCGACTGAACTTTGTTTGCACGTACAGCAAACAGGCGTAAATGAGGCATGGAAAAGTGTGCGAGAACACAGCACTCGCCAGCAACAAAACTGAGGTTAGGACCGTGGCTTTGGACTCCCAGCTAAAGAAAACCTTTTGTCTTTACGTAGGCTTTTACTTTCGGTTCCTTATCCCACTGCACAACCCCGCTAGAGACGGAAAACTGTAATTGTCTCTACTAGAATTTACAGCATAATTGTCTCCACTAGACTTTACAGCAAAGGTGACTAGCAGGCTTTAGTTTTAATTGTAGCTTCTGCACTATACACGTGGTGATCTGGGCACACACAAAATTACTTCAAGTAGTAGGTGTACCGCTTCTCTGACATTACTGGTTTGTCTGCCCTGCCTCACTTTATTTTAGATGGCTTCAGTTTTCTCCCCTCTATCATCACACTTTACAGCTGGCTACTGAATACCGAGAGACACTGACTTCTGCATGTGGCATACTCAAGCGTTTTATCACTCTGCCTTTTGGTGTTCTGCTAGCTTGCTCTTTTCCCCCCACTGATTCTACTTGCCCTTCCTGAAAAAATAATTGCACAGCCCCTCACGTCTGTGCTGACATTTCTGTGCTGAAGAACATACCAAGTTAAACACATGACCTTGGTGCTGATGAAAAACACTATACTGGTTTTAATAAAACAAGCCATTTGTGTATGCAGAGAGAATTTCCACCTAGGACATTTCAGGGAAGTTTCAGGAAATGCTTTGTCAGGATGGTTGAGGAGCCATGTGAGAAAACCCTGTTTCTGTTTTATTGCTGAGCCAACATCCTAAGTGTCTGTAGATAACTCTGATTCAGTTCTTGTGATTGCTTCTTATGGAGAGAGAAGAGAGCTGGTACCTTGAGTCTGCTTCATGGAGTACCTAGTCCTTCAAAATCACCTGAAAAAAAGTATGGGCTCTAGCACCACTACCAGATTTGCCTGTCCCATGTCTTCCTTCACTGCAGTTAGCACAGAGCTCACTGTCTGTGCTGATCTGAGCCCTCAGCTCCCCAACAGTTACAAGCCTACGCATGATCATCTCAGGATCCTACTATGGATCTCTGACATGAGCTATCTGTCAGAACCTCAGGACTCTTCTGTGATTTCAGTTCAGAGGGAAAACTGACCATGGGGGTTGCACACCTCTAATGCAGCCTTCTTCACTTACAAGTAACGGTTTTCTGAGCAGAAGAAAATGTATCTTTGCTCAAATCAGCAAGACCTCTTTTAGCCAGTGCCAAAAACTTAACTCACCAAATCCCCCTTCCTCCTTCCGATCTCCCTACCTTGTTCTCACAACTGACCTAGAATCCCCCTGGAACTCCCCCAGGGAGCTTATTTCCTAGCACGGTCTCACAAACACCTGAACTGGCTTCTGCACATATACATATGCCTCTCTTCAGTTACAATTCCCAAATCATCCAGATCACTCAATTTTCTGCATGGACCTTCATAAGCCTGTCTTAAATGGGAGATATGAGTGTGTGTTCTCAAAGTGAACTCAGAAGCATAAGCTTTGAAATCTATTGATGAACTGCTCTTTAGATATCATTTTAACAGCTGACAATACACAGATGGCTATTTGCTTCATTAATGATAATTGTATTTAAGGCAAAGTTAATGTTAATCAGAAAATTGGTATCATTATTCTGTACCTGAAGGTGACCTGTCTTTTCACAGCATATTTCAATATTCCAATCAGTTCAGAAGTACATTCAATATTTATGTCCATTTCCAATTCAATGAAGTAGCTCTTTCCCAGTCAGCACTGAGGCTCACAGGTGCTGGTGCTTGGCATTGCTTAAGTACAGATACAGGAAAGGGACAGATCTTTGGAAAATGGCCCTGGCAACAGTAATAACCTGATGATGCATAAGAGGTTAATTCCTGCTGAACAATTAGTGTAATTTACTTGTGTGTCAGACTAAAATTATGTTAGGCAACAGATCTCTAGGCATCTCTGAAAATGAATGACATTTCTGAAACATTTGGGAGGATGACCAATTAAAAGCTTTTAATTGAATTCAGATTGTAGCAGCAATTATGTAGATGTAGCCAAGACAGGACTATGGAACAAGGATGCCTGAATCTTGTGCTTTTGAGGGAGATACTACCAGAAGTTTTTGTGTGCCCCCTTAAACTGTTCTATCACAAAAGGGAGACCAACAGAACTTTTATAACTATGGTTTCATATGTGGTCTTACAACCTGAAGCAACTTACTCTAAGATAAAAAAAAAAAAGTGAGTCCTCAAAATCCCAGCCTGGGCACTTTTAGTAACACACAAGAGTTAGTAATAACAAAAAACAAACACACAAATTCCCCCAAAGTTACTGAACTTTTGTTTCTACTCCAAAAAGAAAAAGAAAGCTGACAGACTGCATATCACTAGTTCAAGTCCTTGAGTAACCAGCAGAGTGGAGTGGCCACTCTAAAATTAAAGACTTACTTTCTGTTTATGTCTTGTTTGTTTAGCAACAAGAAACCAGGTTAGATCTCAGGCACAAAAGTTTCCTTCAGTTTAGGAATAAAATTATTGTTCTTAGTCTAATGAAGTTAATGTATTCCAGTGAATGCACATCAGCCTCACTTCTCCTCATGGCCACGAAACTGCAGTAGCCTTTTCATACCACATGACGAGACCACTAGTACTTCCTCACGCATCAGAAAAAAAATATGTGACTGTCACTCCTCAATGCAGATATGTTTTCATACATTAAAATTCAGATTTTTTTTTCTGGTAAATATATATCTGTATTCTATCAATATTAAACTGCTTAAAATAGGCAGTGGTTTATGCTGTCTTAGGCTTCCACACAGGTATAAACACACACACAAAGCAAAAATTAAAATAAAAATAAGCAGTATTTAGACAGTACTCTAAAGTAAGAGTTGCTGTAAGTAGTGGTACGCATAAGATATCAGTTGATCAGGACCATGTTCCAACAGGTACTGCAAAAATTGCATGGAGAAGCAGCATGCTGTTTAGCTCAGCTATGTAGCACAGAAATGCCACTTGAAGTTTTCAAGCACTACATTCATGCTGCCAATGTTGGTCAAGTTACAAGCTGATAACGAAATCTTGGAGGCTTCCTTGAAGGATATTGACAGAGATCATTCCTACTGGGAGCATGTCTTGAAAGCAGCTTTACTAGTTTATGGTGGGTAGTAGCCCAACATTTTTTTTTGCCTGTCACAGTTTATTTATCCATCTGCAGTCAACAGGAGCGTGTATTGCATCTCTAAACCACTTTGAATGAGTTTGGGAATGTATATTTGTTAGTACCAATGTGTCTTTGCCTCACTGTTGGCCACCTAAAGGAGTTAGTCCACCAAAACAGGAAAAGCTGCAGCAAAACCTCTTGATTTTAAAAGACTGTTGTAAAATTGAAAAAAAAAACAGCCAATTTTTTTATCTTATTTAGTCTGCTGTAATTCTGGAGTACTGCCAGGCTTACACACAGGGAACTGCAATCAGACTCTAGGCCAGTCCATTTAATGGACCGCATACTACAGATGCCAATAGCACAATCCACTGAGACTTTTTATTACCCAAATCTAAATCATGTTTATCCTGAGCAGAAGAGATGGCTACGGCTGATCCATGTAAAAGCAGCTGTGCCAGTCCCATTTCCATAGGTCCATTTCATTAGGCCACTAATGATGTGCATAGCTGAAGGGCTGAGAACTGCACAGGTGTAGCATGACTGCTCTGTGCCCTCTTGGGGAGGGTGGAGGACCATGAGCATAGGGGAGGCAACTGTGCAAGCAGGGCCCTGAGCTGTCATTATTCTAGCATGTCTTCCTACCTGCTGGTTCCAGAAGCTGTGAGGAATTCCAGTTTCTTCTGCCGCTGGTTTTGCGAACTTCTCTAATAATTTCACCTAAGAAATAAAATTGCACAGAGCAGCAATCTTAATTACAAAAGCTATGCTGGGGCAGTTAAATCAGTCCTGACTCTTGCATGGGGTGGTATGAGTCTGAAGAGACCAGTCTAGCTTCACCCAATTACCAGACAACGTACTCTGAATTCAGATCACTAGCAGAACTCTCTGTAGCAGTGCTTTAAATACATCAATACAGTAGGTGTCTCAAGGTTATATCACTTCACAGCCTTCCAAATTTTTTGTCTTGGGTAAGCAAGCAAGATATGTCACTT
This sequence comes from Psittacula echo, assembly GCF_963264785.1. Classification (NCBI taxonomy): domain Eukaryota; kingdom Metazoa; phylum Chordata; class Aves; order Psittaciformes; family Psittacidae; genus Psittacula; species Psittacula echo. The sequence goes on along the minus strand of NC_137743.1, from coordinate 65,164,843 downwards.
GGGAAGACCAGCAATGGTAATTGGTTTGGCTGTCATGAAAAGATGTGTGGACAAGTAGCTCTAGCTGAAAGAGAAGTTTACAAGCCTTAGAAGGGTTTGTGCTGGGCTCCAACTAAGGTCAAGATCCAAAGCAGAGCTGCTGTATGAGGACTGGTCAGAAGGAGAGGAGGAAGCAAGGATTGCCTGAGTCACTGTATGTATCCATGCATCATCTCCATTGTTCACTTCAGTTGGGCTTTCTGCTCTAGATGTAAAGAAAGCGTGCCAAAGTGTACATCCTCATTATGATACAGTCATAGTTCACTTGATTATGATGTTGCTTAAGTGCCCAAACTTATGCTAAACCGAACTAGGCCCTATTCAAAATACAGTGGCTGGAAGAAATGCTGGTTTTATCTCAAGCTAAATATGCTGCACTATACTTCAACTGACACTTCAGAATCATCTATTTCATGACTATTCACGTGGCCAGATTTGCGCGATAGAGTCACATTATAATTTACTTGGCAAAGAGACTTTTCAAAACATTAGGTGGTCAAAATTTACTGTTCAGGTTATTGACCAGTGTAGAGCTGCATCATCCGGAGATGCTCTGGAGAACTACAGACTTCCAGTAGTCAGGTCTTGTTTCCATGCTCAGTAAAACCTGGGCACTGGCAAACAGCATTATTGTGCCTGACTCAACAAAGAACACTGCAATCTGGAGTCTCTGCCAGCTTTATGTCAGCTGTGAGGGGGACAGACAATTCCTGACCCTCTATGCAATGAGAGCTAATCTGGCATAAAAAGTCAGCTACTACAATGCCGACCTGTCACACTGTTTACAGGGAATTTCTGTTGCCAGTGTGAGCTTCTGAGAGGTCAGTACGTCTCATGTCACAGCTGCAAGCTGTGCTCCAGCCCTGGCAGCCTAGGAGTTACTTACTGTCTTATCAAACTATAGTCCCAAGAATTCCAGAAACTACTGACAGAACTAAACTCACTTATGCACCAAACATCTTCAGACAGCTGCCAAGGTAATTATATTGTGCCCAGCAGAACATTCACCTCATGACACCTTAGCCTTTTCTTCAAAGCTTTTAACATCACTGTCACAATGTCATCTGTTAGTCATCTGGTAACACCGTGTTCACACGTGAACGAAGCCAAACCTGTTTGGTTTAATGATGCCACATAGATGTAAATTATTATTTGCCTAGGAGTAGAGGACAGGTAATTTGCTGGCACTAGATTTTTATTGTCTGATTACACACTTTTAAACATCCTCCTGATAAATTTTGCCATACTTATTCCACAGCTGTGCAGGGAGAGCTGGGCAGAACATTTTTTTTTTCTCACGAATGGTTGACTGAAACTATTGCTGAATTCATCAAATTAGAATTTTTATTTCACCAAATCAAATGTATTATTCTGACATTTTTCAAACCAAAGCATCTATTTTTTATTTTGCAATGACATTTCAAAAGTAAGGTTATTTCTCATTTTAAGTGAATTGGAAGCAAAATATAAGTCAAATTTATATTTTAGATGAAATGAGATACATTTAGATTTCTGATATTAAATGAGATACATCGTATTTGTATGATATATCTTTAAAGCTGTAGATAATTATTAAAGATTCCCATAGCTATACTGACTGACAGTGTCAAGGTTCTCAAGATTATAGGTCACATACTATTTCACTTAAATCAGTTAAGCAGAAAAGATACTAGAAAACTGAACTAACAACATGATGGACCACACTCCCTGCTGGGGTAACTCTAGCACTGCTTATGGTCTATAGTGAACATAACTTACCATATCTTGTAAATACAGTCATAACTCTGCAAAAGGAAGCTGGCACACCATCTTGTCTCCTCACTCTTTTATAGAGCATAGAATTACAGGCACCAACACAGTAAATTAGTTAGGTATGGCTTTAAACATTTTCTGAATTGGAAATATTTTTCTATTCCTCTGTTTTCACTGGAGTTGTGGAGAGGCAAAACCAGAGAACAATGCTTCAAGCTTTTCCAGCTTTGTTTCAGCCCTAGTGCGTTCTCTCTTTTGCAAGTTCATGCTGGATAACTTATCAACAGAGAAAGATTATTTTCTTCCCCCCAGTTATGAGAAAGGGATTGCTTTTATTCCTCCCATGAACACAAAAAGCATCAATATACTTTGTCTGCCACATCATGCATATAAGTGCCATACAATTATAAAAAACAGTTAAATATTTTTATTTTAAAATCTTATATTTAATCTTTGGCCAGTGCCATCATTTTACCTTTCCTAGTGGATTACACTCTTATTCAGACTAGCAGCTGCAGCCCATTTGTATTCTCTGGAGCCTTTGCCTCTCTCTTGACACCTCTTGAGAGAATTTGCACGGAATTTAGTGTAATCAGTATAATTACTGTTGGGTGCATCTGAAGAATCCATGCAGTATCTACTACCTCACTTTTTAATATATAAACTGAATACTATGGAGCAAAATGAATACAGAAGTTCCTCAGCCAGAAGAGCTGGATTGGCAGTTTGTTACTAGACTACTAAAAAAAAAAAAAAAAAAAAAAAAAAATCACAGAAAATAAACTGGTATACTCATAGTGGTGCTGCACAACATCTCAACACTAAATATGCATCTCCAAAGGCTCAAGGAAAAATACCATAATGTTGTTCAGGGGATATTTACCAGAAGGACAAGGCAAACTTAGAGAAGTTTCTTTCAAGGATTTTACATTTCAAAGGGCTCCAAATGAACCACTAGAATTGGTTTATCAAAAATGTATTTGCAATGCTGGCTTTTTATAAGCTCAAAATACCAATTTATAAAAAAGAGCCAGAGAACATCAGCCAACAGGAATGATTTTTTCCTGGATCTTGATTACTACAAGTTTTCTTATTTGTAGGAATGACTATATTTTCTACAGTAATACTTGGTCTTGAAAAGGTTGAGTCAGCCCCATGGCTTGGTGATCATTTTATTAATTTTTCACACAGAGAGAAAGAAAAGTATGCTGGCAATTTTGCCTTGAGTGCTTATTTATGTCTTGTGTAGGACTGATCCCTGGTGTGATCAGTGGTCCTCCTGCTCTGTAAAATGAGGCTGATTATAAAGAAGGTGCATCACAGATAGACAAACAGACATCCTCATGGAATGGCATGGAAGACTGCAAAATTTGTAAGTCAGCTTAGGAAACCCCACAGGAAGTTCTTGCAAAGACATACAGCTCTAATCCTATACTCTTCATACCACAAGCTAACTATGTAAGCATTCTACCAAACAGGATTAAAAGTAGTTATTAGAAACATATTTTTAGCATAACTAATTGTATTCTACATATATATGTAGAGTTGAGATAATTTTTTAAGAAAAGATTCCAAACCTGTAAGGCCTTTGTCTCTATTGACTTAGAAGCCAGAGTTCCTAAAAACATATAGTGTTGAGATAAGAAAAAAACACTAAGCATTTGTGTACAATCCATCTCTCAAATCAGTAGCAGTTTTGTCTCTAGTTTCAAAGGAAAACTGTCAGACTGATAGGAAAGGCAGATGGCCAATCTTTTATGCTGCCTGACTGTCACCAGGTTGTTGCTATTTTGCTTTAATTAGTGTACATTTAAACCTCATACAGATTGGAAACAAAACAAAGGAGAATGCTATTTTAACTTGTTAGAGGTACCATCAAAAGAGTTTCTATAAAACTGACCTGAACAAATCAAGTACATCAATGAGTAACTTCCTGGAGACAGAATTTTGGTAAGAGGCATCCTTTCATCAGGCAAGAGCAGTTGTACTATTTCATTAATTTCCCAGTTAACAGTAGATACTGTTGAGCTTGGTGGCCATCATTCCAGAGTAATCAAGTTGCACTACATGCTGATGAGCACTGCTCCAAAACACTTTTTTTTTGTGCTAGTGCTGCCTCCTTACACTTGCTGAAGAAGCCTTTCCTTGTGAACAATGAAGGGGTCCATACTGTAATCTGGGAACTTCACAAACAAATTGGACGTTGGAAACTACTTTTTGTTAGCTAACACACTTCATAACAGAGCAGAATAAATACAGCTACAGAAGCTCAGGATCTTCTCTGGTGGGTGAGGTCTGTATCAAGACAGCTAAATTAAATAGGAGAACTCTCAACCAAGCAAATGAGGGTAGCTAAATAATAGCTATTAACATGAGCAGGCTTTTTTAAAAAGAAAAAAAGAAAAAAAAAATTCAAAAGCTTGTCAAAACAATGGCTTTTTCTTGAAAAGGGTACTCCATGAGTTAAAAAAAATAGATAAATTGGTATCACTTAATGTTAACTGCAACCTTTTAACTAATATGCTTATCACTGTCATTCTTTGCTATTGTTTATCAATAAAAGAGGTTTTAATTTACTAAAACCCCAAGTAATTATATCTCAGGCAGAAAAGGCTGCTTCTAGAAATAACTCATCACAGAAATACACAAATGAAATAATGCAAACCACAATGCACTCATTTCTAACTATGCATTTAGGATACTGACAGAGGAGGAAGATCCAGCTGGCTGTGTCCCAAACTGTTGGCAAGGGGAGTAGGAAAGGGAATTAAAGGGACACAGTTTAAAGTAAGGAAAATATTATCTTTCTTTATCCTCTTGCACCTTCCAGTGGATTTGATCACCAAGTACAACATATTCTTGTTCTGCCCTCAGGCGCACATGGGGATGGAGAAAAATGCTCAGACATGATTCTGGCTGAACCCAAAACACTTGGATGAGGCTAGCGCTCTCTGTTCAGGTTCTTTAGTCTTTTTATTTGGACTCAGTCTGCTGCTCAGGAAATCTCACAGCTGTAGTTCAGAGCAGAAGAAAAGCTGCAGTCTTTACAAATGGCAAACAGAGCTGGGATGGGTTATTTCTTACTGTCTCACTTATGGAGTGAAATTTTCCAACACCAAAGCAGCACCATAACAAGCTTTTTCAGGAAGTGATAGGGAAAAGCAGGCAGTGTGCTGTAGCTGCACAATTTCAAACACACAGAAACTCCTCACATGAGTTATGGTTAAGCAGAGACAGACACACATAGCTGCATTGCTTTCCAAAAAATCCAGTCACCCCTCATTTGCCTGTCTTTAAATAAACGCCACTTCTTCAAAGCACATTAAGTTCCCTGTGTTATATTTTTCAAGTTCTAGAACACAGCTTTGACAGGGGGAAGGATGGGGACAGTTCTACCATTTTTATGAAAATGCTGTATAGTTTCTAGCTTGAATTTCCACTGTAAAGCAAAATAGATACTCCCCATCATGTTATTTTGGGTCATATGTTGTGCCTTCTGCTACATGGGTGTTTAGATCCTATTTGAAGTCAGGAGCAGGTAAAGTCACAATAAAACAGCTACAATCCTTTGATTGTTGCAATATGCATGGAAGATTTTCATTGTGCCAAAATAACATGTTTGATATATTTATTTCACTACAATAATATTTTGTAAGTCAGTCTTGAAAGCAGAAGGTCCAAACAAAGCCTTGGGATTAAATCTTCAACACACATCTTGTAAGGTCTTACATGTGACAGTATATTTACTCAGGCTGTGCAGTATTACAAAAAGTAGGAAAACCCCACTTCATAAATACTAACATTTTTTTTAGCATTAGAGGTAGTCAGCATCTATACACTTAAGTTTTAATGACTGTTAAAGTTAGGAAAATGCTTTACTCCTTTCCCTTTGGTAAATTTAATCTATTGTGTTGAATTGCATTTTACCGAGTCTATTAATGTGATACAGAACAAACCGAGGAGGAATTAAGAATCACTACATTGAGCACTAAACAAAGGACAAGCATCTGCAAGGATGGGCTGAGTTCATAACAATGTGGATAGTCACCATGTGAGGGAGCACTTAGCGTCAATTTGTCAGCTCCCTTCAACCATGCTTGGTAGTAGCGATTTTCTCTCCCCTCTTTTTTTCCCCTTCTACTAATAAATAACTGTAAAAAGACCCCATAGTCACGGCTTTGCAGGTGTTCTTTTGTAACAGTATTGATTAGGTATTTAAATCCCTAATTGGTGTTTATTTCTTTGACTTTCTGCATCAACCATTTTTTACCGTTTTCCTTCTGCAGACTTTTACTTCTAAGCTACATTTCTTTCTTACTTGACTGCCTGTCTTTGGTCCTTTTCTGTGTATGTGGTCATTTTTCCACTCACTTATTATTCAAACTCAATGTTCACAAAATCTAAGCTGTGAAAATACATGTATTTTTATGGCATCATTACTTGAGATGGTTAATGTGTTTATTACAGCACTCACAGAATTATGATGTCATTTGATTTCATGCCGACTTGATTATGAGATCAGCCTAGGAACTGAAAGAAACCAGCAGAGTACATAGGCAGAGGCTGTTTCAAATAGGAATTAGGAGGATACTAAAATATGCTTTAAAAATCACTCACCCACAAATATTGAAGGTAGTTAGCATGTTTCCCACAACATTCTCAGCATGTTTAGTCCTCTTTTAAGAGATACCATGGAGCGAGGCAAATGCAAGAATGAGCAAGGATTTCATCAATACCAACTGGATTTGGAACAACACTGCCAGATTTTCAACTGTAGGGTGGGAAAAGGTACCAGCCATAAGGAGTGCATATTGCCAAGGAGATAAATGGATTTGTGTTTAAAAAACCTCAAGCCTTAGCACTTGCTGTTTATTCTGCAAAAAGCTCAGGTTAACAAAGACTGATAGAAAAGACCATCAGAAACTCTACCAGCAATCTTTTAATAGCAAATTCTGGTTTATTCTGTTTTTGTCAGTTGCTGATGACACATATCAGGCTGGATGTTGAGGAAAAGATTCTTCAACAATATTTTCCTTCCCAGATTATCTATCAAAAGCCCTCTAAAAAAAAAAAAAAAAAGAAAGAAAGAAAGAAAGGAAAAAAAACCCCCATGCATGTATAATTTGGTGATACTTGGGTGGTTTTACAAGTAGAACAAACACATCCTCATGTATGGCACTATCACATGACACTATTCTTCCCTGCTGTGATAACTGATAATGTACCAAAGATGTCTGTCTAGTAACTTGGACTTCTGCGTTTGCTATTTTTCTAAGCTTAATATTCCCAATTCTTAAATCCTATGACCTTATACTTTTAATGTCATGCCATTTTAAACAGATGACTCCAATCAACTGCTTCTCAGCACCTCTCTAATCCTATGACTTTTGCCCATTAAGTCACTAGATATATTTCCTTCTATAGACATGCTACAGCATTGTCAGCTGATGACTTCTAGAGATCCTCTTGTCACTGCAACTCATGGCCTTATTTCCCAGCACACTAATTCTTGCCTTTTCTATAATTTCATTTAGCTGTAGGTTTCTAGCTCTCCTTGATGTCAGAACTTGTTAAAGGAAAGTCATACCAATTTTAAGACTCCTCCTGCTTAACAAAATGAGCTATGTTCAAAGAGGTATGCGAAGGAGCATAACATTATAAATAGCTCAGCTGGTGGGACAAGACTTCCAAGCCAAAACATAGTTTAGTCTTCCTGCAACTCTGAGCAGCAGAAGTTGTTGAAGGACTGCTTTTGAAGTTTTCCTGTTGTCTCAGTGATGCCCTGCTGCCTCTCTTAACCTGAATTTTTACACTTTAAAAATATCAGAAATAGCATACTGCATTTTTTGTTTTCAAGGTCACACACAAGTCTGCATTCCTCTTTATTTTGAGACTAAAAAATTTCACAGAGAAAAAAAAAAAAAAGCACTGTAATGAAGTTTTTTACCAACCTGAATCCTCACATCATTTGCCCCAGCCATCTAATGCTGGTTCTGAAGTCTCTCAAAGCCTCTCTTTAGACATCCTTTTCTCTCTGATAGTTCTGAGTTGCATGCTGATGCTAGTAGCTACATCAGGACTTGAGCAGTTTCAGATATCTTGCTAGTCAGGTAACCACATGCAACTGCAGCTCTGCTTGCTTGCCTGGCTCCTCCAGTGACAGCTGTGTAGGCCTGAAATGCAAACCAGAAGCAAAAGATGTGTGAAAATTTACACCGATCAACAGCAACTGGAGTCAGAACAGCAGGCTCTTATTACATGCCTCTGGAAACAAAAGGAACAGTGTTAAAGCAATCACTTCTATCCCCTTTTAAGATATTTTGGTTATCCTATCCTGAACCATGCTTGTGTTACTGCAGACAAGGCCACGAATCCTTCCTTCTCAGCTTCTGCTCCACGCACAAAAGGGCGTCTTCCATAGTCCTATACTTTATCTTGTACCTGTGGGCCAGCAGGCAGCAAAGAACGAAACAAAGTGTGAAAGAGCTGACACTGAGTAAAGAGGAGGAGATGTAATGCATATACAGAAATGTGCAATGAAAACAAAGGCACAAGAAATATGAGCTGGAGAACTGGCTGGTTACACACCTTAGCATTTTGTGCATAACTGGGAATTTATTGCACATATGCAAGATGGCTGTATCCTGTCCCCCATGCCACCCTGTCTTATCAAGCCTGGTCAGGCAGCCCTTGCAAGTCTTATGTCAGATTTGAAAGAGCCAAGAAAGCATAAGCTATCTGTCCTAATTGCTTGAACAACAGAGATCCAGGACTGGAGATAAAGGATTAATAAAGAGGAAAGGCACTCCACTGGTGAATTTATGTTAATTACAGGCAAAGGAGCTAAGGATACAATTTTCAGGTCACTGCATCTCTGCTGTTCCCATGTCTGGAGGGACTTAATCCTCATCTATCTTGACTGTACATTGTGCAGGTTAATTGGCATTTCTGCATAAACTATAAGATACGATGTGTGCTAATAAATTATAAGAGTCCTTAAAAAGTATTAACTGCTTATAAAATCAGTAATGTATGAATAACTTAGTTCTCAAAGTCATGCTACATTTAAGCATTCATTTTAAATCACTTCAAATTTCAGCAGTAAACACCTACAAATCACCCTTTCTGAGAATCAGCAAAAAGACAGGCTAGAAGCTAAGGAAGATTAGCAGTTGGAGGAAAAAATAATTGCATTGCTGCTCCATTATGCTTCAGGCTCCTATGACTGGGATTAACTCAAAGATCTATTTAACTCTGCTTTTGTATTCTTCGTCTTCTGACACCATAACCTTGGGGAGAGCAGGCTGCGACTCACTGGGTGGCCAAGCTGAACAGAAACCGTACTCTGATTGCCTTCTAGCTGCCCAGTGCCCCACAGTGGGGGTGACCCTGGTGGAGCACTCAGTAAGATGGCTTCTGTGCAAGGCTGCCCACACTGCCAATCCTCCTGGCTACCCCTGGGCTCCTGAGGGTGCTGTCTTGTTGCCTCCCATGCTAATGGCAGATACACAGCATCTGCAGTGACGTGCGGGGGTTCTGCTCACTCTTGCAACTGATGGTGAAAGAGGAATACAGCAATTAGACGTAAACAATTGGAATCACACCCTTCCAAAGAAAACTGCAGACTGCAATGCCACCTGTGCGAACATGCTAGGAGAGAAACGTGCCACAGGGGTGAGCAACGGTTGCAATCTATGTGCTGCCACCCTGCCCCATGGTTCTGGAAGGCACAATGGGAGCATCTCACGGACATTCTCTTGGGTGGACTCTTGGAGGTGTCATTACAGGTGTAAGCTCATTTCTGGGGCAGATTCTCCAGGGGAGAAGCTGTTTTACTGCAACTGCTCTGCATTTGTTGTGCAAAGATGCAGTCTTCTCCTGGAGCATTCCTCCTGGCTTCACACTAGCAGACAATTTACTAAGGAATGTGCAACATCTTCCATATGTTAAAGTTAAGCCAAGGGCCAGATGTATGGGAGTGCATTATGCAAAATTGAGCCCACAACAGAAAACCAAAGAAGCCAAACCGTCATCCCTAGGGAGTCTGATGACCACGTTCTGGCAGGAAGATATTAGGCTGGAAATGAATCCTTGGTATTGCGTAAGTTCCTGGAAGTCTGAGTGAAGTGGCCCCACCTGTGAGACAAACTCTGCTCTTTGGAAATCTGGCCTCTTTGCTCACATGCTGTGTGGAAACTGAGTGCTGCAAATAGTCAGCTTTCTGGCACGCAAGAATTTCAGGCAGTGGCACATGCTGGCAGCCAGATCATATCAGTCTTGCCAGGCTGGGAACTGGGAGAAAGGGATACCCTACCGCAAAAAGTCTTTCAGCTCATTTGGCAGATGTTATCCTTATGTACCCTGTGGCTGTGCTTACTCCACTGAGACTCTAGAGAAAGCTTTAACATGTACTGTTTATTAACACCTTTTTAAATCCTAGTGCAAACCAAGCTGTTAAAAGCTCGTAGTCGTGAGCTGGTTAAAGTTAACCCTAGCATAAAGCCCAGGGTGTAGCTTGGGAAGCTAACAGGTGATAAACCACAGACTGTCATTGCACCAGAGCAAAAGCAGATACTGTGTGATTGTTCACCATTTAAATGTCACATTAGGAATAATTACATCTGGATAAAGTGTATTTGTTTTGAAATAACTGCTTTGTTTTGAAATACTGCTGTAAGAAGAGCAATTTTCCTGCTGATGTTTTAATCCGAGACATCCAAAACACAAATGGATTCAAACTACTTCCTTCTACCCTCAGCTAGCCTGCTCCTCCTGCAATGGACTGTCCCAGCACCCTGCCCTTGTCCCAGATTTGAAGCAATCTCCCAATGGAAAAAGAGCAAAGATACCTCCAAAATTCCAGCACCTACGGTCGGAGGACACTTCCCTTTAACAAGATTTTACAAGAGGCCTCTCCTGTTTGAGGCTTTAAGACATCTACTGCACAACAAATTGTTTGCTGGGAGAACCTCCTGGAATCCTTTTGTCCACTGTACTACAGGGCCTGTGGGAAGACAGAGTGGAGGGCCAGAGCAGGAAGCTGAAGGAACACAGGTTGAGTCAGGCTTGCCGAGAATCAAGGCCAGAGGTTCCGGGGCAGGTACAGCCTTTGCAGGCGGCCTGGGAGGAGGCTCTTGCAACTCTTCTCCTGACACATAGCGCAGACAGGACTTAAAGGAGAGTTCCAGCCTTGTGAATTCATGTCTGAATTACATCATCAGGCACATGCTACTTTGGTTTTTGCATCACGATGACTGATTGCAATGCATTTGAAGCAATTAATACATTTGCAAAAGGTAAGGTCAAGAACTTAAAATTTTGATGTGTCCCAGAATGAACCAAGAAATTGGCAGCTGAATCAGACTGAGGATTCAATTTATCTGTCAGCAGTTAGTACAAGGTATTTCAGAAGAGTATGTGAGACCTCTGCAGCCCACAGACAAGGGATACGTTTTGTGTCTTGCACACTCCTGCCACATGTGCTTTAGATTTCTTGCTGATCTAACAGGGATTTTGTGAATTTGCAAGAAGTACCTTTCACAGAGCTTTGTTCATAGTTACTACTCCAGCTATTTGTTATCCAGTGAAACTTTGACTAGCAATTGTCATCTTTCATAATTCTCTCCATGCTGGTGAATACAAAGGTTATATTAGGTGTCCAGTGTAGAGACTCATTACTTTTGTATGCCCATCCTTTAATTTAATTGACTGTTGCCTTGTTCTTATCTATAAAAGTAGTGCAGACAGAAAGTTTCAAGCTGGTTCGTAATATTATTTTTATTTACCATGCTCTTATTTATCTCTGCATTAAAGCAAACAATTCTTGTCTTTTTATTTTCCTCCATGGGAGAGGTTTTTTCCATTCCCTTGGTTGATCATCTTTTTCTGCTTCACTTTTTTTCCTGAAACCACTCTAATTAGCTGTGTTATCCTTTTGACATGGAGTTACCAAGACCATGCAGCTGATGCTGCAGAGTCAATACAAACAATGTCCTATTTCTTTTTCCCATCACAGTGTATCTGCTATTCTTTTCTTTTCCTTTAATGACTTGTTTGCTCTTTTGTCTACACTGCCCATTTAGAAACCTGCAGCGATGCTTCATTTTAAGCTTTAAATTAGTTTGGACTCCTATGAAATATATGATTAGTTTATTTTTTCCCATCAAATCTACACAGATTGAGTATCAGCACTAAAAAAATCTGTTCTATCTAATCTGGGGAACTTGAAAGAAACCATTTAAAAAAATTCACCTCTCTCTTCATAAACAGCTTTATTCTCCAAGATAATTTCCTAAATGACAGCCTCCTGGATAATTTCAACTAATTTTCTATTGTGGAAGTAAACTAGGATGATAAAAAGCAAACAACAGTTTCTTTAATACCTCTTTATTCACCTTTATGCTGCAGTTTCACGTATAAAAAATGCAAGAAAATTATGAGTTTGGGGAGATTGTCGGGTAAACTTTTAAAGCTATTCTAATACAGACTTTTCTGGCAACTATGAAACAAGCCTGTTTGCATTAAGTTTTTTAAAGCCTTATTTAAAAAGTTAAATTTAGAGACCCCAACAAGTCAAGTATATTCAATTAAGTGAAGGTACTCCAGCCTTCCTACAAAAGAGTATGGAAAAACCCTCTTTATTAGTTATCTAAATTAAACATAACAACATTGCTCTATTAATACATTAATGCAAAGATTCTGATGATTTCTGTACCACCAGATCATCTGTGTGTATCCTTCTTGTTTGATACTTCCCGGATGTATCAGCCAGGACAAGTCTTCAGTAATGCTGGTGTGAACAATCTAATCAAGGATTGCTTTGTAGTCAAGAATTAAGTACTTTGCTTTACACAAAATGAATCATTTGGCAGCGCTACTTATACTGCATACACTATAAAATACTTCTCTGCAACAGAGTTAGCAGGACTGCCTAACATGTGGCCACATAAGTACTTGTATCAGAAGAGTGAGTTCCTTCTTTACGTTCATTTTGACTTTCAAAAAATTACTTTGGCTTTTATTTCAGATACATTCTACTGGCATCTCAAACCCTAAGATTAGTGAGCTACTTAAATGCTTGCACCAATTTATTGCTGTGTCAGGAGGAAAATCTCTAAAAACATAGAAAAAGTATCCCTTGATTAAGGTGTGAGAATAAAAATGGGGACTAGAACTTGCTTGAGAGCCAAGAAATAAGAATTCATAGCCTCATGTCTGAGAAAAAAACATTACATGGTCCTAGGCAAATAATTTCTCATTGTTGTAGTTCTGCTTCCTCTTCAGCTGTAAAACAGAAGTAATGTTAGTCTGCAGAAATGGAAAAAATAATGATAATACAGTCATTTTCACAATAAATAGATAGTGTGGTAGTGTATAGCATTACAGAACTGGCAGCACCCTTCAATTAACTGTCACTAGGATTCTTGGTAATTAGACCTGAACTTTGGATCCCATGTGTATCCAAACCATCTTGGTCTGGACGGAGTTCAGTACTGTCTCTAGCTCAGTCTCTGGCATTTTCAGAGGAGACAGGGCCTGGCAGCTCAGCTGTTTTGGGCAGCTCAGTGGTTCTTAAACCACTCCTGGGACCTGCCAGGACAGCCCTTAGATGTCTTTCTCTGACTAGCAAACTGCTTGATAGATTTCACCTGCAATATTAGCACCATGCAATGACCTGCAACCCTCAGTCATACCAGATTTGTTGATCATGGAAAATAGTGGCCCCCAATATGCTTGTTAGAAGCACCATTACACCAAGCGAAATTGATTCAAAGCCCCCATGCTCCTCCAGAAGCATACACTTTGGTCATTCTGCACTTACCTTCGTAGAGTCATAGAATGGTTTGGGTTGAAGAGACCTTAAAGATCATATAGTTCCAACCCCAATGCCATGGGCAGGGACACCTTTCACTAGACCAGGTTGCTCAAAGGCCCATCCAACCTAGCCTCGAACACTCCCAGGGATGCGGTAGCCACAGCTTCTCTGGGTAACCTGTGCCAGTGCCGCACCACCCTCATAGTGAATACTTCTTCCTTATATCTAATCTAAGTCTCCCTTCTTTCAGTTTAAAGCTATCCCCTTTTTTCTAGCCCTACATGCCCTTGCAAAAAGACCTTCTCTAGATTTCTTGTGGGCCCCATTTAGGGGCTGGAAGGCTGCTATCAGCTTCTCCAGGCTGAACAAGGCCAACTCTCTCAGGAGAGGTGCTCCAGCCCTCTGAGTATCCTCTGGACTCACCCCAATGAGTCCATATTGTTCTTATGTTGGGGGCTAGAGAGCCGAAAGCAGTACTGCAGGTGGGTTAAAGTGGAGTAGACGATGAGAATCACCTCCCTCAACTGCTGGGCATGTTTCTTTGGATGCAGCCCAGCTTGTGAGCTGGATTGTCATAGTCATTGGATCTACTGATTATCACTGTCATTGATATTCTCCAATACTGCCCAGCAGCAGTCAGCTGCTGAGAAGAAATGTATCTCTGAGAATGTACCCTTATGCAAGCCAATGACCACCTGCTCTACACCAGCTAAAAGAGGGAGTTTTAGCTTCCTGCAGCCTAATTCAGTACATGTTTGTGCATGTCTAAGTGCTCAGACCAAGGCTGAAATAAAAGCAGCTGTGATTCTGAGTATTAAAATGAACTCATTTAGTCATCAGCAGCAAGAGGGACCATGAAAGTACTCTGTGTGTGGGTCCTCACTTTCCTGTGCTTCTCTTGCACAGTTTTAGGGGAGAAGTGGGGAGCTCTGGAGAGAGATCTAGAAAAGTGGCTTTGGTCCTGCTGTCACTGCTGAGCCTTTCAGGTGTGCACCACATTCCTTTCCATCAGTTGATGCTTGTTGGAACTGACACCAAACAAAATGATTTTGAATAAAAAGTAATTCCTTCAAAAGGAGCTGTTTCACATCCTTCCCTTTTTTGGTTCTCACAGTCTTTCTATAGTAGCTGCAAGCAATGTAGTTGTTGGTGTAGCTGCCAAAAGTCACTGTGAAGCCTAATCACTGTTTTTCAAAACTGATTCTAGTTCTGGCTGTAAGACATCAAATACTCACCAACAAGGTGCAGCTTGTCTGCAGTGATCAGCACTGTGACCTGGAGCACCATTCATGCTGGGTTAGGGTTGGAAAGGACCTTAAGATCATCTAGTTCCAACCCCCCTGCCATGAGCAGGGACACCTCACACTAAACCATGCCATCCAAGGCTCTGTCCAACCTGGCCTTGAACAATGGTGTAATTGACTGTCCTGGTTTAGCAGTAGCAGTCATTTTTTCTGCTGGTGCAGCACTGTGGTTTTGACTTTTGGCCTGGGAAAAATATTGATAAAGCCGATGTTTTCAGTTGCTGGTCAGAATGTTTAGACTGACCAAGGACTTTGTGAGTCTCATGCTCTGCCAGGGAGGAGGAGAAGCCGGGAGGAAGCAGGGACAGGACACCTGACCCAAACTAACCAAAGAAGTATTCCATACCACAGCACGTCATGCCCAGGAGGTAGAACTGAGAGTTCCCAGAAGGGCTGGATCATGGCAGGGTGGGGGTGAGGTACCGGTTGGTGAGCGGTTGTATTCTCTTCCCTTGTTATTTCCTTTATCATTATTATTATTGGTGGCAGCAGTAGTGATTTGTGTTATACCTCAGTTACTAAACTGTTCTTATCTCAACCCGTGGGAGTTGCATTCTTTTGATTCTCCTCCCCGTCCCTCCAGAAGCGGAGGGAAGAAAGGTGTGGGGGGGGGGAAGTGGACTTCGTGGCTCTGATTTACGGCCTGGGCTTAAACCACGACATTGACTTAAAAAGAAAGGTGATGGGATGGCAATGAAGGGTTTGCTCTTTGTAAGTCTGACCACTTGTTCTGGCATTTTGGAATATGGAAAAGCTGCCTACAGTATTGGCTTAACTAACAGGAAGACAATTCCCCCTATGAGGAAGCAATGATTTCTACAGTAATACGGAGGGGCTGGATGCATGCAGTCAACTGCAAGGAAACTACAGCTTGTTGCAAATGAAGGTCTTTCAAACAGGCAGCTTTCCAGAATCTCCTTCTTTCTGGACACTAACAACAGCAGAGAAGACTTCCCTTCAATGTGCAGGATGGCTCTCTCAAAGCTGGACTGCCAAGAAAACCCCCTAAAATCAAACCACATGAAACTTCCATCTGGTTGATGATACTTGTTTTCTTGAAGCTTTTCTTTCTTGTTTTATTCTCCTTTTTAAAATGCATTAAAACAGGGAACTCTAAAGTTTGACTTTGAGTTCCACTTGCCACATTGTCTTTGGGTCCTATACCAGTGGTATACCGCACACAGACGAAAGTGACTTCAGTGATGATCGTTTATAAGTAACGTGTTGATACCAACTTTATATATGCTATTTTGTAAGTATCTTAGCAGAAGCAACACCGACCTTTTGGAACCTGTTAACATGAGAAACCAATTATAGTTAGTTTTTCCTTCCTTCATTCACTCACTACAGGACAAATACACTTCAACTGACTTTAAATATCCCTTTAACTTCTTGTTTGTTCATATTTTTTGTTTATTTTTATGAAGAGTGCTTGCTTTTCATGCATAATAACACAGTCTCAGGTTTCATTATCGAGTTGAAAAGTCAAGAACTCCAGAAATACAATACTGGTACCAGATATATACTTCTGATTGTCAGTAATTTGGAAGAAAACTGTTATTAGAAGGAAGACTTAGGTGCAAATTGATGAGATAATGTTATCAGCCCATATCTCTGTGTTTCTCTGTAATGCTTTATGGCAACCTGGACAGTTCCTCAGAAGTCACAGCACAGAAGACATGTGGGCACTAATAATTTAGGACTCTGTTAGAGTTTTTCACCCAGACATAATGTGATGCAAATATTAATTATGTGTCACTGTATCCATTTAGTATAGCTCAGTACTATGAAGTCAATGCCAGTGTGCCATAAAAGATGTTTATAAAGAAGTATCTTCAGCCACTATTGTTTTGATATTTTCTTATAATCATCAGTTAGCACTTCCCCTGTGAAGTACTGGTGCATTGACAAGCATCCATTTATATTAGTGCTCATACCTGAAGGCAAAATTAGACTTTGAGATTAAAACTGAATAGTTAACATTGAATACTCGAAGCAGACACCCTCCATATTTTCTGATGTGTGAATTTCTCCTATTTACTGACAGGTTCTTACAAATATATTTTATTGATTATGTTACAATGCATATTCAGGGTCCTTTTAAAATATGCATTACTGACAATCTAATTTCGTAGCTCGTGCTTTATTACATATATCTATCTTTTTCAAGAGCTGCGAAGGATGTCTGTGCTCTCATGGCCAAATATAACCTTTCTTTTGGAGCTGACAGTTTTTTTCATTTGCAACTAATTAGAGTTGCTGGACTGTCATATTGGTCATACAGTTTGTGTATAAATATACACCAAGGACACCTAAGTTAATTCATGTGTGCACTAAAAGCTTTATTTTCCTGATGACAGAAACATCTTGCCAATTCAATAGATGTAATATTGAGCCTTATTATCTCTGCATTAAAAACCCTATGTATTTTGCTAAATACATATCTGAGTAGGAGCTTGAACTTAATGGCACTTGGGTCAAATGAAAAAAATCTCCCACTAACTTAAATGTTCAAGGTTATTATGTCCTACAATGGAAAACTGCTATTTAAGGAAAAATCCTCTATTTTTGCCAGCATAAAATAAGCTCATTGATCTCAATTTAGACTTATAGCCTGAAAATGTATTTGATTTGAAAATCACTTTACATAATGTTGGCAAATTCTCAGTATTCTCTCTTCTGTGGCACTGCAATATCTGATCTATATTCAATGTTTAATATTTTTAATTAAGATCTAATTTCACCAAGATAGATCCTAATCCAGATATGAAATGGAGCATACTGCTGGGAAGAGCTACCAAAACCACAGAAATGTGAATAGTGCTGCCTCATACCTGTGGGTGAGTTCCTCTTGTGTCTATCCTGTTGAATTAGCTTTCACAATGAGTAACTTCTGCACAGTGCTGCCAAGCACACACGCACATGGAAGGGGAACTTTCACCTTGTTATGAGCAGCTTATTATCCTGAAGGAACAGCATCTTCCAGTGTATTTGAGATGGAATCTATAAAATGACATGTTTGACTTCACACATTTATAAAAAGATGTGGGTAGGAGATTTTCTATTCTTTTCACATTCAAACCTTTGAAATTACTGCTTGCCAGGTCTGACCTACAATTAGCAGCACTACATGCATTTGGCCATCCTTCTGGAATGTCTGTGTTTATCTTAATCTCTTTCTAGCAAATAACTTCTGAGCACAGCAGGTACCAAACCTCACTCTGCCTCCCACCAAATATGGTCTTCATGTAGGAGGCCTCGATGACTTACACCTGGAAGACTGAAGTACATGGGAAGTTAAAGCTGCATTTGCACAGACTTCTCATGGGAGTTGGCATTTTCTGGCCACCTTAGGCACAGAGGTTGTGTTATCAGCTGATTTCCTTCTAGTTTGCAGCAGAAGAGGAATAAGGTATCTTGCATCCCTCTGTTTCCTTTCATGGAAGTCAAGACACAGCAATCATTGATTATTTTCTGTAATAGACACATTCTCTAATCCAGAAATATTTTCTTGTCAAGAGCAAGAATTTTACTTTTTCGGAAATATTATTCTGATCTTATTGATACAAACTCCTAAAGTAACATTAACTTTACACAATAGAATCAACAGGACAGGGACAGAAAGGAGGCTGATTCTGTTTCTTTAGCTGCTGATGTGCTGCTCTTGTGCTGCTGTTACCATTTATCAAGAATTAGTTGTCTTTTCATTTCTTGGTGCCACTGCACAGTTTGGAAAGTCAACACTAAGATGGTTACATACCAAGACATACTATGGAATGCCTGAAAAATATAGGGCAAGAAATCAGCATATTTAACTGGAGCACAGTTCTGAAAACAAGGTGGGAAAAGAGATGAGAGGGCAGATGATCACAGGTTGGGCTGCTAAGGAGAACTAGCAACAGAGGTGGCTAAATCACCCATAGTGCAGGATACTCTTAAATCTCATTGGAAAGTTTCCTGGAGAACTGTACTTCATTAAATTAGTAACAAAAAGTACACAAGTAAATAACAGTCCTACACCTTACATGCTGTGTCAGGTAGAGTTTTACATCACATAATCTTAAGGAGGAGCTCTTGCAAATAATTCTTTACATAATAATTAAGTAGAGTTTGGAAATCCACCACAAAACACCAAATGCTGCTCTTACTTGAATTTACTGTGAACTCTGTTTTCAGCTATAATTTGAGCATGAGATGTAGTTTCCAATTCCTTCAAAAATAATTAAAAAATCCTCAAGAAATATGCATTCAGATATACACTGTCTTGTTTTTTGGGTTCTTTCAGAAAAATCTGTTCCTCTGTACAGAGCAGACATTGGTTCAAGTTGTTGTCTTAAACCTGGAGGACAGCATTTTCTACAGTCTCTCTGTCTCTACATGGTTATTAGCCAATATTTTCTGAACTAGGATGACCTTTTCTATTGGTATTGAAGCATATAAAGTAGAAAATCATAGCAGACAGAGACAGAAAATCACTGTTTGGTGAACAAGGCCATTCTCCTTTAAGGATGGACTGCAGTCTCAGTGATAGATGTATCAGATTAAATTGTCACTACAATTTGATTTTGCCAGGCATCTTCAAAAATTATTTATTTATTTACGTAAGGGAGAACTT
This sequence comes from Psittacula echo, assembly GCF_963264785.1. Classification (NCBI taxonomy): domain Eukaryota; kingdom Metazoa; phylum Chordata; class Aves; order Psittaciformes; family Psittacidae; genus Psittacula; species Psittacula echo. Next base: position 65,145,318 of record NC_137743.1, on the reverse strand, counting down.
CAAGTGTAGAGAGGCGAGTAACAGCTCTCTCAGAAAAAAACACCTCTCAAAATTGTTTTTTCTTGTGGATGCATTCATTCTTCTCTGAAACAGTTAAAATATTTTAATTATTCATGGAACTGCAGGGGTTCAGTGTTCCCGTATAGCCATGATAATAAGTACCCAATCAAGAGCAGAAAATCAGAGGTAGAAATGACAGCTAATCAGAGCACAGACAATTAAGAATCGAGTAGCAATACTTCATTTTTCTAGCCTGAGTGATCAACTTTTACTATAAGGGAAAAGTTTCCACCTTTTAAATTTGAATTATTTTTTCTGGGAAAAGCAAAAGCTCACCAAATCTGTGAATTCATTACCAGAGACATAAAGGTTGATTAAAGCATAGAAAAGGAGGACATTTGAGAGTGGAAAAGCATACCACTGTCTCATTGGCATGTTACCATGGATCAAATAGGACTAAATCCGTTAAAACAATAGGAGTGTACACCCAAAAGCTTGCCCAAGCAATCACACAGGTAATGATGTTAACTGCCAGGAAATAAGTGATTTGCAGTATGTGATGGCTGCATCAGCTGGCAAACTACCTGCTATTATCAGATGCAAGAAAAATATTTATTGAATTTTCCCTCTGTGATTCCAAAAATCATGCATTAAAAAAATCTGTATGTTTTGCACGTAGGAACTCTTGTGATAAATTATGCTATTCACTGTGCTGTAAAAACTGGTATTTTGCCAGTGTCCAAATAAGGGGTCTTATTGATTGTAGATTTGTCTCTAACAGTTTTTGCACTGCTATTCCTTTGAGACCACTGCTTTTAACTGCATAGAGCCATAATCTGAACACAGAGCTAGGAATCACTCTTCAGCTCCAGACTCAGCATTATTTCTGTAAATTTTAACACTTTATTTTTAGTTGAAGCCTGAAAAACTCACTGAAGAAAGCATGTATTCCTCTAAAGTTGTAACATAAGTATGATAGGACTTCTGAACTACTGGAATAGGGTTAGTAGAATACAAGAATTGTTAGCAGGGTTTGCAGAAAAAGACTAGGATCAAAGACCAATTAAAAAGAAGTTGATTCAATAAGGGATTCTGAAATGCAATCTGAAAGTACTTCATCAGTCAAGAGACTGAGTAGATTCTTCTTCTCTTCCTCACATGCAACTATAGATGTTAAAATTGCAGTGCTTATGAAAAGTACCGTGGTATATCTGATCACCAAAGAGATTATAAGCATTCTTTTTTACATCCAGTTTCTTGGAAAAGTCAGGAAGAGAGGTGGCTACCCTACTGCCTGTTTCTTCGTGTACCTTAGGCACTGTGTTATTGTGCCTGCCTAAATTCCTCCGCAATTTCAACATCAAAATGTAAAGTTCATAAATAAAATTGCTTTACCTGATACTTTTATCTACAAGATATAAATATTTCATACTTAGGAATTTAATACATCAAGTTCATACAAGCGATTATCTCTCCAGTACCATATGAAAAAGGTCAGGAAACATGACAGAGATCAATTCTTACACATCTGATTGCCTGGAGGAGTGAAGAAGCAGAGAAGGAACTACCTGCTTGAGTTCCCAGGCAGTCCCTTCTCCACTGCTGTGGAGATCAGGCAGGTCACAGCCCCCTGACTGCCATCTTCAGGCTTCCCCTAAGGAACCAGTTGATTGGTTCCCAATGGTTTGATTTTCATTGCAGAGTAAAATGATCATTGATCTTAGAAGTAATCTGAGACCTTGGGTTAGTCTCGGAGAAGAATAGCTGAAAGACAGTTATGAGATGATACAGTTCAGGTGAGAAGAGCATCTGAAGGCATTTGAGTGCCATCCGAACGAAAGATAACTACACTGAGGTTTGGAAGGGATAAGAGGCAGGGGAGATACAAATACCTAAGCAGCAATGGGGGGAAGTTGTATTTAGGCATCAGGAATCAGGTCTCAGGATTTTAATGGGAAATTCAAGAGCTCAAAGCTTGATTTTCACTTTACGAAACATAGAGAGGTTAGAAAAGTGCAACTAGAACTATCGAGGTAGACAGCATTATTTTGTTACCTAGGTGTAGAGAAGGTGAATTACATTACCGCTGAAGAAGGCACATGGGCATTCCGTATAAAACCTCACTCTGATATCAGGCTTTGATGTGTTGTGGCCCTGCAGAGAAGGACTTGGGGGTGTTGGTTGGTGAGAAAATGAACATGAGCCGGCTTCAGTGTGCGCTCACAGCCCAGAAAGCCAACCGTATCCTGGGCTGCATCAAGAGGAGCGTGACCAGCAGGTCGAAGGAGGTGATCCTACCCCTCTACTCTGCTCTCATGAGACCTCACTTGGAGTATTGTGTGCAGTTCTGGTGTCCTCAACATCAAAAGGACATGGAACTGTTGGAACAAGTCCAGAGGAGGGCCACGAGGATGATCAGGGGACTGGAGCACCTCCCATATGAAGACAGGCTGAAAAAGTTGGGGCTGTTCAGGCTGGAGAAGAGAAGGCTGCATGGAGACCTCATAGCAGCCTTCCAGTATCTGAAGAGGGCCTACAAGGATGCTGGGAAGGGACTATTCATCAGGGACTGTAGTGACAGGACAAGGGGTAACGGGTTCAAACTTAAACAGGGGAAATTTAGATTGGATATAAGGAAGAAATTCTTTACTGTCAGGGTGTTGAGGCACTGGAATGGGTTGCCCAGGGAGGTTGTGAATGCTCCATCCTTGGTGGTGGTCAAGGCCAGGTTGGATGAGGCCTTGGGTGACATGGTTTAGTGTGGGGTGTCCCTGCCCATGGCAGGGGTGTTGGAACTAGATGATCTTAAGGTCCTTTCCAACCCTAACTATTCTATGATTCTATGATTCCCTCATCAAATTCTTGGGACGTCCCACCCCTCAAAATTGTATTCCAAAACCAAAATGCAGACAATGGCAGGAGACAGGTTTTAGATATCCTTGGTGGAAGTTACAATAATGCTGATTAAAATAAATCCATGCTTTCACCTACATGGTTTTGGAAAATAAAGTTATTTCCATTTTCTCTTTTTTCCCTCATTCTCTCCAAGACTTGTGTCATAATGCTGATGATTGGAACAGAAATGGAAGTATTTTTTCTATTTAAATTTTATGTCAGTCACCTAAGTTGCTACAATGACATTGCAGATAGGTTACTCAGCTGCTTTTAAGATTTGCGGCATATGATAACGATGTTGAAGCACTTTTACAGTAAAAGCCATAAACAGACTTAAAAACATACACCATGAAGAAAAACTGGGGGCATAATTTTCAGAGTTGGTATTTCACTAAAAGTTGCTACTTCATTCTCAGCTCCTATTTTGATAGCTTATGACTTCAAGTGTTACATAGTCAACAATTTCTCCTTTCTGATTGAGGACTTTATTAAGTCACTTAATAATGAAATTGATACACATTTCAGCTCCATCATACTAATTTAATTAGTTACTTTGCCAAAGGACTATTGGTACAATCAGAAAAAATCACAGCCCTACTCTGTTCAATAGTGCCAGGCTGGAAGACTTTTCTGCCTGTGGCAGCACCTGGTGCAGTGCTGATGCCTGCCCCAGACTGAACAAGCTGTCTCTAGGAAAGGTTACTCAGTGGGAGCAAAACCAAGCCTGCCCCAGCCCCAAGCAGTAGCTCCCATGGCCACTGGCATGTCTCAGCAAGCATACCATAGCAGAGTAGTAACAGAATGGCAATTTTTTTTGTGAATCTGCATCGCATTTGTCTCACTTGCCTGTGCCTCAGCTTCCCCTTCCCCACAAAGGCAGGACAAGTGGGTTTTTCTGGGTCTGTGTTCTAAAGCCTTGGGAGTGTTTGAAGTCTGAGTAGGCTCTTGACAGGGATATCTTTTTGAAGGGAAAATCAAAGCATTAGAAGTAGTTTAGACAAACCACTCTTCATGCCAAATACTGTATTTGAAGAAAGATAAACTGTGGAAGTGATTTATCTTTTTGGTATGTCAGCAGGGTAGTGGGATTGGAATTTTTTACACTTCCAAAAAGCTCTGCAAAAAAACTATTTAACCCTCCAAAGTGAATGTTAGGAACAGAAGGTGATAGGCTAATTCCAGTAACTTGCAAGTTCTCTGAGTGCCTTCACATTATCAATCCATCTGGTTTTGCAGTTCTTTTACAAAGAGTTTTGTTTACTGCACTGTATACCAATCAAATCATGTTGCATGTTCATTATGCACACACACATACACCAGGAGTCCTCTTCCTAGACTCCTCTCCAGAAAGCAGCCTGGGATAAGACTGAGAGGCCAGAACTGCAGTGACTGTACCCTAAGAATGTTCTTCTGAAGGCAAAGGGTGTTTCTGTCTTTGCAAGCTGCCTCCGGTTCTGACCTGAACCCATCTCCAAGCTTGCTCCTTCTGCTTCAGAACTGAAGAACTTGTGACCTAAAACCTTTGTCTTTCCTATTCATCCGCCTAACAGTTAGAGTGATAAGAGATCACTCCCTCCCACAACCTTGTTTCTGAAAGTATATATATATAAGCTATAGTCTAACAAAACCTCTCTGACTCTGAACAGACTATAAGTAGGAGAAGGATGTACACATTCATCTTCTAAAAATAATTCAAGCTTTTACAAATTGCTTAGATAGCTGAACTTAAAGCAAAGGGTAGGCAAGAGCAGGAATTAAAAATTGACCTATGAATCTAGAAATTTACAGTCTGCCCATGAGATAGGTCCATTTGCCTCTGGTTACAGTGTACCTGGCCCTGTCACCAGGCTGAGCGAGTGGCAGCTGCTTTGAAATCAGTTCATTGTCTCCCTGAAGTTTGGGGCTGTTGCTAAATGGTGCTCGGTGACATTCTCCACAGAGAGACTGAAGACTGATGGGGTGGTGGAGCCTGAGACTGTGTTGACTTTTCAGCCGGAGGAAGCCTGTCTGTCTGCCTGCAGCACTACTCTTCTTCCACTAAGCAAGTGGTTCTAGCATCAAGGCTAGCCAGCTCGGCAAATTCCAGAGGCAAAAGGTTAAAGATCCTTTTAAAACTTTAGAAATCATAGGCTCTTTCTGTTACGAAATCTCTCATTTGAAAGTAATAGTTCTTTGGGTTTGTCTGGATTGCCTCTACAAAGGATATGAACTTATAATTCATCAAGAGAGTGGAAATGTCACCTGAACCTTGATGAGGAATACGAGATCAGCACTCATACAGATCAATACAGGTTACTTTCCTGATTCATAATATGCGTGTCAAATTGCAATTCTGCTGGCTGAAGGAAGCCTGCCTGATACATTTATCTAGTACTTGAATAAGTGCTCAGCTCTGCAGAATATAAGATTTCCATTTCAAAGTAATAGCAAGTTTTAAGGTTTGTTCAGAGATCTCACGCTGCCATTGGGGTGGATAGGTGTTTACATATGGTTGGATACATGCCCTAAGAAAACAGGCCTAATGGCGATGGGGAGTGAGAAGAATGATTTCCAGCTCCGAGTCCATCACAGTCAGCAGAGGCAGTCTCCAAAGCATCTCATCATCCATATGCTGATATTTGTATTGATGACAGTGAGCCTTAGACACTCAGGCTGGGTCCTGTACCTCTTGTGAGACACCTTTATGTTCTCTGCAAATGTACCCGGCAATGTTTTTTCTCCCCCATCCCCTCCCCACATTTTTTTTTAATAATATGAACTACTGGGGGTAAAAACCATTTAAACTGGTTTAAACTCTTATTCCTGTTTTTTGACTAGTTCATATACCAGTGCATCATACAAGTTACACAGTTGGATAAATACTTTGCCAAAACCTCCAAGCAGGTTTGAAGAGGCCTAGTACTGTTGGCAGTGCAAATGTTAATTCAAACAAACAAAACCAAACCTACTTTATTTGTACTGCGGGAAAAACTTGTGTAAGGCCTAGAGTAATTAATTTACTTTACGACCCACAATCTAAGGCAGTAATTGAAAGTCCTTATTCTTTAAGACATTTGGCAGACAAGAACTGAATCTAAAAAGTAAATTATTAATTTTTCTCTCTCTTTCTATACCTAAGCTGTTGTTTAATTATTGAATACAGCATTCATACAGTGAACGCTATCAGAGAATATAAATAAATATGCACACAATTAGTGTGAAAAGAAGCCTTTTCTGTTTTCTGCTTCCTTAAAATTAGTACTGTTTTACTGCACCAGAAAAAATATGTCTTGCAAATGTTGTAACTCCTACATATTTTGAGTTTACATATTGCACTATTTCAAGCAGTGAAAAGTACTCTTATGTAACTTCAGAAGTACAATAAAAAGACAACATAATTTTTTCCCTTTAAGGGAGAGAAAACAAAAAGCCCTTTATGTATTGTCACTTGCTGGGAGACTTGGGAGAATTAACAAAAAAGAAATTGCACTTTATTCCTTGTCTGACAAAGCATCAGAGGATATATTAATTTCCTTTCCCATTATTAAAGGCTACCATGTTTCTGCCTATTAGAGAAAAACTATTCAGATGTAAAATCAAGTACAAAACCTGTTTCACCTTCCTTAACCATGGTATTAATAGGCTCTTGGAATGCATTCAGGTATCTGCGTACTAAAAAGGTTGTAGTAGAGAAGGGAGTTCCTGCCCCTCAGTTGAGGTACTGTAAATGACCATAGGAAAGTCCTTAGCTGACTTTAGTGTTTCAACTTTCTTTCTGGACAATATTTAAAAATATATGTTTGGTGTTTTTTTTTAAATTTCCAGGGGATAAATGGAGCTTACTTTGATGGCTTACAACTGAAAAATGACAGTGATTCTCAGCTGAAATATCACTGTCACTCTTGATACAGAAAATTAATTTGTTCTGCTTGTTTTATGTCAGCGGATTTGGTGGTCTTGTCTCAGTTCTGCAGCAAACCATCACTCTTACATCTTGTTCTGTGTAAGTCTGGCCTTCCTCCTTTCTGGGATCTGGTAAGGTGCTCTGGCTGGAGCTGACCCTATCTGTTACCTCTGATATCTGTGATGACTTATTTCCTAGGTACTCACCAGCTTTGTTATTTGAGGTTATCTATTTCTTTATAGGTTTTTGCACATCCTATCTTTTCTTCTGCCTCCAGCTTCTCCCATTATAATTATTCTAGTTTGGAGTTTTTGATCAAAATCACCTGCAGGTTACCTACAATGATTCCTTGTCACAACTGTTAAATTGTACTTTGCACTATTAAATAACAGGATACGGCATCAATGAAACTGAAATCTGACACTGTTTCACTACAGTCCTTTTCAGCATGGATGGTATTACTTAGAATTACTTTCAGCAATCTACTTAATGGAAAAAGATGACCAAACTTATTGTGACCTGCTCAAACCTGTGCCATGTAAACTGCAACCTAGAGTATTTATCTAGCTAAACAAGTCTGACTTTGTCAATGAGCTGCTCAGCTGAGATACTCTTTTAGCAGATCTGTTCCAACAAATTGGGAATATTATATATGGTTTTCCATCAATATAGACAAGTATATAAAAAAATTAACCCATTCCCCTTTTTTTTTGTCACCAGGACATACTCCTTTGTCTCCACGGAAGTTGTGTCCATGGCATATCACAAACCTACAGAGTTAATCTGTTATCACAGAATCTACATTTAAGTGAATATAAAATTTTACTCTTTCATTTGCATTTTAAATCCACACATAGCCTGTAATATTTCATACATGTTTTCCCTAACATCTTAAAGATCATCAGTCTGCTGTCTTAAAAAAAAGGTGACATAGCAGGGGAATCTTGCTCTGGAATCGATAAGTGGAGTTGGGCACCTCCTGTTCCAACCTGTGCTAATGGCTTTACCTTTGCAGATTCTGCTCTTCAGATTTATTTTGGGGCAGAGTCCATGTATTGTTCAAGTCAATCATCTGGAGTTTTTGTCTAATCATTATTTATCTGCCTGCCTTTCACTTTTGTTCACCACAGAAGCAAAGATTTTCGTGGCATTTGTCTCCTGTATGTTAAGTATTGCATTCATTTGTGCTACTATTCATAGAATCATAGAATAGTTAGGGTTGGAAAGGACCTTAAGATCATCTAGTTCCAACCCCCCTGCCACGGGCAGGGACACCCCACACTAAACCATGCCACCCAAGGCCTCATCCAACCTGGCCTTGAACACCGCCAAGGATGGAGCATTCACAACCTCCCTGGGCAACCCATTCCAGTGCCTCACCACCCTCACAGTAAAGAATTTCTTCCTTAGATCCAATCTAAACTTCCCCTGTTTAAGTTTGAACCCGTTACCCCTTGTCCTGTCACTACAGTCCCTGATGAACAGTCCCTCCCCAGCACCCTTGTAGGCCCTCTTCAGATACTGGAAGGCTGCTATGAGGTCTCCACGCAGCCTTCTCTTCTCCAGGCTGAACAGCCCCAACTTTCTCAGCCTATCTTCATAGGGGAGGTGCTCCAGTCCCCTCATCACCCTCATGGCCCTCCTCTGGACTTGTTGTTAGAACCACGTTCAGGTCTTCCTGGATTTTGAGCTCTGCCACCTTGCTCCCCTCAGGGCTGAGCTGGTTCTCAGTCCCACATGGAACTCTAGGGTGTTATCCACCCTCTGCAGATTTCTTCCTGGAGTGGACAGCTTCAGTTGTCTCAGCATGTCAGCAGGCAAGCCGAGATTTTGGACTATTGAAAGACTGGGAATGAAGTTTTTGTTCATAGTTTCAGCCACAACCCAATCCACTGTAGGAGAACAGAGTAAGTTCCTAAAAGCGCACAGCTTAGGTTGAATATTTCCTTATAGTTCCACTTCTGTGTGGTTAAAAGACGTCTCACTCATACATTTCAAATATATGTGTAGCACGTTGCTGAAGTCTTTGTAATACAACTTTGTAGTAAACTTCTTATAAGGAAACAATGTGTGATGTGCATGATGTGTTAAAGAGTTCATAATTGTCATAGGAAACGAGGTGATACTCTAAGAGGTTGATTTTTTTTTCTTCACTGACACTGCAGATTCAGATGAAAGCTCTGTTTAAGTATCTTGCTGTTGTCTTTTGTACTGCTGGATATCCAGCTGTTCCAGAGCTTCCAGCTGCCCCATTCTACCCACCAGATACTATTATTGCCTTTTGGCTATTACCCAGTAATATTCAGCCTATCTTCTACACATCCCAGGCTGAACTGTGCCTGCTCCCCTTGCTTGCAGCATCTTCTTCCGATACAGTTCTCTCTGGTGCCACTCAAAGATCACATCCCAGAACTACATCACTTCAGCTGATGCTTTGTGTTAGTGCTATGACCTGTATCAGTGAGAATTTTCATACCAGCACTATGCCACATGTCAGTGTAATCACTGGCAAGACAAAGTTGTCCCTATGCTAGGTCTTGTTTACCAAGAGAAATAAAACTGCATTTTACTGGTACTCTTTCCAAATATATCTTCCTGTATCATGGCAAAATTTGTCTTTTAGAACAATAAGCATCCCTACGTAAGCATAGCAAACAGAACTAGTCAAAATGTAGTTTCTGCTATGACTAGTTTTTAGGTGCAGTCATACTGGCCAGGATACCAGGTCAGAGCTCTGGCTTTGATTGCTATGTTTGCAGAGGACACATTACATACTATTACAGCTACTATTGGTAATTTCTGTCTAATTTCTGCTTCTTGTCTATTAAAAGCACAGCACTGATGAGATTAGGTTTCTGTCATTCATGGGTAACTTAGATTTTTAAAGAAATCCTGAAAACAATAAGGAACACTTTAGAAAATAATGTTGTTTATATTGCTACGTTTAAAGCCTCCTTTTCTTCAATTACATTAATGGTGTGAGATCCAAAGCAATTGTTAAAGGTCTTTTAAAGAAAACTAAAATCTTAAATATTTGAGTCAAAAAATGGTTTTGGCTTTTTTTTTTTTTTAGTACTGTTCACATTGAAGGAGATTATTACTGTACAGTTTATCTTCTTACAGATAGCAGAGAAAGGAATTAGAGTGTTTTGGAACTTTAAAGCACCTCAGTGCTCTGAGGAGGAGAGATTTTTTTCTTCAGATTTGAGTTCTATTTTCAGTACCTTAACTGTCATTCTAATCTTCCTAGAATGGAGACTATTCATTTATTACCAGATTTTTGTTTCAGACATTATTCTATAGCTTTGTGAGGAAGCTTTGTGAGCTTTAATTGATAAATAGGAAAGGATGGCAACTTCAGAGCTTTTTCCTTTGAGTAGATTGCTCTGCCCTGTGATTCTGGAAATTAACAGTGCGTATGACAAGCACTCCCAATGAGAGAAACACTCGAGACTTCTTGATGCTAAGCCAGTGTTGTCAGGGCTCTGAGTACACCAACTGGATCTGCAACCTCTTTCCTTACTCCTGTGGGTTTTGCTGTCTGTATTCAAGGCCAGCTCCGACATAGTGCTGCGCTGCAACCCCTAATCAGGGTGCTATGAAAACAACCAGGTTGTAAGAAAGAGCTATGAGCTGACTCACCTGGGTCGTCTGCTGTGTGCAAGCTCAGGCCCTTGCCTGTGGACCTTGCCTGAGCTATGCCATAGCTATGCTTGGTCCTTGTCTGAGCCTACTATGGTGCAGTCTTGCACCCTGCTGGTCCTCACCTCTCCTTGCTGACTGAGCTTCCAAGCTGCAGCTTGGACCTGCCTGGTCCCTACCGTCTTGCATGGCAGTCACTAACCCTGTCTAACTAACCCTGGCTGCCATCCCTGGGCCTGTCCCCCTCACCTGGCTGGGATTCTGCCAGGATGACCCATGCTCAAGCGAGGCCACTGCCCCTGCTGCCTCTCTGGCACCCACAGCTCCTGGCTAACCTGCCCTCTCTGCTCCCTGACATGCCTTGCTCAAGCAGGAGCTCCTCATTAAACAGCTTTCTTCCTCAGGGATGACCTAGGTTTAGGAGCTCTGCTAGTCCTGTGAAAGCAGAGCAAGGTGCCCTGGGAGATAGGAGCCTGAGCTTTTTATAAATGCCTATGCTGAACTGGGAATCTTGTTGAATTATTTGAGGAAAAATTCAGTCAGCAGCTTTGGACAGCTGAATTTCTCATTTGCAAATCATAATGCTGGAAAGAAACATCAAATATGAACAAGGTTTGGTTTTGTTTGGTTTTGTTTTTTTTCTTAACTGCCATTTTGATTTCCCAGAAAACACAGCCCACCAGACCCCAGGTTTTCCATCATGAAAATAATAAAAAAATAAAAAGAAAATAAATTTTAAGTATGACCACATGTTTTTGTTTAATGGTTGGGTTTCATATACATGCACACTTATGGCACTAAGGTTAGAAAATTATTTGAGCTTACATCCCCAAAACTAAAAGGAAAACAGTTTAAAGGGTTTCAATACCAAGAGTTCAAGCACTTTATGAACATTGCTGAATTGAAGTTTGTAGCTTTCCAGTAAAGCACAAAGCGTTCTTTCCCTGATCCCATAAATAGAGAATGAGGAAAGGGTCATTTACTCACATGATGAACAGCCTTTCATAATTAAGGTATTTGTTTCAGACTCAGTGTCATTTCATGATCATCTAACAAAGCTAAAACTGTGCTCTTGCCTAAATGGTGGCATTTCCCATTCCTTGTTATTGGCCACATTTTTCTCATGTCTCTCCTGTTTATCCTCTCCATCACTTGTTTGGCTGCCTGGTGAACTAGCTGATGTTTTCAGCTGAACCAAACCACGAGTTCGCTGTCAAACAGATTAGGTCCCTTATCTTGCTGTGAGACTGTGTGAAATCCCATCCTTAGAAAATATATGTTACATTCCCAGTTTTGCTACAGACTTCTTGTATGACCTTTATCAAATCCCTAAAGCTTTCTCCGTTTCCAGTCGTGAAATTGAGATAATTATATTCCCCAGCTTTTTGGTATGTGAAGATTAATTTATTAATATGCATGAGCTGTTCACATCCTACAGTGATGAAAACCATGGAGGTTCACAGTTCAACTCTTTAATATGTTTGAGTTTTATCCATTCACAGCTACAGAGAGCTCATTTCTGATAAAAGCCTCAGAAATACAGACACTTCCACAACATCTTAATGATATTAAATTAGAGTTCAAAAACAATCATAATCTTTAGTCCACTGTCATCTTCATGGTGACTGTATCCTAAGTTCTTTCAAACTATCACAGCAGAAATTGTGATTCCTGCAGGTTCCAAAAGCCTTTTGTTGCAAAAAGGCTGTTGTTGCCATGCTTACACACCATGGATGGCTGGTGTGTAAATATTCTAAATGTATGCACAGTTCTGAATTTTAAATGTTTGAAATGTATAATCATTGGTGTACCATTATGATTTAGGTAATAAGCCACTGGTGCTTATGATACTGGAATGAGCTAGTCATTTTTAAGCTGGTAATTTGCAAGTTTTGGCTGGTGTGGTAGCAATATCAAGTTAACTACAAAATGCATTCTCATGATCGCATCTGCAAAGCTGGATGGGGACGATGTGAAGACTTAACTGCCTTAACAGTGGTTCCTACCATGGAACGCTAGCTGTGACATTGAGGAAAAAGCTGTATCGAGACAAGGGCTGCATCTGCTCTCCAGCTCTGCAGAGCAGTTCACATAGGCTCCATTATTATTTAAAGTGACGCCTTCAATATGCCTGTCAAGGCTACTCACATTAAAGTAGTTGAGACAAATATGTGAGCATTTCCCATATCTGTGGCCTAAAAAATAGGATGGTCAAGTAAGAAAATACTTAAGAAAAAGCTTTGGTATTCACATGAGAGTGAACAGTACTTAATTCTGTTTCTAATAGGAGTCACTAACCACAGGGGCAAGTTTTGTGGCACTCACTGTACTTACCGGAAAGACAATGGGAATTTCTATTGCAAGGACTGTCATCAGCTTGGGATATGGTATAGAAGAAATAATTAAAAGGCCCATTTGACTATATAACAAACTCTAGTTTAATGGTTCAACAATTATTAATATCCAGAACGCAAAATCTTCTTACCAGTGTTTAAGGAGTAAATATGCTGAGTAGAACAGCTTGCAAAGGTTTACAAGGAAGAGAAAGGGAGAAAAGAAACAGAGACATGAAGGCCTTCAACCTAGGAAAAAAATAAAAGCAGTTTATTTTGTAAGGTCACTATGCTGTGATAAGGCATTAACTTCAGTAAGACTTTTGAATCAAAGTTTCTCCTGTATTAAGTAAGATGCTTTTAGTAATGTGAATTGCCAAGAAGATTCTCCAGTCTTTTGTGTGAGCTGAAACAAACCTATCCTGCAAACTTTGATGAAAGCAAGCGTCCTAGTGACAATAATAGGCATACTACCTATTTAACTATGCATTCACTAGAAGAAAAAGGGAGGTTAAAAGCACTTAGTCCACTCCCATTAGCACCAGCAGCTGTTCCATCAGCCTTTATATTTATTTCATGATGTCATTTAAAGCACAACCATCCCTCACTGCTACCAAATTAGAGGCTTTCAAACATTATGTATACATAATTGCAGAGACCTGTGATGATCATAGCTGCAATATTTAGGCTGTTTCTGGGGAGAGAGGATGGTTTCACTTCACTTGTTTCTCCGAGCTAGAAATGATAGTAGAGAGAACAGTTCCTTCTCACTCTGGTTTAGTCTGTGCTAGGTTATATAGCTGTTCAGGTTACAACTCCTGCCTTTCTACTCAGAAAAAAAAGAATAAAAGAGTGTGTGGGTGCTATGCATTGTGTATGCTACTGGTCTATGTGCCATTGCTTATGAATCCCAGTCCTTATGCTCATCTTTGACTTTATATAGGTATGTTTAAAGCTAATTAATTGCTCTGAAATGTTGTTGTAAGCACCAATGTTATTCTTGCCTAAATCATTGAAACCTAGAAATGAAGCCCGAGATATTTTGCTCTAAACTTTTTGTTGTTGTTGTTGCTACCTGCCAAGGGTACTGCTGGGGACTATCATGAGGCCTGAGCATTGGATTAACTGTTCTCCCATGGCGGCCTCCAGAGTTTAAAATATAGCCAGTTTTGTTTGTAGCCTGGCTTTGTAAATGCTTTTTTCACTTTGGTATCAATCATTTGGTCACTGGACTCAGTGACACAATCTCCTTGAGTCCTATGTCTTCAAGCACTAGGAAAGGCTTGTTTAGCCAGGACCGTTCTGAACCATTTTTGATTCTCAGAATAGTGATTTTAAGTGAGTCATAGAATCATAAAATATCAGGTTGGAAGAGACCTCAAGGATCATCTGGTTCAATCTTTCTAGGCAAGCATGACCTAGACATGATGTCACCTGAACAGCACCCTGTCCCGTTGAATCTTAAAAGTATCCAATATTGGGGAATCCACCATTTCCCTGGGGAGATTATTCCAGTATTTGATTGTTCACATGCTGAAAAATACTCCTCTTGTGTCCAGTCAGAATGCAGGTGATCAGCTTTGTCAAGCAGGATTTGCTCATGGTGAATCCATGCTGGCTTTTCCCAATCATGTCCTTGGTTTGACCCCGGGAAAATTTGCTCCATAATCTTCCCAGGCACCGACAATTTCCTGAATCCTCCTTTCAGCCCTTCTCGTACATGGGGGGAGCAGTTCTAGTTTTTTTCTGGAATTCTCCACAAATTTCTAGAATCTCCAGAATCTGCAGATTGCTATTCTTTCCAGGGTCTGAAAAGTCTTGTGGAAGAACTATATTGCCTGTACTGCTTTGAACAGCAGAGTCTTCACTGCCAAAGGGCTCTTCGCCTATGTCTCCAGCAGCTTTTAGACAGCAGCTTGACCTACTGGCACAGATCAACTGCTTCAAGGTCTTGCTGTTGCTTTCTTCTCTATTTTGCCCAACTTTGAGGCTCTGATGTTCTTTTTGAGTTTTAACCTGAATGTGTGGAACATATCCCACAACTCCCACCGTTTATAAAATTGCTAACCTATAAAGTTCTTCACGTAAAAGCTGTTCTTTTCAATTAAACTACACAGGGCAGGTACACTCTAGAAATTCCCAAAGTTGTAGGATCAGTGGGACAAACTGGGACAATAATAGGGACAAAAATTACTATAACGGTATCAGATCTGAAGCAGCAGTTCAGCAGTTTGTATAGTGATATGGCAGGAGCATCACAGAAATTCAAGGCTCAGGAACTAATGACTCCCTACGCCACTGCCACCACCTGTAACAGCTGAGGACAGATGGAGAAGTTGGCTGTTTCCCACCAATAGTGAGTAACCCATTTTTCTGTGCTGTTTGATTTGGCCTGTGCTGTTGCTGTCTTACTCATATTTTTTCATGCTATTACTGGCAGAAAGGTCTTCTCTACCAACAAGTTTGTCTAGTCTTGACATTAAGCTTAATTGTGAATGACAATTTAATACTTCCTCTTCGAAGTCTTGACCTTTAGCTTTGTGGCAGGCAACTCTTAATGTGTATACATGAAATTATTTTAAGCGCCTAGCTTTTAAAAATGAGACTGAGCTGAATCATTAGCTTAGTACAAAAATGTGCAAGGTTTTTTCCTACTACTAGGAGCATTTATAATGAGCTTATCTGTTGCTTGTGAGAAAATGTAAGTTCAGTGCACAAATGATTCCATGTTTCCAAGTTGCTGATACACCTTTTGATGAAATGTTAAGCAGTCAGTGGTGGTGAGCTTATGCTTCATTCAGCTTTCTTAGAAACACAGAAAACCAGAATTAAGTTGCTTTCCTTTTTGGAATAAGCTTCTATTAACTGAAAGTCTTCACTGAATAAGCTACACAAAAATAGTTAGTAAAAGAGGGGTATCCTGAACCAAACTAGACTGAATGGAGTATCTAAGAGGCTGTGTTATGTGTTTCTTGTTGTGACTTTAAATCACACTTTATCATACTTCCTAACAATTTATGAGATTCAGTGCTGACTTTTGAGGCTTTCCTGCTCCCTGTATTTTCATTATTAGTTCTAATTACCTTAAATTCCTGCTGTAGTAAGAAGATTTTAAAATGTATTGAAATATTTTCTTCCCACTTCCAGATTTCCATACATCTTAAAATATAAAGCATTCAAAGTATGAGTGAGACTTTAGACTGCGCAAACAGCTATTTTCTGATTTATTTCCTAGTAAGTAAAATCCCGCTGATATTACACAAACACTGACACAACTAATAGGCAGAAAAGAAAATAACAAATACCTGTACTAACAGCAGTTTCATCTAACTTTTTTACTTTACTCTTTTCTTGTACAATGGGAAGCAGTAGGTAAGTTTAATAATTCTGATTCTTGTCCTGAGTTTAAATCGCTTGTTTTTCTCTGGTGAGCCAAGGAGGACATTTCTCAGCGTGCAGTCCCTCTCCGTGGCGTGAGCTGGGGCAGTGTCAGCACTGAGGTGACACGGTGCGCCTCTGCGACCCTTCCTTGAACATGCCACTCAGGCCAAATGGGAACTTAAAAGCTTTGCAGAACCGCAGCCCTCATCACTGATGACAGCAAATGCTTTTCTTAAGTCCTCAAACTTAATACAAGTCACCTCACAGCAACAGTGCTCGTGGCAACAACCCTTGAGAGCTATGCTCCAGAGCTGCCCATATGCTTATGTTACCGGCCTAACAGGTAACTTCCCTGCATCCCCGCCAGGAGATGTGGCTTCCCTCAAGCCTTTCCCTGCCCCGCGCTCAGCACCAGCCGGGCCCAGAGGGGCGCCCGGGGTTCTGCCGGCAGGGCTCGGCCAGCCACCCCTCGCAGCACCCCGCACCGCTTCCAGCCGCCGACCCGCGGGATGAGCGGGGAAGGACGATAGCTGGGGATGCGGCCAGCGGGCTACGAGTGGCCGAAATCAGAGGGGCCCCCCGCCGGAGCGCCCGCGCTTCTCCCTCAGCCAGGGGCACATGAAGGGAGCGACTACTGCGGCGCTGACACCAACTGGGGGCCGCCGGGCCCGAGCGCTGCTCTCGCTCTCCCCTCGGCGGCGCGGGGCGAGCGGCCGGGGCCGGCGGCGGCGCCCGCCTCTGCCTCCTCCCCCTCGGTGCCCTGCCTCCTCCCTCCGCCGGGCAGCCGGCTGCGCGGGGAGGCAGCGAGGCCGAAAGGTGTTGCTGGAAGGGAAGTTTGAAGAAGGTCGCCGGGTGCTTGTGCGCTCTAGCATCATGGCGGAGCAGAGCGAGTCACCGGTCCACGTCCAGCAGCCCCAGCCGGCGCCAACGCCAGCCGCCCCGGCCGTCGGCTGGCCCATCTGCAGGGACGCCTACGAGCTGCAAGAGGTTATCGGTCAGTGGAGCGGGAGATCGCGGGGTGCGGCGGGGGTGCTGTGGGGCGGAGGTAGGGGATGCTGTAGCGGCCGCTGAGCCGGCCCCAGGCCTACCGGCGCTCATCTTCCCGCAGGCTGGCCTCGCTCACTGCGGCGGACGCGCCCGGCACTGCAGTGGCGCTGCCGCCGGCTGCTGCAAACTTTATCCGCCCGGTAGCGGGCGGGCGGCGCGGCCCCGGGGGGCGGTGGCTCCTTCTAGAACCCGCCGCGCCCCGCCCGGTGTGGCTCGATGGAGGGTGTTAGTGTGCTGTCTCGTTGTCCTGTGGTGCATCGTCACCCGCCGCACTGGGGGTGTCTGAGCCCTCACCAGCTGGTTTGCAATGGGACCCCGGCAACTCCGCAGATGCGCTCTCTGTGCTTTGTGTGTGTGCATGTGTCGGTCTGTGGATGCACACGTGTGCGTGCATCCGCTCAGATTACTCTGCATTTTTCCGGTGGCTTTATGGGGGAGGTGGATCTCACCCCTATGTCTGCTGCTATCGTGGTGGCTTCCTTTTATTTTTCATGTATGTATATATATATATATATTCGAACCCTTTTTTTCCTCAGTGTTTAATCTGATGCCTCTTGGTCCAGCTGCCTGTGCCCAGTGGTGGCACATAGGGCAGAGAGGGGTTTCAGCTTGCTTCCACCTGAGCTTTTGCCCCGGATGAGGTTTAACCTGTCGTCTATCCGCAAGTCCTTGCAGGCAGGGTGTTTTCTGGTAGTGTGCTTCAGTGCTTTGCTCATGTGTCCAACTAATGCAGATCAGATATGTTCAGCCCCTATCACCTTCATTTGGATTGAGTAACTGTTGTTAACAGTATGTGTGATGGAAAGTTTTTCATATTCTGACCTCGATGTTGTTTGTTGCTAATGAACTTCTTTGAGAAAACTTGCTTTTGTTTCAGTGTAACATTTTACATCTCTAGCAAATGCTGCAAATGTCAAAGGCCGCCTCTAAGACTGTGATTGCTATTCCTGGTGGATGAGGCTATTTAAATGAAAGAAATCCAGGAGTCTTGCCTGCGTATGCTGTTGGTTAGTCTCAGTGTTGGGCATCAATTGCTAGTTGTCAGGCAGATGACAACCAGAACTACATGTTACTGATCTGTATTGAAAGTTGTGTGTACTCAGCTGTGTCATTAAGCTTTTATTTTCCACAGGCAGAAACAAAGTAGTTGAGAAGAGTACTTCTTCTTTAAAATGGAATGGCTTTCTTTAGACCCAGGTGGTGCCTTTGTATTTCTGTTTGCACTTGTTAGGCTTTGAAAAGGGACTAAAAGGAGGGATGAGGGTTCAGGTGTTCATGTCCTTGGAGGTGGCAGGCTTGGACCAAGATTGGTGCTCAGCGTCAAGTGAGTGCTGCCAGTGGAGACACTGCATGGGCATGGGTTTTTAGGCCAGAGAACTTTGTTTTACTGGGTTTGGAGAATGGATCTAAATTATCCAAGTGGAAGTGATTCTGATAGCATAACGTACATCTTTGCTGAGGAGTAAATCCTTTTTCTAAGGTAAAAGAGGTTTCAAAGGTGTTGGATTAATCCTTTTCTAGGGTGTGACATGAGTCGTAGGAGTTAAATAGTAGTTATTTTCTGTTGCAGTACCTGTAGAATGCCTGGGTGAGAGTGTAGTTTAGAAATTCCTTCCCAGTTTCTTTCCACTAAAAGTTTGCATCTTTTGATAAGTAAAATGTATTTCTAAATTTTTGTGTATCAGCATACAGCCATTGTACAGGTTGATGTGATACTGGCGTAGCAAGTACCTATCTGTAGTGAAACTTTATTGCTAGTTACCTACTGGCACTGTTAAATGTTGATATTCTTTCTTTAACTAAAGTGAGTGCCTAGTGAGGTCCGGTTATTTTGAACCAGATCCTTAGACATAGCTAATTTGGTTGACTTCCGTCAAACTTTCACTAAGCTTAGGTTGCTTACATGACTTTCAAACTCACTGAGATTTGTTTTATACCACCTGACTTACAAATTTTGTGCTTAGTCAATTACATCTTTCGATTAACACCTTGTATTTGTTGTCTTAGTTTATAGGAGACCCATGATGAGATTAATTTAGTCTCAGTACTATTAAAAATAGTAAAATCCAAAAAACATAGCAAACCACTTCCTCCCTTGTAAATTCTATGCATTTGACCAAATGTGGATATAATTTTGGATATGTTGGGTGAATTTTGTTGTTTTTAATGAAACTAGCAAGGGACTTTTACAGTGGTTTTTTATACCTAGGAAGGGGGGAATAATACAGCCTGAACTTGGTTCACCAGCAATTTATATCCCTCTGCATTGGCCACCTCAGGCTTAATTGCAGTGTGAACATGAGTAGTTACCATTTGCTGAAATAGAGCCATTCACCTCAGGAGAGCACTACATACCTCTCCCTGGGCAGTGTCTTCAGGGATGAGTTCAGTTACAACAGCCCTTTGCCAATTAAATGAGAAAAATAACGCATTGGAGCACCTTTATGGGCTTTGCAGGAGGAAAGGTACACACGGTTAGGTGCACCAGGACAGTTTAGCACACTTCCCAACAGCATAGGCTTTATATTGTATGGTATCTAGAACACACAAACAGGATTATTTCAATGGCCCATTTTAGGGGGAATGTAAAAGTTTTGGTGTTGATCAGAAAGTCAAAGTTTGTTGATGTTTGGGTTGTCTCCATCCTGTGGATTTAGCAGGTTGGAGAAGTTCTGCCTTTTTTCTGTGTGAGAATTGTGAACTTTTCTTAGTGTTCATCTGTGTCAGCCAAATGCTGTTTTGAAAACCAAGGCCACATGATACACATTTCAAATGATACTGCTTTTTTGCCTTTTCTGTCTGTTGCTTCCTCTGTGATGTTTGAGACATTCAAGTGTCTGTTAGCTGCCTTTAAGGAGTGTTTTGTCTGAGATGTTATTCCAACTTTGTTTTATTTTTGAGGTGGCTAGCCAGGTCTTTATGAACTCTTGGTGTGTGGTTTCATGATCCATTTAATCTGCTCTAACAGGCAGCTGTTGAAAGGAACACATAATCTGACAGAGAACTAGTTCTTGTGCTGGGTCAGTTTCCTGTCGGATCAGGTTCCCTATTTGACTTGCTGCATGATTGAGAGATGTGATGTGAGGAAGAAGCTCTTCCTGTTAATTCCTGTATACAAATATTTTCTGGAGCAGAAAGAAACCATTCTGATCACTCTCTGTAAAGGTATAGGGCAAAGAGTTAAGAAAAGAAGAAATCCTTACATTAGTTCAGATTGATAAAGGCTGTCCATGCACCAATACATTTGGGAGTTAGAAGGGGTTTCATAACTGTTAGAACAGGAGGATCCAAAAGAACCCTCTGCTAGGAGTTACTGTAATTGCGCTTAAGGGAGAGACAGGTTTAATTTAGTGAAGACCTGGGAGATCTCTTTCTATGATTTTAATGCATTAAGTTAAAATGTGCAGTGAATTTTAATGTATGTGCTCTTTTTTATTTGTTTTTGATAAGCTGGGTATAATTTAGCTAAAAAAACCCTAATAAAAGCAATATGGTGAGATATTTTCTCATTCAGGCTGGGTTTGTAACCAGGTATTCTGAATAACATAACTGATACAGATTTTTCTGAATTTATGTCACTTACATACGTGAGGTTTTCTCCTCCTCAGAAACAATATAAATCTTCACAGAACAAATGCGTAATCAGTAATTGATGTAAAAACCTGTAAACTGGGTAGTGTTAAAATTATATTTTTAACCTTTCAAATTGTAATGAGCCCTAAATAATTTGGATGAGATAAAGCAGCATTATTTTGGTTTTGTTTGTTGGTTTTTTGTTGTTTGTGTTTTTTTTTTTTTGTTTTGTTTTAAAAAAGTTTATTAAATGGATGTGAAAAAGTGGCTTTGCCTTGTTTTTGGAAAGCTACGTTGGAGTTGATGTTCTTCTGCTGGATGTAACTTACTGTTTGTCAGCCTGAGTTGATAATTGTGGAAGGAAGATTCTGTTCTGGAGAAGCAGTGGGCTATCTCGTGATTAGGCTGGGTGCTAGCTTTCATTATACAATTTTCTCTCCTGCTGCAACTGACGTGAAAAATTAATTTGGCTAGAAAACAGCCAGAATTGGTTGGAAAATAGATGGTTACTTCTACATGATGGATTATCTATATTGGCTGAAACTCATTAGAAAAGCTACCTTAGTTGAACTGAGGTTTTGGTCTAGTTTTGCCTTTCTAAATTTGAGCTAAAAAAATGCCTTGTGGTTTGTTGCCTCATAAGGTGCAGTGTTGCTCAGTCAGATGTGTTGGGACTTTGAGTAGAACAAGTTACCATTTGAGACAGTTTTGCTGTTTTTTATAGTTCTTACTGTAAGCAGAATGTGAGCCACTCAGTTTAATGGCTCTGAGGTCTTTGGTGTTTCTATGGGTTGTTATTTACTGTTTCTTTCCGCTTCCTTGCAGCATGTGTATTGCTAATGGCTGCTTGTCTGACTGAGTAGACTCTCCTATATTTGTTGTTATCAAAGATCTTTGACTCTAGGGAGGTCTCTGGTTATGATGCTCAGAACTGGTGTTCAAGTTGGTGCATGCTGTTTTGAAAACCCTCTCTACAGTTAAAAGTAGCTTTACAGTTCTGTGTTCTGTTAATCAGGCGCTCACCTCTCATTGATGCTTTCGAAAATGTCTTACCCCTTGTGTGTTTTTTTTTTCCTTTTTTTTTTTTTAAGTGTAAAAAAGCAGTTAAAGGGCTTTCTTTTACAGAAGTTTTTATGTATATGTTGCAGATTAGATTGGACCATGCTCAGTGAAATACCACACTGTAGCAACTAAAGCTATGATAAACTTTGACATTGTTCCTGCAGAGATTTCTTTCCCAAATCCCTGTAATTCTTGCATAAGAAGCTGCATAATTTGATAAGTAATACTTAGTGCTGCCTAAGATCTTTATTCTAAAACTTTGTGTAAAACAGAAAGATGTGCTTGCCTTAATCCTGCTCCAAAGCAAATTCTATTCCTTACCAATAAGTCTTAAAAGTTAACAGCAGCCTAAGCATTTTGTACATGTGGATATTAAATACAGGTTTTATAACATTAATTGGAACTTATTACAACTGTAGCTTGGCAGGAAGAGCTTATTATTTTGTAAATTAAAATCTTACATTTTGGGAAATAATTGGTCAAGATTTTCTGCCAGCTAATGACCATTTGAAGAAACTGGAAATATTAAGTCCTCGTCTATTATTTTAATAAGGAGTGGCTTTTAATTCAGTTAACAGAGTTAGGCTTTGTAAGTCATTCAGTGATAAAACTTTGTTGTTACAATAAAAAAATTACAATTCATGCAATTGGAGGCTTGTAAAATAAAATTAATCTTCTTCCTGACAAGAACCTGAATATATAAAAATAGAAATTAAGTGTAATTTGCTTTGGGTTTCCTGCAATTGCAAGTAACCAGCAAATAAAGCTTTTACCCTTGGAAGGGTAAAGGAGTATGTAACCAACACATCAGGCAGTTGGCTGATGCTATGTAATGATAATTTACAGAAAGTATGCTATGCTTTCCTGTTCCTGGAACCTGCCTACCTCCTTTATGCTTGGCCCAGCATAAAGAGATCTTTCTCTCTCCCTCCATCTAAGTTTTTTCCACAGATAAAGTCAAAAGCCTTTGATACCTGGAAAGTCCTGGCTCCATAGGAGTGCCTTCAGTGCTAGAAGAGGAGCGGTTCTGCTGGTGATCATGTGGAAATTTGAAAAGATTGCATGATCTTGATTCTCACTAAGCCTTAAAACAGCAAGGCTTCGCATCTTCAAATTGGAGCCACTGCTTGATAGCAGGGGCCAAGTTCAGACGTGGAGAGCAGTTTTAGGTTGGATGATGTGTTGCTCCAAAAGAACATTAGAACTGTTTTACTTTTTCATTTTTCTTCAGTGAAGAATCACTTTGCCTTAAATCAGAGACTAATTGGTTTTTTTCCAGGATCTGTTGGTCAATTGGAGACAAAACCACATTTGTTCTGGTGGGCTTGAGGGGAAAAAAGAGTGAGCTCTCCTTGCAAAGGAAATGTAGGTGGCTCGTATAGTGGCTACATGTGTAGGCCGTATTTTGATTTTGTGTGATGCTTTTGGTTTTCTCTCTCTTCCTCCTTCCCCCCTTCCAAAATAATTCAGAACTATAAGGCAGTGGTAGTAGAAGCTGGTTTTATTTCCAGGAATAATTTCAATTCCTGGCACTTGAAGAATGGACCTTAAAAATCAAGTCAAGTTAGTTACTCTGGTTAACTTCTTGGGTTTGCAGAAGTCGCTGGGATAGTACTGAGCAGCAGAGGAGCAATATTTTTGTGGAACGTGGAATATAAGTCTGTCACTAGGAAATTTGCTGGTGCCCGAAATGAAGAGCGAGATTTTCCCCTCCTCTCCCTGCACCCCAGGAAATCACGCTTGATAGAAGTTAATAGTGTTTACCTTGTGTAAATAAATAATTAGCTTTTTTTAATGCGTAGATTTTTACTTATTTCTTCCTTTTGCAGCACAGCCTTGCTGGTAGGATGAAATACTGACAGTTCTGCTAGATTTCACTGTTTCTTGCTAAGTTTGAAGGTCTTTAGGTGTGCAAAAAGATCGCATAGTTGAAGCTTATGGGTGTAAGAACGTTATCATCCAGGAGTGGCGGAATGAAGCAATGCTGGTATGAAATCCTCAAAAGAAAAATTTGCTTTAAAACATTTTTTTCTGCCTTCTTACCAGTCTCTATATGCGCAATACTGGGTTCTGTGTAGTTACGGAATCAACTTTGTAACTGAAGCAACCAGTACGTGTTGAGTGCTTATCTTTTGCCTTCTTTAATGGGGTTTGGCTGCTGTTTTCCCATACCTACTTCAGAGTTGTGTGGTGGTGATGTAGCTCTTCCTTCTTTCTGCCACTTGCTTTTCCTGCAAAGTGCCTCTTGCTGGAGACCATGCTGTGGTGTTTAACATGTGCCTGCGGCACTAGGTGCACTAGAAAAAAAAGATGCAGAAAAAATGCAGCTGCCTTGCACTGGGACAGAAAATGTAGTATTGAGACAAAAAAGAGAGAATATACAGGGAGAAACAAGCAATCGTGTGGTACCAGACAGTGCAGGAGGAACGTAAATTTTCCTGAAACTGTTGTCAAGTCAGAGTTACTTTGTGAGAGTTGGCTGCCTTTCAGGAGAGATAGATGGTTGGAGGATGTCAGTAAAGGAGGAAGAAGCTTAATCTTCATGGAGAAGTGTGCATGCCTCCTGGCATTTAGGTAGACTTCAGCTGACTGGTGACTGTTTTGTTGAAGGTTTTCAGGACAGTGGTGAGATGGTGATAAAGCTGATGAAGCTGGTGGGTTTTTAGAGTCCCTCTGCACAATTCCCAGGTGTGATTTTCCAGGGTTGCTGTTTGTGACAGTCCTGCTGCTTGTTCCCTAGGTAAGCTCAGTGAAAAATTTGAACAGTGTTCTTCATTTGTTAGCTGAAGTATTAAGTTTGTGTCACTGGTGGAGTTAATATTTCTGGTCCTTTACCCTTTTTCAGTGTCTTGACTAGTTATGTGAGTTTACCCAGCAGTTTGGTGGAACTCCAGTATGATAAGTTAGCTGTCTCTGTTAATCCTTTGTCTTTATGATTAACAGTTTGTGAATTATTTTATCAGCCTAATTGTTCCTGTGGATGTCTAATGGCCTCTGAGGTACTCTGATTAGTAGTGAAATACAAGTGAAACTTGAGGATGTCCTATAAGGGTGATGTAATGGTGGTGCTACATAGCTTTTAAGCTGAACAGTGCTAACACACATAAAGAGAAATGGTCACCAGAAGGAGACTGAAAATTGGAAACTTTTTATTGTTCCTAGTCATGCTGTCAGAAGTAGTGTGAACTTAAAGATCTTAAAGGTTAAGAACAATTTTGAATGTCTGAGAGTTTTCTTAATAGGAACAAATAATTATTACAGATGTAACCAGACTGTGCCAAGTATACCTGCTTCAAGGGAGGTGGTACAAAAATACTTAATTTAACAGACCAGAAAAATATTGCGTATTTACTTGTTGGTTTCTGTCCTGTACGAGTAATATGGGCAAAATTCTTCACAAAAGCATCACAATTCAGTTATAAAGTTGCTTTTCTGTTCTCATTTCTTTGCTTTGAAGACATTTTATTACAGAGACTGGACTTAAACTTACAGTTTATTCCTGGTAGTGTCATGTGTTTCCAGCCTCTGAACCACTTCTGGCTAATATTAAGAACTTCATTTATATTGCTCCAAATCTTCCATTTTTTGAGAAGGACAAGAAATGTGTGTTTTTTGCTTGTAGTGCGTGGCCACAATAGACTCAAATTCTAGCAGGCATGTTCTGTTGGGGTGTACTGGCTGAAGATACTTTGTAGCTCAACACTGCAGTATTAATTAGAGATCTTCATGACAGTGCAGTAGCAATACTGCCTTTGTTTTCATAGATTGCTGTTCTTCATTCTCAGAAGAGAATGATGCACTATGTGGTGACATCCGGAAGACTTGGAAAATATTGCATTCATGTTATTAGAATTGTTCCAAGTGTTTACTTTCAAACTAAATGAGAAACAATAAAATATGCCACCTAAATCAACACCAGCATTTGTTTATAGTGCTACTTCAGAAAAGAATAGTAATTCTCTTTTAACAGCTTTTTTCTGGGCAAGAAATCTGGTTCAGCATAGCAAATCTTCAACATATCCTGCTTGCATAGGGTAGAGTTAAGCACAGCTTAACTCCCAGGCACAGCTACAGGTTGGATGGAGAAGTGGTTCAGAGCAGCCCTGCAGAGAAGGACTTGGGGGTGTTGGTCAGTAAGAAAATGAACATGAGCTGGCTTCAGTGTGCGCTCGCAGCCCAGAAAGCCAACCGTATCCTGGGCTGCATCAAGAGGAGTGTGACCAGCAGGTCGAAGGAGGTGATCCTGCCCCTCTACTCTGCTCTCGTGAGACCTCACTTGGAGCATTGTGCGCAGTTCTGGTGTCCTCAACATCAAAAGGACATGGAACTGTTGGAACAAGTCCAGAGGAGGGCCACGAGGATGATCAGGGGACTGGAGCACCTCCCGTATGAAGACAGGCTGAGAAAGTTGGGGCTGTTCAGCCTGGAGGAGAGAAGGTTGAATGGAGACCTCATAGCAGCCTTCCAGTATCTGAAGGGGGCCTACAAGGATGCTGGGGAGGGACTATTCATCAGGGACTGTAGTGACAGGACAAGGGGTAACGGGTTCAAACTTAAACAGGGGAAGTTTATATTGGATATAAGGAAGAAATTCTTTACTGAGAGGGTGGTGAGGCACTGGAACAGGTTGCCAAAGGAAGTTGTGAATGCTCCATCCCTGGCAGTATTCAGTGCCAGGTTGGATGAGGCCTTGGGTGACATGGTTTAGTGTGAGGTGTCCCTGCCCATGGCAGGGGGGTTGGAACTAGATGATCTCAAGGTCCTTTCCAACCCTAACTATTCTATGATTAAGCAGCGTTGTGTGCAGCTCAGATGATACCCTGCTTTTGGTCCGCAGAGAATACCATATATCAAGTTATTGTGTAGCTATGCAGAGCCATTTCCAATGTGAGTTTTGCCTTAGAAATATCAAGATTTTTAAGCCTACTGAATAATGGTTTCTGTATTGATGATGAAACAAGAGGGGGAATGAAATCACAATCCTTATTTCTTTTCTGAATATATTTTAATTAGATCATTCAGCTTGTCTTACGGGGAAAAATACCTGGCCAGGTGACACAAACAAGTATTTAAAGATATTAGAGCATATGATAGAAAAGGGGTTTTGCTTTTATTTTATATTTTATTAGGAAGAACTCATTCTGTATTAGAAGAGTGCTAGAGAAAGAAGATGTTTCCATACATCTGTGAACGCTGAAGGAGAAGCTTTATTTTTGAGGCAGTGTCATATACGTGTATTTGTTACGATAAGATGCCATTGCTGTTTAGACTGTAGTTCATATTAAGTGCTGGGTTAACTTTTTTCTTCCTTAATACAAAAAGGGTAATTTACTTTTATTTCCTTCCCCCATCCGCAGTAAATCTTTGTCGTGTAGACAGCTGTATTTCAAAATAGCTGTTTCTTCAGGTATGTTTTTCAGAGTATGTTTACTGTAGGGCTTTTCTTTGTGGTGGTCTGAAAACTCCCAACTAAATGAGGCTTGGATGGGCAGGTAAGAAGGAGATGGGAAACCATGGAAACCTTAGCTGTGCTGATTGTGTCTGAGCTTGGACAAACAGCCTGTGCAGGGAATCTCTCATAACACAGTTTTTCCTCAGCTTTATACTTCAAACGTGAGCCTGCAAAACTTCAGCATGTCTGTGACCACAGAGGTGATTAAGGGACTGGAATATACTTCATTTGAAGCTGAGAGCTGGGACTATGCAGTCTGGAGAAGAGAAGGCTCAGGGGGATCTTACCAGTATGGGTAACTACGTGATGGAGGGGAATGAAGAAGAGGGAGTCAGACTGTTCTTATTAGTGCCAGGGACAGGACAAGAGACAGCAGACACAAATTAAATCTGGTGAATCTCAGTCTTAACGCAAGAAGACTTTAACTCTGAGAGTGCTCAAACACTCCAACAGGTTGCCTGGAGAGATTCTGCAGTCTCCGTCCGTGGGGATAATCAAAACCTGGCTGGGCAACCTGCTTTAGCTGATCCTGTTTGGAGCTGGGGGATTGGGCTAAATGATCTCTAGTGAACACTTTCAGTCTAAGCGGTTTTGTGATTCCATGGCTTGAAACAATTTTTGGTGGTATCTTTGTGTGAAACAGCAGAAAAATACTTGGTTGAAGCTTTGCTCTTTCGAAGAGCATCTTAAATTTAGGAAACAACTCTGACAAAAGTTTCCCTCCTAACAGAAAGGCAGATATGGAGAATATTTGCAGATAACAGATTGATTCAACACAGGATTTCATTAGTATCTTAGTTGTGTTTAGGTCTACAAGTTTGTGGGGAAATGGAAGCAGATAAGGGGAGTGAATCAGTCAATGCTGAGGCCTCTACAATGCAGTCCTCTACCCAGAACTGGTCTGAACCATTACATCTTTCAGAGATTAGAGCATGTTTCTGCTGGGGCAGAACTTTCAGTTCAGGTTCTTCCAAAGACACACACAAGAGCCACTCTGCAAAGCAAACAGAAGCTTTGTGAGGAAGATCAAGGAGAGGGTATTCACTTCAAAACCGCCCTGTTTGCTCTAAAACAAAATGCAATGGAATAGAACTAAGTGCATGTTGGTGTTCTTTGATTTCCCTCTAATTTCAAATACTTTATCAGTTATTCCTCTTTTTTTTTCTTCTCTCTGGAAATTTTTAATTTCTCTTGTGTTTGATGGGAGGCTTTGCCCTGCAGAACTGAATCCTGGTATGTGTATTTCTAAATTGCATTGTTGATCCTTTTGAAGTATTACTGTTAAAATTTTCCTGTGAAACTCTTGTGTGGACTGTTCATGTTAGGATAAAACTCTAGACCTTTGAAACAACAAATTTGGGTACAAAACTTTGAAGAGAAGAATGATGTCAGATTTCTCTTCTGAATAAGCTTCTTTGGTTTAAATTGACAGTGTTACCTGATGTTCTTTTGTTGTGCAGCTGACTGAATGATAAGTTTATTTTAACAGCTTTTCAAATGAATGTAGGAAACAAAAGCTACTTTTTGTGGTGCATGTGTTTGAGTGAAGTGTTCATGCTTCTTCAGATTAGTGAAGGAAAAAAGAAATGCCCCTCCTGAAATGCTTTCTGGAGGGCTAATGAGGTAGAGGAGGGATCTCCTGGATTTCTTGTAGAAACCCTGTCTTCTACAGAAGCCCTGGGGATATTGTATTTTTTTTTTATTTTTTTTACTTTTTTTGAGAATAGACTGTTTGAAGGCCATGATTTTTTTTTTTTTTTTAAAGAAGGAAAACATGTTTAAGAAGTACATTGAAGTAATGTGGGAAAAGACACTTTTGCATTAACCTTGTAAGAACAAATTCTCCCCAAATGTGAGTAAAATTCACCTAATTTGCTAAAACCCTGTAAAGCCAGAAATTGTTAAGATCTTTCACATGTACTTCAAAGGTTTTTTCTTTTAATGTTCTTTTTTATTTATTTTTCCCCTATGTAACACTGTATGAATGCTGAGAAAAAGGTTAAATTAAAAAAGTGAGACCTGTTAGGTCCTTGTTGTAGTCTTTGACCTAACCACAGCATATCAAGACTGCAAGAAACTGTCTCAGTTTTATACAGATGTTCTTTCATACGGCTTTTGGTTCTGTGAATTGGATTGCAAGGTTTTGGTACAAGTGTAACTCAAAAAAAAAAAAAGTCCAAATAAAGAGGTTTACTTTATTCCATGAAAATCTGACCTACATTGTGAGGATGAACAGATAATGACACGACAGACAAAATCCATTTCAGTGTTTGTAATAAATTCGTAAGTCTTACCCTTCTCTTCAAGTCTTTTTCATGCCTTTTGTTGGGGAAATGCAGAACGAATAGGGATCTGTTGGATTCATTCACATCGAGTACAGTATATCCACATTTCTCCTTATCGCATGAGGGCCCCAGTGTGATTGTACAAGAGGAGCTGACTCCTGCCTGCAGCGTGCCAGCTGGGTGGCTGTGCAGCACAGCTCTGCTGCCGACCATGCTGTAAGAGCAGCAGCAGTGTAGGTGAAAAAGTCTGCTGCAAGTTGTTTGGCTGCTTTGTTTTCTGTTTCTTCTTCCCTAACAAACTTGCAGTGTGAGTGAAGTTGGGTTCTTCCTCATTTTGCAGGAAGCCAGTGCAGATCTGATTACAAAATTAATGCTAACTGGAGAAGAGCTTGGGTACCTCAGAGATTTTCTTTTCCCTCCTCTGTCTTTTGAGTAGTTTAGCAGATAATAATACCTTGTACATATGTGCCATTATTACATATGGCTCAGTTCATTGTTTTGGTCTTCTCAGGAGTCCTCTCAGAGAACCTTTATAGATGATCCACACTCCTGTCATCATATTCTTTTACATAATCTAACCTAAAGACAACCTAACAGATATTTTCACTTTTTCCTTCTAGACTCGGGGGGCTCAAACAGATTTATTTAGTTAGCTCTTTTTCATCATGCCCAAAGGAAAGTATTCGTTTAAATCTCTTTAAATAATGGACTATTATATGTAATGGCATTTGCTCATTGTGCAATGGCACACATATCTTCTGGACTGTAGGTTTGGTGAATTCACAAGTTATCTTTATACTTTATATATGAAAGTAGAGGCATTTTAGGTGTTCATTAAGTGAGTGAAGATAGGCAACCTCTTTGCTATCTGACCTGATGTGTGCTATTTATTGGTGGCATTGAGTTCCCAATTCCAATTCCACAACTTTTGTAAGTTATAGTAAAATTAATGTTGAAACAGTATTTTACCCTTACATATAATGCTTTGCTTCACTTTTTTTAACAATGGCAGCTCATATGGAAGGTAACGTGATTGAGAGGAGAGATTGTTCCAGGTGTAAAACTTGACTTTCACTGCTAGGCTTAGTTCCGTAGTTTATCTCTTAAACTGCAGTACTTTATATTACTTCATAATCACAACCTTGGAGAAATGATAATGAAGGGGTAAGTGAACTAGGTATATAAAGTGATAAGATACCCCAAGCAGACCTGAACACTGTGGGACTTGTGAGGAAAACAGTTCTGTAAACTGAAACAGAGATATTTGGTTTGCGTGTCACATTTGATATGAATATGTGACCTGCTCAGTCACAGAGAATAGCTGCTTGCCTTATAAAATAGTGCTAGCTATGCTAAGCACTTTACAAGGGATTGGGAGCAGAGGGTACCAGTCACACCAGTCTTACCCTGACACCTCCACAAGGCAAATTTCAGTTCTGATGATTGGAAATTCTGAAATAGTGGTGATTGTGGATTTTTTTTTTTAAATATATAAACATTTTTTACTTTTATAAATAACACTCCTAATGAAGACATTTGAGATGTGGAGCAGAGCAAAAGGAATTTAATCTTGGGTAGTGTTTATAATACAGGGTTTGCCTAGACAGTCTAATTTGAGTTGCTATAGTTCCCTTTCAACTTATTTATTTGGACAACTCATCTATTTTAAATGACAAGCCAGGGAGAAGATAACACCTGTTGGAAGGGGACCGCTTTTGTTTAGGTTTTCCTTACCTGCTGTGGTACTGACATTTCCTTGGTGCGGGTTACTAATAAATGTGAACATGCTCTCTTACCAGATGTTGGAATGCAGCAGGCTCCCTGTGAGCTCCACAACTTGTGTGTAAGAGGACTCAATGCCGTGGAGTATTTAGTTAAAAGATAGTTTTGGTGGTGACACATACAGACAGGCGTTAAACTGCTTGTATGTTTGGTATCACTCCAATTTCCTTTGCAACACATCACCTTTCTTTCAATGTCGAGTACCAAGGTGTGTTTTGGAGTATGTGCAGCTTCCTTTTCAGACAGGCAAAAAGAGAAACATTGTGGTTGTTCCCTGTTTCTGATGCACTCCTAGAAGTTGATCCTCAATTTCATTAGCACCTTACCTTGTCCTGAAGACTTGAATTATTCTGTAGGTACCTTCTTAAAAAAAGGGCAGGAACATGGTTTTGTTATGCGCCTTATCTTTTGTGGTAGATAGGGCTAAAAGCTTTTGAGTGTTGAAATGCTGGACTGTCAGATAGGTTGCTAAGTGTGTCTCCTGCTCTGTTATCACTTTAAACGCTAATTATATGATAGCACAGGGGGATAAAACCAGCTTCTACACTAAATACAGTATATTGGATTGGAAAACTGGCAAGGGAGCTGCGATACTGACTGTCTTACTACTCTAGCTTCAAAGGCATACTATGATATGGACATTTAGGGTACATCTCTAAGACTTCTATCATCTTTGGAGATTTTTTTCTGGACTATTTATACAGTGTGCTTTTGAAAAGTAGTATGGAATAAGATAGACCTTGGTGGCTGTGTAAGCAAGTCTCCCACAAAGAGGTATATGCAACAGTTGAATAACCCAGTGATTCCGTAGCCATAATGGTGATGTTTTTAAATGTCCAGCTGCAGAAGAATATTATTTTTATAGCTCCATGAAGAATTAGTGAGATTAATTGTTGAATGATGAACACGCAGAAGTAGCAGTTCTATGCATGGGCAGATTTCATAGAACACTTAGTGTATTTTAGGTTTATTATGTCCTAAGCCTAGTGACTAGGATAAGCAATCTAATATCCAAGTTAATTATAATGGGAGAGATTTTATCCAGCATGAATTAAGAACACAAAATGAGCAGAAATTGTTAGTGCATTATATTTGATTATTGTAAAATTCTTAAGAACACAAGCATTCACGTCATGTGAAGACAGAAATCATGTGTTCATTTTCTATGAAGAAGTTTCAGAAGGGTTTAGAGTTTAGTATGGTGGTCTAAATAAGCTTTTATGAGCTGATTTAAAACTTAGTTTTAAACAATAAAGTAATAGGAAAAAAAATGAGTAATACTGAAACATCTCTAGAGTATTGTGGGTTGAAAACTAGAAAATGAAAGAAATTAAAGGTTCTTTGTTCTCTGTTTCTTAACCGAAAGTATTGCTTTGCCACCAACAGAATTGATTCTTTGGAGACTGGAGAGACTAGTTCTGCATAATGCTGCCATAGAATATGTTGAAGTACTGATCATTTTGTAACACATATGTAGTAATGCTGGAAATATGGTACACAACACCTTCCCATGTTTTTATGAGTGGAAACCTAAGCTAGATTGCATTTATGCAGGTGTGATTTGTGTCCACAAGTGCATTCTGCTCTATACAAAGGGAATCCTGCAGTTACAGTGCCTATAAACTGCATTTAAGAATTACCTAGAGGACTTTGTTCTTCAGAACTGGACAGTCTGAGAGATTAAAGAAAAATGCATTCATAGCTGCTTCATCCATTTTCTTTGAGTTTATTCTATTTAGTACTGTGTTCTTCTACAGACAGTTACAATTTAGTCTCAGATTTGAGGCTGACTTAAAATCTGTGTGCACTAATCAGCCGTATTTAATAGGAGGTTTCTATATATTGGGGGAGCAGAAGAGGTGTATAAAAACACAGATAGTGTAGGGTGGTATGTAAGAGTTTGTATAGATTGAGATAAGTTACTTAGCGTTCTCCAATTATAACTGCTGTCTAACCCTTCAGATATGTAGTCAACAAGAAAACCATTACCAAAAAATTACATCCTCCTCTTCAGAGACTAGATAGAATGACCATGGCATTGGGGAAGGTGTCTTTGAATAGAGTGTCCTTAAGGACCTAATGAATGCAGAAATCTTTAAAAGAGGCTTATGTGGGAATAGTGTAAAGTAACGTGGAGCTACTAAAAAAAGACTTGGTAAATCATTATGGGGTAAAGAGGTTACTGGCTTGTTTTTGAGGAAAAGAAAGTTGAAAGGAATAGATCTAAATCTATTTTGAATAGTGTTACTGTGCAGTGATGAATGAATGGAAAGTGTCAGACCTTTATATGTAATAAGGAATGAATGAAGTGTCTTATGCTTGTATAAAGAAGGACGTGTGCATGTGCAATGCGCAAGTCTAGCCATCTCACCTCACTGTCTGTCTTTTTGAGACTTGACTAGTGGAGGGTGATAAAATTAAGATGTTAATGTCAGTTGTTGATCACACTTGTTCCAGGATCCTTCCTTCTTTTTGCCAGCCGGAGACAGGTTCTTCCTCTTTTAAAAAAAAAAAAAAAAAAAAAAAAAAAAACAAGAGAAAGAAAAATCACCTTTTTGTCAGATACAGGACAACTTGAATGAACTTATTCAGATACGCTTAAATCCTGGATAAGTATCTGTGTCTGAAATTTTTATATGGAAACGATTTCTAGGTTAAAACTTTTCAGAAGTGAAGTGCAGCCATATGTAATAGCTCTTGAGAAGGTTTCTATTATAGAATCATAGAATAGTTAGGGTTGGAAAGGACCTTAAGATCATCTAGTTCCAACACCCCTGCCATGGGAAGGGACACCCCACACTAAACCATGCCACCCAAGGCCTCATCCAACCTGGCCTTAAAACACCGCCAAGGATGGAGCATTCACAACCTCCCTGGGCAACCCATTCCAGTGCCTCACCACCCTCTCAGTAAAGAATTTCTTCCTTATATCCAATATAAACTTCCCCTGTTTAAGTTCTAACCTGTTACCCCTTGTCCTGTCACTACAGTCCCTGATGAATAGTCCATCCCCAGCATCCTTGTAGGCCCCCTTCAGATACTGGAAGACTGCTATGAGGTCTCCACGCAGCCTTCTCTTCTTCAGGCTGAACAGCCCCAACTTTCTCAGCCTGTCATCATAGGGGAGGTGCTCCAGTCCCCTCATCATCCTTGTGGCCCTCCTCTGGACTTGTTCCAACAGTTCCATGTCCTTTTTATGTTGAGGACACCAGAACTGCACACAATACTCCAAGTGAGGTCTCACGAGAGCAGAGTAGAGGGGCAGGATCACCTCCTTCGACCTGCTGGTCACACTCCTCTTGATGCAGCCCAGGATACAGTTGGCTTTCTGGGCTGTGAGCGCACACTGAAGCCGGCTCATGTTAATTTTCTCATCGACCAACACCCCCAAGTCCTTCTCTGCAGGGCTGCTCTGAATCTCTTCTCTGCCCAACCTGTAGCCGTGCTTGGGATTGCTCCGACCCAGGTATAGGACCTTGCACTTGGCATGGTTAAACTTCATATGGTTGGCATCAGCCCACCTCACAAGCATGTCGTGGTCCCTCTGGATGGCATCCGTTCCCTCTGGCGTATCAACTGAACCACACAGCTTGGTGTCATTGACAAACTTGCTGAGGGCGCACTCAATCCCACTGTCCATGTCACCGACACAGATGTTGAACAAGACCGGTCCCAACAGCGATCCCTGAGGGACACCACTCGTTACCTGTCTCCAGCCGGACATCGAGCCATTGACCACAACTCTTTGCGTGCGGCCATCCAGCCAGTTCTTTATCCACCGAGTGGTCCACCCATCAAATTGATGTCTCTCCAATTTAGAGACAAGGATGTCATGTGGGACAGTGTCGAACGCTTTGCACAAATCCAGGTAGATGACATCAACTGCTCTTCCCCTGTCCATCATTTTCGTAGCCCCATCATAGAAGGCCACCAAATTGGTCAGGCAGGATTTCCCCTTAGTGAAGCCATGCTGGCTGTCACCAACCACCTCCTTGTTTTTCATGTGCCTTAGCATGCCTTCCAGGAGAATCTGCTCCAAGAGTTTGCCAGGCACAGAGGTGAGACTGACTGGTCTGTAATTCCCCAGGTCATCCATTTTCCCCTTCTTGAAAATGGGGGTTATATTTCCCTTTTTCCAGTCGTCAGGAACTTCACCTGACTGCCATGATTTTTCAAATATGATGGCCAGTGGCTTTCATTCGCCAGCTCCTTCAGGACCCGCGGATGGATGTCGTCAGGTCCCATGGACTTGTGTACGTTTAGGTTTTTAAGATGGTCTCGAACCAGATCCTCTCCTACAGTGGGCCTAGGGTCTTCATTCTCACAGTCCCTGTGACTGCCTTCCAAGACTTGGGTGGTGTGGTCAGAGCCTTTGCCAGTGAAGATCGAGGCAAAGAAGTCACTGAGAACCTCAGCCTTCTCCAAATCCCCAGGGTAGCCAGTACTCCCGATATCTTCCGGAGGAGGCCCACGTTGTCCCTAGTCTGTCTTTTATTCTCTACGTACCTATAAGAATCCCTTCCTATTTTCCTTAACATCCCTAGCCAAGTTCAATTCTAACTGGGCCTTAGCTTTCCTAACCTGGTCCCCAGCTTCCCAGCCAACATGCCTGTATTCTTCCCAGGCCTCCTGTCCCTGCTTCCACCTTCTGTAAGCCTCTTTTTTCCTTTGAATTTTCCTGAGCAGCTCCTTATCCATCCAAGGAGGTCTCCTGGCCCTCCTGCTGCACTTCCTTCTAGTTGGATGCAACACTCCTGAGCTTGGAGCAGGTGATCCTTGAATAACAACCAAGAGTCTTGAGCCCCCCTGCCCCCTAGGGCTGTGTCCCATGGAACCTTACTAAGCAGGCTCCTGAAGAGGCCAAAGTCTGCTCTCTTGAAGTCCAGGGCAGTGAGCTTGCTGCACGCTCTTCTCACTGTCCCGAGGATCTCAAATTCGACCATCTTGTGGTCACTGCAACCAAGGCTGCCCTGGAGCGTCACATTTCCAACCAGCCCTTCCCTGTTGGTGAGCACGAGGTCAAGCATGGCACCTCTCCTTGTCAGCTCCTCTATTACTTGCAGAAGGAAGTTGTCTTCCACACAATCGAGGAACCTCCTGGATTGCTTGTGCCAGGCCATACCTTCACTCCAACAAATGTTAGGGTGGTTGAAGTCTCCCATGAGAACAAGGGCCTGTGAGCGTGAGGCTGTTCCTATCTGCCTATAGAGCACTTCATCCACAGATTCCTCTTGATCAGGTGGTCTGTAACAGATCCCCACAGTAATGTCCCCCATCGCTGCTCTCCCTTTAACCTTGACCCACAAACTCTCTGTCGACTGCTCACCTGTCCCCAGACAGAGTTCCATGCTCTCCAGCCTATCCCTAACATAAATAGCAACTCCCCCTCCCCGCCTGCCAGGCCTATCTTTTCTATAGAGCCTGTAACCTTCCATTCCAACACTCCAGTCGTAGGAGCCATCCCACCATGTTTCTGTGATGCCTACTATATCATACTCCCGTAGTCGTGCACACATCTCTAATTCCTCCTGTTTGTTTCCCATGCTACGGGTGTTTGTACAGAGGCATCTGAGCCGAGCTCCAGATGAAGCCGGCTCATTGGTTGGAGCGGCTGGAATATCTCTGCATCGCTCCGAGCATTTATTGTAGGTGCTGGCAACTGACTGGGTGTGTTGGGATGGAACGATGCCCTCCTCCCCCAACACATCTAGTTTAAAGAAACCTTGACCAGCCTGGCAAGCCTCCTACCAAAACCTCTCTTCCTCTTCTTTGTCAGATCAGCTCCACCAGCCCCCAGTAGACCTGGCCTACTAACTTGGGTCCCGTATTCAAAACACCCAAGCCCCTGACTATGGCACCATCCTTTTAACCATTTATTAACCTGGCCAATCCTCCTAGCTTTTTTAGGGTCCCCGCCTGTATCCTGGAGAATTGACGAAAAGACAATCTGAGCTCCAGAGCCCCTAAACACCTCTTCCAGGGCTCTGTAGTCCTTTATGTTCTCCAGGCTACTTCTATCAACATTGCTAGCACCCACATGGATCACCAGAAGTGGGTAATAGTCCATGGGACTCACTAGAGCAGGCAGCCTCTCTGCAACATCCCTGATCCGTGCCCCAGGTAGGCAACACACCTCCCTCGAGACCGGATCAGGTCGACAGATCAGTGCCTCTGTCCCTTTCAAAGTAGAGTCCCCTACCACTATGACCCGCCTCTTTTTCCTGGCAGCACCAGTAGTGATCTTCTTTACCAGCGCACCAGCCGGTTGTTTCTGGTTCAAGTGCCCTTCCTCCTTAGCCCCCTGCAGGACAGCAAAGCGGTTCTGGGTAGGGACAACAGCTTTAGGAGGAAGCCCCTTACTTTTAATTGTCTTCTTCCTCTTTTTTTTTGTTGTTTTTTGTTGTTACTATTTCCCAGCTTTCTGGGCTGACAGCCTCCTTCACTCCTCCATGAGCTTCAGGGGACGCTTGAGGCCCCTGCACAGTTTGGGCCTGGAGGAGGCAGTCCTGCTTCCTCTCAGCTTCCCTGACATCTTGCAGCCTATTAACAGCATCCTGCAGCTCAGCCACCTGCTGCAGGAGGACCTGCACCAGGGAGCACCAAGTACAGCCCTGCCCATTGGGCACCGTTCCCTCAGGAGACCAGTGCAGACACTCACTACGCTCTGAGCATTGCACTGCAGCCTCCCCTCTCATCGGCTCTGTCTGGGTGCCTACGCTGGCCACTGCCGGAGCAGCCAGAGCAGAGCTCCCAAACTGGGCCCTGGTCATACAGCGAGTACTCACCATCCCGCTCGCCTGCCCGCGCGAACTGCCTCGAATCGCTCCTGGTCACCGCGCTCCCTGGGGCAGGTTTTTAACCAGTCAGAGCTGGTGCCGCTCCTCGTGGCTCCGCCCCCTGTGAGTCAGCTGCTCGCGTCAGCTGAGCTGCTGGCTCCTGGGCAAGTCCTGTCAAGGACCTGAGGCTCCCTCGGTGGCTCTGGCCGCTCTGAGTTGAGGCTCCTGGACGCTGATCTCCTCCCTGCTCCGGTGTTGAAGGCGTCCTCTCTTGAGCTACTCACCTCAGCAATTGACCAATTGTGTGAACACAAATAATTAGAAGCAATTCTAATGGCTCTGCTGCATTAGGACAGCATGGTAGCGAGCACATGGTTCATGGAATGAAGGAACAGGTTGGCTGAAGGGCATGATTACACTAGAGAGAAGGATGGCAGCAAAAATGTCAATGCAAGGTGAAACTGACTTGTTGCTTGTTGTGAAATGGGAGTAGTAGGCATCTTGATGTGAACTGAAATTGCATTATTTCACTGTTAACTTTTGAAATTGGCAAAGAGAACTTCTCTGTAGCAGGTGACGACTTTTCCAGTAGTGGGAAACCCCCGTTGTCCTTGCAGAGCTGTTTCTTTGAGTCTGACCACTGTAATCATAGAAGAGTTAGGGTTGGAAAGGACCTTAAGATCATCTAGTTCCAACACCCCTGCCATGGGCAGGGACACCCCACACTAAACCATGCCACCCAAGGCCTCATCCAACCTGGCCTTAAAACACCGCCAAGGATGGAGCACTCACAACCTCCCTGGGCAACCCATTCCAGTGCCTCAACACCCTGACAGTAAAGAACTTCTTCCTTAGATCCAATCCAAACTTCCCCTGTTTAAGTTTGAACCCGTTACCCCTTGTCCTGTCACTACAGTCCCTGATGAATAGTCCATCCCCAGCATCCTTGTAGGCCCCCTTCAGATACTGGAAGACTGCTATGAGGTCTCCACGCAGCCTTCTCTTCTCCAGGCTGAACAGCCCCAACTTTCTCAGCCTGTCATCATAGGGGAGGTGCTCCAGTCCCCTGATCATCCTTGTGGCCCTTCTCTGGACTTGTTCCAACAGTTCCATGTCCTTTTTATGTTGAGGACACCAGAACTGCACACAATACTCCAAGTGAGGTCTCACGAGAGCAGAGTAGAGGGGCAGGATCACCTCCAGAAGTGGGTAATAGTCCGTGGGACTCCCTAGAGCAGGCAGCCTCTCTGCAACATCCCTGATCCGTGCCCCAGGTAGGCAACACACCTCCCTTGAGACTGGGTCAGGCTGACAGATGAGTGCTTCTGTCCCTTTCAAAGTTGAGTCCTCTTCTATAATAATTTTCTTCTTCTATAATAATTTTTGTGACCCTATTTTTTCTATGCTAAATAGTTGTCTGTGACAGTTTTGCTTCACTGTATGGTAGTGCATTAATTGTGTAGTCTGTTATCTCCTGACTGAAATGCTTATCTGGGTTGTTTTGTTTATAACAATTACTCCTCTGGCACACTTCACACTTCTGCTTGTTTAGTAGACTAGAGAAGGGCATCTCTTTATTGACACAAAAGGACTCTTCTGACCAAATGGAAGAGCTGCAGATTTTCCTCATCTTTATCCCCTGTTGTTCACCTTGAAAGCCAGAGGAGGAGAGGGGAATTACTTTTCAAGAGGAAGGAGGCATATATCTGCCAAGTGCCTGGCTCCTACTTAAGTACTTGAAACTGCTTTTTCAGACAGGTTTTATATGTATGTCTCACT
The DNA here is from genome assembly GCF_963264785.1 of Psittacula echo. Classification (NCBI taxonomy): domain Eukaryota; kingdom Metazoa; phylum Chordata; class Aves; order Psittaciformes; family Psittacidae; genus Psittacula; species Psittacula echo. The sequence continues at coordinate 65,105,428 of NC_137743.1, read as the reverse complement.
GAGAATGCAGGCTGTGCAGATTGCATTTATTATCAAAATACTGTATTGTGTAGGGTATTCAAGAGGAAGGAGAAAGAAGAAACCAAGTAGATTGGCATTCTTCTAAACATAGAAAGCTTTTTGCATTGTCAGAGCATCATATTCTTGTGGTGAAGAATATCCCGTCGCAAGTCGTCTCTGAGGAGAAAACAGGGAAATGCACTTGAAAGGCCTTTTATATACATAAACTTCAAACTCTAGTTTATGGCCTAAAATCTTGCATCTTGTCTTCTTTCAGTAGGGAAAAGAGGAACAGATCTTCAACTTGTGCATAAGGATAGCTCAGAATTAATTTTTCAGTTGAGTTTTTAAATGGTAGTAAGCACATAGTCTTTGGTTTGGGGTCTCACAGAATTTAAGCAAGTGATATAGTGGGATGGGGTCAGGTATGTCACAGGCCTTTTTTGTTCTGTAATCTGATTTTTCCAAAATGTTTCGAAGTGTTGCTTGCTGTCATTTAACTTGAGGAAGCAGGCATGATTTCATCCTGGCATTGGCTGAATAATTTTTCTGTGTGCTTTTTCTGTTTGTCCTTCATGTGGCCTTTGTATCTGAGTCTGTTTTGAAAGTGAAGATCTGGTTGTTTCCTACAAGTAGATAAAACGACTGGCATTGATGAAAAAGATACATGAAGAAAAATCTTGGTCTTTGTTCCTGTATCCTTAAGAGCTAAAAATTTGTTTTTTTCCCTTGCCTTAACTTACAGTTGTGTAGTCAAAGTAACAAGAGGTTTTGTGTCTCAATGTCTACTGTATGAGAAATTCATTAAAGTGATGTAGATGGGTCTGTCTTGAGTCAAATAGTGCTGACTTACTGGTTCTTTCCTTGGGATGTCTTATTTAATTTTTGAAATATCTCTTAATTCTTTTATTACTTACATTATTGGAATTTTTAAAGGCTTTGTTCTGTAAGCAGACAGAACAGGACATGTCAATATTTGTCTGTGACCACATCCTGCAAAAACACGACTAGTTAGTCCTGTTGAGACTTTTTTAAAGATGAGCTCAGAATTTTGTAATGAAATTCATACACTTAGTTAAAAAGCTATGCGATTTGGGTGAAAATGTTAAGTGAACTAACAATACATGAAAGTAGCTAAGCAAATAGCAATTAAAACATGGACAACAACTTCCAGTCATGAGGTATTGTCGGTGCTATTTTCAGATGTGCAGAGGGAAAAGCTCTCAATTGTTCTTAAGTCGGCTGGTAACTGAATCCACATTTGTTGAGCTTGACAACAAAAGGCTTTTTGTTCACTATTTGTATTCATCTAGGACATGCCGATTACTGAGCATAAATAGAACATAGTGCATGAGCCGGCCAATATAACATGTTGCTCAATTCATGACTTACAAGAAGTCCATAATTTGTATTAAAATATTTAGAACTACATACAGGTAAGAAGCTCCTCATTGGGGGATTTTAGATTTCTGCATGAATTAACACGAGACAGTTACTTTGAGGAAGCACACACTGCAGTTTTTGAAGTGGCAGCAAGTGTGTAACTCAGGTAAATCTCTCTGAATATTGCTTGCAATAATTTCATTAATTTAGTGAGGCAATACTGACTGAGGCAAAGCCAGTGGGTGCTTGATAAAAGCAACCTGAGCTGTTATTCCTACTGTTTGCAAATAAAGCATTCTAAAGAATATTATTCTAATGCTTTTCCCAAAATTTGTTAAATTCCACTCAGTTTTGTTATCAGTGTAGTTGTCTGACCGTATGTGTTTTGCATGTCAAGTAAGCATGACTGACTTTCTCTGCTGGGGCCACTCAGCACGGTGCATCTTCCTACTGTTGGTGTGATACTTGTGCCTTCTGCACTCTTTACAATAATCAACATGCTTTTTGTAGGATGTTACCCTAATCATGATGAATAAGGAGGAACACAGGTGAAACTGTAGAACAATTGGCATATACAATTTTACTGATATTTTTCTGTTCATTACATAGACGGAACAAAAACCTGGTTAAAACCTGGTTAATCCCAGGGTAAAACAGGGACTGACCTGAATGCGTAATGTTTTATGTAGTGTTAGCTGTGCAAGTCATGTTCTTGATTAAAACAGATGTGTCCAAAACCAAAAGTGTAATGGTTTCCAAACTATGAAATGCATTGAGTGGTGATTTAATAAATAAGCACATCACTTTAAGATGTCAGCTTCAGAATGCTTTTTTGGAGTATGGAACAGAAACTTTCTGGTTTTTCTTCTCCATTTGAGAAGTGTGCATGTTGCTTTGCCAAGTGGAAAGGTGTGCATGTGGGGAAAGCACTGGAAAAGGATGAAGAGCAAATTTTAGGTTCTTTGCCAGTGTAGGGTTCTTACATTGGTCACTGGTTTAAACTCATGTTGTATTAAGACCATCTTCCTTTTCTGCCCTTTTTCAGGTAGTGGTGCTACAGCAGTTGTCCAGGCAGCACTATGCAAACCCAGGCAAGAACGTGTAGCAATAAAGAGGATCAACCTAGAAAAATGCCAAACCAGTATGGATGAATTACTTGTAAGTAAAGCAGAGGGGAACAGATTGCATGGAGACTATCTTCTGTTTTGATTTTGTTGTTGGTTTTTTTTTTTTTTCTTGGTTCAAGAGTGAGGGTAGAATTTTATTCTGGCTAATAGTGGGAAAAGTGTTTGAAAATAATTGGAAAGAATTATGCCCTTCCCCTAAAAATATATTCTGCTAACATACGTTTTCTAATGCCACAAACCCAAGAAGTTTGAAATTGCATTTTAGGTTAGCTAACTGTAGAGAACCGTGGGAAGAACCTTACGTGTTGCCTTCTGGTGACTCGCTTTCAAGAGTTTATTCTCTGGTTGTGTGTCTTTTAATACCAAGGAAAGATACATTTTGCTTTGATTAAACACTAATTAAAATTATAAGGGTAAAATTTGGTAGGTCTCCTTAAGATGTCTAACGTACCAAAACATGTCAAAAACTAGTTGTTGGATCGTTTTGTAATGATAACTGTTGAGGGGAGAAGTAGGAATGGCTACACTGCCATCTACACAAGGAAACTCTTGTTAAAGCTAATAACATGCATTATTCTGATAGGCAGTAACAAGCCATTTGAGGAATGCTGTTTGTTTGGGTCACTGATCAGAGAAGGAAGGCACCTATAAGGGGCTCTTTGTAAAAGGGACTGCAAGAGTTTTTCGTCTGCACTGGTTATGGCAATCCAAAGTCACAAAGAACTGTTAAAAAATAAAATCTGTTGCTTTCTAATACTTCTACTCAGGTGCTTATAAGATTAATGCTTATTTATATATAGGCAGCATAAAAAGGGTTGAAGGACAAAACCATTCTAAAAGTGAGAACACTTTCTTCTGTTCCACAGGTTTTACTACTGCCTAGAGACTGTGGGCTTTTTCTAATGCAGAAATTCCTGCCTCTGAAGGAAATGATCTCCTCAGCAGGGAATTGCCAGTGCAAAAGATATCTTGAATTTGATTCGGAGGGTATGGTCCGTCCAGTTTCTTCAGATAAAATGGCTTTTTTACAGTGGAGGACCCAAAATGCCTTTCCCCTTGTGATTGATGGCATTTGCTTTCAGTTTATGTAGCAGCTTGTTTGAGATACTGTTGTGTTGTTTAAGAGGATTGTGGTAGTGGAAACTACCTCTGAGGTGGTGAGGCTCAACTCACAGAATTTATCTTTTGAGTTTGTCAACTGGAAGCTCAAAAGATAAATTCTGATCTGTGTTTAGAAAGAGATGGTGAAATGCTGCGTATGACGTATTAACATTTACAGACCATAAAGAACATTTCTGTACAACCAGAAATACTAATCATTGTAATATAAAATGGTCAAAATTTGATCTTATTAGAATTTGAACCAATAATGAGAATTAACAATTACTGGATTGCAACAAATAAAATCAGACAAAACTGCTGAATATCTGCAGAGAAACTCAGGTGGTCTGGAGAAATTACTGCCATTAGTTACCAGCTTGTACAAAGTTACCTTAGCAAGTGCTTGAGAATTTTTACTGCTGACATGTCTCTGCTGTCTGCCAAATGAGTCAATAGGTCTTGAATTTTTGGTCCCATATTATTTTCCTTTGGTACAAAGACAACTGTCCATACCATCTTTTCTATTTCCTTTAACGTAAGTCAGTTTCTGTTTTTCTGTGTTCAGATTTTGTTGTTTCTTTTTGTTGATTTGTTTTTATCTGAGTTCCTGGTTAGGAGGGTTTAAAGAAAAAAAATATGGCTATGTATGATTCATTTTTATATGCACACATGTGTATGCCTACACATACATAATTAACTCTTCTTTTTTTCTGTGAGGGGAAATGTACTTGCTCTGACTCCGTTCTAATAGATTTTAAAAGTAGTTTAAAATTAGAGATGTTACTGAGGAAAAGAGCATCATTGACCTTCAAAACTTGTTACAACTGCACTGACATTTTTATTTCAGTTGATTATACTTGGAATGCTCATCTGTTTTGGGGTTTTTAACACTGTTTTCTGCTCGGTTTTCTATCACTAATTTTTCTGACCAAACAGTTTCCATTGGCACAGGGATGTTCTAAAACTGTCTGCCCTCTGATCATGCTGTTCTGTAAACCCCTGCTGCTGAGTTCTTACGGATAGTGTGCAAAGGCACCCTTCACCATTTCTCAGCTGTATGGCCTTCAGAGAAGTGGAAAATGCAGTGAGCCTGGTGCCCATGTAAGCAGACTTAGGATTTGGGCCAGTGTCAATTAAAATAGAAAGGCAGTGTGGGAGGGAGTTTAAATAATACTAATGTTACACAAACTGCCAAACTCCTGAAATTTGATGCTCTGTTTCCTGTGTTCTCACTACTCTAAGGTAAATGTAATTTAACCTCATGAGCTGAGGAATGAGTTCCTGTCCTTAGTACTGTGCTGACAGGACATCTTCTCCCATCCTGTTACCTCCTGTTCTTTTCTAAAAACAACCAAAAAGCCGTAACACTACAAGCCAAAGAATATTCTGATAGAATGGCATATTTGGTTGAATTGATTTTCTAAACCGTTTGCATTTGTCGTCTGGATAGCCCTTCAAGGCAGGCTGTCTGGAGAAGCCCCTTGGATGTTAAACCAAACCCCTCAAACAGCCGTACCCCAGGAGTCCATGGAGGGGGCCCTGGGGAAGCACCCATAGAGCGATGGCACCTGCCTGGTCACTGAGAGCTGGACCCAGTCCTGTGAGCCCCGAAAGGAGCTGTTTGATGGTTGTTTATTAACTATGTCACCCACCTGCCCTTAGGCTAACACACATTTTTGTGCAGCTGCTTAGTGAAACTGGATCAGGATTAACCTGGCCAAAAAGAAGTTAGCTTTTAACCTGGACGTGTTTCCTGATGTGGTGCACAGGTGCTTGTGCTAGCACAAGGGAGGGAGAAGCCGAGGAATGAGGGATACCTTTTTAAATTTAAAATTATCACTGCTCTTATGGCTTTGGTGCCATCCAATGTCTAAAGTGATGTGAATATGAAGAAGGCTCTGAGGCATTCTCCTGGATGACCTGCTGCAAGTGTTTTCTCTGGCAGTGTATTCTATATGAACGCTTTTCCCTCTCACCTGAGCATAGCATGGGCCTCAGACAAGTAACTGAAGTCTGTGGAGGCGTACCCTTCTGTGTGCGAAAGGGGCTCTCCAGAACTGCAAGTCTGAAATTAATACTTTCCTGACTAAAGTTTAATCCCTTATCTCTCATGGAGTGCTTTCTGTTTGTTTATTTTTGCTTTACAAAGACTTTCTTTAGAAAAAGTCACCAAAGCTGAGACACAACGTGCCTTTGGCTGTCGTTACTGTGATAGATCAGTTTTTGCCAATGAGTTGTTTTAGGCACACAAAATATTCAAAGCACTTTTCAATTAAAGATAGTAAAGCTTACCACAGTACATTAGTTACATTTCTTCAGTATTAATGTGTGAAAAAATCCTAAATGAGGTGTATTTTTGCCCAGTAGTGGCAGATACACATTTTGAGCCATTGCTGTATTGCCAGCATAGGAAAACAATAAAACAATATAAGAAATGAAATAGTAACAAGAGTGGGAGAGTTACAGTTAAGATTTAGTATGGGTAGCTGAATAAAGAGCCTGAGGCAGTAATTTGACTTGTGTTTAAACTGACATGTTTTCTGGGAAAGGGAAGTGTGCCCCATGTTATCTATCTTCTGTTTTCCACCTACTGTCTCTTGGCAGGGGGAGAGCTATTTTGCAAGTTGCTCAGTTATTCAGGTTCTATCCAGGCATTCATCCTTCTCTGGTTCAGGACTCAGAAGTTGTACAGGGAGGAGGACTTTTGGCAACAAGACTACCTGAAATGTGTGTCAAATTACAACCTGACTCAATAGTCACCAACAGGCATCACAAGATTAAATCACAGTCTTTAACACATATAATTAAGTTTTTATTAGAAAGTGGCTGCAAAAAAGAAGTCTTTGAAATGCTTGCTGAATTGAGGTTGAAAGTTGAAAATTGCATCTGTGGCAGCTTTAAGAGGGACTACTGTAGTGCCTCCATTGTGCCAGTGCTGCTGAGTCAGCATATAACCTGGGTCCACCTGAAAACAGTTGCTTTTCAGGGAGGGAGGGGAGGTGGAAAAGGTTAGTTTTCAGCTGGGTTGGCTCCCTGACTGGCTCACCCTCCAGCAGCATGTACTGTAGCACTATGGGATAGATCAGGGCTTTGTGGCCAGAGGTGGAGAGGGAGAAGTAGGGTTGTGGGAGCTTGAGTTGGTGTGAAGCCAAACCCTCTGGTACAGACAAGGCCTAAATGCTCCTACGTAAAGGATAGGCAGCATAATGAGAGCTGTTGGAAAGGTGTTACAAAACAATTATGTGAAAGAGTGAATAGAAAAAGGACTCTGCTTGAAATAACAGATACAAGGCAGTCATTCTTAATGTGTACAGCTGTGGCGTGTCATAAATGGTGTTACTTGGTAGTGCCACGTTGTGCATCTGTTGGTGCCTCTGCTCTTTAGTCAATTGTTTCCTCTGACTTTTGGTCTGTAACATTGATTTTCCTCTTGCACTTCTGTTTGATTGCGTGGCTCTGGTGACCACGTGTCCATCCCACAGTAGCTGAGCCAGTGGTGCTGTGTTCTTTGTCCAACAGCTTCCTTTCTCCTTTTCCACCTGCTCCCATTTTACTCTTTTCATAACCCTTTTGAACAGGAAAGGCAGTACGTTTTGTTCTTACCTTGTGTTTTGCTGTCCAGCCTGTATCTGTACCTTCAGCTCTAGGAGACTGCTCATTCTTCATTGCTTACTCTGAATTTGGGACTTTTAACAGTAATTTCTTTGCTGTGCTCAGAAGAAAATTGGTGTAGTTATGCCTGTATCTCCTGACCAAACCTCCCTTGTGTTCTTTGCAATAATGTTTTGTCTTGCATGCAGATCTATAGGTAAATTGAAATGTTTTGGCGAGTTGATGCATATTTTATGCATACTTCAATTCTGTTGTAGTACTTCACTTGGAAATTAAACTTTCTCTCTATACAAGCAGAACTGATAGCTGGCTGTGTTACGTTGGGCTTTGTATTTCTTACAGAAAGAAATTCAAGCAATGAGTCAATGCAATCACCCCAATGTGGTGACCTATTACACATCTTTTGTGGTGAAGGATGAACTTTGGCTGGTTATGAAGCTGTTAAGTGGGGGTAAGTTACTGGTTTTGCTTGTTTAGCTGCAAGGAAATCGGATGATTTCTTTTCTAATGTACCTTCTTTGGGTTAATTGATTCTAAAGTAAGAGCGGGGAGGGAGAATCCATGGAATGAAGCTCAAGACGTAGCAGGAATATGCAGATTTTGAAAGTTTGTATATGCATATTGACAGTGCAGACTAAGAATTGCTAAGATAAATTCTGCTGATCTAACTACTGTATTTTTTTTATTCTGTATCGATATAATAAAACTCTATTAAGGCTTTGTAGGGAAAATGGATGAGAATTAAGTAATTTCTGTCAGTGTGGAGGTTTTTTTATGTTTCTCTAGAATCTACTCTGTTTTTGTAGAAATGCGTGTATTTCTCATTTCTTCAGTGTTTTTCAGTCTTTATTCAAGGAAGATTCTTCCTAGGACAAGCATTATACATATTGCATCCTATTTATTGCTCAAACTAACCAAATACTCATTGCAGTTTTTATGATGATGATTAATGGTGTAAAAATCTTATTTGTTTTTTGAAGAGGAAAAAGGGGCTGAACTGAATGTGCTTGCAGCTTAGAAAAGCGAGGTTCCAACATAAGATGTGGTGATCTTGGTTGTTACACGATGTTTTTCAAGATTAGTCTTGAGGGCAGCAGACTACTGCACCATCATGTTAGAAAGCAAAGATGGGATGTGCTCATAAAAAAAACATTTCTTACGTCACATTTGATTTAATTGCTCAGTTCAATCAAAACCAAGCATAGACCCTGAGAGAAAACAGTGGTGCATGAGAGGAGCTTACTATGAGCTGTTGAAAAGTGCTTGGATAAAAAGAAAATGTTGCTGTTAGATTCCTTGAGATTTCTAATAACTAAGTTCAGTCTCAAACTGGGTGTCACTAGGAATGTTGTCATCATTTGTTTGCAGAGAATACCTCCTTCCAGTCTTGCGTGTCTTCATTGTGGGCACATGAACCATAATCTAAGCAGGATAATAAACCAAAACCTTTGCTGTATGTGTGTATTTAAATGTGGGATACTCCAGAATTTTTAATAAATGCTATGTTAGTAAGCTGTTAGCAGATCTTTTTAGTGGATCATTGAGTGTCACAGTATTCTTGACAACAATGGTGCTTTCTTGTTTGAAGGTAGTGGTGTGCTTTGTTCCAAGAGCTTACATGCAAAGACTTAATTGCAGGAGCATGAAAAGAATGAAGAAATATAAGTTTCTCAAGAATTTGATTGATAATTTTGTATATGTGCTTTTTTCTGGATCTTCAATGTAGGTTCAATGCTTGATATAATAAAATATATTGTGAACCGAGGTGAGCACAAAAATGGTGTCCTTGAAGAACCTATAATAGCAACAATTCTTAAGGAAGTTTTGGAGGGCTTAGACTATCTACACAGGAATGGGCAAATTCACAGGTAAGATCATATGCACAATGAAAAGCATTTTCAAAGTTGTGTGTATCGTTTGTTGATACTGGTCAGCTGCAGTTGCTTGGCTAAACAAATTGTACTGTCCCTTTCACATGCTGTAAATGCCATCAGTAATTACCAAATAATAACGCTTCAGGCAGATGCTGTAATCTTTACTGCAGGTTGTCACTAATGCTTAGTACTTGCCTGGTCTTTACTCTGTCTCTTACAATTAGGATAGGTCTGTGCTATACTAAGTATGCCAGGACTGTGGTCTATGCTCTTGTGTCTGCTGGTGCCCCAAATAATCTGATCTGAATCTAGTTTGTGTGATATGGTCTGTGACTTGGTTATTGTGTTGCACAGTAAACCTGTAACCTTGGGCACATGGGCACTGCTATATAATGTGAAATTTATTTTTTCCTGGTAATCAGTAATGTCTATTACAGCTCTACAGACCTCTATGACCACACGTGAAGCTGGTATTAATACTATGGAGCTGCATCTTGGTGTATATCATCTAGTGATTGTTCTTTTCTATATATTCTGTCTCCACTGACTTCCTCAGTGTAAATTGTGCAGATCCCCTGGGATGATTTATCCGTATCTTCTATAGCAAACCACAGGTTCCTTCCAGTGTTTAGATGTTGGAAGGGCTGTGCTCTGACCTCCCTAGTTAATTTCACTGAGATGAATTTGCCTTTAAAGGAAGGTTTCTACAACAAGCTTTCTGTCTGTTCCAAACACTATCCTTTTATAAGGGAATCTTTATAATAAAAAACAGATTTGCTGCAGACAGAACTCTGAGAATGGAGGTAGTGCAGGTGAAGCAGGGGAGTTGTTCTTTATGCGTACTTCTTATGTCTCATCTTATAAATGAACTGCCTCTGATATAAATCAAGAACTATTTCCTCCCTTTGCAGAGAGAAAAGTGAGATAAATGGAGAAATAAAGAACAATTAGCTTGACTTCTGGTCTGGAATGCCAAAGATCTGCTTCAAACAATTCGTAATCTGTTACGCTGATGTTGTTGCAAAAGGAACATTCATTAGCTTTTAAGGATACATCTATTCTTTAAGGAGACATCTATTTGTACACCTGAGATTTCTCCTTTTTTCTAACATGTAATTTGTAAATGGTGCAATACCATAGAAGTCCTGTTCAAGACAACAGAGTGTGCTTTTCTTTTTTCATGTATGCTGTGGGTGAAAGCTGTGGTATTTCAGGGAACGCTGTATCAAATGGTATTTGCCAGTTGGAGATGTTTCCAGAATTGTTCAGGGATTTTGTTCTGCTATTTCAATGCATTCTTGTTTATGTGTAAGGAAACAGGTTATGTTACCTTTCAGTAGGAATGTGTTAATAATTTTCAGTGAACATTGGAAAGATTAATCTGCTCAGATTCTTACCATTTATGATATGTTCTGTATGAAAATTTTATCCTGTGCCTTAAGAATGGGATGCATATTTCTGTAAAAAAACCCTAAACCAAAACCCAACAACAACAAAAATGAAAACCAACAAAAAAAAAACACTCAGAAAGTTTTTTTCTTAACATTATGTGTCAGTGATGTGTTAAATGGATATAGTGAGTGTTAAGCACACACTGCTTTTTTGACAGTTTCAGTGTCAGGTAACCTGTGACGAAGTATGGTTGCTGTTCCTGAGCTTTTCATAATTTTATTGGGTAGAAATCTACAGCATATTTACCTTCCTTGAAAATGGGTATCTTCTCTGAAGAAGTCAAAAAGGAGAAATTTTTCCAGCTCTTCATTAGTGGTGCAGTGGGATGTGAGAGCATTAATTCTTGCTTTAAAGCTCTGAAAGTTCTCAGTTTCTGAGATTATATTTATAAAAGGTGGTAAAACAGACTTTGGACCTCAGTATTTCTGTTCTCAAAATCCATCCCTGGATTCTTCTTGTTTTATGCCAAAGATGAATTTGGATATTTTTATAGAGAGAGAGAGTTTATGAGAGTTTGAGTTCTGCCCTCTGTTTTATTGTAAATCAAATATGTTTTTATACTTCAGTATCTTTCTGTCTTTTAAATTTTGAAATACTGTTTTGTGAAACTAGAATGCAGTATTTATTTATCTATGAAAATGTGCATATATGTACTTTCATACTAACCTCTGTTTGTACATTCTAGAGATTTGAAGGCTGGCAACATTCTTCTGGGTGAAGATGGCTCTGTACAAATAGCAGGTAATGGTGGTGGTAGAATGATGACTAAATAAAAGGAAATTGCAGCTGGATTAGGGGCAAAAGGTACAAATTTTTCTGTTGGCTTCTAACTGTTCCTTCTGGAGTGCTGTAGCTCCAAGTTATCCAGCTTCAGATTTCAGGATTCTTGATTAATGATACGTGATTCAGAAATTATTCAATATTTTTCTGTGTTCCATCAAATATACTGGTAAAATTTTAATGTCCTCTTGATGTTTCCTTTCAAATCACCTGTGTACCTTGGCTATAACTTGTCACTGAGATGCATGAAATATATTTCACTGCAAATTATTTTTGACATTTCTACCGTTTGTCCTGTAATGGTATTGGTTTGATAAAGTTTAGCATCTTAAGTATCCTCTGAATGTACTGATCTGCTTCTTGAGTAGTAGTCTGTAAGAATCAAATTATTTGGTCTTCATAAGAGCTTAAGTACTGAGCAAGACCCCACATCTCATCTCTCAAGTTAGTATCGGATAACTGGAAAACAGAGTGAGCAAATGGTGATACCTGCCTTGTCTCCCAGCATACTCTCAGGCCTTTCACGGTTCATAGCTTATGACCCAGCAATGACAGCTTTGTTTAGTAGTGCTCAGTAATAAAAATGGCTGTAGCCTAAAGTTCTTTTCTTATATGAATAATGCTTTCAAAGTACTGTGTAAACGTATATTTTAAAGGCTGTAATGTGCCAGTGCCTTAAATCTATGGGACTGGATGGGCAGATATTGGCTGGCAGGTGAACCATATTGAAGTGGTTTTAAGTCTTCCATTTTGAGTTCAACACTTTTTAAGTAGGTAGTCAATTTTATAGGCTTGAATTTTAGTGATACTTAATATTTATTTATTCACTTGATTTTGCCCCACAGTTGTCTTCACTTTGCGTAGCACTCTGGGCAACTGCTGAGATTCTAGGTCTGTATTGTTCAACTATTATTTTGATCTTCTCATATTGTAAAGCAGTCAATGTCCAAACAGCCAACTTAATTAAAAATAATAACTGAAAAGTTCAAAGATAAAATCTCCTGAGTCATCTGAAACAAGGCTGTTGACTTTAGATCATTACTTTTGCACATAATCAAATCTACTCTTCCAGTAGTCTGGTAACATTCAAACAGCTTTGTTTATCCTTTTCTACTTCAATTCCAGGGCTTGGCTTCTTGACCTTTTCCTCCTTTTTCCTGTAGGCATCTTAATGAGTAAAACTTTTAATTGTGCTTCTAGGGCATTCCAGTCCATGTGGCACGGAGGAAGTTCAGTGGCTGGATAGATATGTGGGATGTCTCTTTCTGTGATGTATTATTTCAATACCAGGTTGTTTCTGATGTTCAGGTGAAACGTGCAGCTGTGTCAAACTAGTTTCTTTGGGCTGGGCTGTTCTCTTTGGGACAACTGGATGTTGCAGATTAACTGATAGCCAATTTTGAATGTCAAAGAGGCTAAAATTCATCCTTTTGACATCTTTTTGCCATGACAAAGTAAAACCTCCTTTCATCTTTGGGGAATGAATACCTCATAGTTTTACTTCTTTTTATTCATTAGAAGAACTTCCATTCTTCTGACTGCTTTTTCTCCTGTACCCCAAGGTTCTATAATGAAAAGATATATCCATAGCACACACTGCTAATATGTATGTGGTGTAGTATTTGAGGACAGAGTTGTCCATTAGCATTTCTGGATTCTGACGGGCTGTGTCTCACAGATGAAGCTCACCCCAGCGTTTCTCTGACAAAAGACATTGTGTAGATATAGAAGAGCATAGATTCTTCAAAGAATTGGGATAGCTCTACAGAGACCTCCTATTATGGACCTTGCAGGTTCTGTGCAGAGAATCTGCTCAGTCTTTGGTGGGAAAGAGGAAAATACACATTTTTGTGTAAATTGTGGAGGTTGTTTTTCTGAAAGTACAAAGTTCTGCTGTACAGAGCAGGAAACTTTTGGATTTTTCACAAATATAATACTAAACAGTCAGTGCAGCTCCTCAGCTCCACCATTCTACTTAAAACTATTGGGTTTGTAACATCTGGTGTTGGGCAAACAAAGTGATTGGTACTTCATCAGGGTTTCTGCCTTCTAAGGTCAAAGTACGCAAGAAACCAGTGAAGGAACAGATATGTAAAATGAGGTAAGGAACATATAGCAAAGAGCAGTCATACACAGCGATTGGTGGAATGTGTAGAATGTATGGGCTGTATGACGCATTTAGTCCATACAAGAAATGACAGTTTCAGTAAAACTTGTCAGAAAAAGAATGTGTGTTTTTAGGAATCTTGGCAGGAGATCCTTCTCCTTGGTTTTGTGCGTAAGTGGCTGTGTGAACTCACCCATTACACCAGTGGTTCTCAGGGTGTTAATTCCTGTGGTAATCCGTACCCACAGAAATGTTTGGGAAAAGATCTGTTGAAAAATATGCAGAGCCTCTGTCTCAGATACTCAAACCAGATGGAGGAGAAAGGTTTATCAGGGACAGCTGTGGCAACCCAAGCTCTCCTTGGCCAGCTGCATTCTCATAGGGACCATGTGCTTTATTTCCCAATCTTAACTATAACCCTACACATGGCATTGGCTGAGCTTTAGTCTAAAGTCTGCCACCATTGTCAAGGTGAGAAAGTTAGGATGAAATATTTTTGCAGCCTGTGCCTTTCTGCAGCAACTGCTTTGCAGCTTCCCTGACATGGAAGATAAAACTAACGCCAGAGGCAATGTAGGCCCACTGATGAACGGGATGGGTGCCCTGGTGACAGAAGATACAGACATGGCAGAGTTATTGAATGCCTTCTTTGTCTCTGTCTACTCTGCCGGAGGCAGGCCTGAAGAGCCCTGTACCTCTGTGACTTCAGATGAAGTCAGGTCAATGGAGCAGTTTGCCTTAGTCGATGAGGAATGGGTTAGAGACCAGTTGAGCAATCTGGACATCCATAAATCCATGGGTCCAGATGGGATGCACCCGCGGGTGCTGAGGGAACTGGCGGAAGTCATTGCTAGACCACTCTCCATCATCTTTACCAAGTCTTGGGAAACGGGAGAGGTGCCTGAGGACTGGAGGAAAGCAAATGTCACTCCAGTCTTCAAAAAGGGCAAGAGGGAGGACCCGGGTAACTGTAGACCCGTCAGCCTCACCTCCATCCCTGGGAAAGTGATGGAACACCTTATCCTTGGTGCCATCTTAAGGCATATCAAGGATAAGAGGGTTATGAGGGGCAGTCAACATGGCTTTACCAAGGGGAAGTCATGCTTGACCAACCTCATAGCCTTTTATGAGGAAATAACATTGTGGATGGATGATGGCAGAGCGGTGGATGTGGTCTACCTTGACTTCAGCAAAGCATTTGACACAGTCTCCCACAGCATCCTCACAGCTAAACTGAGGAAATGTGGTCTGGATGATCGGGTGGTGAGGTGGACTGCGAACTGGCTGAAGGAGAGAAGCCAGAGAGTTGTAGTCTATGGGGCGGAGTCTAGTTGGAGGCCTGTATCTAGTGGAGTGCCTCAAGGGTCAGTACTGGGACCAGTATTATTTAATATATTCATCAATGATTTAGATGAGGGAATTGAGTGTACTGTCAGCAAGTTTGCTGATGACACTAAGCTGGGAGGAGTGGCTGACACGCCAGAAGGCTGTGCTGCCATCCAGCGGGACCTGGACAGGCTGGAGAGTTGGGCAGGGAGAAACTTGATGAAATATAACAAGGGAAAGTGTAGAGTCCTGCATCTGGGCAAGAACAACCCCAGGTTCCAGTATAGGTTGGGGAACGACCTGTTAGAGAGCAGTGAAGGGGAAAGGGACCTGGGGGTCCTAGTGGACGGCAGGATGACCATGAGCCAACACTGTGCCCTTGTGGCCAAGAAGGCCAATGGCATCCTGGGGTGTATTAGAAGGGGGGTGGTCAGTAGGTTGAGAGAGGTCCTCCTTCCCCTCTACTCTGCCCTGGTGAGACCGCATCTGGAATATTGTGTCCAGTTCTGGGCCCCTCAGTTCAAAAAGGACAGGGACCTGCTGGAGAGAGTCCAGCGCAGGGCAGCTAAGATGATTAAGGGAGTGGAGCATCTCCCTTATGAGGAAAGGCTGAGGGAGCTGGGTCTCTATAGTTTGGAGAAGAGGAGACTGCGGGGGGACCTTATTAGTGTATATAAATATATAAAGGGGGAGTGTCACGAGGATGGAGCCAGGCTCTTCTCAGTGGCAAACAATGATAGGACAAGGGGTAATGGGTACAAACTGGAACACAAGAGGTTCCACTTAAACTTGAGAAGAAACTTCTTCTCAGTGAGGGTGACGGAACACTGGAACAGGCTGCCCAGGGGGGTTGTGGAGTCTCCTTCTCTGGAGACATTCAAAACCCACCTGGACACATTCCTGTGTAACCTCATCTAGGTGTTCCTGCTCTGGCAGGGGGATTGGACTAGATGATCTTTTGAGGTCCCTTCCAATCTCTAGCATACTGTGATACTGTGAAGCAGTGGCTTTGTTTTTCTCCCAGGCCTGATCTATAGAGATTGGTTTTGGCTGAAGTTTGGCCAAGAGCCTGAGCCCTGGCTGAGGTGAAAAAGCTGTTGGGTTCAAAATGTTTTTGCAGCCTGTATCTTTCCTTAGTGGTCTCTTTGCAGCCCAGCTCCCCTGGAGGCCGTAGGCTTCGTCTCTCTCCCAACCGAATGCCTAACACTAACTCTGGATTGTTGTCTTTGGCTGAAGCTTGGCCAGGTGCCCAACCCTGGTTGAGGTGAAGAAGATATTAGGGAATAAATAATTTGTAAGCTATGCTTCTTTGGGCAGCTCTATTCAATTTCAGAATGCTTTACTAATACAGTTAAATCAGAGCTCTTCATTAAATTCGTTTTTCCTTTGGTGTTAGCTATGACTTCTAGTGCTTAACACTGTTGAATTGTTCAGCTCTTTTCTTTGTAATAAATTTCCCTTTATGTAACTTGTTCTCAGTAATAATTTGTCTCCTATGTGACAGGAAGCTTGCCACTGTAGGTCATGTCTTCTCTTAAATAACCAGTATTTGTGAAAGCTATGCCTGGGAAGGGAAATTAAAGTCTTGTTTTTATTGAGCAGCTGTCAAAGTGTTCTTTCTGTCTATAAACATGTATGACTAGTATTATAGTGAAATGTTCACTTGACTCAAATAAATGGTCATCACATCTTTCTCAGGTGTTACAACACTTCATTTTGAAGGTCATGCAAAAAGAGAATTTACTTAGTTTTTGTCTTTTGGTTGTTTTTTCTTCATGTCCTCCCTCACCAATTTGTGTTTTGTTGTCCTTTTCAAAATCAGTGTTATCTTAATAGGGAAGAACAGTGGTAGGGGAGCAAAGGTTAAGTCAGGATTTTAGCTGGGCGTCTCAGTTCCTGAAAGGACCTGTAAAAGATCTACTTTATTTTTTATTTCTGCCTGTTCAGCTTTTCCTTACGTAGAATAGTTCCTATTCAGAAAACTGTCACTAATACCAGTGTTGATTTTTAGGGCATTAAAAACTTCGAAGCAGGTGTATCTGAGGCTTTTCGTGCTTTTCAGAAATATGTACGAAACCCATCTATTCTGTAACTTACAGATTTTTGGGAGAAAAGATAGTGGTTTTATTCATCAGGCAAGCTGCAGGGAAAATTAAAGAATGTTGCTTGAAGCTTGTTTCTTGGATACTGTGTTTCTTTGTGTTCTAGTGATGTAGAAGAGGTACAGAATTTGAATCTGTGATGCTTAACAGAAAGCAATGAAACTCCATTTTCTGTAGTTACTATTTGTTTTGGGAGTTTTTTGTTTCTGTTTTGTGGGGTTTTTTTTTAATTCTCAACAAAAATAGGAAAACAAAAATTGAAGTAAATCTATAATAAACGATTTGATTTCAGTGTAACTGAAATACTGTTGATACAGCTCTAGTCAAAGTGACTGTATTTCTCCATACATTGATAATATGCTTTTCTTTCTTCAATTTTCCTCCTGGCTCTCTCATACAGCTGTTACTGACATAGTAACAGGTTAACAGAGCACTTTTTTTTTTATATATATATTGGAATTTGGAAAAAACTATGTCATCATCTAATATTAAATACATGTTGTTGATCACTTTGCTGATTATTTTTGATTTGTAAAATCTCCATGAGTATTAAAATCATATATAATATTCCTTCTTGTTCAAAGTGCTTTCAAATTTGGTAGCTATACCGACGTAGCTCCTTATTTTTGAAGAAAAGCAGATGCAAACCTTTCAAAACCTGGCTCAGAGTGCACATTTGAAAACTTTAGGTGACAAATATACTGGAGCCGTTTGTAACCTTATTCAGGAAGACACTGGGAGGTTAAACTTGAGGGTGTCCTCGTGCAGATCTTCCAGACGAAACTGTACCATCTATTCCATAGCATTTCAGCAATAGTGTGTCATGAAATGAAGGTAAGCTCTGCAATGGAGAGTTACTATCAGTAGGCCTTCATGAATTGACTTAATTTCTAAAGTGTAAAATTTTTGCTTTGTTGTTTGTAGTTTTACAGATTTTGACTTTTTTTTTCCCCCTTCCCAGATTTTGGTGTTAGTGCTTTTTTAGCAACAGGAGGTGATGTTACTCGTAACAAAGTAAGGAAAACTTTTGTTGGTACTCCATGTTGGATGGCCCCTGAAGTAATGGAGCAGGTATTCCTAATTTTAAACAAACCAAAACCCCAAAACTTTCACTTTTTACTTTCCAGAACTTGAGATACCACTAACTTGTTTTTCTTTTCTGGTTCTATTCCAGGTGCGAGGTTACGACTTCAAGGCTGATATGTGGAGTTTTGGGATAACAGCCATTGAGTTAGCAACAGGAGCAGCACCTTATCACAAATACCCTCCTATGAAAGTAACAATCACTTTGTATTCTTAATGCTGTTAGCTGTATTATTAATTCTGCTAGATAGTTACTACTGCTTCATTTCCGATAGCAACTCAAGATGTCTAAATATATGTATTCTGTGTAATATTATTCTCCTTTAATTTCTACATGCTTGGATTTGATTTTGTTTACAGTACCTCTTCTTTGGGTTTACTGTAGGTGCTAATGCTGACGCTTCAAAATGACCCTCCCACTTTAGAGACAGGTGTAGAGGACAAGGAGATGATGAAAAAGTATGGCAAATCCTTTAGAAAACTAATTTCATTATGCCTTCAGAAAGATCCTTCCAAAAGGTAGGTCATTATTGCCCTGTACAGTAGAATTATTTTTTTAAATATACAGGCTACTTAAGTTTTCAGTGTTTAAACACCATGTTTAAGTGTATGATTTGAATTTTGTAAATAGCAGCCTTCAGTCATCATCTGGGGAGAAGAAATTGCCTCTTAATTGTCATTCAGGTTTTTTTCTTCTTCTTAACCTACTCTATTCATTATACTGTTGAATCAAACTCTGATCAAACAAAAGTCCTTGCTTTACATGTTAATTCTTATCTGAGGGAAGGTATAAATCTGGATATTGTGCATAAGTCTAACAAGACTGTTTAGACTGATCAGATGGAACTGCTGGTAACCAAACACATCAGTTTCTTGGCCTTTAAAATAAATTAAAAAAAAACCCACCTTATTTTTATTTTTCTTATTTTGTGACATAAGCCTAGTAACTTGGATATTTCCAGAGAAAATTACTTATGAAGAGGTATATATTTTTTTACTGTAAAGTTAGAGGCTCTAAGCTCATGTAGAGTTTTCCTCATGTTTATGTAGTCAGTTGCATGTCGTAGTATCATCTTTATGATTTGTTCTTGCTGTATTTTGTGAATGAGATAGCCAAGATGATGAAATTATTGAACAGCTGTTTCAAAACTATTGCTGAGGTCCCAGATTCCCAGAACAATTAGTTTATTTATCCTTTATTCATTTTTATGCAGACCCATTGTTGTAGGCTTCTTTTGCTGAAGAATTGGAGCAAGCACATTCTAATTAACATTATTTCCTAAGGGTATTTAATATATCACTTTTTTTGAAGAGTTTCAGAGCTGGTGTTTCTATGAAAAGAGGTAGTTCTGAGAGAACAATACTGATTGAGTGTGGGTCTTTTGTGGTGGGTACTTATCTTTATTGATGTTATGCTAGCTTAATCCAGGATGTTGTTGTAGGGAGCCAAGTCAAAAAGGTGACAGCAGCAATACAAGAGAGAACAAGGATAATTAAGGAAAAAGGTTGTGTGGCAACTTCTTTATTCTTGAAATCTTTCACATTCTTTTTTTTTTTTTTTTTTTTTTCACTGAAAGGCTATTTGTGTATAGTGTCAGATTCCCAAACCCCTTACAATTGGTGGTCTTAGTAGCAAGCCTTAAGCTTAGCACTGCAGTTTGACTGTTTACAGATAAGGATGAAATGTGTGACGTGTGAAATAATAATGTGATAAGTGTGAAATGTGTGACAAGCTTCTTTTAGTTTCCGGTGTCCAGCAAGTTTCAGAGCAAGATTAAATTGATAGCAAACACGAGAAGTTGAGAATTAAAATGGGTTTTCCTTCTCTCCTTGAATACATAGTGCTGAGTTAATTTGATCTGTAGTTACCACATCAGTGTTGAAACATTAGTGTTTAAACTAATTATGCTAATTTATTACACTGAGATTTAAACATGTGCAATAGCTTCATACTTGGGATTGCCTTGAATTGAACAATTAGACCAGATAGGTGATTAGGTCTGTGTCCCAGTTACTCTAACTGAGGAGCAAGTGTCCTTATATTGTGGGGTCATTGCTATTTTTTGTTTCTCCCAATCCAGGATTTAATTTTGCATGGAGATGCCTCCATTGATGTTGTATCAATTGTGGAAGAAGTGCCTGTTCTTTGTGGCAAATCTGGGGACTGGCTTTGCACTGTTGTTGTTTCAGACCATGATGTTTTTCTTTTTGGGATCTGCATAGGTGTTTCTCTCCAGTGCCAAGGATGCTGCTTACAGTCCTCAGCTGCAATTCATTACCATGGCCTGTGTGGAAAACAGGCGCAGAGAGTATGTCCAGAGCAGTTCAGAAGTGTCTGGCATAGTTAATAGTAGAGAAATGGACAACACTAGTTTGACTAAAACTTCACTAAGGATCAAGCTTTTAACTGTGCATATCCCTGTTGCAAGATGTGATGGTACTGGATCACTGAAACTTGTTTTGAAATTAAGAGTTAATTTAAGATAGAACTTTAAAATTTTGACCCAGAAGGTGATTGATTGATTGATTGATTTATTGTTTGATTTATTTATTTTATTTTTAAATGCTCCCCTTTTTGCTCATCTAAGGTCTATATGTGAATTACTGCTAAGCCTCATGGTACTGGTTCCACAGTACCACTAATAATAACTCTTTTACTGTACAGTTTGGTGTTTTGGAGGAGAAAAGAAATACATGCTGTATGGAACTACTATGTGTTTCTAAATTGGATGCTTTTAGTTGATGTCTGGAGTTTCATTATTTCTAGCAGGAGTGAGCTGATATGTACATACACACTACTTAACGCTACTTCGTATTTCACTTGCTCTTCGGATATGTCCTCGGAAAAATAAGCTAGTTGAGATTTTTTTCTCTTGAGACAGAAATTTTCCAAATTTAAGCTTTCCATTGTCTTACCTAGTTTGTGCTATATCCAGTCTCTTGCTCTAATTCAAATTGAAAACTATAGCAGATGTTGCTTCTGTGCATTTAGAAATAATGACTCCTGGAGATTTTGGTTTCCCTAAATTTAGCTGTGTCAAAATTACTCTTGGTTGGGGGTATGGGCTCCTAGTGAAAAGGATGAAAAGAGCCTGGAGGATTTTATTTCATCCCAGGAGATGCTTCGCTTTCTCTTCAGAGTCAGCTTCTGTGCTAGAGTCTGGCTTTGCCTAGATAAGTAGCTTTTTAGATCCCTGAAGCTAGGAGAGACAAGTCCTGCTGCTTGAATCACTTTGATAGCTGTGAGATTGTGGTTATCTGTTGAAAATGTCAAAAATCCTAAATTTGACAATGATAGGAAGAAAAAGACTCAAGCAGAACTGGAAGTAAATATGAAATGTCTGGGCTGCTTTGATTTTTTTATTTGTCAGTTTGGGTGGAAGATGCTCCTGATGGCTTTCTGTTTGGTTTATGCATCATGTTAATAGTGTCAGTATAGTTTTTTTGTGAATGCCTGCTGCCATCAACCACGTATAAAAGAATGCTGGTATCGGGTATTGGTACTACTGTTTGGAAAATGTAATTATTCTTTTATTGCTGTGGAGCAAAGCTCAGTTGCATCCATAGAGACTACTTGGGGAAGAACATAATTCCTGATTATGTTTTTATTTGTTTTAAGGATAAAATACATTTCTGTTGAAAGAAAAAGGGGGGAAATTGGCAACTTAGAGACTGATTTTTACTTTTTTTGTATTTTTGCTGTAGAGAGGCTTATTTTTTTCGTATATGGTAAGTATGTGTGAATTAATTCAGTAGCTATTTGTCATTCATTCCCCGTTCATACAGTACTAATTCAAAAGTGTTAGAGACGTACCATTTAACTAGCGTCTTGTACTGTATTCACTGAGAGGGGTCTTTGTTTTCTGTTCTAATTTATTATTGATCTTTCAGGCCCACAGCAGCAGAACTTTTAAAATGCAAATTTTTCCAGAAAGCCAAGGTAAAATGTTTAACCCTATGAGTAAATTTTGCTCTGCCTTAAAATCTACATGAATTTTCTTCTTGCCTTGTATTGATTTTTAACTTACCAAATGTTGGTTTTGCAGAATAGAGAATACCTGATTGAAAAGCTTCTCACTAGAACGCCTAATATAGCACAGAGGGCAAAAAAGGTGAGTGTACTCACATCTTTTTTTTCTTGATTGGTATGCAAGAGAAAGCAACTAATCAGTTGCCTTACATCTTACTTGACTGATTGAGATGTTCTCTTAAGCACTCCTTCAGAGATAGTGACTGTTGAATTAGTGATTTCCGCAGCCTAGCTTTCTCCAAGAAGCCCTGGGACATTTTGACTTCCTTTCTGGCCTTGCCAAATGATACACGGGATTTGTCATCATACATGATACTTTTTTTTCACCCACTCTTCTAGAAAGCTATGGGGAAAAGGTTGTGCAAATAAAAAGTGAACTGTGAGCCTTTAGGTTCATGTCTTCATTGATCACCTAGAGAAAGCATAAAGATACAACATATGGTATTTACTGACAACTGCCTGGTTCTTTGGATTATTTCAAATGTGATGCTCAAATGCATGGAAGTCAGGCCCGAACTCTGCAAGAGTGCTGCTGAGTTATTCAGACCACTGCAGCCTTATCCCACAGGAGATGGAGTGAAATGCATAGCCGTGGCATATGCTGGTATTTCTTTGATGCTTTTGGCACTTCTGTAGATCACAAATGGAACTATTTCAGCTTTTGTTGGCACATCAGTTAAGCTTCATTTACCTGGGCTGGCACTTGTAAGATTTTCTTTTCTCTTTGTGAATATTGGCTTGGCATAATTCTACAGCACTGAAATGCTCCTTACAGCTGATGGCTCATACCTGGGGACAGACTGTCAGCAAGATCTGAATGCTTTCGGTTCCTTCTTGTCTTCTTTTAGATGGAAGTAATTTGGGAAGACAGTAGCAATGATGGAGCTTTGTGCGAGGTTGGAGTAGAAAGCTGGAATGAGAGGGCTTGTTGAAGCTTGCTGAGCTGGTTAGCATCTGCAAGGCACAGAGGAAGTGTAGGAGTAGTTCAGCTGTTTAGCCATGTGGTGGCAGCAATGCCCACAGAAAAAAATACCTGGGGGAAGAATCACAGTTGCTTGCTTTTCATTTTATATCTTGGGCCATACAGGAGTAATTTAGGCATGTTCTAGTACCAGCTAGGTTTCTGATGGAGCATGTGTCTCGTGAGACTTGTCTCCCAGCTGTGTCCTCAAATCAGCTTTTGGGACTGCATGTTAACTCATACATACCTGTATGTACTTCCTTCTTTAAATAACTTGGCATTTGGAATTGCAGAAGGAGTGCAGGGTGGCCTCCCATACACCACCAGAAATAGTTTTCTGGCTGAATTTTTGGAAAAGTCTTAAGAAATTAAAACTGTGCTAGAAGCAAATTAATGGGTCTTTTAATTACAGCATAAATGGAAACAATATTTAGGTCTTGGCTAGTGACAATTCTAAAGTATTTATTTTTTAAAAGGACACAATATTAATATTCATCAGGGATTTAGAATTTAGTTCACTTGTTACAGCTTTGCATGTAGCTGCTGTTTTAAGATGCTATAAAATATAAATGTATGTTAAAACTGCAGAGGTTTATTTAAAAAACCTTATGTAAGTAGAGTTTATTTGTTCAAACATGAACATGTAAGATATCTAAGATGACAGTCGTGGAAGAAGTAACCCTTGTAATGGAAAAAAGAATGTCACTAGGGCAAGAGATGGGAAGGAGCTGGTGTCATTGCTGCTTACATTATCTTGTGTAGCAGTTGGTGTGAAATGCCTGTAATTAATGATGTGTAGCACCACTGCTTGCACAGATGTCACACCTGCCCTGCAGTAATTTAATTTTTCTTGCATTTGCCTTGTTGCCCAGAACTCTAGCCTCAGTTTAGTTTTAACTTCAGTTTCTTCTGACATAGTAGCATAACGTGGTCAGTTGTTTCATTTGTGATTAGAATTGCTATATTGGAATAGATGAAATCTGAAACAGCTTCCAGAACTCTACTGTCAGTTTTGAAATCTTGTCACACTGCAATATTAATTATAATGGGTTCAAACTTACATAGAGGAAGTTCAGGTTAGATATAAGGAGGAAGTTCTTTACTGTGAGGGTGATGAGGCACTGGAATGGGTTGCCCAGGGAAGTTCTGAATGTTCCATCCCTGGCAGTGTTCAAGGCCAGATTGGACAGAGCCTTGGGTGACATGGTTTAGTGTGAGGTGTCCCTGCCCATGGCAGGGGGGTTGGAACTGGATGATCTTAAGGTCCTTTCCAACCCTAACTATTCTATGGTTCTGTGATTCTAACTGTAAGTACTCTATATGACAAAGGCCCTGGGTCAATTCTGTGGTTTTATAATCCTGTTACTCTAATTCTGAAAATCTCCTGCATGACTCCCACTTTTACAACGTGAACAGGGAAAACCTGTACCTGCGTTTCATTTTATTGCTGTCTGAAATGCTGCTAGGAAAACAAAAAACAAACCAAAACCCAATTGAGTAATAATGGGGCCTGAATTCTATTTTTGGGAGCTGGTATTGCTCTATCCTGTTGTAAGCTGTTTGGAGCTCAGAATTGTAAGTTACTGGGGAAAAAGCTGTGACAGCTTAAAGAGATGATTAGCGTGAGTGATACCACCTTTTATTGAAACTTAAGTAAAATACCCTTACTTACTGATGGGTTGGAATTCTAGCTCTGCAATATGGCTAATTAGGCAAGTCATCATGTTACTTTATAGAAGAAACTAACAGTGTCCTCCATTTAATGAGGAAATATCATTAGATTACATATTTCTTGGGCAATTGTAGCAGCATGATTACACCTCAGCCAGACATACATATGCAGCACTTCCTTGTTTCAGTAATGGATTTAATCTGATAGATGCACCTTGCCAGTAACGGGTGTTCTTACAACTGGACTCCAGACTTTATAAACAGCAGAGGTGTTTGATTAATGTATATTCATTGCTGTGATTCTTTACACTTTAAGAAATACTTATTTTGTTAATGCTGATGTAGGAAGAGAAGTACATGTACTATACTGGAATGCTTTTTATGGAAAGCAGCAGCTGAACTGTAACTATGTATTTGTCAAGGCTTTGCGTGTAGGTGGCCCCTCCATTGCGGAGGATTAATTGTTTGGCTTACCCAGGACACTGCTACAAATGGAACAAAAATAGTGCAACTGTTTTTATGTTATTGGCTGTTACTACAAAAAATAGAGGAGAAATTGTCATTCGGACCATGGAGTCTTTTGTTTTCGTATTTATTATTGTTTTTAGGATGTTTTTGGAAGTAAAACTTAATGCAAACGCTTTTCCATTAAAATGTAAATTTGAAAAAAAGTTCCTATAATCAGAAAGCAGTGCCTAAGTTAGTGGGTCATAGAAGTGAAAAGTGTTCTAAAGGGCAGACACATGCAGTTGAACCAGCTTTGTTTTAACATTTCAGATAAATCAGAAAGATTGCTGTCAGCATTTCTGCCAGCATGCAGTCGTGCCAAAAGATACAGGGAACTGTATGCAGTAGATTGGTTTGTCCATCCTTTCTTTCATAGGGGGCTTTTACGATCTGTATACACTTTGGGAGGTTGAATTTCATGCCCTCTCAAATGCAGCAAACCTAGTACAGAATAGATGAGCTTTAAAATGAACTATGTAATAGTTGGCGCAGTTGAGTGTCTTTTGTACTTCAGATGGTCATAAGCCTTTCTACACTAAATTGTGCTGTTTGTTATGGCAGGGTTTAAAAACTCATGCATGATTCATCTTAATCATCAAAAAGTAACCCTCTTCTGTATTGGGTAGTGTTCTATAGTTCATAGGCTACCATGCTTGAACTTCAGAATTCATTTTAGTTGTGAATGAGTCACTGTCTCTCAATGTAACAACACTGATCTGCTCATTAGTTTATGGTGTATTCGTGACTTCTTGACTTGTTGAGAAATGTCTACAACATGGACAAACATGAGGTTGATGTATAATGAGAACTTCTCTGATTAGAACAGTAGTTTTAAATATTTGGCATTTATCTAAGCTATTGAAATGTTCAGTACTGGAGGAGGGTTTTGTTACTGTGAAATGCCAGTGTTGTGTGTTCTTAAAGGTGCTCTTGAATGACTCCTGGTTAAAGAATCAAGACATGGTAAAGGAAGTCCAGGCATGCATGATGCTGGTGGTAGATTCTATGATCAGGAAGTAAGTCTTGTAACTGACCAGAAGATAATCCTATCTTATTGTCCTGTTTTTTTAATGATTTGGGTTTCTGTCTGTTGCTGAGAATGTGCATGAAGGTGCTGGGTTTACTTGTTTGCTTTCTAAGAAATGAAGCCTCAAATGCTTCACTCGAATGACATCCTAAGCCAGATTGCCTGTCATGGATTTGAAACAGTGTCCGTCCTAAGTGGAAAGTGACTAAGCAGAATTAGTTGGTATTAAATCTGTTCCCAGTCTGTAGGCTGTGACAGTATTTTGTCGATGCAGACAACCCCAGCTGGCTTGCTGAGGTTTCCTACTGTGCTGTCTTGAGCAAGGTAGTAGAAGAAGCCTTTCTGCCTGTCTTTGTTCGTAAAAGTAAAGAGGAGTTCTGGGACGATGTGGAAATGTGTGTTACTTGTAATTTTGTACTTCTTTTGGGAAGTTTGTCAGGAAGGTCATGTGGGGTAAATGAATTACAAAGAAGACTCTATGGATGCAGGGTGGCTTAGAAGCAGTGTTGCCATCTGTTATAGCTATGTGAGAATTTTTGCTTTCGTATGGGAAAGTTAAAGATTTATCTTCCTAGTTCTAAAAAAAGAATAAAATTGAAGGGAGAGAAAAAAAAAGGCAAGCTTAGGCCCAACACTGAAGAAAATGAAAAGTTAAATACGTTTTCCTGGTTAGACCTTGTGAAGCTTTTAAAAGTACAACATACACAAAAAGACAATATATGCTATTTGTTTTGACACTCATCCCCCCTGCACTTGTGCTTGATACAGGCGATATTCTTGAAGTTCGTGGGGGGAATTCCAAGAGAAATACAGGTGGAGCAGGACATCCTTGAGATTGTGCTACCCAGTGGTATTACAGGGGACTTAGTTTAGCTGAAAAGTGCTCTTGGCTCAGGAAGTTAAAATTATGGCTGGAGTTGAAAGCTTCAGGGTTTTAAGTGGAACAGATAATTTGAGGCTAGCAAAGCAGATAGATAGACTGGTAGTAATAGGCTGTATGCAGGGTGCAGTTTCTGTTTAGCCCTGACAAGCAGCCCCACGAGAAGTTTGTTGAAAATGTGCATCTGCAGGTAAACATTAAGTTAGGCAGTACATGAAGTGAAAGGGGAAAAGACAGATATGTGCATCCCAGCTG
This sequence comes from Psittacula echo, assembly GCF_963264785.1. Classification (NCBI taxonomy): domain Eukaryota; kingdom Metazoa; phylum Chordata; class Aves; order Psittaciformes; family Psittacidae; genus Psittacula; species Psittacula echo. Next base: position 65,078,150 of record NC_137743.1, on the reverse strand, counting down.
TGCTGCGTGGCACTCACAGTCAGCAGAGGGCAGCCGCATCTCACCGCAGTGCAGGAGCAAAGCAAGGGAGAGCACCCCTGTGAGTGAGGAGCGGCGCTAGGTCTGTGGTTTCCCGTGCTATAGCCCGGTTGAATGCATGCTGCTGCTTATTATGTAACTGACATGTAAACATTGGAGTTTTATGAACTTGGACTTAATAAAAAAATGTCCATTATTTTCATGTTCATTTGTAACTCTTTTGGAGAACTACAGCCAAATTTTTTCTGATTGCCTTAATTTTTTTAAAAAATGACTTGAATAAGTTTAGGTCTCCTTAAAATCTGTGTGCAATGGGGAGTGTTTATTACAGTAATTTCTTTTACGTGAAACCTTGCAGAAAACAGAAAAGGGAAGAAATCAGAATTTCACCTTGAAATGGTATTTTCAAGCTTTTGAGTCTGAAAGTAAGTGAAAATCATAGTAAATTCTTATTTGAATTTTACAGTAGTAGACTGTTTTCTTAAATTCTCTTCAATGTAACCACATTGCTGGCAGTGAAACCCACCTTATAAGGAGTCTTCTACTACTGTGTATTGAAAGCTGTACATGAGGCTATATTTGGTTTCTTTTTGCCTCTGGTCATTTTAAGCAAGTAAATAACTTGGATGTAGAAAAGGATGAAACTGGAAAATGTCAAATATAAAAGGAGGATCTTTTGATCCCTCTAACAGAAAGCCTTTTAGTAGTGATTTACCATTGTGATGCCCATTCTTCTGAGCAGCCAGAAAAGATAACCAGGTCTGATCTTTATCTTTCTTGTTTATCTTTCAGAATACGAAGTTACTTTGCCAACTTGCTGTGGTTTTATTTGGCTTCCTTTGATTTCTACAGGTACCTTCTTGGCCTTAGCACCTTAATTTGACTTGTGGGGAGGAAGGGACCAGGCAGGAAGAGGAAAGAGGATGTAAAAGAGTCTCTGTCTGCCTGTATGTATTAGCCATCAGGTCATGCCTGATAGCCCATTTGGGATTCCTTTTTTTGTTTGAAGTGTTACTTTAGAGAAACAATGCAACTCCTCTGCACAATTAATTGAAAACATCCTCCTTAGCACAGGTACGCATTCATGCCTGAAAGAGCTTTTATTAAAATGTGAATGAACGAATTACTTTCAGTTAATAACATTCAGTGATGAAATTTATGTAGTGGAACTCCTAAATGGAGGAATAATGTCTGAAAACCAAAATTTGTACTGAATTGCTCAACCTGCATGTTTGCCACTGGGATTTCTGCAAAACACTGCAGTTTCTCAAAACAAAATCATGTTCAAATATTGGACTCAGACTGGAGCAGAAATAATAAATATGTTGCGGTATTTATGTAGAAACTCATAGCTTTGGAAGGCAGAATTAGGAGTATAGGGAATTATCTGCACTTGTTTACAAGATGTTTAGGTGACAAAATAGTGTCTCTAGTTTGTACTGCTACATTTTTCTGTCCCTAAGCAGCATTATCCCAACAGGAGAAGACTCCATAAAAAAGTGAAATGAGGAGGGCTTTGGAAAGGGAATCCCCTGGAGTGGGTGTGGAGTTGATACACTGAGCATCTTATACCCATTTTTCAGTATTTTCTGTAGAGGAAATGTAGGAATGTGCACCCTCTGTCCCTCTATTGAGGCTTTAATGGCTTTGTTTTTCTCTCACTGATTGTTCCACTGTATTCCTTTTCTAAACTAGGAGTGTGCGTGAGATTTCATGGCAGTCTTCTTAATTGATGACCCTAAACCTCGGGTGTCACACTTGTCATCATGATACTGTTTGTGGTTGGCTTATAAAACAAACCAGCATTATAAAGATTTGAAGCAAATGGTCTTTTTTTAAACAGATTTCTGTTCTTTGACTTCTACTGTGTTATCCCTTAAAAAAGGGTGCTCTTCAAGAGCACATAGAGCTGAAGAAGTCCTATTCAATGCAGAATTATCCATCTCCTTTATGCAGTACTGTTTCATGAAAGGAAATGTAATGATGTTGCATTTCTTGACTTTAAGTTGCCAGTGTAATTGATTCCAATAGTGAGTAGAAGTGGTAATTTATATAAAAATGGTGAAGATTCCTGTATTTACGATTCTTATGAGTTGAGTGCTTTTTCAGATTTTGCAATAATTTGGTGCTGCATTAAGGAAGAAGCAAATATTTGCAGGTTTTCATCAGTGACTCGGTTTTTCTATATTGACTTTTTTCATTGAAGGTAATGATAAATGTTCCATAAGCATGAGATTGCACACTTCAGAGCAAACAATAAAAGCTGCTTCAGAAGAGTGTGCTGGATAGCTGTGAATATGTATTTTAGTTTCAACAGAGATGCAGTTTAATTTTTTGAAGAAAATTATTGAGAGATCAAAACATGATTTATGAAAGCTTGACCCCAAAATAGATTAAATGTTTTGGGCTATTATTTTAATACAATTTTTTCAATGGAATGATAGTTTCTCTCAGGATTGCCATTGTTTGCAGACACCAGTTGCATTTGACTTGGAACTGAAGAATTCAGTTGGTGTTGACTTGGAATTGAAGGATTTGATATTCCTGTGTCTCTTAGTGAGATCAGTTGCATATACAAGAATATCCTCTACTCTTGCTTTTACTGACTCAGGATATACCACCTGAAGTGCTAATGACACCTCAGGTTCTCCCAATGTAAGGTCACTTGAAATACTAAAATTCAAACCCTTCAGACTGAGACTTTAGGGCATGGGAGATGTGTACACCAAATAATGTGTTTGCTTCCTTGGAGCTTTCCTGTTTTCTTCAGTCAGAAAGTTCTGTTGTGTCGTGGTTTAAGCCCAGGCCGTAAATCAGAACCACAAAGTCCACTTCCCCCCCCTCACCTTTCTTCCCTCCGCTTCTGGAGGGACGGGGAGGAGAATCAAAAGAATGCAGCTCCCACGGGTTGAGATAAGAACAGTTTAATAACTAAGGTATAACACAAACCACTACTGCTACCACTAATAGTAATAATGATAAAGGAAATAACAAGCAAGAGAATACAACTGCTCACCAACCGGTACCTCGCCCCCACCCCGCAGTGATCTAGCGCTTCCGGGCCCTCTCAATTCTACCTCCTGGGCATGATGTGCTGTGGTATGGAATAAGGGGTGGATACTGTCCTGGGTTCAGCAGCAGCAGTCAGTTTTTCTTCTTCTTAGTAGCTGTTGCAGCACTGTGTTTTTGACTTTCAGCCTGGGAACAAAGCTGATAACACTGATGTTTAGACTGACCAAGGACTTTGTGAGTCTCATGCTCTGCCAGGGAGGAGGAGAAGCTGGGAAGAAGCAGGGCCAGGACACCTGACCCAAACTAGCCAAAGAGGTATTCCATACCACAGCACGTCATGCCCAGGATGTAGAACTGAGAGTTCCCGGAAGGGCTAGATCACTGCGGGGTGGGGGCGAGGTACCGGTTGGTGAGCGGTTGTATTCTCTTCCTTGTTATTTCCTTTATCATTATTCTTATTGGTGGTAGCAGTAGTGATTTGTGTTATACCTTAGTTATTAAACTGTTCTTATCTCAACCTGTGGGAGTTGCATTCTTTCGATTCTCCTCCCCGTCCCTCCAGAAGCGGAGGGAAGAAAGGTGGGGGGGAAGTGGACTGCGTGGTTCTGATTTACGGCCTGGGCTTAAACCACGACAGTTGTTTCACATAGGGAATATACATACTGGCAATGTCTAAAGACATTTTTCAGGAACTGCAAAGCTTTAAATCATCTGTGTTCCTTCACTCAATAATTTGGGCAAAACCTAAATGTGCTTGTACAACAGAGAGAAACAGTAACAATTAATTTGCTGTGGAGCGTGAACTTCTGCAAATTTCTGGGATTCATGACCAGCCTTACCTGTTCTTTTCTGCATACATGATTTTCTTCCCTTCCACTCCCCATGAAAGTCTCTGTGGCGTATGGTTGTGGGCAGTGAAACGGAGGACTTTAATGTCTTCATACCACAAAAGGTATAATGCAACAAACCTCTGCAGTTCTTGCGAAGGGAGGGGGCTTATAAGCAATGGCTTGCATATCTAAATTTTTATTCTGAAATCAGAGTTTGAGACTAATGTCTAGTCCTGAAAGGCTAGTTGCGATTATCCCAGAACATAGTTTCTGTGCCAGATTAAATTCTTACTGTAAAAGCCACAAAAAAAAACCCAAATCAACCAAACCAACCAAACAACACCAATGGTCGAAAACCAAACACACGAAAAAAGCAAAAAGGCAAGAAAAGCTACTGTTTTCTGCATGTGAATATGAAACACGTAAAGTTCTAACTTCTTTTCCAAGTAGGATTAAAACAAAGAAAGGCTAAGGGGAAGGTTTTTGTTTTTCAAGTTTTTTTCCCCCAGACTCATATTTGCAGTATGCAGAGCAGCTTAAGAGGAGGGGGCGCTAACACCCAATTGCTGTGGTATTTTAACACCTTTTGAGTTCTATAAGGCAGATATGCCAGGGTGTTATTTTAGAAAGGTAGCGGTACATCCTTTTAATAACAATAGTCTGTATAAGTCGTGGTTGGGAAAAAGCAAGGTTCCCAATTGCATAAAGCATATTCAGGTTTGCAGAATTTTTGTGGCTTGTATCAGAATAAAAATGAGACTATGTATTATAATAAACTTGGGGGGATTTAAGAGCAGCCAGCAGTGAAGGGATTAGGATGCTCACATGACCTGTTAGACTGGGTTGGATAGGGACTGGCTTTTTCTGGAAGCAGTGCCTCAGCTCTTAAACAAAGGATGATGTGTATATGTGAGATTTCATGCTCTGTCTTGGATCTCAGATTTATTTAGTTTTTTAAAATGTGATTACAGTGTAGGTGTTCCTGTGCAAAAAGACTGCAAAAAGCTCTTCCACATGAAATATATATTGTAGAAAGTGACTTTTCCATGGTCTGACTTTTACCTCAAGTGCTAAGGCGTAATTAAATGTGTAACTGTTTTAAGCAAAAGGCTTGTGCCATGATTGGATAAATGTGATATGCTGATTTCCTTCATTGCATTGGAATGCAAATAAATGCATAGGAGTGAGGGTTGAAATTTGCTTTTGTATCTTGCGAAACATTCAGGAAAGGTTTGCAAGATGGCTAAAGGTAAAAATTGAATCTGATTACAGGCTTATGTATATGGAAGGAGCTGGTCTGGGTTGTTTGGTTTTTTTTAATTTTATTATATATATATATATACATATAATTTTTTTTAAGAGAAGACGCATAGCAAAATGTTGTGCTAAACCCAAAACTGTGTTCAGTAATGTCCTGTTTCTCATCATGGTTCTTCCCATAAAAGAACTGGCATGGTAACTGGCATTGTAAATACTTCTCATGAAGTTTTATGAGCAGTGAAACTCTTGGGGACTTCTGTTTAAAAAAAGAAAAAAGAAGAAAGGTGGTGGTGGTGCACAGACTCTCAGCTTATCAGTCACCAAGTAATATTGGCAAAGTAATTCAGCATATCTGTTTCATAAGAACTTCTGGGATCTGTTTAATGGGAGAGTCCTGTCTCCTGTAAGAGCCATTGCCACAGTCTTAGGGAAAGGTGAAGATACACAGCATCACTTGACTGGTCTTTCTGTGCTGCGTGAAAGTCAAATCTGGGCTTTTAGTAAGACAGACTGCAGAAAAGGGAAAAAAAATGAGGTGCTTAAATAACCACCTTGTCATTCCTGTTCTCTGGGGCACATGGGATTGTGTGTATCTTAAATACTGTACTAGCAGATGTAGCTGAAGGGCATCGGTGGTAAAATAAGACAATTTTATCTCCAGAAAAAGCTAAGCTAGTTGATTTATTTGGACTGCAGTATTTCTAGAAGGACGTGTTTAAAAAACCCAAAAAGATATGGACTTCCTTCTGTAGATAGGTAAGTACAAAAATGGAGAACAGCGCTGACTGTTCTCTAGTTAGAAATCAATAGGGAGCAATGTCAAGATTCCACAAAGACTTTTGCAGATGTCTTTTAAAGGGATGCGGTCTACACATTTGCCTCTCTCCAGGAATTCAGGATAAAATTACGGCTGGGCTCTGTTACCTATACGTGGAGGGTGGTAAGGCAGTTTCCATGTTACTGAAATGTGTAATGCTTATTAATGCCATCAATTTTGCTCACACAAGTGTATCTTATTTACCATGCTTTCAGGTCACTGTAGTCTTTTGTGGAGCAGAGTTTAAAATGTTTTAAATCTACCCAGGTTTCTATCCTAAATATTGAGTTGCTGGAGACTTATAAAGGAATAGCCTATATAATTGAGATAGTGGAAAAATCGCGATTACTGATTCAGTCATCTTCCTGTAGAATGAGGGAGAAGACAATAGATGCATAGTATTACTCTTATTGAAATAATAGATTTTTCATGTGGTCTATATCATGTACTGTACCAGGTATCTGTGTATGCACTGGTATCTCACAGTATGTTCTTTCTATGTTATTTTAAAATTAGACACCAAAATAAAATACCAAGTGGGCCCAGTTTTTTGCTGTTTTGAGCAGTTATAAATAAGGAAGTAGAAAGATTTTATTATTCAGAAAATGATCATTCCCTTCTTTGTCACCCTACAAAAATAAACTTGTGAGGAGATTGCAGAGGCAAAAGAATCAGTGATGAATAATAGATTCTTTTTTTCCCCAGTCTCTAACATCTACATATAACAAGCACATCAGTGCTTGGAAGACAATAATTTATGTTTTGTTTCTTTATGCAGTAGCCTGTTTTTCATCAAGCTTTGGGAAATGTGGGCAGCTTCTGTATTCTGATGCTGGAGTTCTCTCTCTGTCAGTCTAATTTGGGCTAATCTTTAATAGTCTGGATTCACAGTTGCTCTGTTGATCTGGTTAAGCACACATTCTCCTGGAAAGCTGGTGCATGCTATTGTTGGCTGGGAATGTTAAATTATCTGTATTCCACTTTAAAAGGGCAAGGACGAATAGTTCTGTCAGCAGCTTAATTTATTCTTAAGTCTTTGTGCCTCTGCTGTATACTGGAATAAACTTGAACGAGCCACAGCATGTACAACAATAATAATAATATGCTTAACACTTTTGTGGTAGTCATGATTTTTACTGAATTGTCCATGCATTCTCTGTTGTAGCTGATGTTCATAGTGTCTTCCTTCCACAGTTGTGTGATGTTGGCAGTGACTTGTTAAGTTTTCCCTCCTACAAACTGCTTTTGGTTGTAGATTACAATGTTCTAAACCGCTTTTGTGTTGGGTGCAGTTTAAATGCTAGCCATTCAAATTCATTTTTTATTCCCTGGTGCTTGTCTGATTTATGTGAAATATGTTTTCTAATATGTGTTAATTTGTCTTTGTAAGGCTGAAGGCTTTCATTGTTTTCTTTATTAGCTAAAGTTATGATTCAGTTTACTTCCTATTTTGGAAGGAGCATTTAGGTTTTTACAACAATAAAACCCAAATTAGAATTGAGCATGTTTTAACTTGTTTCCCTTTCCCTCTGAAATATTTACTGAGAGAGACAATTGATGCTGTGTATTTTGACTAATGCTGATGGTGAAATTGCTTTTGTATAGCTACTGCATGCAATGTAAAAGAACTTCTTCCTTATTTTTGTAGAGATAAAAGAAATCTGTTTCTGTTCCATGCTTAGTCTTAGGTTTGTTTTGTGCCCTTGGATATATCACTTAATTTGTCTGCTTCTTTATTTCCTTCTGTAAAATGGGAGGCATGTAACCAAGCTATCAGCATAAATACATAGAATATTCTCAACTGCTGTAATGTTGTAATTGCTGAAGTGAAATACAAGCATGTTGCCTTTGATAATCAGTCTTCTAATAGTATCTCAAATGATAACCAGTAACGAAATTCCAAATATTCACACTATTCCATGTACAATCCCTGTTGTATATTCTTGCTAGGAACAGTGTTAAGACTGTTGTTTTTACCTTCCATTTGCCTTTTCTTCCGTATTGATCCTGCATTTCAGAAATTGATTTTGGTCCTAGGCTAGTACCTCTTAAGACAACCCTTCTTACGCTAGCTTCTAAGAAGGCTCATGGAAGGTCATTTACCATTTGATTGGACCACATCAATTTGGAGCAAACTGGATCTGAATGAGTATACAGAATTCATTATGTATAGCACTAATTACTAATCTCCATTTGAGGATGAGCATCCATTCTTGTGTTGCTGGATTTTTCTGCCAATTTCATCACTGACATGAGAGAGATTGGGAAGTTGGACTGAAGTCCACCACCAATTTAAGGCTTGCATATAGAAGTCTGCAAAGATGCAGAGATGTCTTTTCCTCCAGCAGGCTTAATCATGAATTTGTAGTCAATATTTCATTATGACAGAAACCATGGATGCAGTTGCCAAGTAATATTTATAGTCTTAAAAATTCCTCCAGAAAAAGAAAAGGGGAGCATAGAAAGAAGGCACTTTAATTGTCTATATGTAAACAACAGGATTTTGAGATAGTGCATTCTGTGAAGGACAGTTCTTGTTAGGGAAATGCTATACTTGATTGTAAAATAAAATCAGAAGGACAGAAGTGTATCAGTTACCTCAAGGGTAATGTGTCATTTAATCTCATTGGAAGATGGTAAACAAGTCACAAAGTCTGGACTTGCTTTGTTTCTTGATCATTGTATGGTGTCCTTTGAGAGCTATGCAGTACTCATTCCTAAGTTACATCTGTAAGGCTTTGAGTTAAGCATGGTTTGAACTTCATTCCTTCTTGTCTTGAGAGAATTCTTGTCCTTCCTAGGGTAATAGTAGAGGTTGGGATGAACAGTCTGTCTTGCATACACTTGACATTGTTCATGCACGTTGGTTTCCTGCAGCACTTTATTTTGAGGGTAGAAGATCTCTTAATGCCCATATTTGTGAAGTGTACTGTTGAAGACATTTCAGAAAATACTTGTTGAGTAGAGCTGGGAGTTGAGCTCTGTCAGAAATAGAATGCATTCTTTAAGTGGGACTTGAGATGCCCTCTGATGTGTTCATCATATTGCGCTGTCTCCCTGAATAATGATGTCTGTCTGTCTGTGTGATTTCTTCGGATCTGCTGTTATTTCTGTCAATTTTTCCATGGGTTCCTGCAGTGACCCAGTGAGGCTGAGGTTATTGAGAAAGCGCAGATGAATGCTTTGTGCAGTGGTGAGCACAGCTTTCTATAACCTTCCATCAGTAGCCATCTAGTTTATTTTTAGATAACAGTTGAGTATTTATGTAGGCTGTCAAGTCCCCATGAACTCTCCTCGTTGTTTCTATGTAGTGATTTTTGTGTTGGCCTGTTTCAGCTGTTTCATTAACTTCTACAAGCTGTAGCATTTCAAAGAGTAGCTGCTCACTGCCACAGGAATGAATTTGTAAGCTTTGCCATAGGGGACTACAGTTTGATGGGAGAAAATGGGATAATAGTTTCCCTCTCTCTCTCTCCCGATGGGCATACTGTAGTAATGTGTTTGCTACAAATGCTTGACACCTGAGGCACGGATTTCTGTTGTTGTATTGTGCAATGCGAGTGCTTAACAGGCTACAGTTCAGTACATGTATGTGTATAACTATTCTTCAGCAAAATAGTTCTGCATGTTGCACATCCGGTCTTCTAAATTGAAAAGAAGCAATCAAAGCAGCAGAGTAGGCAAGAATGTCATCTAGAGAAACTCAGTCTTTGTTTCCACCTTGGTGAAGATGCATTTCCACTCAACAATTCTAGTACTGGTGCCACTCAGTGATTGCCTATCTTTGTTCCTTTTTTCTTTTTGTCTTGTCTCAGGCCTGTTATAATGGCCCTCAATGTACTTGCTGGAAAAGTTGTGGGTTTTTTTTTTCCCTGTGTTGAAGGTTGGTTAGGCCTTTAAGGACAAAAGCTTTACCACACTCCATGACTAACATTTCAAGAGTAATCCAAAAGGTCGAAAAGACTTGATTGTGTGAAAATCTTCTGAAGATTTTAGTATAGTTACTTCGCATACCTTTATGAAAATGTGCTCACTTTAATTCTATGGTGTTTTGTGAGACAGGGAAAAAAGGGTTAGAGCAGAATATACATTGCATCCTAGCTAACTGGGACTCAAACTAGCATAGAATATAAGTGTTTGGTGGCCAAAGATAAGTATTTAAGAAGAATCTGCTCCTTTAAGGGACAAAATTGCTTTAATTTTATGTGTGGTTATCAGAAGGTCTTAGGACTTATAATGGTATTTAAAGTGGCTTTGTCTTGATAAAGCAGATCTAATTTAAAAAAAGGATTGCTAAAAATTGAGAGAATATCTAAAGTGCCAAAATAGTTGCCTTCATACTTTTTCTTTTCTAAGCAAAAACATAACTAGTTAATGCTGGAACTTACTGGTTGAATGGATTCTGACCATTCTTAAACTCTTACAGATGATAGTAGTCCAATAAACTGTATGAAAATTGCGATGGGTGCTGTCCCCTATAGCTGATTCATGTCTCTTGTCCTGCTGTGGTCTCCAAACGCTGCAGTTGTCACTACAATGCATAAATGCTTATCCTAGATGCATCCCTTCTGAAAGTACAAATAATATGTTAGCATGAAAAAAAATACCAGGTTATTTTTTCCTGAAGTAAAATTGTCCTTTTTAGTTAAATATTTGATACCAATGAAGCATGTATCTACACTACAAAATGTTTTCCTATGCTACTGTTTCTGTTTCAGAATGTAAAATAACAGCATTATGCTATTCATGTTCTTCTCCACTCACCCCCCCATGAAGAAAAGAGATATTTATGTGTGAAAGTAGCATATAAAAAATCCCACTTGTAGCAGGTAGTTTGATTTCACCCCTTCCCACCCCCCCAAAATGTGTGCTGATATGTAGTGCTGATGGTACAATTTATTCAGAGCTGCAAAGATACTTAGGAAAAGGGCTTTTTATATATATATACACATATATATATGTATGTGTGTGTGTGTATATACGTGTATATATATATCTCCACTGAAAAACCAGCAATATGTTTATTGTGTTTGCATGTAGAAAGGAAAGAAAAAATACTGAGCCTAATACTGCAGGCCTAGTATTTGGGCGGAATAAAACAAGAAGGAATGACTAAAGATTGTGTCACAGATTTAAAGAACTTAAACTAGCCTGCTCGCAAAAGGGAATGGAGGCAAATGTATGCTGTGTCTGTATATATTTGCTCCCTGTTCATACTTGTCTCTATCATGTTTGGGGAATTTACAGTGCTTTTTACCACAGATGACTGGGGCAACTTTTGAAAGTGATATTCCAGCTTCTCTTTTTGTGCAGATTCTAGTGCTTGTGTTAGCTCATGGTCAGCTAAATTAAAAAGCTGATTTGGCTTCAAGCTAGTTGTGTTCATAGGGTTGTCTGCACAGCTGTACGAGCACAAATGAAAGCTTGAGGAGACTTAGTGTGGCAGATCATGCACTCTAGTTATGGTGCTGCGTTGTAGGGGTTCTGAATACATGATCTTGAGGATCCTGAGTGGTTGCCACTGCCAAAGCAAGGTGATCCAACTTCCCTTTCACTGCCCCTTTTGTTTCTGCCTCTTTGCTTACAGTGTCTGCTATTTGACCTCAAGATGGGCTGATTTGACTTACAAATTTTGCAAAGAAGCTTGTTCAAAAAAGCCTAGATTTTCTCCCAGGCTGGTGGGTTGAATCTAATGGTAGGTCTCTGGTAGTACAGTGAGTAGATTGCAGCCCTGATGGACATCTTGGGATTGTCTCTTCCCATGGTAGCAAACCATTAGCTTGTCTCAGTTGTCTTAACTTAGCCCTTTACAGTGGTTCTTTGGCTGTGCCAAATTCAAAGAAGCTTTAGCTGTATAATGTAGGTTTTATTCTTTTACTGCTTCTGGTGTATTTTTGCTCTTTAGTAATGTGAGTTGAATATGGTAAAATCCTAGCTCACTTCTAAAATATTGCATGTTACAGTAATACGCGTTACTGCCTATATGCCTCTTAATGAATGTGCTCTGAAAAAGACGCTAGAAAATCTAAAGAGAAGCAATGCAATGCTAGTATAAAGTCTGTCACGCTATGTTTCTATTACAACAGAAATTTCACCTAATATATTTCCATCCAAGATGTGATCTTAGAGTTATACAGATTTATGATGAGTGAAGAGACAATGAATTTATTTGCAGACATGGTGCGTCACTCTTGCCCTGTCCTGCACCTAGAAGACATGATGCTTTGTTGCTTTTAGCAGTACTGATGCCACTATAAAGTCTATGCCACTATAGTAAAGCCACTATAAAAAAAAATTATGCAAATTAATTTGCAAGTAATGCAAGTGTTAGCACACCTACCATTTACAAAGAATCATAGACAACAACTTCACATTTTCGAAGGTTGAATAGGTTGGTTACTTTGCTCTAGCTGAAATGATGACTTCTTTCCTGTGAATACGTGTGCTGGTGGGAATCAGTCTAATGGAAACAGAGCACAAGTCTAAAGTTTTGTTTTTCTGCCTTCAGACACCTTTTAAGAAAATAATTTAACATGGTGTTTTATTTTGGATTAACATACTTTGTTTTCCTTGAGCCATGTGTTCAGTGCTTATTAAAAGGCAATCTATTTAAAACTTGAAATGCGCTCCATCTTCATCAGTAAAGCTTTCTCCCCGGAACTCTCTGACAGCATCATTAAGCTCCATTAAAATCTTTCTAGTTAGAATAAGTCTTCAGAACAACTGAAAATGGATTCAGAAGAGATTTTTATTAGGGCAGTATGTAGTGTGTGATTGTGTCTGTAAACCGTTCTATTCTAGTCTGTCTGAAGAGCTTGCTGTGACTGTGGTTGATGTCCTTTCATAGGTTTGAGTATAGCTGTTGGGAAGATGCTTGTGCTATTAAAGAAAAGCCTGTGCCAGGACTGTTTCTTGAAGGATAATAAATTATATCCACAAGAACGAGGTAAATTGCCTGCTAGATTACCTTGTGTCTGTGCTAATCCCTGAGGATGTAGATAGTAAGAGCCCACTGATTGCGCGTGGGCTGATTGCAGCTGAGTAAGAAATTGCTGTGCTGCTGTTTCTGTTGACTCTTGCTTGTTCCTCCCCCTAAACACACATGAGCTTCTTGTACTGAGCTTTGAGGCAGCTAAAGCTAAAATTGGTGCATTAGGAGCCTGGTATGGGAAACAGGGAAAATAGTGCAAAATTTGTCCCTTGAGTGATGGAGTAGGAATATTCTCCCCAGTGTCCTGTATAGGTTTCCCCTCTTCTCAGTTACAAATGAATACAAAAGACAGAGAAACTGACTGGGGCACTCATATGCTTGTGCAGGGAAGAAGTGTAATGGAGGATTATCATAAGGACCAAAGAAGGTACAGAAATGCACTGGGGTTCTGGAAACTTCACTCTTTCCTCTAGCTCAGTCTTCTATGTGCAGAAGGGAAGGGAGAGGAGCAGATGGGTGTTTGGGTAGTGCAGGAAGGAAGAGAGGTAAAAGAGTGCAGACACGAACTTACCTGCTTGAGTATGCACAAGGCTTTGCAAGAAGGCTCCTAAATTCGTACTCACTCCTGCTTTTGTGGTGTCAGGTCAGCCAGCTCCAAATTGTGCTTGGCAACAAAAGTAGGGAAATAGCTTAAGTACTCAGCTCTCTATGAAAAGCCACTTTGGAAAAACTGTGTTGATATCTGCATCACACAGTGTTCTGGAAGCTCACAAGTCTTAGACTTTGAGTGTCCTGTACTGTTTTATGCCATGCATATTTTGCTGAAGTACTACCTGATGGGATTTTGAAGCAGCTGGAATCTGTCACATGCTCCATCTCTCCTCACATTGTGGTTTGTGGCAACTGGAGGGGTTTAGAGCAAGGCTAATACCAGTTTAGTCTTTGTGAGCGTCATTATATTGAAAAGCAAGTAACTTTCTAGAAATTGGATTATTTTTTTTAACGTCTTCCTGTTTTGTGAGATCGCCATGCTGGCAGAATGGGTTTCCATCACCGCCACCAACCATCAGGATGATAGAACCAAATTAGTCAGTGCTTAATATACTTCAGGGCCATATACCAAAGCACCACAGACAGGAACCTGTGAAGCCAAAATTGAACCAGGCTTTTGTATGTTACTGCGGATCTTGGCAAACAGGATATACGATTTTGAGCTAAGACCATCTAGTTAATACTTTTTTAAGAATTTCTTTTTATTAGATGTCTTCTGCAGCAGTTGTTCTTGGCCTGAAACTGTTTTTCTGCCTAGTTAGTTCTCCCTTTTGTGTGCTGTGAACACTTAATGCTTTGTTCCTTTTGTTCTCTTACCAATGTATAGGCTGTTTTCCTGAATAACTTTTTTTCCTTTTTCATAATTGAAAAGGATATGCTTTAAGCTTTTACAAACTTATAGTGCTGGGGAGCATTTGAAGTTGTGCAGTGGGAGCTCTACATTGTATCAGTAATGTGAAATAATTAGAGAAACTGACTCTAACCTAAACACCAGTGGGCTGCTGCTTACTGTGCTCACATCTCATGGGTCTCGTAAATGTATACCAAGGTGTGGGAAGAACTCTTGGATGTTCTTTTGCTTTGCTCAAACAGGCTAAAAATCTGAGGGAAAACAGGCTTGTTGTCAAGCTCTGAAAAAGAGCAAGGTGGCATCAGAAGAGTTTTTGATTTTCAGATTTAGCCATTGGATCTTCCTATTAAGCCTTGCTAGACTGTTTGATCTACAGTTTGCCAACTAGCTTGGTGTTGCATGCCTGCCTTCTCAGTTTGCATACAACCACTGCTTTAAATCAGGATAACTTTTACTTCTAAAATATCCTTAGCACATTTACATATTTTAAGGCTTTTTAGCAGAACAATTAGGTTTTAAAACTTGTGTCCTAAGAACAACCTTGTTTGTGTAACCTCTTCCTTGCAGAGCTTCCTTTCATGTCAAGAGTTAGTTCATAGTAAGCAGCTGTCATCTACTTGAGCTTCACCTGAAGTAGTTGTAAAATATATCCAAACTCCATTTTCCTACATGAATTTTGCCTATCTTACTATTCTCACTAGCTCAAGGATGATCCCTGTGGTGAGATAATATTCTAGTATGCCAGTGATTCCTGCAGCAAACTAAGGAAAGCATATAGGAAAAAAATTACAAAGAATTGCTGTTTAACCAGAACACTGATAAAGACTAAAGATGTCTGTGTAATGGTACACCTGTAATATTTTGGAAGGTCAGACGAGTACCAGGTTCCAGTGGTCACCTCCATAAAACAGAAGATGGAGACTGGGAATGGAGTGATGACGAAATGGATGAGAAGAGCGAAGAAGGCAAAGCTGCTGTTTCTCAGGAAAAGGTAACTTTTGTTTGTGACATTTGCCCTCTGAAAGATTTTCTGTCATGTTAATTGTTAGTATTTCTGGATCTTCAATGTATAAAGCTGCATAGCTCATATCTCACTGCATTTGTTTTCCAGTCACGAAGAGTAAAAGAGGAGGAGAACACAGAGGTAAAAATGTCTTTATTGATTTATTTTTTTCTTCCAAGTATTTAAGTGAAGGGCTTTCCTTTTAATTTCTGTTGTTCAAAATGTGAATTGAGGTGGGAATGTTGTTCTGCAGCCTTGTATGGCAAGTACTTGTGAGGATAGAACTATGCAGTTGGGCCTGTGATAATTAACTTAAGCACACTGGATAAAATGGGTAGGAAATTTAAAGCCATATTATGTTTGTGCCCAGGAGAATTGGTTAAGATAGGTAATTTGGCTGTTTTTAATGAATCTTCATGACTGGATCACACTAATTGCTGTCTTTTTGTCAGAGTAATAATGCCTGTATTAGAGTAGCCAGAAGATCTCCAAATAACTTTCATTCTCAGGATTTGTATCACTACATGCAGCTTATAATTAAAATGTGTCATCTCATATACAGTAAAATAGTTCAGTACTGCGGCATAGTAAATTAATTCAGAGGAATAAAATATCATACTGAGTTTCATGGCCCTGTGCTGAGACTGTGGGAAGCATCACTGCTATAAATAACTGCTTAATAGGATTATTGGCTTACAGCCAAAATGCTGTTTTAAAAATGTCTGTTCCTTGGGTGGGTGACCCTTGCCACTTCACCTGCCATTTTAGATTCTCTGATCTTCATTGGTGTCATAGAAATCTCCTAAAAGACTAACAGCTTCCTGCCAGCTTTGTTCCTGTTAGCTCCTGTGATGACCCCGGTCTTACTGTTGTAGAGTTAGTTTACACAGCGCTTCAGCATTTGAGATGTCTTACGTAAGCTGAGTGGGGGGGAAATAAAGAACTTTCACCAGACAGCATTTTTGTCTTAGAACTTCAGAGTTGTGCAGTTTATACAGGTAACTCTTTTATTATGAGCTGTTTAGTTTATGAAGGAGAAAAAAGATTCTGCTTGAAATCTTCTGTTAATTTTTTTTCCATTTTCCTAAACACTCCAGAAGATGACTTGGAACTAAGACAAGTGCAGCTAGTCACTGTTGGTGTGTGTCTGTTGGTCTTTGGGCTACGCATTCCTATACACTGAAATAGCAGATGCAGAAATAACAATAGTAGTTTAGATGAAGAGGAGGAACTTAATTGGAGTAGGAAAAAATCTACTCCCCCTTTAGTGATTAAATAATTTTCCAAATATTCATTAACTTCTGTTTCAAATACATAGATAATAAAACAGATGCAAGACCTTGTGTAACACTTTTTTTTAAGTAGCTTTAATGTGGAAAACTACTGGAAAATAAACAAATGAAATTTGTGATGCAAGTCTTTGTTTTGGAAGGAGTTGACTGTAACCTTTGAACAGGCTTCTGTGAGTGGTGACAGTATGCCAAGTATGAAATCGTAGCAGGGTAGATGACACTGAGCAATGCTGTATGTAGGACACACTTTTGCTTGAGACTTCATATAAATGTTAGCTGAGGGCTGGGGAAGGTACCACAGTGTGAGGGAGGAGTGATAGTGTGAAAGATATCCATATTCCTTATTTTTCTCTGTGAAAGACATTCCCCGAGCTGTGATGCCTGCTTTGATATGCTGCTAGTTCTTTGCAGATGGGTAGATGCAAGACTTCCTTAACAACCAAAACTGTTACACAAAAATAATGTGAGTAGTAGCATGGTATTTTCACTGTGTGTGTATTATTTAATAGGTTACTGGAGCTTTGATGCAAGGTGGATTAAAAGCTCTTACACTCAGTGCTTTAATGCAGGTCTTATCATTTGTATCTCTGTAATTGAAATATGACAGTTTTACTGGTATCAGCTATATTTTAGACTGTGTTACTGAAAGTGTTTAAAAGGTTTTTGAGAGTTAGAAGATGTGTAAAATATTCTGTGCTAACTACAAACTGTTAGCATGGCAAGTATTTGGGGATTTCTCCTCCCCCCGCCCCTTGGCATCCTTTATAAGACTTTTTTCTGTTTTCAATAGTCTCAGCCTGCTGTTAGTGATGAATATAGTGAAATTCCATGTGCAGTGAATCTTGTCTTAAGATTAAGGTAAGAGATTCTTCTACTTATTTTAGTATTTCTTTTTAGTTGACTGTATTATTCTTGATCTCCCTCATTACTTTCATAATATTAACATAAGTGTTAACCTCTTTAATCTCCCAGTATGACCAGTATGAATAGTGTTTCTATGACTAATTGCTGTCTTTTAATTTCTTACTGAAATAGTGTAACATGAAAAGCAGAATATGAATGTGGCTTCAGGCTAAGGGTACCCTTCATTAAGTATTTTCTTTCTTTTTTTCCTTGCAATGCAGGATCACAGTGAGAGGTTTTTAATGAGTTTCTTTCACACTTCAGCAGTCAGCCTCTGACAGAAATAAACCATAGCTGTATTACAAGTTGCCTACTCAAAACGTTTTTCACTGGCAAGTTTGATCAGCCACTGTGGAGAAGTGACACATATTTTAGAAATGGATACAAATATGTTGTCTGGCTTAAATTTATACATAGTTAAAATGAATCAGATTGCCTTTAATTAAAACCAGCTTATAACTAAGATTTGAATTGTTTAATTATGTGGTCTCATTCTTAGATAAAGGTATTTTTTCAGAAGAAGCTTTGATGACTTTTTATGCATTTAAAGCCATTTTCTGTAAATTGCTAGCTTAGTTAAACTTTCTACTACTCGCTTGAAAACTTGTTTACATCCAATTTGTATTGACAGGATTTCTATGAAAGGTTGTAAATGCTTAACGATTACTATGGGGAAAAGTGAAATGTTGTGGGGTTTTATGCTAACAAAAAGATAAAAAGTCAAATAGAAAATACTTACAAAATTACAACCAGTATTTTAGAAAAAAAATTAGCCAACTTATGCATAACAAGTAGCTTTAACAAAGTGACATGAAAAACTGTTAGTAATCAGAAAAAGAAAAGTCTATACAGAACGAGTGCTGAGTTCCAAAATCTATTATCTTCCCTTTTCTTTGACTACTTTTCGACTGACAGCTGCAAAATATTGCATGGCTGCCAAAGGTTGTTTACTGAAGGGAGGAGTAATAAATTTTATTGTGGGGAGGGAAAAGACTTAAAGATTATTTGGAATCAGTTTAGTTGTCCAATTTACATAACTGCCCCGTTATGCTGTCAATATTCTTTTTCATCTCTCTGCTGACAGACAGGTAGATGAAACCATTCACGAAACAGACTGATTGAAACTGCTGTGCAGATGTACTAGTGAGGTGCTTTGGGTATTTTTAAATTACAATGAAACCTACGGAGTGATTGGCTTTTACTCAGTTACTTGCAGTGTTGGCATATCCACAGGGCAAACATTTTAGTCCTGCGAGTACAGTGAAATGTCAGGATTATGCTCTTAAGCCAGAATTGAAAGAAGATTGATCCTGGGAGACTCGAGTTTCCAAATTCTTATTTGCACGGTGAACTTCTGTTCTTGTTAAGGATCCTCTTAATTCATGGGTGAAAAGCTTCTCTTCTCTTACCCTCCCTAAAAGCAAATCTGTAGTAACTAAATTAATATGTGACAGTTATGAAGGTTTAGATGGTTATTGGTAGAGAGGGAAGAAATAAGAATTTCAATTTTAGGAACCATAAAGTTTCCTTTAAACAAAAGAAAGCAGTCTGGAACAGCAGATACACTCTGGGGCCTGGGAACACTGTTGGTGGTGTCTCAGGGAAAAAAAAAACAAAACCAATCTAATGCATAATTTTGCTGAGCCAATTTTGTTACTTTAAGCTGACCTACTTTTGAGGGAAGACTGCTCTGCAGTGCAGACTCCTGACCTCACGTGAGCTCTGGTTGTGTCCTGCCTTTGTGGTAGGAGAGGGACTGAAATATGCACCTTTGCGCTGTGTGTTTGGGTTTTTTTCTGAATGGAAACCTGAGCATGTGAGTAGGATCACAGCTAGCACATAAACAATGTGTGTGTGTGATTGGTGGGAATATAGGAGTGCAGTATACCAAGCAACACTTTCCTTTAGCTGGGAATTCACAAAGTACGTATCTGAGAATGAAGGCTACAAGCTTCCTATGCCTCTATCCAGTGGTCTAGATTCTGAGTTACTATTCAAGCTTTTTTTTTATATGTGCTATTTTAAAGGCAGGAGTTATTTTGTTTATGGAACATTCAAAGAAATTCAGGGCAGCCACTGGCTGGCTGCTATGTATGTTGTGTTTAGCAAGGTATCTCTGATGGCATTTGAATAGTTGTGCTTCCTCTTCAATGTTGACCCCAGGAGGGGAACAGCTGAGGCTCCTGTGAGCAAGGCAGGGCTGTGCAATCTGCTGATTACTTGTCAAGGTTTGTATCTGAATGTCTTGTTCTTCAGTAAATTAACAGAAACCTTATTTGGAGAAAGGAGTTGATGATTATTTTTTACTTTTAACAAAATACTTACGTTTCTTCCGTTATTGGATTATCTGTGGGGAGTTATCTCATTTGCCTGTCAGGATCAAGTACCTATCAGTATATTCTGCTAAAAGCTTTTAATCTTTGACTCTACTGTAGGCACCGTAAGAGTGGCCCTTGACTGGCAGTGAGTGGTTGCACCGGAGAGTAGAGGACTCCTAGGTTCTGCATTTGTGAGTCTGTCTAGCTGCAGTGGGCAAATTCAGAAAAGCCAGCTCTGGAGAAATATTAGCTGCGGTAACGGTATAGTGCTGCTCTGTGAGCATAGGATTAGGAGTCTTCCTCCCTAGCCCCTTATTCTTGGGGTTTACCTTACCAATCAGCTAAACAAAGGCCAGAATAGGTTTGAGGCTGGCATTCCAGTGAAGTATTGACAAGCGTGTACCACACTGGGTAATGTAAGTGACAAGGAACAGAGATGCTGTTTTGGGAAGTGTTTGGTGTTAGTTTTGGTGTTAGTATTTGAGCTATTGCTGTAATCTGTTTTGGACTAATTCAGCTGTTTTTTCTGTTTTGTTAGCAGAAGGGCAGTTGTATGGAATTCCTTCATAAAAGTCTGAAAAATAAATTTCCTGTGTCATAGATGTAAACCTGGAGGCCCTCAGGTCAGTCTGGGGTTACGGAAGAAGCCACCATCTGCATTCCAGCTGTACACAGCTGTCCTTATGCTGGGATAATTGGAGGGTGAATGAGCTTACATTTAAGGCAGCTGTACATGGAGAAAAATGCTCTGGCCCCTAACTGCTCTCTTCTGTTGTAATTAATTTACTGAGTAAATATTTTTTGAGCATCAGAAAGTAAAAATACTGCTAGTTTTGGCATTTGTAGTGACTAAAAGAGCTATAGATGACTTGCTCTGTGTCACGCAGCATTCCCTTGTGCTCATAAGGTAGTAAACAGCTAATATCCTCACAGGGATTTCTGCATTTATCCACCTCCACTGCAGAACCTAAACTGCTCCGTTGATGTCTTTTGGTGAATTGATCATTAAGTCATATAACTGATAGAGACTTGAGCACATCAGAGGATTTTTATGGGATTTGTTAAAATGAACTATAAGTTGTGAACCATATTATTATGGAACAAGTTAGCTACAGCAGAAGATAGAAACAATTTGCTATGATGCTTCATCTCCTGCTATTATATAGCTTTGAGAGTATAGCTTAATATTCAGATAAACATTGTGAACATTAGGTGCCAGAGTTGAAGACTCAAAGCTCAGTATATCATCAAAAATGCTGGAAGCTTTTTCTTTTAAAATAATTCACTTGAGGCAATCAAATTACACAAACTGCAGTAGCTTGATGAGTTCAGAACACATTGGTTTTAGCTGCTGAGAATTACTGTTAAAAAAACCCAACCTCAGTACTGATGTTGGTAAAAATGTAAATACTGGCAAAATACAAGAGGGATGAATTGACAGATGGGGAGGATGAGAGGAAAAGGGAAGTAAACACCTCAAAGAGAAGGCTCAGGAAGGTCTCATCTATTCATTGCCTTCCTTTTGCTTCCCTAGTGAGGTGCCATGACATAAGGAGACAGCAAAAGGTGAGCATCCCAGTTGGGAAGGAGCCCTTCCTGTGTGATGGAGGCTGGCTGGGCTGGGACCTGAGAGGAGAAGGCATTTCCCCAGGATCCTCAGGCAGGAAGGGGTGGTGGAGAGAAAGCTGATTGCACTTGTGGTACTGCTGAGTCTTTGTCTGAGGAACTACCCCGGTTGCAGAGAACTTGTCACGGAAGTTGATGCAAACATTTAGAGCTTGAACAAAACCAACTTATTATGAGGCTTGGGAGTGTGGTCCAAAAGACCTGAAGAGTAGCACCTGGAAATTTGGGACAGGGCAAAGCCTAGGGAGATAGGCAGCCTTCATGAGGAGTGTGTATGGGGCAAGTAAGTGCTTTTCTGGCTTGATTTTTTTTTTTTTTTCCCTCATTTACAGTGAGGCTTTGCTACACCAACCCCCTCCAATTTTAGATGTTTGTTTTGCGTTTTTTTCTCTGTAGTAGTATGTTCACAAAAGCTTAATAGGACCCATAAAAATTAAAAATCACCCTCCCAGAGGAGGAATTCTGTCAGAAGAATCCATGCATTTAAGTAATTGTTTTAGTGAATGGTCAGGTTCTGCTATTCTTCCCAAGCAGAGCAGGGATGGACTCATTCAATAATTGAGTAGGGAATGCCAAATTAACACCAGCCTCTCTTTAGTGCAAATGCCTTGTTATAGATGAGAAGCACAACTCACATTCTGAAATAATCTTTAAAGAATCCCATGGCACTCTTCATACAAGTGTTGGTATTTAACTTTCTTCGTCTGGATGGTTTCC
This sequence comes from Psittacula echo, assembly GCF_963264785.1. Lineage (NCBI taxonomy): Eukaryota > Metazoa > Chordata > Aves > Psittaciformes > Psittacidae > Psittacula > Psittacula echo. The sequence goes on along the minus strand of NC_137743.1, from coordinate 65,056,021 downwards.
AACTTGAGTATCTGATTTTTTTGTCCTTGTATTTAATACCTTTCTGGTTTAATAGTTTTCTCAGCGGAACTAACTTGTAAAAATGTTCTCTGCTGTCAGAGTTTCTTCTTCAGTTGGAGATGGCAATTTCCACCGTACTTTCTATCTCTTGCTCTGTTGTGTTTTGGAGTATGTTGCATCAGAAATGAAATGAGCAGCAATGTGTTTTAGGTAATTTCATGCAAAGCTTTTGAAAGGCTCTAGTATTAAATACTTAATACAGACCATTAGTATTTTAAAGCTCAAGTTTAATTAGGAGTCTGTGCTTGAATTTTTTCTGCAGTGAACTGAAAATACTGGTTCTCAGTTGCTTCTTGATCTTTTGCCATGACGTGTAACTGGCCCGGACTGACTGTGTGATCCTTGTGTTGAAATGCTGATGCTTGTTTCCTCACTCTCACAAAAGAGGAATTTGAGAGTGGGGAGGAACAAAATCTGTACTCCAGATTTTTGCCCTTGTGGCTGCGTACACTGTTCGTCTTGGTGATGGGCCCTGGCAGAAACTCTGAAAAGAGGGTTTAAGGCAATTGGCCGTGATACAGTCCTCCGATGGCCATGCCACGAGGGAAAAGGGGTGGGAAGGAATTATTACCCTTGCCGGGAAATTTCCAGTCTAACCACCAAGCTGTTACAGATTTAGGAAGGTCGCTGACAGAGGGTTTGACTATTTAGATTAATAACAGAGGCATTTCATATTAAATCGGGAGACTTGTTGATGGTTAATAGTTAAGAATTGCAAATTATCTGAAGCAATCTAAGATGGTTAAATTAGCTCCCGTGACAGGAAGATAATTTACTGGCAGTAATTTGGAATGTCCCAGGACCTAATTTAATACAGTTCTTGCACGCTGAATGAATTAAGCCTGTGGAAGAAGTACAAGAGGGGCAAATGGAAATTTTTTACTTGGTGCACTGGTGAATGGGATCTTTCTATTATATTATTGTATACCTTTATTTTACATAGTGTGTACAGAAATGCCAAAGCAGAATTGTATGGCACTCTGATTGTGTTATTTACAGGTAAACATTTCTGCGTGTCTGAAAAAAAACATTTTTTCAGCTCATAGAGCTGGTTTATCACACTCTGAAACTGTGTGTCACTTGATCCTTTCTGAGGAATACATCTTCTAGGGAGCTGGACAAACAGGTACAATTCAGAATGGCAAGTCCAAGGAGTAGCCTGTAGCAGGCGGTTGCCTATGCTATGCTACAGCAGGAGAGTTGTTAGGACTTAAGTCAAATATGGTTTCCTCTGAGTGCCAGAACATAGAGGATGAGGTATTGCTCACTAGTTTGAGCTGAAGCTCAAGTGCTAATCTTGCTTTCATGCTTGCTTTTTGACCTCTTTCTTAAAAACATACTTGGTTTGAGGTACCTCATACAGCAATTCCTATGTTGTTAAGGTTTTGATTTTTAAGCAAGTAAAAAATCCCTGTAAACCAGCAAACCTCTAAGACTATTCATCTGTTCTGTCTAAAAGCAGAATGAGTTTGATAATTGGCTTGGTACCGTAACCCAGAGTTCGCAATTATTTTTACTTCTTTTTTTCCTCCTTTTATTTTTTTTTTTCAATCTTCAAAACCTTTTATCATTCCAGTTACTTTTGTAAGTACATCCTTCACCAAGACAGGTATTTCTCATCATTTTTGCTGTTTAGAACAGCTTCTGTTCTCCAGTGTATTTAATAACAAAATCCACAAACAAATTCCCAGCTGAGTGGTAGATTTATAACTGAAAAGTAACAGAACTTCTCTGTAGGCTGGGAATTGATCCAGTATCAAACATCATAAACCATTTGTAGAATTCTTGAAATAAATGTCCCTGTGATTACATCATTGAGCACTGTCCCATAATTTATTTTGCCATCACCTCTAAGGCTTTGCCTTGGGAACTAGAGAGGTGTTGGGATTTGGTTACTGAGCTGAATTTTATTTTCACAGTATGGAAACTCCATTTAAATAACCTTTTTAATCATGATTAAATCATGACTGAAATCAGTAAGCAGGAACCCTTGATTAAACTATTGATTCTAATCCTGCTTTCTGTTTGTACCTTTATTATTTCCTTCAAAGCTTGCTCTTTAAAAATGGTAAATTATGCTTTTCTCGTTCACTACTTAAGGATGTTTTTATTGAAAATAAACATTCAAAATTTATTTTAATTATGACCTAAATAATCCTGTATGCAATTGCTATACCATCACTTATTAAACAGAGAACTGATATATTTGTTTATCAAAACAACTTTTGTATGTAAAATTGATAATTGAGTCAAGGAATCAATATATTCTTTCTGTTTATTAAATCTACTTTATATGTCTAAATATTTAGGTGGCAAGTCCATAGGGGGTCACAAGGATGATAAGGTGCTTGGGCACCTCCCATACAAAGACAGGAAAAGAAAACTGGGGCTGTTCAGCCTGGAGAAGAGAAGGCTGCGTGGAGACCTCATAGCAGCCTTCCAGTATCTGAAGGGGGCCTATAAGGATGCTGGTGTGGGACTCTTCATCAGGGACTGTAGTGATAGGACAAGGGGTAACGGGTTTAAACTTAAACAGAGGAAGTTCAGGTTAGATGTAAGGAAGAAGTTCTATACTGTGAGGGTGGTGAGGCACTGGAACAGGTTGCCCAGGGAAGTGGTAAATGCTCTGGCCTTGGAAGAGTTCAAGGCCAGGCTGGATGGGGCTTTGAGCAGTCTGGCCAATGTGAGGTGTCCCTGGCCATGGCAGGTGGGTTGGAACTAGATGATCTTTAAGGTTCTTTCCAAACAGAACCATTCTATGATTCTATGAATTAGGCATTTAACCTGCTCAGCTGTGGTTGTAAATTATGTAGGCAGTTGTGTTTGGAGATGTTGCCAAATGATTCCATTCTAACTTTTTATTGTTTTATTTACAAAAGAAAGAAAAAAAAGAAAAAAGGGCACAAAAAGGCAACAAAGAAACCCAGACATCACCTCCAACCTCCTTTATGTTAAAAAAAGTAGTTTAAAACATGGTTGGACCTCAGTGTTGAAAGTAATTTTATTTGTATTATTAATGTTAATGGTCAACTGTAATATAGCTTACATTTTGATAAAGCAAAATTTAACTCTGATTAGTTATTTTTCTAATAGTTTTAAAGACATGGTATTACTTTGAGAGGCCACACTGTTTCATCTTCATCTATCTGTTGTAGAGTTGCCAGTGAATGTGTTAACGTAAGACATTTGATGGGGTTGAAACCATCTTAAATACTTCTGTCTGTTTTGGCTGCTTCTTTCCCTTTAGTGTTGTGGTTTTTGTCTTTCCACTTTGCACTGGTTGGGACTGTATTAGATCACTATAAAAGATCCAGGTTTTGGTTGGCTGGTTTGTGTCTTCCAATACTTTTGAGGGGAAGGCAAAAATTTAACTGCTCATTCATTAAGCCAGTTTTGATCCACAAAGCAGGCTAGTGAGTTGGCCTCATGAGGTACACTGGGACAAGAACTTTACTAGCAGACTTCGGTAGTGAAACCTGTTTATTTTAAAGCTACTTTTGACAAGGTTTGGCCCATGGCAATGAAACTAGATGAAACCGTTGTAGATTTAAAAAAACTTAAACTTTTTGCCATACTTCCCACTCTTCTTGATAAGCTAGTCAGGATCCATAAATTTTAGGCAGATGATGTGCAGATTGTCATAATCCTATGGTGGCTCAGGTGTCTTTCTGGTTTCCCTGCTAGTCTCATTTGGTTGTGACGGTCATGTACTGACAGATAATCAGGAGTGAAAAACTCTGAGCCGGTGGCAATTAAAGGATGCACACACCCAAGGAGTTTATGATTCAACATATTTAAAACATTCTGTGGTTTGGATAAGGCAAAAAGTTTCTCTTGACTCTTCCATGTTTTGTGCACTGGGGATTTGTAAATATCTAGTATAACCCCCCAATACATTCCTGTAGAATTTGTTGCAAGTCTTTTGTCTTTATTTCATAAATGAAATAACTTTTCTAAGCACTCTGTTTTGAAGTACCCCAAGCCTCCTGGCAGTGATCTGTCTTTCACAGTTACTGATTTAAAGAACTGAAGTTTAGCTTCAAGCATAGTGGCCATTTTACAATGCTGTACTTGGAGAATTTGTCAGTGGAAGAACAGGTTATAATCTCTCTTCTTGTGAACCAGGCATGCAGAAGCGTAGAAAGTAAGCCTTTGTATGTTTAATCTCTTAGTTGCTGTGGTATTTTTTATCAGTCAGGCAGATGGTGTATCACTGTAGTCATGCAGCTAATAGAGGTTTGACTTCCTTCAGCTGTGCACTGATCAATAGTGTTTGGTACCAAGAAACACAGAGATCTTTCCATATATATGGAAATATTACATATGAAATATATTGTTGGGGTATGTTAAACTATTGGCAAATCCAAGAAAGGCAACTATGGCCATAGGGTGCTGTAATCTTTAACAAATTGACCAAATTATGTGGCAGTTGTCCTCTCTGTTATTGAAATGCTCCCACTGAGTACTTCAGAGTGATTGTTTTTTAACATTATTGACATCATCTGTACATAACTCCAGTTCTTTCTAGGAACAAGTCAGTTTTAGATCACTCCTGGTTTTGGCCAAGCGTTGAGATTTTACCACATTAATAAATTCTCAGTGTAACTGTGTACTCCCCTTCATTGTATTTCAAGTACTTGTTAAAAATATTGATGCTTTTCACAACTTAAATCTTTACCACTGCATTTTAAAAAACTTTTGTGCTAATTCAGGAATAATTTTAGGGAAAAAACTTACGATTAATATTGCCCTGTGTGCAGCAACAAAACTGATGGTTCTTTGCCTAAGTTGCTTCCACCAGCTGATATATGAGAGCAGGTAGGAAGTGCGAACCTCAAAAAATATGGTGCAAGTGAATCCTGCTTTTCGCTGCCTATGCAGAGAAATGGGTCACTGAGGATTGAGGTAGAAATACTGTTTGTTCCAGAGCTTGCTGTTTGACTTAGCTGGAAATGAATATAATGAGGAAAAAAGTTGAAGGGCTTATAACATTCTTTTGATTTAGCTTCTAGCATCAGTAACTGCAGAAAAGAGAGAAGGCCTATTTAAAAGCATGCTGAAGTGTAGATATATCTAAAATGTCTCTAGTTCTAACGCTTCTGTGTCAAGGAATGAAGACTTGAGGCTGTAAACCAGTGGATAGAAGGGAACAGCTTAATGTTCATATGTCACTTTTAAAATTATAAACAAGTTTTTGCAGACTTGCCTGGTGGTACTTGTGTGTATCAGCTAGTTTTCCTGTGTTTCTTCTATCATGCAACTTGTGCATTTTCTTAGTTTTACTATAATTTTTTAATTTTTATATCAGTTTTTACTAGATTGAAAGCACTCTAATTTCTTCTAAGTCTTAAGCAACTTGGGACTGGTCAGCTGTGCATAGAACTGACCAACATCTTAGCAGCCAGATGACAGTGTTTCGTTGTGCAATTGGCAGGTTTTCAGTCTTGAAAGCATAATTTGGCTGGTTTTTGCCATTAGTATTGCTGCTATTTCTTGAAGTACAGTGATTAACAAGTGTGTTGCATCATTTCAGGGATCTGCTCCTTACTTAAGAACGTGAAGATTAAATGGTAGGGGCAGTATTTTGTATATTTAAGTTTTGAGTCCTGTAACTTGATCTTGAAGAATCATATGCTAAATATCTTTGCTTCTTCCAGTAATGTATATGGAGGGGTAAGTCATAAACCTATGAATTTTTTTTTTGAACCACTGAAGTAAATGGTAAAGTTTTAATGGAATTCAAAGAACTGTATTTTAGGACTAATATTCCTGCTCCGGCAGGGGGATTGGACTAGATGATCTTTTGAGGTCCCTTCCAATCTCTAACATACTGTGTGATACTGTGATAATATAGAGAGATTTTAGTCCCTTTCTGCGTGGTGGCAATCTGGAAGCAGGGCAGACCTCAAACATCGATTTTACTCTTACCAAAAGTTAACAGAAATGCCATTCCATTTAATCAAGGATTGACCTGAAGTTATTAAAAATAAGTTGAGAAAAACCATCTTTCTCTACAATGCTGAGCAGACAAGATCTACTCTTGATCGTACAGTAGTGTATAATGGAGGAGCCTGGATATCGATTAGTAAATGACAGCTGAGCTTGGAAATGTTAGAGAGAAAGGGATTTACATAAACATGTGGTGAATCCTCAGGAGGCTAATGCTTCTTTACAGTAAATGCTCTCTTCTGTAGTGTTTATGTGATCCCACAGGAGCTTTAAGGTTCTGATTCACAAAATTACTTTAATAAACAGACTTTCTCTTATTACTGCTTCTGTTCTACTGCATGCAATGTACCATGACTTAAGAAAGGAAAAAGTTTTCTCCATGTATAGTACAGGGCATTAAATGAAAAATAAAACACTTGTGGAATAAACTAACGCTATGAAAGCTAGGCTACAAAGGGAACCATTTTTAACTTGTGCATTATGCCTTGAGCACGTGAAAGTGAGAAATGGGTGAACTGTTATTGTGAGAGTGAAGATGACCTTTTGACTTTGAATAACATTTCATGTGGGCAAATAACATTTGTCCCTTCAACATTAGAATAGCAAGCAGAATTTCTTGTAAAAAAACCCTGCCAACCTTAGTCTTGTGTTTTTCCCTCAATTATATTTCTTGCGTTGTACACACAAAGATCTTGCCCCAGAGATGTGGAATGAAAATTGGATGAGTACAGCTTTAGGATGTACAACCTACCTATCACTCTGATTAGTCCACTCTGTTTTGATGTGAACTTCTGCTTTCCTTACAGTGTAAATGAGCAAGTCATTTAAATACCTCTGTGGTTTTAATTACACCAGTAAATGCAGTGAGGCAGTGCAAATACCATACTGCTGCCCTTGCTTCCTAAGCTAAGCTCTCGTGGTTTTTTTCCCGCTATAATTTAGTTTGCTTCTGTGGTAGTTTCAATGCAGTTCACATTTTGGAGGGGAGGAACATCAGTGAGACCTAAATTTTGTACAAGTGTGGTAAATGTGATGCTTATTTTCAGTGTGTTTTTTGTTAAAGTACACTGACTTAGACTTGGCCAGTGTGACTAGTCCTTTATGGTGGGGATAAAGCTTGTAGGAGTATGGGAAAGGGAAAGACTGGTTGGTGAAGGGTGCCATGTGCACTGTGTGTTATGGTGCCATTCATAAAAAAGTTTATACCATTTTAGTTGAAGACTAATTTATTTCTGGTTCCAGAGATCTATATGTATTCTGCTGTTGTCTCTTCTGCTAGCCAAACTTGTTAAGTTTTGACAGAACTAGCAACATACAAGCTTGAATTTTAGGGATAACACACTTGATGGAGATTTTTCTAAGCATATATTGATCAGTTCTGTTGCTGAGTGTCCTGGTGTAAGTCCAGCCGGTAATCCAGAACCGTGTAGGCGCTCTCTCATTTCCCCCTGCTTCCTCCCCACCCGCTCCCAGAGGGATGGGAAAGGGAATTGAAAAAATGTAACTCCCACAGGTTGAGATAAGAACAGTTTAGTAACTAAGGTATAACACAAACCACTACTGCTACCACCAATAATAATAATGATAAGGGAAATAAAGGAAGAGAATACAACTGCTCACCACCCGCTGACCGATACCCAGCCTGACCGGAGCAGTGATCTAGCCCTTCCGGGTAACTGCCCCCAGTTCTACATCCTGGGCATGACGTCCCGTGGTATGGAATATGTCTTTGGTCAGTTTGGGTCAGGTGTCCTGTCTCTGCTTCCTCCTAGCTTCCACTCCTCCCTGGCAGAGCATGAGACTCAGAAAGTCCTTGGTCAGAGTAAACATGACTTAGCAGCAACTAAAAACATCAGTGTTATCAGTGCTGTTCCCAGGCTGAAAGTCAAAAGCACAGCACTGCACCAGCTACTAAGAAGGAGAAAAATGACTGCTACTGCTGAACCTAGCTAGAACCATAGCTAGTCATGGTCTGAAAAGTGGATGGAAGAAATAAGTGCTCTTCTGACTTTCTTCTGAGAATGTTTTCTTGTTTATGATTTAGTTAATCAGGCCATGTCCCTCCTCAAAGCTGGTCAGGTGCTGAAATTGCAGGGAGCATCCCTTTTACCAGGCAACAAATGGTGCAGGCGCTCTAGCTCCTTAACTTCTTCCCTGCATGGGCTAGCTAAGGACGCTTGCCTAGGCAGAGCTTGTATTTTGCTGAGCATACCATAAAGCATAGCTTTTGGGGTTTCATTGAGCTTTTTTGTTGTTGTTTTGGGAGTCTTTGTTGCATTTGTTGTTTGTTGGTTTTATTTGTTTGGGGGTTTTGTTTGTTTTTTAATGTTTTCACTTACTTCTCCTTGACTTGTAATATCCTTCATGTTCAACTGGAGCTTAGGGAAAAAAAGGGTGAAAGAGGGAAGATACATATATATAGATAGATCTTCCTTCTTATATCTAGCTATATATATATGTATGTGTATATATATGTAGGTAGAAGATATTTGTATATCCATCTCTCTGTATATATCTCTCTTCTTTCATATATATATGTATGTATTTAATTTTAATCATGCAGAACTATGGAAAAATATGTGAGAAAGAAAGTAGAATGTGCCCCAGGCCAAAGCACCTGTGTACTGGAGTCTGTTAAAACAGGTTTGGTGCTGAGGAAATGGGCTAAGAAAAGTGAGTATTTGTTGTTCCAGGAGAGTTCTGTCTTTTGCTGCTTCCACTCAGCACTCCATAGAAATAGTAGATAATATTCCTGTGCCTTATTAGGACTAGAAATCCATAACAAAGGAAAATTATACACTAACGAAAAGAATGGTTACCATCCAAGTTGGATAATGTTGCTGTAGAGCAATTTATGGTTACATATGCAAGTGGGCAAGAATGAGAGTGATTTATATTATTTTTCCATTGGAGATGTGGGAAAGGATGATTAAGCAGTTGAATTAAAAAGTAGCATTTGATAAAGAAAGTAGTCGTTTATGCAAAGGGATGTATTTGTGAAATGCCATAGATTGAAAGCATGGATGTTTACAGTGTAGTCTAGTGTCCTGGTTTACATACAGAAAAAAATGGTCATAGTAGCAATGAAAGAGATGGAGACAGCACCACTCCATGAAAACAACGGTAAGTTTACTTTGTCGGTGGGCAATAATTTACTGATTTTGTTGTTGTTGATTTGCTTTTTGTTTATTTGTTTGTTTTTTACACCAGAACTTACTTTGTGGCAAACTATAGATAAAGTGATGCAGCATCTCTTTTTAAGTGTGATCATAGAATGATTTGGGTTGGAAGGGATCTTAAAACTCACCTAGTTCTAAACTGCCTGCCCCACAGGCAGGGACACCTTCCACTAGACCATGTTGCTCAAAGCCCTATCCAACCTGTCTTTGAATTCTTCCAGGAATGGAGAATTCACAACTTCCTTCGGATAGCCTATTCCAGTGCCTCACCACCCTTGTAGTGAAGAATTTCTTCCTAGTGTCTGATCTAAATCTACCATCTTTAAGTTTAAAGCCATTCCCCCTTGTCCTGTTGCTAAATGGGCTTGTAAAAAGTCTCTCTCCTGATTTCTTGTAGACACCCTTTAGGTACCAGAAGGCTGTTATAAGGTGCCCCTGGAGCTTTCTCTTCTCCAGGCTGAACTATCCCAACTCACTCAGCCTGTCTTCATAGGAGAGGTGCTCCAGCCCTTCTTGGCCCTCCTCTGGTTTGCTTCAGCAGGTCCGCGTGCTTCTTGTGCTGGGGGCTCCAAAGCTGAATGCAGTACTCCAGGTAGGGTTGTACAAGAGCGGAGTAGAGGGGGAGAATCACTTCTCTCGATCTCCTGTCGGGCTCCTTTTGATGCAGCCCAGGATATGGTTGGCTTTCTGAGCTACAAGTGCACATTGCTGGGTCATGTTCAGTTTGTCATCGAGCAACATACCCAAGTTTTCACCTCAGGGCTGTTCTTAGTCCATTCTCCGCCTAACCTGTAAATGTGACGGGGAAGTGCCTGTGATTTATGGTTTCTAACTCTATCTGAAAAAAGATAATGAAGAAAATCAGGAAGTTTTACATCTGCTGTAACTAATCAAAAGCCATAAATGATGTAGTTTCCATGTGATGTACATGTGCTCTGTATTGTGTCACAAATCAGCTTTGTTAATTATCATTCTGTTATCACCTGCATTCTTTGACATTCAGCTCTGTATATCAGTCCTTGTAAGCCATATGTGATGACTGAGTAGCTGAAAAATCAACAAGCAATGCAGAGACAAAACCTGTGTGTTCTTAAACACATGTGCATGCCCTTCTTTTGGCTTACCTTATTTGAGAATTTTTTTCTTCCTTTGGGAAGGAAGAATATATGGCTACTTAGGTATGGTAAGATGCATCCTATCCAGGAATACGCTCTCCCTAAGGACCATATAGAAGTTGCTGAAGATTGTGGGAAATAGAAGCTAATGTTTTAGATAATTCTGCATAATAAGTGGTGGATAAATAGGGAAGGGGGAGCGGAGGAGGGGAAGTAGTAGTAAAAAAGAATGTGAATCTGCTGCTCAATATATAATCAAGCTATCCTAGCATGATTTACATGTTAAGTTTAATTCCAAGACATCTAATTTCCTTGAATCTCACTCATATGATAGACATTCTGTGTTTAAGGACAAAAGAAATAATGGTGTTTAATGTGTCCAATTTACAGTTGCACCATTACACAACCACGATTTCCTGTTTTAATTCAACAATGTAGATCTTTTGTCAAGCGTATGGAACACAGCTAATTGACTATAGCAGGAATTATGCTATCATAAGGTAATTATTTGCCAGACTTTGTCTTTAAATGCGAAAACCTGAAATCTTGTTCCTTTAAAAGAGAGCATCTTCATTTCATATCCTATTGACAGGATGGTCTCAGTTTGTAGACAGGGGGATAAGTAATGAAGTTGGCTCATGTTTTTTTCCTAGTTCTTTGAGGAAGCATTACTCCCTAGAAAATCAGACCTAGCAACTGTATTGCACACGTCAGGTGGTCCTGATGAAAACAAAGGAGTAACGAAAATTTGCAAAATATGCTTTCAGAAAGTGTAAAATTTTAGATTCTGAAGTTACTTTGCAAGAAAGATGGCTGCTAAACATCTTAGTATGTTGTGCTTTGGTATTGGCCTTGTTCAGAGCAGTTGTATAGAATTCCTACTGTTGGAGGTGACTGCATGATGAAAAGCAACCTCCAGGAAATCAGTACACTACAGTGTACTAAAATGCAAGAAAATATTCAAAATTTACTACTTTTTAAAGGAGATGGGCTGTTTTTGTCCATGATAATCCAGGTATATTAGCATGTAGTGGCATAGAACAAGAAGAAAATAAGAGGCATTATAAGAGATGGCAAAAAATTCTGAGATTACACTTTAAAATGAGTATCTTTTTCACAAATGCATTAGAGAAACTAGGGACCATTAAGAAATGATGAAGATAAAATTATTAATCACAAAGTTAAGTGCCTTTCTTCAAATCCTGTTTCTGTTTAGTAGAAGTCAAGTCTGTGTGTGCTGCTGCATGCTAAGAGTGTAAAGAATCTAAGAAAAAAGAGAACTACAATGGAACAAATGAAACGCTGCTTGGAAACTCTGCCTGCAAATAATTCAACAAATCCAAACAGTTGTCACCAAAGTGTATCAAGGGAACTAGTAAACTAATTTACAGTAACAATGACACTACCTAGAACCAGAGAGGTATCTGAAGACTGGAGGAGAGTATGAGCAGCTTTTAGGGAATAGCTCAAGTACATCTTCTGTTTGGTAGAATATATAATGGAATAAATAATTTATGGAAATAAATGTCTGGAAGGTAATGGAACTGTAAGCAAAAGCACTTAAAAGCTTCTAGCAAATTACGCTTGCTGAACTTGTTTGTTTTGCTTTCCTGAATTATAGTATACCATTAAAAGGAAAGCAGCAGAGTCCTACGTTCAAAATAGTTCAGAGTGTAACAATTCCAGATAGCCATCCAGAGTTGGATGGCTGAATACATATCAGCTTTCCTTGAATTTTCACCTTCACTTAAATAAACAGATTTGACTCATTAATTTTCTGTTTGGGACATTCCACAATTTGGAGACAAAGTAAAATGCATCCATTTGCATGCTGCTTGATGAGTCTGTATCATGAGCAGCTGGTCTTTCATGTAGCTCTATCAGTCTGTTGGAAGGGTGGTAATTTTCATGAAAGTGCCATTTTTATGGTGGATGTCCTACTTATGGGAGGTCTGTGGAAAGATATAGTCTGAGACCCTAATTTATTACTTTCTAGGTAATTAACTGTAAGAGTGCAAAGTCTACAGAATTGATTCTCAGCTAGTTTTAGCATTTGACTTCAAAAGCGTGTGCAGGAAATCAGTGTCTAAGTCTGAGCTGAATCCCATGTCCAGTCAAAACATGTTAAGAAAAATGCTAAATTTCTGTGCAACTTCCCTTTTTTAGAAAGCAGCAGTTTTAACAAGCTTATTAGGTATAATTAATTTCAGCAAAGGGAAATGGATTGTCATACGGTTTTTTATTTAGACAGAAAACCATCCAGGTTTTTTAGTGGGGGAGAAGAAAGAACTGAGATTAATGCTAATTTTCTGTAGAATAAAAATAGTGCAATATTCCATATAATGGCAGCAGATTTCTATAGCAAAAGTAAATGAACCTCGTAAATCTGTTCTGGCTAGCTGCATTATTTGCAGCTCTTTATTAGTGATTTTTAAACTCCCATAATTCTTTATTTAGAGTAGCATTTCAGGAACCCAAAACTCCTTCAGCTTTGAAGCTTTCAGTGTATTCAGTAAATGAGTACTTTTCATTTTATGCCCTGCATGTGGCATACTTATTTTTCAGGGTTTGCTATCTTGCCTTTGTCTGTGTTGCCAGTCATTTTGGTTTTTGTGTTCCTGCATGTTGCCAGTTTTTGACTGTAATATTCTTATAAGTATTTAGCAAGTGGTAATAGCTGTAAGTCACAGCTGAGTATGCCTGCCTATTGGATTTAGTTTTCCCACAGCAAGACTTCATGGCCTGGTACGCTGAAATATGAGCTTGCATACAGTTTCCTTGCTGAGGAGAAGAATAATGGCATGCAAAACACATTCTGTTGCTATTAACTTTTCAAGTGGATTGAGCTATTCATTGGAAAAAGAGTGTACTACAGCAATTAGGTTCATCCCTATGCTCAGTCGGCTTGCCATTTCCAAAAATGAGATGGACGTCTATTTTGCAAAGAAGCTAATGTTTTATTGATGGTAGAAATTATTAACTAAAACAAGCTGGAAACATATAAGGAATGGCAGTTTGGAGCACGGTATGAGACTGTAAAGGAATTCTTTAATATAAGCATTAAGTCCCTTATGAGAATATCATACACTGAACTGGTTAAAGCAATCTTCAAACAGGAAGGATAAAAACCTTTGGCTTTCACACTCTGCTGCTTATTTTATGTGTAGCTAGAACCTCACTGCTGAGACAATGGTGGCCACTGAAAGAAGTTCCTCATTTCAAAACAGCTTTATAAACACCATGCATCAAATGCTGCTTTTTAGCATGTAATGTTTGCTAGATACTTTTTCTCTTAGATGAGCATGCCTTGTATAAATGTGATCTCAGATAGGGAGTTCTAAGTCCAAGTGAATACTCTTGAAGAAGAAGAGGAAATACATACGATTTCAGACTGTGTTGAACTAGCAGAGTTAGTATGGTAGAGTGTCTTTTGAAGATGGAAAGGAAAATATTTACCAGGGGGTCTTATTTTATCCTTTAGGTTACTATAGGTATTTCTCAGCTTAAGCATATCTTTCTGTTAGTTTTTCCCAGAATACTGCCATGAAAATGTGGTGGAGTCTCTCCAGTGTGGGCATTTTTGGAGAGCAGTGTTTTTCAAGTTGAGGAAATTCACACTATGAAAATGGGGTTATCAGTGGCATAGGTGTTCTTCGGGTGTAGGAACTGAACAGTTGTTCTGTCTTCATTACATTTTAATGTATACACTCAATGTTTTTCAGGAACTCCAGGAAAGAACTTAATGACATACGGTTTGAGTTTACTCCAGGCAGAGGTAAGGCTCCTTCAGTTGAATTATTCTCTCATTGCTCAAAAAGGTATTTCGGAAATTGATTACTGTTTATGCTTAATACAAACTCTCTGCGTTGTTTCATTGTTTGAACTTCAGCTGAACAAGAACAGCATATGTATGTAAATTCTAGTGGCAAAGTTGCATAATATATAGTACATATTAGACTTGATCCACAGTATACTTTATCAATTTCATGTTTTATTGAAATGATCTGTGTGGTATATATAGATTGTGAATAGCAATACTTACAGCTTTGGAATTTCCATTTTCACATGTGGAAAACATCGTAGGAGGTGAAATACAGTAGCCATGAAAGTGTATGGGTGATGGTGATAATACTTAAGCTTCTTTCTCCTGTGTAATAAAAGAAGTTCTGTTAACAATGCTGTCTTCAGCTGAAAGTTGTTTCCTCTGTAGCTTTGGTATCATCACCAGAAAGAAATTTTTACATTGAAACTTTAAACTCTACTGCAGGCTTGTAGGAGCATATTTGCTTTCCAGTGCTGGGAGTTCTAATAACTTATAAAGTTACTTTTGTCTGAAGAAAATCAATTGTTGGGATAAAATGCACAGGAGGCTGATATGTTGAGTAAGAAGGTATCATTCTTGTTTAATAGCAACAGTTTGAACTATAAACACACTTCATGGTTTTCAGCAGTCAGTATTTACTATATTTAAGAATAGCCTTCAAAGAGCTTCCACCTAAAAAATTAATCTAGACTGAAGGGATTTCTCTTTTCCTGTAAATCATGGCATCTTTTGTGTGCAGTATTTCCGTGCATGGATATACTGTCTGCTGTCTACCTGCATTTCTCATTGATTTTGACAATGGGTAATAATGTGAAAGATCTCTTCCTTAATTGGGCACAGACCATCCTGCTTTAGTCATTGTCAAAAGAATTATTTAATGCTCTAAGCACTTACATAAACTATTTGAGAATTCTTAGTTGGCCGAAAAATAGAGGATA
This sequence comes from Psittacula echo, assembly GCF_963264785.1. NCBI lineage: Eukaryota > Metazoa > Chordata > Aves > Psittaciformes > Psittacidae > Psittacula > Psittacula echo. The sequence goes on along the minus strand of NC_137743.1, from coordinate 65,040,957 downwards.
TGCCATACCAGGACTCTTTCTAGTAGTCACTAAGCCAGTCAGAAGGCAACTGCATTGTCATCTTCAGAGCTCTCCAGAAATTGCAGCTAGCTCAGCTATATTGTTTTTCACCTGTGTGTGTTTCTTAAGGAAATAATATAACTGTCTTGAAGCATGTGCTTGATGTAGATATTTGGTATTGAGGCCACGTTATAGTTGAGACTTAGATGGAATTTAGGCTAGTTCCTGCTGTTTCCTCCTACTTACCGGTAAACCTTCTAAAGTCTCAATCCAAGAGCAAGTACTGGTCACAGACACTTGGTAATTGACCCACTTTGGTTCAGCACTTGCTGGAAAATGGATCCAAACCTCTGAATTTCCCTCATCGCAGTACTTAAAATCTGTTTTAAGCCTAAAGCTCTAAATAATGACTGTTCCCATAACTCCTTTGTCCCACTGGTAACAAACAAGAAAGTTTATATAGTGTGTCTCTGTATAGATACTTGGAACAATGGAGAGGATAAAGAAGACAGTGAAAACCACACTAAAACATAGTTTATATTCTTGGTCGTGAAGATACTGAACTTGTAAACTATGTAGGAGTACATAGTTAGATAATAGAGGAGAAATGCTGGTGGCTAAGAAAGGTCTGTAGGGGGTTTGCAATGAATCAAATCATCACCTCATGTGATTTGCTTTGCAGAGGCTGATAAGATAATTATCTTTTTTTCCTCCTAATTAAAGATAATTTTGAATTCAAGCATGTCTCCATGGGTGTTTTAGAACTAAAATATGTTTTTGTTAAAATGCTTTGGATGACTGATACTTTGTGTTGTTTTTGTGGGGTCTCATACTTATTCATTTCACCTTTTGGACAGACACGGCAGATGGCGTTTCTCAGGAGCTGTTCTCAGCAGGCCTGGTTGATGGCCATGATGTAGTTATAGGTAAATTAAATTTTTTGTTTGCAATTATGCTCTGGTGACAAATTTGTACTAAATGGTTACAAAAAATGTTTCCTCTAATGCTGGTTTTCACAAAATCCTTTTTGTCCTGATTTTGCTTTCATGTATGCATAGTTCAGTCAACAAGCCAATTTTGATACCAGTCCAAGGATTGCTTTTGGAAGTCAGAACTATTTAGTGGTTTGAAAGAGATGAAATAATATGGATCTCCTGAAGGATTATTTACAATTCAATGATTGATAGTTTTTGTGCTCACTTATTTTTTTTTTGGTTAATGATAAAATGATTTTTCAGTAGGATATTGCAAAGTGTGCTTTCGCAGCTCTGAAGCTGGCAAGTATTCAGCTTAAGTTTATGGAAGATGAAGCAAGCCAGAGTTCAGGATCTATGGAAATTGAACCTAAAGAGATATTATTTCTTTGGTAAAAAAAAATGATCAGAAATGTTTTTTGGCATCTGTGAGGAAAGATTTTTCTCTATTTTTCTCTTCTGTGCTTCACTAAATTTATTTTATTTTAATTTTTTTTTTTATGAAATTCAGTGCCTGGCAAAGATTATTAATTAGGAAGTGCTTATTTCCCTTTAGTCCCTTCTCTTCTTTTGGTTCATCAAGACCAGTAGATAGATAGTTACCAAAATCAGAGGGGGGAGACTGGTAAATGCTAGAAGTGTGAGAACCGAATCAAGGAATACTAGCAAATGAAGCTTTGTGATGCAAAGAAGTTTATATCAATCGGTTCAGATATCATTACCAAGTTTTTCAGCTGATCGGAGCTAGCCCAGCTAGAGCCGGAGCTGACACGCTTCAGTGACCACGAGGGTCAGAAGAGATTAGGAAAATCAGAGGGGACAGCGCAGAGACATCGCAATTCCCGACATCTCCCGATCCCCGAAGCCCCAGCAGCCCTTGCGAGAGAGCGGCTGACATGGCAGGGTCGTTCCCGCGGTGATGGCAACCGCACCCCTGCCCCTTGCCTTGAAAGAGCCTCTGAGAGGGCAGCGACCGGTCGCTGCCCACCAGGCGCAGGGAGGAACAAGCAGGTTGTGTTGCGGACTCTGTTGCTGGTGTCCCAGACTGCTGACCAATATGGTCGCCTCCAGAAGGAGAGCTTGCAGTAAGGAGACTGTAGCAACTCAGACAGAGACCCTGCCCCAAACCGTGGCTGTTCAGGTCTCTGACTGCAGGGAGTGCCAGAGCCTGCTGCTGCCGAGGGAGGGAGGCCGGCATTCCACCTGTGTGAGGTGTGAGCAGGTAGAAGATCTGCTTAGCTTGGTGGCAGAACTTAAGGAGGAGGTCGAGACGCTGAGGACCATCAGGGACTGTGAAAGGGAGATCTACTGGTGGAGTAACTCCCTAGCATGTCAGCAGGAACGGTTCCAGGGAGATACCCCCCACAAGGGGATGGACCCCCTGTCCTCTCAGACAGAGGGGGATGACCCGAGACAGCCCCTGCCCTGTAGCTGTCGCGCAGAGGTAAGGGACCAAAAAGACGACGAGGGCTGGAAGCGAGTTCCAGTTCAGAACCGTGGGCAACCTTCCTCCCTTCCTGCCCTGCTTCCCCAGGTGCCCCTCCGTAATAGGTTTGAGGCCCTGGATCTTGATGGAGAGGTAAGTGAGGATGTGGTGCAAGGCCAGACTACAAGGTCACATAGGAAAAGGCGGTCGACTTCGCACCTCAAGACTGCCTCTGATAAGAAAGAAAGAAAAATCGTTGTAGGCGATTCCCTTCTGAGAGGAACAGAGGGCCCGATATGCAGAGTTGACCCTCATCATAGGGAAGTGTGTAGTCTGCCTGGAGCCCGGATCAGGGATATCACCAGGGCGCTCCCCAGCCTGGTGCACCCGACAGACTACTACCCGCTGCTGGTCTTCCAGACAGGTAGGGGGGAAGCTGCTTCCCGCAGTCTGAGGGGGATGAAGAAAGACTACAGGGCCTTGGGGCGGATGGTGAAAGAGTCTGGGGCTCAAGTGATCTTCTCCTCACTTCTTCCATCTTCTGGTGATGATGTGGGATTGAATGGGAAAATTCAGTCCATAAACAATTGGCTACAAGACTGGTGCTTTAGGCAGGGCTTTGGGTTCTTTGATAACAGCTGGTTTTATAAGGCTCCAGTCCGGATGATGGCACGTGGGAAAGGTTTATCTCACAGAGGCAAAAGGATGCTGGGGCATGAATTAGCAGGGCTCATTTGGAGAGCTTTAAACTAGATTCGAAGGGGGATGGGGTTGTAACTGGGCTTGCCCCAGTGGGGCAGCACTCTAGGATTGATGAAGACTGGGAGGCCTCCTATAATCCTAGGGTGAAATTGGTGAGCTCAGCTCCCTCCTTGAAATGCCTGTACACCAATGCGTGCAGCATGGGAAATAAGCAGGAGGAGTTGGAGACCTGTGTTAAGTCAGGAGATTATGATCTGGTGGCAATTACAGAGACGTGGTGGGACAGCTCGCATGACTGGAATATAGTCATGGAGGGCTATGTCCTTTCCAGGAAAGACAGGCCAGCCAGGCGGGGTGGTGGGGTTGCTCTTTATGTGCGAGAGCAGCTGCAATGTACTGAGCTCTGTCCAGGAACAGGGGACGAGCGAGTTGAGAGTCTGTGGGTGAGAATTAAGGGGCAGGTTGGCAGGGGCGATACTGTTGTGGGTGTCTGTTACAGGCCACCAGGTCAGGGTGAGGAAGTTGATGAGGCCTTCTACAAGCAGCTGAGAGCGGCCTCACAGTCACAGGCTGTGGTTGTTGTGGGGGATTTTAATTTCCCTGATGTTTGCTGGAAGGACTACTCAGCAACCCAGCCACAGTCCAGGAGGTTCCTCCAGTGTATGGATGATAACTTCCTCATGCAAATGGTGGATGAGCCATCCAGGAGAGGAGCGCTGCTGGATCTCATCCTCACTAACAAGGAGGGTCTGGTAGAAGCAGTAAAGGTTGAGGGCTGCCTTGGTTGCAGCGACCACGAGATGGTGGAATTCAGGATCTTGTGTGGTAGGGCCAGTACAATAGCAAGTAGAATTGCAACCCTGGACTTCAGCAGGGCAAACTTTGGCCTTTTCAAGCAATTGCTAGGGGAAATCCCATGGGCAAGGCTGCTTGAAGGTAAAGGGGCCCAAGATAGTTGGTTGACATTCAAGAATTGCTTATTCCAAGCTCAAGAGCAGAGCATCCCGACACGTAGGAAGTCAAGGAAGGGGGCCAGGAGACCGGCGTGGCTAAATAAGGAACTGCTGGGTATGCTCAAGTGGAAGAGGAGAGTTTATAGGTCATGGAAGGAGGGGCTGGCCACTCGGGGGGAATATAAGGCTGCTGCTAGAGGATGTAGGAAGGCAGCTAGGATGGCTAAGGCCTCCTTAGAATTAAATCTGGCCAGAGGGGTCAAGGACAACAGAAAGAGCTTTTTCAAATACATAGCTGATAAAACTAACACCAGAGGCAAGGTTGGCCCACTGGTGAATGGGATGGGTGCCCTGGTGACAGAAGATACAGACATGGCAGAGTTATTGAATGCCTTCTTTGTCTCTGTCTACTCTGCCGGTGGCAGTCCTGAAGAGCCCTGTACTCCTGAGACCTCAGATGAAGTCAGGTCACTGGAGCAGTTTGCCTTAGTCGATGAGGAATGGGTTAGGGACCAGTTGAGCAATCTGGACATCCATAAATCCATGGGTCCAGATGGGATGCATCCGCGGGTGCTGAGGTAACTGGCGGAAGTCATTGCTAGACCACTCTCCATCATCTTTACCAAGTCTTGGGAAACGGGAGAGGTGCCTGAGGACTGGAAGAAAGCAAATGTCACTCCAGTCTTCAAAAAGGGCAAGAAGGAGGACCCGGGTAACTATAGACCGGTCAGCCTCACCTCCATCCCTGGGAAAGTGATGGAACACCTTATCCTTGATGCCATCTTAAGGCATGTCAAGGATAAGAGGGTTATGAGGGGCAGTCAACATGGCTTTACCAAGGGGAAGTCATGCTTGACCAACCTCATAGCCTTTTATGAGGAAATAACACGGTGGATGGATGATGGCAGAGCGGTGGATGTGGTCTACCTTGACTTCAGCAAAGCATTTGACACAGTCTCCCACAGCATCCTCATAGCTAAATTGAGGAAGTGTGGTCTGGATGATCAGGTAGTGAGATAGACTGCGAGCTGACTGAAGGACAGCAGCCAGAGAGTTGTAGTCTATGGGGCGGAGTCCAGTTGGAGGCCTGTATCTAGTGGAGTGCCTCAAGGGTCAGTATTGGGACCAGTATTATTTAATATATTCATCAATGATTTAGATGAGGGAATTGAGTGTACTATCAGCAAGTTTGCTGATGGCACTAAGCTGGGAGGAGTGGCTGACACGCCAGAAGGCTGTGCTGCCATCCAGCAAGACCTGGACAGGCTGGAGAGTTGGGCAGGGAGAAACTTGATGAAATATAACAAGGGAAAGTGTAGAGTCCTGCATCTGGGCAGGAACAACCCCAGGTTCCAGTACAGGTTGGGGAACAACCTGTTAGAGAGTAGTGTAGGGGAGAGGGACCTGGGGGTCCTAGTGGATGGCAGGATGACCATGAGCCAACACTGTGCCCTTGTGGCCAAGAAGGCCAATGGCATCCTGGGGTGTATTAGAAGGGGGATGGTCAGTAGGTCGAGAGAGGTCCTCCTTCCCCTCTACTCTGCCCTGGTGAGACCGCATCTGGAATATTGTGTCCAGTTCTGGGCCCCTCAGTTCAAGAAGGACAGGGACCTGCTGGAGAGAGTCCAGCGCAGGGCGACAAAGATGATTAAGGGAGTGGAGCATCTCCCTTATGAGGAAAGGCTGAGGGAGCTGGGTCTTTATAGTTTGGAGAAGAGGAGACTGCGGGGGGACCTTATTAGTGTATATAAATATATAAAGGGGGAGTGTCATGAGGATGGAGCCAGGCTCTTCTCAATGGCAAACAATGATAGGACAAGGGGTAATGGGGTATAAACTGGAACACAAGAGGTTCCACTTAAACTTGAGAAGAAACTTCTTCTCAGTGAGGGTGACAGAACACTGGAACAGGCTGCCCAGGGAGGTTGTGGAGTCTCCTTCTCTGGAGACATTCAAAACCCGCCTGGACACATTCCTGTGTAACCTTATCTAGGTGTTCCTGCTCTGGCAGGGGGATTGGACTAGATGATCTTTTGAGGTCCCTTCCAATCTCTAACATACTGTGATACTGTGATACTGTAATGTTTCACAAATCATTAAATTCATATGACTCTCCTGGAAGATTATCTAAGCACATTCTCAATGCGTTTGTAGGGTACCTAAAGGATTTCAGAGAGAAGCCAATACTTTTTGCTTTTGTATGTTCAGAATGCAGGTTGGTTCTAGTTGATGTAAGAAACAAAAGCCCTACCTACACTTTTATTTTACTTTCTAAAGAAAAAGTATTTAGGGATGGTACAGGCTTGTAGGCACTCTTCTCTTAAAGTCGCTTCTATTGCACTGGTACCATAAGGGCTCAGGGGAGAGGGGTAGCTTGGCATTAGTTTGTTGCTTTTAAACATCCAGTATGATGTTTACTACAACAGCAGTCAATACCATACTGCTGCTGAGGTTTTTTGTTATTATTTTCATTGCCACAAAATACCTTACTTCATTTAGAAGTAATAATAAAGGATTTTTTTCTGTCTAAGAGAAGAATTGTTACCTGTTGGCTATCTTACCTGCCTGGGCAGTCAGCTGGCACTCTTGCACAGAAGGTGGAGTCGTGGATGGTAATGCTACAGTGCAAGTCTTGCTAGGACCCAGAGAGACCTCTCTTCCTTTCTTTGCTCTTCCCTTTTCCTTTTGCTGCAGAGTTGCTTGCAATGCATAGGGCCAGTGCTTCTATGGAAATGGCACCATGAATGGGATTTGTTCTCCATCTTTCAGAGGAGATGTGGGGAAAAGGGAAATTAGGATAGTTATCCCTCATGGCTTCAGAGGTGGGACTTTGATCCCTGAAGAAACATGAGCATTTGAATAAGGAAGGTTTTTCCTAGCAGGCTTGGTTAAAGGCAGTGTCTAGTTAATAATGAAAGTTTATTTCCTTGTTTAGATCTTGCTTTGAATTGCATCAGACTTTGCTTTTTAGCACTATGATGATGGTTGTTTGTGTTTTTTCCTGTTTATTTTTTATTGCAATATTTAAAAAAAGGTGGGAAAATAACTTTCTTGTATATAATGAAAACATTCAATTTAAATTTAATTCCATTAATTATAATCAGTTTTATACATTCATTTTCCTGTGATGTTGTAACCTACATCAAGTTTCACAGGCACAAATTCTTGCATGGCTTTGTACAATAATTTTCAATTTCAGTTCAATTCAGTGTTTTCAAATACGCGTGGACATTGTTATCTTCCTAGGAAATGACTTTAGATTTCATGTTTTACTGAAAGGAAAGTTCTGCTGAATGTGATTTTGGGAACTTTATTAAGAATATGTTTGTGATTTGCTCTGGGAAAACTGTCTAAATGTTGTATGGGAATGGAATAGGACAACTTGCATGCAGGCAGCTTACTGCAAATTTCAGAATTTCACTGCAGCAGTGTAGTCCTATGAAATGTTTCAGTTCCTTAGTTTAAAGCAATAGGTCATATAAGAGAGCAAATGGTGCTGAAAATGTAAATCTGCTCGACAAAATTAATTTTCTTTGTAAGATGATTTTACACCTTGTTCACTCAAAATTAAAAGGTCTAAAATCTTCCTATGTAGGGAAAGGAGGATAGTATAGAAGAATTTGGTTAACCTTCTTCACCAGAAGACCTGATTCCATTAGCTGTCAGATTGAAAGCAGCTGATAAATTACCTTTCACTTTTCAGCTGAAGCATGCAGAAATTCAGCCCTTATAACATTAATGAAAACTAAGTTTGGAGGTAGTCTCATAAAAGTTGTTCTTGTAGTTCTTTTAATGGATGTTGGAACATATAGAGGCTGGGAGAAAAAAGAAAGGTGAAAATACCTGTGCTTATGTTGAACTCAACAATTTATTGGCATAACAGCTGATTTTCTGAAAGGACACTTGAATAGGACTCAGTAAAAGCTGTTGTGCAAAGTACTGGCATGGCATACGTGAGCTGAACCTTATAGTGGGGACCAGCTGACATGTAAGGTCTATAGAATTTTCTGCTAAGCATCAACATACTTCAATTTTTGAGTCTTGCTGGTTTTGCTTCACTTAACACAAGCTTCGCAGGAAGATTTCCATTCTGATAAGTAATAAGTTCAGCTATGTGTTCTGCAGAGAAGTAAAAATCCCATCTTGCATGTTCAGTTCTGGCTACGATTGACTGGTTTCTGTCCTTTTTGACAGTAGCATTGTTTCACAGGCAGTCGTGATCAAGGGAATCGCTGCAGAGAATTCTGTGTAAAAGCGGACTAGAGTTCACGTTTGCAGAGATGAATGAGTCTTGGAGCTTATATGTAGACACTGATATCTAGCTGATGAGGTATTTTTATACAGTAGTGAACTAGCTATGTTATATGAAAGATCTGGAATATTTTCAAAATACATTTTGGGATGGAAATATGCCACTGTGTATATGTAGTATATGTATATTAGCTAGTAAACATTCGTCTAGTAATGCTTCCTTTTATCTTTGATACCTTAAATGAAACTCAAATCATATCAATAGTCAGTTCGGTTGAAAATGGCATAGCTGCAATCCTGCTTTGCTGGAGTGTACAATGTGCATATAATTTCAGTGAAGCCTTAGGCTACAGTTAATCTTCTGGAGGCCTTGCTTGAGTTTCAGAACTGAAAGGGTTATTTACAGTTATTAAATCGTCGTATATAAAAAAATAAGCACTGACCTTCCTGAATGCTGCTTAAATAAAAGCCTTGGTGGCCATGCCATTGAATTGTGCAGTTGCCCTTCACTATATTAATTTACCTTTATTATAGGTATTTTTGTCAAAAGTATCTGTAACTACTTTGAGCATTGTAGAGGATGTACCGTCACTTTTAAATACACCAGACATCAACTACTGGTAAGTGGATATCTGTCTTTGGTGTTGGAGCCAGACCCAGGTATCCACTTAGTAACCAGAGGACCAGGTTTCAGTCAGTCAAAACAAAAGCTTCCTGCTGAAAGGCCTAGAGTGCTTACAAGAACCAGCTAAAAACCCAATAGATCATATTTTGAAATGAGGTAATGCTTTGAAAGTAGAAGCTTTTTTATCAGCATCTTGAATATTTTCTTACAAGTGTGAATACAGTAGATGCTGTAATAGTTTGACTAAGGGTTTTGAGGTTGTTGGGTATTTTTTGGGGTGGGAAGGAGTGTAGACTTTTTATTTGGAGCAGTTACTGTGGTAAGTGGACAGGACTTAAATTGGCATCTAGAAAAAAAAGAAAAATTTGTGGCTGTGGATGGGTTATTTGGCCGTGAATGCAGAGAACGTTTGACCAAAGCCAGAATGACATTACTTCAAGGGATGTTAAACAGCAAATAGTATGTACAGTTCCCAGTTAATCATAGTATTAAAGCATTTGGAATTGAAACAGCAGAGTGCCTTACAGTATCATGTCTGGCTGATGCTGAAGGTACTGTCATACTAAAATGGTAAGATGAAAAAGTAGAAGCCCAGTTTGTTAGTGTACCCTGTGTAACAACATCTTGACTTATAGTGGCACTGATAATTCAGTTCCTAGAAAAGCTATACAGTTACACAGTGAATATCCTTTTGCTTTCCTTGGATTTGCTATGCATTTGCTTACACCTAGTTTACTTTGCTGTCTTGTTGATCATCTTTGAAATGGAATGAAGTGATGCATTTTGTTCAGCTAATTCAGGCTTACGATCTTACTGTAAGCCCAGAAAATGGGATAGTGCTGCAAGTAGTAAAACAAGTAGAAAATATGTTGCATTAGTTTATGTCCTCAAAGAGACATACGCTAATGTCTAAATTAATTACTCAAAGAGGAGTAATGTTGCTACAGGTAGGTGATGGAATTTTTATCACGTTTTTCATTTGTTCCAAAGCTCAACGTACTCATAAACTTTCTACTGAGAAAATGCCTTTATAAATCCTAACAATTTCATATGTCAGACTAAATCCTTTGCATTTACTTTTTAATGTGGTATCCAGAAAGGACATGTATTTAATGAAAACGTATCTATTTTAAAGCAGTTTGTAGAAACTCTTGTGCCTTCAGTGTGTGCACATAACCCTATATCTCTTTAGTAAGATAGGCAAATGCATTATGGATAGGAGAATATCTCTAAAATCCCCAGGGCTTAACTAAGGACTTAAATATTTCAACACATCTGCCTCATTTAAAGCTAATGCATTGAAGGGTGACTCATAATGAGTAGACTGCTGGGAGTTCTGGAAGCTTCAGGTACACCCACAGGTAATCAAGCTTTGCAACTAATTGAGCCTTCAAAGTTATTTTAGCTATATGTGTTGTACGTAAAAGGTGCACTTGAGAAAGCATGTTGTGTGAAACTATCTGATTTCATGCAAGTTCCCACCTTGCTGAACTTTCAGTGTGGTGAAAACTTTGAGGTTCGAGGTGAAAAAATCAATATTGTGTTATGCGAATAATTGCCACTGCTGTCACGGTAATTGTGGCAGAACAATAAATACGTGATGTAAGAAATTCTCAAGTGTGCAAATTATTCTGCATGCATACATGTGTGTTCGTGTATCATGTAAATGTGCTTAAGTTACAGCCATGATCAAGAAAACGATTTGTAGTTACTTTAAGAAAAAACAGGAAAAAAATAAAGGTGGAACTGCCAGTTGCCTTCAAATAAAGTTTGCTTTTTTCAGCATGCAGCCCACCAGTTCTTACGTAACTGTATACATGAGGGATAAGTCCATGTTTATTAGTGGGATTGGTTTGGGTTTTGCCTGATGCAGTAGGTGATAAACTCTTGGGGCTGGAGTATGTTCCTGGGCCTCATAGCTCTGAGTTGTAGTTTTGAGGTCTTTTCTCTCTAGTTAAAAACAAAACAAACCTCAAAACAACAAAAAAACACAACACTCCCCAAAAGCCCTAAGAATTTTTATCAGAAGTTGCAAAGACAGAGGTGTAAGTAATGTTCCTCTTTTCAATAGTAATTTAGTTGCTGTTATTTGTTTCCTTGGCATTCACTTCTCTACAAGTGGTAAGTATGTCAAAATAAGGATTTATTGAGGTTCTTCAGACTAGAGGTGTAGTCTATTTCTGAACCTAGCCCTGCACATCAGGGAGTCTTTTCTAAATATATTTTTCCTTGTTTCAAGTTTCAGATATAAGGTATTGAAGTAGCCTGGCTGCTATTTCATCATCTTAATAGTTTTGTCAGAACAATATCTATAATTCATAGCAGAACTCAGGACAGGGGAGGTTGTGAAAATCTGATGGGGAGAGGAGATTGCCAAGTAATAATATGCATAGCAGAATGTAACCTGCCTTATTTCTGCATAGACCTACATTTCAACTCTTATCCAGCGTGATGAAGGTATTTGTAAAGCTGTCTTCAGTATCTTGGCCATCAAACTGTTGTCAAAACCTTTGTCTGAAAGCTAACACTTGCTTTCTACATTCAGTCATTGGCAAACAATTTTTTTCCAACCTTGTATTGTCACTCATTCTTTTGCATAGAGAATTCATGAGCACAATTTACTGTACTGTTTCAGGCTTGTTAAATATCCTTACTAGCAATGTTGGACAGCAGGTCCAAGTTTTATTTTAGGTTTTCATTTGAGACTAGACTGAGGTTTAGAATGCTTAGGATCATCAAAATGCTGTTCTCCTCCCTCATCTTCCTGGATAATCTATTCCCATTAGACACATGCAGAATCAGGGGCTGAAATAGATAAGCCTGTAAGTATCCAAATATATTCCACTTACCTTTTATAATACTTTGGCTTTTATGTGTAGTGGTTTGCCTAAGTGTTCTTCATGCACTCTGGGGCGGGGAATCAATCTGAAATATTAACCTTCTATTTTTTCATAAGTTTCTGGGAAAAGGCATGAGTTTCCAGTTATGGTAATATTTTAATTTAATCAATAAAAACAGCTATCACAATGTTAGTTGTCTTTTGGTTTTTTTTTCTCTCACAGGTTGTAGAAAGTAAAACATTACCTTGGGATCAGATATCTACAGTAAATAATTGAGAATTTAAGAGTTTAGTAATGTGTTATTGGAATTGAGATAGGTCGATTTCTATCACTAACTTGTTTCACTTTCCAGTTTGATACAGTGCTCCTGTATCAAAAATATACTACTGCTGTTGGGTGGGAATTTTTCCATCAACTACTTAAAGAAAAATGAAATCTTGTTTATTACTTTATCAGTCCTCAGTTTTCCAGTTTTTGTCTGTGACCCCTGGCTATTAAAACCCAGTGTTAGTGGATTTTAATGTGAAGGCATTTGAAGTCTGCTATTATTTCCTAAACTCTTTATTTTTTCAGCTCTTGAATAACATGTATAACAGGTAGTTGTTACGGCTCTGGTCCCACTCCCATCCCATCCCCCATTTTTTTTTCTCAGAGCGAGATACCCTAATGCCAAGCTACTGGTTAATGTCCTTAAAAATGTCTACGAAGATGTGAACTAGCCTAAATCTTGGTTGTCTCTATACAATAAATGAATTAATACTCAAGTTAAGTCAGAACAGATTTTGGTACTCACTAAGGGTAGCACAACCTCCACCTGTTGCACATATTCTGTGCATAATTTATATTTCTTGCCTCCTTTCTTTAATATTGCTGTGTGTTGGGCCAGGTGAGGATGGTTTTATTTGGTACAATTCTTCCTCACGCCTCATACTTTACACACACGTGAAACAGCTTACATTCCTTGGTTTACCATGTTTACAATGTTGGGGCTCAGAACCCATGTGAACCACAGGGCTCAAGTGATCTTAATAATTACTCTAAGCTGTGGGAACTTCGCTGTGATGTTGTCCATAAGGATGCTAAAGGAGACCTTCTTTAGTATCCCAGTGTTCCTTCCAAGGGAGAACTGCTTTGGCCTTCTGTTGTCTTGTAGCTGTCTTCTTTCAGCTGTGTTGTCTGCTTGTGAGGCTGCAAGTCAAGCTGTTGGATATTAAAGTATCAGATGTTCAAACGAGATCATTTCCACTGTCTTTATCTGTATCTACTGATTCAGCAGTGTACTTAGAGAATTCAGACAAATTTGTGAGCCTTAATCTTCTTTGATAAATTCCTAATGGCAGCCTCTTCATAAATAATACATTTCTAAATGGTTTTAATGTTTCTGTCTTATCAGTGTCCAATAGCTTCTTCAGAAGAGAAGCCAGATTTGCTGTTGATCTTTCTGTTTTCTTTCTTTCTATAAGAATCATGTCTAGCTCCTTGCAGTCCTCTAGCAATAAACACTTGTTACTTAGCTGTCACAGATCTCAAAATGCTTTAATATTTCCATTGCTACTGTTCTCAAGCAACGTAAACAAAAGGGGGTTTATGACAAGCATCCTGAATGGGTGAATTAATGGAATTGCACTGCACTTAAAAGACCTTTTTGAACACTCTTTGAAAAGCCTTTTAATCTGTCATGCAGTCAGCTCATGAGCTATTGGATAAAAGAAAGTCAGAGATCTGGAGGAATTGTTACCAAAAAATCTAAAGATTGATTGCTCTGATTGTTTGCCTACTATAATCCATAGCTAGCTAGGTTTTAAAACTTAGTTTTGATTTTGTTATAAACTTGCAAATGCATGAAAACCACTGTGCAGTATGAAATAAAAATGAATGTATATATTGCAATGAACCTCTTGCAATATTGAAACTGCCTTAAGAGAGTGAATAATAAATTCAGCCCTTCAGAGATAAGCCCTACCAGCAGCTGAATATGTGATAATTCCATTCAGAAGTCTTCCCTGTCACTCAAGCATCCTGCTTCCTAAGACCCATATAGAAGAATACAGTGTTAATCCTCAAATCGGCAGACTCCCAAGGCAGTTAATTATGTAGAACTCCATGTATCAGATGAAAATGGCAAAATAACTGCCTACAGTTGGGGAAGAGGTAACATTTGAAACTGTCATCAGGAAAGCCAATAAATCTGTGGAGCTTTGAGTTTGGCCTCTCTGACGGCAAAACTGATGATGAAGTAGGGAGTAGTTGAAGGTGGCTATTTCTTACAGACTGAGTTTTGGGCTACACGCAAATTATTTCACTTTTCACTTATTAAAAATATTTTTCATTTTCTCTGAGCTCAGGGTTGTTTGTTTTGGTTTTTTTTTTTGTGTGACAGTAATTTTGTGCCTGAATAATGGTGCCCTTTCCTCACATCTGAATTTCAGGATTACGGTATTCAACAGCTTTGCAACCATTGAACCTAAGAAGATTCCCCATCCATTCTTTTCAAAATGGAAAAGCAGATGAATCATTATTCTTTTGAGAGCACCCCAGAAATATCATCTCAAGTTGTAGATTCTGTTTGTGCCAAATGGCTCTAGCTCAGTTGGCTGGGTCGGCATTGTGCTGGAAATAGTTCTACTGTAATTTACATCATAGCTTTATTTACTGTCTCATTAATTTTAACTTTTTCAGTTTCCCTATTCAGAAGCCATTAGGGTTAGGTTTCATGCTGTGTTAAGAATTTTAAATAACCAGGCAGAGTCCTGTCATGTTACAGGAGCAAAACAGCTACTTGAGACTGCCCAAAGTATGATTCTTCTCTTATATTTATTTGTGATCTTGAAGATGGCCTTTTTTGTTGTTACCTCAGCTTGTATTGATCACTTATGTAAAAATTATAACTGATGTAGTTGGCCAAAATTGTCATCTAGCAAAGAGTGATTTGTAGTATATTCTACATAAATATGCGTGCTATAGGACCGTAGTTGTGTGGAAGTTTTATTTATTACATCTGCGATTAGCAGCCTCTGTTGTGTATATTTATATGCTGGGTTTGATGTTTTATCCTATTGCATGTTCTTAAGCAGACACTTATTTTGACAGTGGCAGAACTGTTTGTCACTGAGCAAAAACTGCAAAAGAACCTGGAGTGATTTGTGGTACATAGGGTGATTATATGTCCTTCAGGAGCCTTCTGAAGGAAGCAGAAAGGCACCTCATTTATTGTTGTAAACAACAAAAAGCCTATTTTGCTAACTGCTGCTAACGTTTGAAGAAGGCTTTTGCTCCAAGGCATGAAGTATACTCTATGAAGTTGCTAAGGCACTGGCCATTATATTTGAAAAACCTGGCAGTCAGGTGAAGTTCCCTACGATTGGAAAAAGGGGAAAGTTTTCAAGAAGGGGAAAATGGAAGACCCAGGAAACTACAGACCAGTCAGTCTCACCTCTGTGCCTGGCAGGATCATGGAGTAGACTGTCCTGGAAACGATGCTAAGGCACATGAAAAACAAGGAGGTGGTTGGTGACAGCCAGCATGGCTTCACTAAGGGGAAATCCTGCCTGACCAATTTGGTGGCCTTCTATGATGGGGCTACTGAACTAATGGATAGGGGTAGAGCAGTTGATGTCATCTACGTGGACTTGTGCAAGGCATTTGACACTGTCCCGGGTGACATCCTTGCCTCTAAACTGGAGAGACATCAATTTGATGGGTGGACCACTCGGTGGATAAAAAACTGGCTGCATGGCCACACGCAAAGAGTTGTGGTCAATGGCTTAATGTCCAGCTGTAGACCTGTAACGAGTGGTGTCCCTCAGGGATTGCTGTTGGGGCCGGTCTTGTTCAACATCCTTGTCGGTGACATGGACAGTGGGATTGAGTGCACCCTCAGCAAGTTTGCCGATGACACCAAGCTGTGTGGTTCGCTTGATACGCCAGAGGGAAGGGATGCCATCCAGAGGGACCTCAACACGCTTGTGAGGTGGGCTGATGCCAACCTTATGAAGTTTAACCATGCCAAGTGCAAGGTCCTACACCTGGATCGGAGCAATCCCAGGCACAGCTACAGGTGTTGGGCAGAGAAGAGATTCAGAGCAGCCCTGCAGAGAAGGACTTGGGGGTGTTGGTCGATGAGAAAATGAACGTGAGCCGGCTTCAGTGTGTGCTCACAGCCCAGAAAGCCAACCGTATCCTGGGCTGCATCAAGAGGAGCGTGACCAGCAGGTCAGAGGAGGTGATCCTGCCTGTCTGCTCTTGTGAGACCTCGCTTGGAGTATTGTGTGCAGTTCTGGTGTCCTCAACATAAAAAGGACATGGAACTGCTGGAACAAGTCCAGAGGAGGGCCACCAGGATGATCAGGGGACTGGAGCACCTCCCGTATGAAGACAGGCTGAGAAAGTTGGGGCTGTTCAGCCTGGAGAAGAGAAGGCTGCGTGGAGACCTCATAGTAGCCTTCCAGTATCTGAAGGGGGCCTACAAGGGTGCTGGGGATGGACTATTCATCAGGGACTGTAGTGGCAGGACAAGGGGTAACGGGTTCAAACTTAAACAGGGGAAGTTTATATTGGATCTAAGGAAGAAATTCTTTACTGTGAGGGTGGTGAGGCACTGGAATGGGTTGCCCAAGGAAGTGGATGCTCTATCTCTGACAGTGTTCAAAGTCTGGTTGGAAGGAACTTTGAGGAACCTGGTCTAGGGTGAGGTGTCCCTGCCCATGGCAGGGGTGTTGGAACTAGATGATCTTAAGGTCCTTTCCAACCCTAACTATTCTGGGATTCTGTTTACTTGAGGTTATTGCTGGCAAAGCTTTTTCCATCACCAGTTAATTTTTTCCTGCAGTTATCTTGTTCATGTTTCTTCTGACTTTTATAGGAGCATGGCCATAACATCTTGAGAAAACACTCTGCAAGATGAAGTTGAGTCTAGTATAGCCAGGCCTTGAAGAAAAAGTGAATTCCCAATAGGATTTGAAATTGTCAATTAGTGCTGCTTTCAGGCAAGCTAATCTACTATGAATTTCAGAAGTACATTATCCAAGGCATGACTCCTGTGTACTTAAAAGAAAAAATGGCTTTGTCAGTAGGAACTGTAGTATACTTAACTTGGAGATAAAGTGTAAAGTAGAATCCAGAGACATATATTTACAACGCTCTCCACTTTTCCAAATAATTTAAGTGTCAGTGGAGAGAAAGATTCCTATCTCTCTAGAAACTCCTAATGTGAAACTCCTGTTCACTTGAGGGAAGAGCATCACTGTATTAAATTGACTTTGTTCACTGACTTGAAATAGAAGATTTGTTGGGGGCATGGGGGAGGGAGAGGTGGTAAGAGTGAGATGGTTATTTTTCTCCCTAGTGTTTGCAGATGTGGTTGGATTCACCTGTATTTAGAAACTTTAAGACAAATTAAAACTTTGCATGTGAACTGTGTACTGGGACAGTTGGTGGGTCTTGACCTCATAAATCATTTTCCTTGATGTGCATAAATTGAGCATAAATTTAGTAGCTGGGGGAGATGTTCTTCAGTAACGCTTAGTAGCAGTTACAATTTAAAAGAATTGCTTTTGTTTCCTGCCTGATGTGGTCAGTAATTCTGAATAGGGCTGAACACTAGCAGAAAGTGCTTGTACGCAAGAACATTGTTTACTGTTGTGAGACTATGTCTGGCATGAATTCCTCTGTGTCTTTTAGGAGACTTTGCATACTTAGTGGTCCAAACTCTGTTAAGTTTAGTAATAGTCCAAATTTTTTAGAAGTATGTTAGTAAGAATGCACAAGACCTAGCAAAACAAAAGCAAGGAGTTAAAAAAATGAAAAGATACCAACAGGACTGTATGGTTTTAATAGCTAATTGCACTCATGTATTTGATTCTTGGTTGATGTTACTTATATACGCTTTCTGATATTGCAGGAAAAGTATGCCTTTAGGGGGATTCGCTTTCATGGTGCCTTGAACACGATTAATGACGTTATTTTGGCAAAAGCATTTTTATTGCCATTCTGTAAAGACCAGAAAATATAAGCCACAGAGTACCAGAAGTCACACAAAACACTAGTTTTATTTGGAAAATATTGAATGTATATAATTGAAATTTAACAGATCTCTCTGCAGGAAACTGCAGGTGTGTCTAGTTTTAATGCAAACTTGTATTCTAATATTACGGTCTCTTTGCAGGTCTGCTTTCTCGTTTTCAGGCATAGCCTGAAAACATCTGGCATTACTCCCTTAAATCCTCCTAATCTTCTATTTGATTAAATATGCCTGTTTTAGTTACAGCCCATCAGAGAAGCAAAAATAAAGCATATTTCATATGCTTGCTTCAGATGTTTCTCTAGCATTTTATATGTAAAAATTTTTTGGCTTGTATTCATATTAAATGTAAAGACAAGTGAACAAATAAAACTGTGTCCCTGCAGCCTTTTAATGAGCACTGTTCCTTGAAAAGCAGTTTTCTTGGAGAATGCTATCCATCTAAAATATCGCTTCTTTCTGTTATGGTGTCTAAATAATAATTAGAAAAAGTGATTAGAGTTAACCATTTACATACATTCCTAGTTTATCTTTTGCTATTTTTGCTTTGCAACTTTATTTTCTTCCCTGGTAAGGAATCATCAGGAAAGTTAGGGGATTTTTAAGTCCTCAGTGCTGCTTTACACTGTATGATAGTTCATTGAAACACTTGCTGATGATGGGCTGCTGTTTGCAAGTGCAGTAGCAATAACTTTGCCAGTAACTTTGCTTAAGGGCAGCTGGAAGTTTTTGCATACAGGCAAAATAGCCTAGCAGCATGCTGACTTGACTTAGCTGTTCCACAGCTGCTCAACATTAAATAAATGAAAGCCTGCGACTCCTGAAGAGGAGTGTGCATTTGAAACTCATCTTTCTTTTAACATTTTAAAATTGGTAAAGCTACAAATGTTTGAATTTAGGACCCAGCTTCTATCTGGTTTTGTACTGCTGACTCCATTTCGGTGAACCCAGCTTAACAGTGGCTAGAGAATTTGTTCTTTCTTTTATATTGAGTTTTTTATAAAACATCTTTTACAGGGATTTGGGTGAGCTGGAGCCACTCTTGAGTGCATGATCCTGTTTTATAGATTTTTAAGACATAAAAAATTGAAGCTCTTCTATCCTGACTTCAGGAGCTATGAGGCTGAATACTTCTTTTTGCCTACATAGGAGGTTCTAAGTATTAATTGTAATGAAAAGCATTATCTGTATTTGCACGTATTTCATCAGGTAGGAGGATGTATTGCAATAAAATTGACTTACTGATTGTGAAAATGAATTGTGTGATTAAAATAAAAACTGTTTGTAATGACTAGAATAAAGGAGGTTATGAATAATGAAGCTTTAAAAGCAGAAACAGAAAGTATTTGTGTTGTAGTGCCTGTAATTAAGTTAATTTAACTGTGAAAGTTAATTTTTTTTTTTTCCCAAAATGTGTTATATGCAAAAGGTATCTTGTGCTTGCATTGAAGGCTTGGTTTTAGTTTCAAATACCTTTCCATCCCTGGTCAAAATTTTACAGGTGCATAAACAATTCTTGGTGCCATTTCAGTGGTATAGAGAAAAGGGACCCCCCCAAAAATTAGTTTGCATTTGATAGTGGTAGATTTGCTTAATCATTTACTTCTCTAACTTCCCTGGCCAAATACTGAACCTTACCCCTCTGAGGCCAATTTCTGTTACTACACAGTAAATCATATATTATCAGGCACGGTAGGAGTGAAAATTTTCTCACTGTAATGTTAGAAGATGGAGGAAGTAGGAGCTTGAATTTGTAGCAATAGGACATTCGACATGCAAATGTTTGCTGTATATCTTCCACCCTGTGAAGTCTGTGAAAAGTATTATGTATGGAGAACATCTGGTTTCTTGCATCTCTGCTTTACAGTACTTACCTAGTCAGTGTACTAAGAAATGTCTGCTACTTAATACCTGTTTATTTCCTTTTTAAAATCTTGTCTAAACAGCTCTGTCAAGCATGGAGTCTTTATCTCATGCTTATGTCCCGTTGATGGCATTTTGTGCTCATAAGTCAGGCTTGAACAAAAGCTTTCAATGAGCTCAGGATTTCAGTTAGCTCAGCATCTATGTGCGAAGCTGGGGAGCAAGTTTAGTAAAGGTACAAAGCTGAAAGCAGCCAATTTTTGGATCAAGATTAATGGTAGCAATATTGTAAATAATAGACAAACTGAAAATGTGACTTGGGTGTCTCGATAGGAAAAGGGTTTATTATTTTCCTGCCTTCTCTGTTTTCAAGGATTTATTCCCTTCCTGCTCCTTCTGTTGTGGCACACAGCTTCCTTCTCTGGACACTTGGGCTCTGTAGTTATGTTGCAAATCTCTGTCATGCTTACTGAGAAAGCAGTTTGAAGATCACTCTCATTTTTGCTCATTTTTCTTTTGGTAGTGAGCTGTAACACCAAGGTCTTGCCAAGATCCAAGAGTCTGTGTGGGTACTCATGCCAGCCAAAAAAGGGACAGAAGCGCACCCATAAAGCTAGGAGAAGCAGAAATTGAGAGGGGACAGTGAGCTCAGACGTCTGGAAGCTTATGCAGATGGTGGTCCTGGCTATAGCAGAAACATGATATATAAATAATGACAGCCATCAACTTTTCCTTGGCTGCATGAATCTCCCATTTTCCTGGCACTTGCAGTTGTGTGATTGTTAATTGTTTATGGAATAGACTAAGCTTAAAATCAGTTGTTACTTTTTTTTCTGTCATGTGGTTTTCAGGCAGAATTTTTTTCCCTGAATCAGTTCACATAGTCACAATGTATCAGTGACTGAAAAAGAAAGGAGGCAGCATTTATGGCAGACCAACTGCCCTCTGACTTTCAAATGACAGCTAGAGAGTGATTAAATGATTCAAGTGGTAATTTACAGACATGTATGTGTGTAGAATTAAGTAGAAGATGCAACATGAGGCTTGATGTTGAATGCAATTTTCTGTAAATAATATATTTTTCATACTTTATTTTACAGTTGCTGCTAACTTACAGAAGATAGTAGATGATCCAAAGGCCTTGAAAACATTGACTTTTAAATTGGTAAGTAAAAGCATGAAGGGAAGAAACAATTATCACAGTATTCATACAGAGTCTAGATTTTATCTCATTTGCAGCTATTTTACTGGATAAATGTGTTGACAAGTAATGTGATTGAAATTGCCATGTGTGAGAGAAATACCTAAATTCTGTTTTGACAGGACATTAGGGATATGTACAGTCAAACAGCTCCATAACCATGCTGGGGAAAGGAGGTTCACTCACATGAGTTCTGAGGAAGTCTGAGGTTTAGGTGAGAAACTGAAGGGACAAACCTTTTGAGAAGAATTGCAGAAACAAGTAAAGCAGTGAAAACCGTATTTGTTAGGTTAACTCCCTTCCACTCCCACTCCCTTAGCTCTGCCCTGGGTGAAGTGACCTCTGCTAATGGACATTTTGTTCCAATCCCATTTTTTCCAACACCTGCTGCCATTTTTGTCACACGCAAGTTGCTCTCTCCACTGCTTGCTTCTCCTTAGTTCTTCCCTTCAACCATCTTTCAGTTGACCATCCTCACTTGCAAGTTGATCTTGTTCCCACTGTATTTCATTGCTGTTTCTCCCTCCCCACCTCTTTCTCTTTTCTGTCTGTACAGCAGACCCTGGGACTGTTTTCTGTGCTGCATTTTGTGCACTAGTCCATGAGTCCTAAGTTTGGTCAATTTTGATGCTATCATGATAGATTAATAGTAATAAATTTTCATTGCTAAAACTTAATGAAGAATTTTTCTACTGTATTTGTTTCTATTTCTTGCTAAAATTAAGTTGAAAAATTTACATACCTAAAGCTATTGAATGATTAGTAATGTAAATACCAAACTCTTACCAGTTGGTTTACAGCATCCCTTGCTGAGAGTGACTTATGTGTGAAAGGCTAGATTGAATGGCTGTTAGATAAGCAGGTCTCCAGAGTCTCACCTTTGTTTATAAAATCAGCTGCTTCAGATGGGCTGTAGAGAGCCATTTTTAGAGTAAGTGACCTAGTTGATGATAATGTATTGAGTCAGGATTATTCTTCCTGTGTAGTATTTTCCATATAGATTTGAGTAGTTTTAACTGACTAAATAATTTGGACTCAGTTTTCCTAATTTTTCAATTTTTCTGCAGTCCAGTAAAACCACTAGAACTTGCATGTTTCTTTTGAGAAAGGGTTGTGGAGGGGGATGGAAATAAAGACATACAACTTAGTAAGGGCTGCAGAAACAAAGCAATCTAACTAAATATAGCTTAAAGGCTGGTGCTTCTCTTTTTGCAGCTGGTCTGTGTTCTTTCTGTCTAAACATCTGACTTAGCTTTGTTGTGTAGTCAGTGGCGTTTCACCAAGAGCATTTAGATGTGTAGATGCTCCAAAGGGTCTGTAGAAATATGGGTTTCTAGTTCACATGCTTAAAATAGAGGCTTGAGATTCCAAAATGTAATATCCTGTAGTATCCTGCTAATGTTTATATATGTTAAAAACAAACCCACTTGAAAATTTAGGTTTGGGTATTTCTGAGATTCAGTTGAATTTATCGGTGGGGTGCAGTTAACCTCACAAGATATTTCAAATTCCAGGGAGTAAACACTGTTATAATCCTACTCCTTACCATAATCAGAATTAATAGACAATCCAAAATCAACGTCTTTGTCCTTCTCAAGTTAAGTTCCATTGGCTAGGTAACAATTCCAAAGGTTAATTTTTAACTTAAGTTTCTTCTTGATATTCTTAACCTAGTTAGTTTAGTTCCCTACTTCCCAGAAAAAGAATATACTCACAAGAAGTATCTTAATTTATGCTTGTCCTTGGATTAATTTAATATATGTTCCGTTTCTGCCTGTTTCTGTATTGTGTGGTGGAGTTGCTAAATTAATTGTTGCCTAGGAGAACTCTGTCATTTGTTTGTATGCCCTACTGAGTTTTTGTTTCCTCTTAACATGGTCTAACTGAATTTGAGAGCACTTGTATACAGCTTGATTAAAACACATTTTTTTAGTAAATATTTCATGGGGATTCAAAGTCAAAATGTACCTAATCCCACGTCCATTCAGGGAATTCAACTGAAAAGTCATCTTCAATCTAGGACTATTTACTACTCTTTGTGGAGAAGCAACCTGCTTAGTATCTCACTGCTTGCAGATTGCTTTTGCGGGTATTTTGCTGGTATATAATATTTGTATTCAGGCAGCAAGCATTTTCATCTTTGTGGGGAAAAAAAAAAAAAAAAAAAGAACAGCTTATGTCTTAATGGGTTTTGTCTTTAATTATTGCCAATATAGTAAACAAAGTTATTTAAGGTGCCTGGATAAATCTGTCTTTAAGGTTGGATCACTCTCTTGCATATTTTTTTTGATGGTGCATCTTTCATCTTGCAATGATGTCATTCTACAGAATATATATCTAGTACTAAACCTCCCTTAGTTGTCTTGGCTAACAGAGACTGATGACTTCCCTGCAGGATCCAGCTGTCCACACTTTGGAAGGAGGCTGCTTTAATACACAAGTAATCTTGGTGACGCTCAATTATTGTGCAGCAGAATTTGCATTTTATGTAAAGATTTTTCATGTGAAAAGGGGAGGAAAACCCAGAGATGAAATAATGCATTCAGTCACTAAACAGTGAATTGCAAATACTAAGAGCTTTTCATTTATGTTCAGTTAATGTATAATAGTAGTACTTAACGCTAAAACAAAATACAAGCTTTCAGGTGCATTAATACTAGACAATATTTATTGATAAGGTATGTTACTTAGCATAGCGTTGAGGAGATTGATAGCTAGCCAGAGTGTAGAATGATGTTTTAAGGGCCAAGTTCAAACGCCATTTATTTAGTAAATTCACAATCCAAAAGCCATGGAGATATCTTAATAGTAGTCAATGGTGATGATCTCAGACCTTTAACTTGCTGCTTCAATGGATAAGATCTGTGAAAATACTCTCTGAAAAGAGAACCTCTGTTCTTTGTGTCTGATCAAAGTAAATTTGAATGACTAGCCTGATGTAATGCTTCCACAAATATCAAATGAGTTCATTTTGGTCATGAAAACTCGGCAGATAATGTCACTCGGTGCACCTTGTGTGCACAGTCTGAGCGCTTTTTTCCTTACATTGAGTATACACAAACCAGTTCTACTAAAGTGTCCAACTGCTACTAGTGTATAAAAGGATCAAGAGCATTTTTACAGGGTTCAGACTTTTTTGGGGGGATGTGCCAAGGAGTCTGAAAGCATCTGTCATAAGTGATTTACCATTATATACTGTTTGTCCAATTGTGTTCTTATTTTGATTTATCTACCACACAGGTGAAGAGTGCATAAAAAACACCCTTTATTTAAAATCTAGTGAATTCTGTCCTAGAGAAGTAATTTTTGTATTTAAAAATCAAAATATAAAAATACTTTGCCTACAGTGTGTGTAATTTTTTTAAAGCAGATTTACAGTAACAGTTCATTCCTGAGCAAGGTGCTTTTATGTTCTTACTGTTATTTGTGAAAAATAAGCTGATTACTTGTGCCAGTTTGTACTGTGACAGGCTTTACTGAAGAATCTCAGCTGTACAATTTTAAGTACTAGACTGCTGTCAGAAAGGAGATGTTCTTTTGCAAATATTAATACTTACTTTTGTAGACTGCTTCAATCTCTTGTTTAAAAGTTCAGTGGGTTGGTATTCCTGACAGACTTGATAGCTGGACTCAAAAGATATTTGGTGTCTACATCACTATGGTAAAAGGACTCTATACACATGTAGGTTATTTGCTTTTCATGAGTGAAAACAGCGTACTCATGAGAAAAAGCAAATTTGGCTTCAGCCTGGAAAGTTTGTGTTAAAGAATTTAGGTTTTTAAGTGTTCATTTGTCAATATTTTTTTCAAATTTTTAATATTGGTTAAAAGAGTGTGCTAAAATTAAGGATGCAGTTGGCTGATGGTGGTGGAGGATACACAAAGCAGTCTGAAAGCTTTCCTTCAAGTAAGCTGTTTGTTGACTAATCAATACGGGGAAGATTTATAGCCTGGCTGTCAAATCCTTCTTTGTAGGGTGATACACTAAATATTTCTGTTTGTACTTGCAGGCCTCTGGCTGTGATGGCACTGAGATTCCTGATGAAGTGAAACTGATTGGGTTTGCTCAGTTAAGTGTCAGCTGATGTCTGTCCCTTGACCACAAGCCGAATTGTGAGATTGCGAAGAGGCCAGCTTAGATGCAGAGGAAAATTAATGCACCACACACTGAGTTCTGCTTCATTATCTAGCAATTCACAAAGTCAGAACAAGCAAAGCCCACGGCTACACCGCTGCTGCTAACAATCAAAATGCTACTAAATGTCTCTCAGCAGTTGATTTGGATTCCCCCTAAGTGAAAAGCCTGTGGAAATGCACTCAGGTGGCTGTGTTTATTGGTTACAAAAGGAATTTTTGATCAAGCTTTCTTCTTTCATAAACTTTGAGTGATACTATTTTCCCTGTACTTGTGGTTGATAATACTGCCTCTGTTCTGTTCTATTTAAAAATTAACATAAATATAAAAGTTAAGAATTACTAGCCAAACTTGAATTCTAGTTTTAAAACTGTGAATTTTATTTTTCGTATATTTATGCATTACACATCCTAGGAATAGGAAACTGATTTGACTTGATTATGTGCTATTTGCAGTTAATCTCCATTATTTAAAAAAGTTTCAGGTATATCTTTGAACTATTCAGTAACTTGTAGGGGTTTTTTGAAATCAATTAATAGGCATTAGCAAGCTTTTGTTGGTTGTGTGTTTAAAAACCAGTTCACAAACTGTCAGGGGAGTGGGAGGTGCCTTGCAGACAATGTTTTAAGAATGTGCCTGAGGCTGCTTAAATAAATAATCTCCATTTTCTGGAAGTACCATACATGTGGTACAATATATATAAATATAGTTATCTGAGCAAGGAGAGGATATACAGTAGCAACGGTGTTAGAGTATTTTGACTATGCTTTATTGGGGGGTCTATGAGCTAGAACTACTTTGAACTGTTGTCATTAAGGTAGAATGCTTACTGTGTCCATCTCTGATCTGACGTACCCTTAATGATAGAAACTGGTTTCATACAGGTGATAAAAACTTGAAGAACGGAACTGAAGCTTTACTTGAAGTTCTGCAAAATACCAAGGTGGAGTGAAAATAATAGGGCTTTGTGCAATGATTGAGTAAAACTCTGTTACAGAGAAAACACTTCTGACCCGAGTAGTCTTATGCTTAACCTGTGACATAGATGTTACGGAGCTAGTGAAGCTTAGAAAGACTTTTGAAATTTGGAGACATGTTTCTCAGAGGTTACAATTTAAACTACTTCCTAGCTAATCCTAGATAAGTGGCAGCTCTTTATTGTACTGAAAATGGCAAATATTATATTATTAAGAGAAGTTATTTATAATGCCTTGTCATAATCGTTGAAGTGTTCTAGAGCCATTTGCATATGACTCAATGTAATCCTATCCCATCCTACTGTTTACATGATGATTACTCCAAGATGACTGCAAAGGTTAAAAAGAAAAATAAAGGTGTATTGCACAAACAGATTTGTACTTTGAATTTCCATGCTCTGTGTGCATTTCAACAGCTGGGCAGCAGGGTGATGTCACAAATGTCTGCTGCCCTTACTTAGGCTATAAGCAGCACCGGGAAAAGGAGGAGAGAAAATACTGCTCACTGACTTGAAAGGAGAGGGTTGGTCTTGAGCTCTTGACTGCCTGCTTTCCAGTGCTTTGCTGAAGTGATGTTTAAGAGTCCTGAGGTGCTTATACTTCAAGAAATCACTTGATTGGTTGGGGCAGGACCTTTATGCCTCTATGTATGGGATGCAGGTTTGTGTGGGGAAGAGAGTGGGTGGGGTGGGGTGGGGTGGGGTGGGGTGGGGTGGGGTGGGGTGGGGTGGGGTGGGGTTGGGTTGGGTTGGGTTGGGTTGGGTTGGGTTGCATGTGCTGCCTGCAGCCCAGGTGTGGGGCTGGTGGTCACAGCTGAGGCTCCTTGGGGCAGTCACGCCCTCCTAGCACCATTGGTGCTCCCAGGTCCTCTGGTGTGGAAAGCCCCAGCCCTGGGGTGGGTTTGGGCAGTGTGGTAGGTAGGTGCTGCAGTCTGTGCTGGGATGATGCTGTGCTCTGGTAGGGCCTGCCCTGCTGCAGTCAGCCAACAGAAATGGTAAGTGTGTTTTAATTTGCCTTTGGGGTGTCTTTGGGGGTGTGGTGTTACTGATGTCTGCTCTGTATCTTTCCCACTTCACCTCAGAGCTCTATAACTGGGTGTTTATCTCTTGCCCTATGTTGTTTAATGCTTTGTCTCAGTCAGTTTGTGCATGCTTTGTGGCTGCCTGTCTGGGGCCGGTTGGAGGAGATGGGCAGAGGACTTGTAGCAGCCTTGTGGTGAGGCCATGGCCTGGGAGCCTCTGCCTCGGCTGTGTGGGGTGAGAACAGAGGGACCTGCATCATGTCTGCCCGGGGGGCAGGCTGCTATTTGGCAGCTAGTTATTTTTTAGCAACCTTTATGTTGGAGTAAATTAAAAGGTAACTTAAACATACATCTGCCAGTGAAACAGTAACCTGCAACGCTGTGATGGGGTGACTACTGAGCAGGACCCAAAGGAGTGAAGTTCAGAGCATTGCTGTTAGATTATTTTTTGTTACTTACGTTAATGTATGCTTCACCAAATGTTGCACCATTATTGACTAATATACCTGCAAAGTAGTTGGCAGGTTAGCTTTCTTAGGCAAAGAAATGTTGTTTTCATGGATGTATAAAAGAAGTGGGAATATATAGTTGGTTGAAAATCGTGTTCCACTTGCTATACACCTTCTCGTAGGCTGGGGAAAAGGTGTTGAGGTAGGAGTACCAACTGTCAAATGCGCTCATCTGCTGTACTGGTTGGGGCTGCAGGAGGTGTCTAAATAAAGAAGAATGTAGTAGTTTAATTGAAGCAGTCAGCAGCATTGTATCAAGATAAAGCTCTAACAGTTGTTGCTCACTTGCAGCCTGATGCAGAAACATGCCGATGCTTCACTGAGCTTCTTTTGTTCAGTGAGAAAGCAAATTCATGCAGCAGTGTTATTTATTGCAGCTGCGTTGGTTTTTAATTTAGGGTGGTTTTTTTTTGCTGCAAAGGTATTGTGAATAAATGCAATGTGAGCAAAATGAGTACAGAGGGACAATGACCTGAATGAAAGGTCTGTTAATAGGAGGTTCATAAGTAGTCTATTCTTGCAGTTATGTGGTGGAAAAGGTAAAAATATACACTAGGTTGCTGTAGAAAGTAGTGTGCGGGTGATGATGAAGTAGAAATAGGCACCAAATATAATAGGAATTTGCTTCCTGAATACTATATTTGTGTTCTCTGTTGAATAACAAGGGAAAAGAGAAAACCTGTAGCTATGAATTTATTCATCTTTATGTGAAAAGCATTTAGGAGATGGGTACAGTTCTCATGTGTATCCCATGACTTGCCCCAAAGCAGCTGTGGTACTCCTGTTAGAAAGGTGTTGCTGGACAATACCTGGTGCCTGTTGCTGGCTGGAGCACCTGCCTGTGTTTGAAGGAAAAGGTCACTAATTAACGAGGTGAAGCTGGAACAGGTGAGGACCATAAAACTGTCTTTGAAGCCAGGAAAATAGGGCTTAATTATATGATTCTAAAAACATAATCATCTGTAAGTGATGATTACATGGCTGTGCTTGCAACTGCGCATCTGCAGGCTTTCTGGGCTGATGAATGTCAATGTCCACAGAGTCAGCCCTCCCAGTGTGCTCTGCTTCAGTGTGCTGAGATGAAGTCAGTCAATGAAACACAGCTCTGTATTTATTATTTTCAGTGTGTTAAAAATAGTGAATATAAACATAGAATTTAGCTTAGCACCAAACCAGATCTGGAGAAAAACTTGTTTGTGCATGTGTAAGGGAATGGTAGAGGAGGAACGTTTCCAGCCTTTTTCTTCCTGGGACTCTAGTGTGGGCTTCAGGCCAGGAAAAGCTGCCTCACACTCTGCCAACGTATCTTTTCCATGCCAGGAGAACAGGAGCACACGTTTCTTTGCTCTGACAAGTGCTGACCTCAGATATTCTCACTGACACATATAGAGGGTTACATTCAAGCTGCAATGCAGCTAGTTAGTTGTGGTAAGCGTTTTTGCTTTCCAGAAATGTTATCCTATATCCTACCACAATTTCCTCTCTAGACCTCCCAGCCCCAGAGCACACTTCTGCTTTGTGCATTGAGATGGGAGGAAAAGCTGGGAAATATGCCAGGAAACATCACTGAATTTTCTTCCCCCTACATTCTCTCCTAAGAGGAAGATGAACGTGTGCCTTTTGAGCCACCTCGGTCCAATTTAAAATCTCCGATTTGGGGGCTTCCAGAGTGATCCTATAAAATCTGCTTGTGGGGCATCTCTTCAGAATGTTTTTAAACACACTTATTTCTGTGAGAGGGAATGCCGTGTACAGCGTGTAAATGGTGTGCCTCCCCCTCATGCTTTTCTTAATCAGAGATTTGTTTTCTTTTTCACCACCTACCTCTGCATAAAGATGTTGGATGATGAGATTGGCCTGTGCCTGAAATCACTTAGCTCTGATGATAAATCTGACACAGACCTAAAACATTGTCAATTGCGCGCATTGAAAATGCTGATTTTTGTTCAGTGGAGAGTAGAGTATGCTGCCCCTGTCTCCCTGCCCCCTCCCTTCCCCCCCCCCCCCCCCAGTGTGTTTTACAGGCAGAAATAAAATATAAAACTTTGTTGATAACAAACAGCAATTGGTATATATACTTTTTTTTTTTTTTTTTGCCTCTGGAGTCATTGTGATGTAACTTTATTTGGTCAGTTGCTGTGGGGTTTTCCACTGCATCAAGTGGGCAGCCTGTCCACCCTCTTGCAATGTAGTTATGCATGTGCATGCATGGCGAATACTAATTACTTTAAAATGAGAAGTTGGAAAAGCAGCAGGAGCCTACATCTTCAAGTTCCCTGTGCATGTACTGTGCTAATGAGCTGATGGAGCAGCTGGATTTACTAAAACCATGAAAACTCCAGCAAAGTCTGGTTTCCCTGTGGTTTGTTACACAGTGGCCCAACTATCCAGGCATATTAGTTGAGCATTGTGACAGTTATTCATTTTATCTCAGTGACTAAGAGTAAAATTACAGTCAACATAAAAATGTGGGTTTATAGCTGCTTTATGATTGTTAGATTGATGCTCGTCAGACTGTTGCATAGTCATTGTAATCTCAGATGTTGAACTAGACTTGATAGTTGTTATGTTCTCCGTTTCTAATAGCATTCAGATTATGGGCAATAGTGGATCAATGAGCGGTTATAGGGACTTGGGAGAGTTTATGGTAAGAAGGAGAAATATTTAATTTTTGCTGCATAAACCAGTAGATAGGTAATCTTGTCCACCTCAGGATGCGAATATTTTGCCATATGATTTTCAAATGTGAATTTCAAAGGCTGTGCTTGTTTTATTGTCTCGGTAGGGTGTAGAAAATCACTTGTGCGAATGGATGCATTTATGTAGAACAGCAGCTATGAGAAACGGAATTGGATGGAAATCTGGTTTTCCATCATAGATGGAAAATACATATTTCTCTTTGTTTTATTTTTCCTAAGAGGTGCACATTTTAAGAATTAATGAAAATATCTTTCGAATATGTAACTTCTGTGTGTGTGTTTGGGGTTCGTTGTTTGTTTGTTTTTTGTTTTTTCTTCCTGGGAGGAAACGGAATGGTTATTTGGTTCTCTTTCATCCGTGTAATAATTCAGATTCATTAAGGAAAGATGTTGCTCATGCATAGGAGTGCTGGGGTTCTTTAGATTTACTTTGAGCGAAAGGCTTTTCTTGTTTTGTAACTAGATTGAGCTTTGTTTCCTTTGAGGACATTTGAGGTATAACATCTCAAAATGTAAAGGAATTTAAGGTTATTTTGGTGACACAACAGCCTTTTCACAGAGAAGTAGTGTGTGTGGTTGTCATCAACAGGCAATTAGAAATAATGAAGCAGAAGAACCAGAGTAAGTCCAGTGGTTTTTGAGGAAGTGGACTCTCTGCTATTCATGACATACAATCTTTTTGCCTACTCAGATGTTTTTACATCTCCCAGAAGCAAAACTTTTGTGTTCTGGAAGATGGACTACATAGTGCTAAATAGAAAATGCCCTTCAAGGGGAGACCTCTGTTTCTCCCTGCTGTTTTTGAAAGCGTGGAATTGGCTTTAGGAAGCATTTCGGTATGGAGGGAATTAAAAAAACATCAACCAAACAAAAGAAAACCACCCCCAAAAAACCCCATAAAAGATACCCTCAGAGGCTCATTTACTTTGTTAGAGCCTGTACCTGTTCTGGTTCATAACGGAAAGGAAATTTTCTGAAGACTGTTACAAGGAAAGTTCCTTATATGTCTAAGAGTTACTATTCTGTCCAATACATCAAAGAAAGTTGAGTACACCATTATTAATCTGTTGGTATTTGGATTATTGAGGTTATCCAAAGTTTGGTTGTTTTGTTCTGGCAAATGAGTGTCTTTGGCTAACGACCTGCATTGTGGTACTGCTCTGTTATTGACCAAGAAAGAACACAATGCTAAATTAAAGAAAGAAGTCTAAAATCAAATGGTCAACAAACATGAGTTTGTTCAGAACCAGAGAGGTGTGGGTGACAACGCTCCTTCTTCTCCCAAGCTTCCCAGTGGTTTAGTCAGTCCTGTGGCCAGTGCTCCCTTCCTACCCTGCCTGGTGGGATGGCGTTCCAGTGAGTGTTGCAGCCAGTGTGAGGCTGCTCACTGGCCTTGCGGTGAACTGAGGCTGATGTGAGCTGTGCCTTTTGCCCTGAATGTGCCGAGCAGGAAGTTAGCAGTGCGCTATTCTGATCCCAAAAGTACCTTCTTAAAGGTAAACTTTCTGTGCGTTTTTAAAATAGAGGTAAAGGACTTTGTAGTTAGACCAAGAAATAGATTTTGTGGTTTTGTAGGTTGCTTTGTTTGGAGAGTTTTTTAGCACAAGTTGAAAGCTGTATCTTTCTGACAGTGCAAAATGTGCAATCTGTGAAATGAAATAAAATTCCTAATAAATTTGAATGCTGTGGAAAGGTTTTTGTGAAGTAAGTGTTCACATTAAGGAACAGTGAAATAGGTATGTGATTGGGGTTGTTAAACCTGGAACTATTCCCAGCATCTCAGAGAATCAGCTCAGAATCCTGTTGAATTCAGGTTGGTTGAAGTTTTCTTTTCTTTGCCTTGTTACAGCACCTCTGATTAAAACAAACTTTAACTTCACTGGATCATTTACCCTGTATTATGAGAAATAGAAAAAGGGTGGAGAAAAACACCTTAAATTAGAACACAGAATCCAGAGGGAAGGACTGTTATTGAAATCTTGGCCCCATGAATTAATAATACTTCATGACAGCTTCAGTGGGACTGAAATTTCACTCCCTGTGTTGATTATGAGCTCCTCATTTTACTCCTGGGGCTATAAAATAGGAAAAGATCCAATCGTGATTAAAGAGTAGGTGTGATTTGAATGGAAGGTGATTACTAAAATCTCCCTGAAGTCTTCCACCCTGCTTATGCTGCAAGTTTTTCCTATTTATGATAGCATAGCAGAGCCATCCAGGCAGAAAATGACACTGGAGAGAAAGAGTTTTCTGATTGTTTCTGATTAGGTTCAGTGCTAACCTTGTAAATCTGTCTGTGAGATGTGGCATGGTCAAGTCATCTGTAAACTTGATGCTTCTCAAAAGATTGAAAGGGTGAGGGAAGTCCTGCACTTGTGTGTTGCTTGATACTTTTTTATTTTTCTTCCAGAAGGATTTTCACAGAGATAAATCTGGACTCTTGGATGAGAGCTATTGAGCTACAACTTAGCATTATATAAATTACTATTCTTGCTTAAAACTACTTTATGTTCACAGATTTGTGTTGTGTGTCAGTATCTCCTTGTTGGATTTATAAGGCCAACAAAGGTCTGAATCTCTGAGGTCTGTCCTATTTCAAGGTAGCATAGCTTGGATCAGCCTGTGGAAATCAAAGCAGAGCTGTGTTTAAGCAAGTGAGTTACTTTCCCCTTTTCTTACCATTATCTCTCATTCTGTTGTCAGCATAGTTCAGTAAGGTCTTTTTCATAGGCAAAGATTTTAATTTTTAATAAAGTAATTGCAGATGTCTTATAGTAAGGCTATATGCATTTAATTTAAAGATGACTGGGGCTATTGCATTTACATATGCCCTAAAAATTGTTTTACGCAACATAAGAGTATATGATAAGAGTAACAGTAATGAAGTAAATTTGATATTCTTCCCCTCTTCTGGTATAAGCCAAAGGCCTAAAAATACTCTTTTGGAAGAGTACTCCAGTGACCTTGTGGCAAATCAGAATGATGTCAGTTTAAATTGCAGGCAGCTGTTAGGTGAAAAAATTTCAACAAAATGAATTAAACATTCTGCTTCAGTCCAGGAGAGTACACAGATTTGTTTTCCAGTTTACAGTGTGTTGGATGTATGCTTTCAGTGTTACGAAACAGTGACGGTGCTTTACTTGCTGTTAAACTGGCATCCTGAAAATGTTCAGTACTGTTTTGGTTTAATGAGGGATGTACTTTGAAACACTGGAACATGGGGATAATATATTCTCAAATTCGGCTGAGGCAAAAAGTAGTTTTTAGCCTAAGATAAAATTTTGACTGGTTAATAATTGCAAAAGTCCTGCTTTGTTGCATATGCCAGGTGTCCGTGGGGCTACTACTTATCAAATATACCTTTTAATGTATTTATTTATGCTAATTACTGCCAAGGCAATGCATATGCTGTAATATTTTGTAATTCTGTATGCTCCCATATGTTTATCTTTCATAGTGTTGAGTTTGTTTTTTCTGTGCTGTACTGTCATCATCATTCATGTGACAAGTTTAGAAGTAAACTTGTATAAACCAGATATTATGTTGACTTGAAAAATCCAGAAAAATCTCATCTGAAATAGAGGCTCTAAATGCAGTTAGAAGTCAGCGTGGTTTTGTAGGAGCTTTATAAAGAGCCATCTTAGGATAGTGCAGAGATCCTTGCAGGTGTAAAGCACCTGGGGTATATGCAGAGCTGCACAGAGGTCCTCATGGACTGGGGAGCTGAGGGCTGGGGACAGCCCCACCTTGTGCTGATGGAGCTGGAATTATGCTGGGCCCTGTGCTGGCTCTGGCGCATCCCTCCTGGGTGCTACTGGAAGAAGGAATCAACTTTTGCAAAAATAGTCCATGAAAATGATTTCTTTATTTGAGCCACACTGGAAGTCAGGAAGTGCTGCTTGCCCTGCCCTGCTATGTTTGGGGTGCAGTGCACTTTGCTCCCAAGGCAGCCTGCAGGACAGCCCTCAGACAGCATGGTGGTTATCACGGGTATATGAAAATCATCAGTGGCATGTAAAAGCCACGAACCAAGGGAACAGACAGTTCTGCTGTGACGCTTTGTTCTTGTGTTTGGAAATGTTTTTTGCTAAGGAGAGTAGGTCAGTTATTGTACTAATGTACTACAATCTCTGACTTTAAAAGCAGAGCTGTGGCTCAGGATACTTGTTTTCCGTATGCTCTTCCTCTTGCAACTTCTTTCATGCTTTGTCCCTGCTGAAGCAGTCCTTTCCCTGTTCTGTTCTTCCATGCGGCCACCCTGTCTTCTCTCACATCTCTCCCCCAAGAGCCCTTCTCCAGATTCATTTTCAGCTAGGTCTGCTGTTTTCTGGAGGTGGTTCAGCTCTTGTGCTAAAGGTAGCCCAGCAGGACTCACTCACTTGCCTCAGCGCTGTGCTGCTGGTGTTTGGTTGCTGGAGAGCACAGAGGGAGCAAGCCTTGTGTCTGCATAGAGTGCAGGCAGGATAAGCACGTGTGGACCTCCAGAACATTGCCACTACATAGCCTCAGTGATCATTATTTATATCTAACATACAGTGGAGTAGGACGTGCAGCATAGCCAGCAGATACAGTGTATTTTATTGTACTATAGTACATACGTAGGGGCCTGAAAGCAAGTACCTCAACTCTGGTTCTCTTGCCTTGCACAAGGACACGTATCTTTTGTAAATTCAGTTATTTTTACTTGGTGGGTTTAGTGCTCGCTTTGTACTGAGCTACGTGACTGAGAAAACTTCAGGGTGAGGACGGAGTTTTTGATGAAGAATTTAATCCATCCTGGAGATGTATGCACGCTTTGTTGCCGCTCTTTGTTTATATGCTGCCCTTGCTTCCTATCTAGAAAGTAATACATGGTAGCAATTTCTTAAACAAACAAAACTCCACTACTTCACATACCAACTTAATTTTACTAGTGGCATGTGATTTTTCAAAAAATCACATCAATATCTTTTCAGCTTTCCAAAGTATTTTTCATTCCTAATTTATATGCACACGCACACATATATTTATATAAACCAGTTGTGAACCTTGCAGTTCCCAAAATACTTTATTTTCCTTTCCTTCTGTTCTAAAATTTAATTTTTTTATGAGAAGATTTATCTCTTTGCGTGGGTCCCAGCATTTGCAGCACTTGACATGAGAGAAATGAGAGCTGTCAGGCCCCATGTTCCATCTCCTTCCTCTTTGCCCTTTCCGTGGACAACCTGCTGTCTAACAAGGAAATCTCCAGGACCCACAGATGTCATGTGGTTCCTGTGGAGGTGTATGTGCAAACTCTCTTCAGAAGTTACAACTGCTATTGCTTGGGAACTGCCCCTTCCACAAAACCATTTCAGAGCTTGCTTGCAGCTATCTGTGATTTAGTTCTTGACAGTCAACACTGGAGACTGAGGTGCAGCTGCGCTAACTCCTGAGCAATTTCTAAACATCCTGTAATACGAAATCCCCCAGGTTTGATTTACTCCAGCCAGACATTTGTGGGGTTTAAAAGCTTCTACTATGGTTGTTAACGAAACCAAACCAGAGCTTTGATGTCTGCAGATTTACATATAATATGGGGTTAAAAGTCCAAACCCATTTTGTAGCTGGTATTTCAGATGTATACCTAACTGGTCCTTTCTTACAGCATGTACTGAGCTCTTGGTATGTGCATACTGTGTGTTTCCTTGATTGTCACCTGTGAACTTGTATTTTTCTGACTAGCCCTGGGTTCTGTTTGTATGTCAACACAAATCAAGCTAATGGAGCATTACTAATGCTTGACAAAATAAATCAGTTTGTTGCTACTTTTCAAAGCATTTGAAAAAAATCCCAAACTAAAACCATTCCAACTGCTTAGATGCTCGGATCTCAGTGAGAAGTCTTTAAAAGCTTCTGTTGGAGACAAATGTGTGCATGTTAACACTAGCTAATATAAATACATAACAGACAGTGGAAATTAAGGCTTCTGTTGCTTATCTACCAAAGATCATAATCTTTGTCTTAGTCACAAAAGATGTCTCTTATCTGTGTAAATAATTTTTGCAGTTAAAGGCAAAATTACTGCCTGTTGGAGAGGATTTGAAAGGTTGTCTGTTCTTGTAGAACTGAACTATATCATGGTAAGTTAATACGAATAAATATTTTCCTTGTATATAAGGTCTTCTTAGTGCAGATATTGGCAAATTTAGGAACAAGGATATAACGCATTTACTTTGAAAGATACAAAATAGCACCTACATAAATTAAAATTTAACAGGCAGGTGAAGTTAACTAAGTTCTTGGTGCATACCATTTAAGTATATATTACCAACTTCTTTCTGGTTTAGATATTCTTTCAAATTAGCATGGAAGAAATTATCTATGTTGTAATTTAAATTTTACATATCAAATACCTATTTTTGGCTTAGATGCACTATTAGAAATTGAATTTATTGGAAGACATGTTAGAGTTGTGGATCGAAGACAGAGTGCATGCTACCCCTCTTGAAAATGCTGCTTTTCATCATCGTGTAGGAACTGGTATGATTAAAAGTGCAGATTCACAAATACATACTTTAAGAACTGTTAAGATAAAGCTGTTGCCAGTAGTCTGATGTGTCCCAGGAAGCTGCAAATCCCCCAGATGATGTTGCCTCACTCATTGTGAATTACTGCTTAAAGCAAATACATGTCTTGGCATTGCAGCAAACTGGGATTGAACTTGTGGATCAGAGACAGTGGTGAATATGAGATTTCAGGGGGTGTACACAAAATTTCAGAACATGCGTGTTTTTTCTAAAGCTTTGCTTTTATCTGGGATAGGTTTCAAAGATACAGACAATTTTGTCATCTGTAGCATATAACTTCTACTGAAGTTTCTGCAGCTCCCAAGTTTTTGTGTCCAGTCCTTATGTGTAAATCTCCCTTGTTTCTTCTCCTGTGCAGTCTCTTCACCTATGGGCAACGATGTTGCTTTTGCTTCTTTTCACAGAATAGAATTTGGACTGGAAGGTACCCTAAAAGGTTACCTAGTCCCCAGTATTTGACTGGATCAGGTTTCCTTGCTCTCAGACAATAGTATGATTAATAAAAAGTAAAATCGGGGAAAGGACAGTCCTGCTCGCTCTAAACTCTCCTCATGAGTTGCTGCTCATCCTTATGACATATGTCAAGCAACAACAAAATGTTTCTCCCTTTCTTTCTGTATTTTATGTATATGTTGCCAGCCAGTGTGTGCATGCAAGCATGACTTTTAACATGCCATGTTTTCCATTTTTCCTTAAAAATGTTTGCACTACATTAATAAGCCCTTTTCCCCCTTAAAAAAAATGCAGTGTTACTGAAATTGTGGTACATTAAAAAAAACCCCACAGACTGTTAGGTACTTTTGCAATTAAAGGCATGGGAAAGAAGAGAATGAAATAAGATTGATGATCAAAGCTGGAAAGGGAAAACATGAGCAGGTGGTAGTAATAACACTGACAATCCATATGGTTTTTAGTTTACTTTCTGATATGGCTGTTCCAGCATTCAAAAGAAATGTAATATACTCTTGTGAAGTGGTATTTCTCTTGGGTTTAGCAGAAGATAAAAGTGCAAGCTTGTTTTCAGTGACATTTCCAGCACAGCAATTTCAAAACCATAAAAAAAATTCAAATGCTTCATCATCTAAAATGTCCAGGATATAGTGGATCTTTCACAAATGAGACAACTTTATCTGCTAAGGGTTCACTCTCCTTATGGCCTTGGAATACTGAAATATAAAGTTTGGGGCACCATGATTTTTTCTCCAAGGTAAAATGTAGTGTTCCCCAGTGTAAGCGTTGTAGCAAGGTTTGACCCAAGATCTTGCAAGGTTTCTGCCTGGTTATGCTAGCAAGCACCCAAATCTGAGGCTGATGTAAGTCTTCAGGATATAGGATCAATAGGATCTCAATGGCTCAGAATATGTTTTGTTTGTGTTCTTAAGTAGCCATGCTATGAGGGCAGCTCTTTCTCTTGGAGGTGGGAAGGGTGTGCCAGCCTTATCAGTGAGAAAGGACTTCTGTTGCTTATCTCTGCTTTCCTGGTACTGCAACCAGGGGGTTTCATAACCACTCTTGCTTACAGATTTTGTTTGGTTATTTTATTAGGGTGTACTCCTCTGTAGTGGATGAGATGTTTTTCTATTTGTCTACTTAGATGTATTATTGGATGCATTGTTTTCATTGTAGTTTATTTTCATATAAAACCTTCATGCTTCTTGAGCATGAATGTTTTTATTACAGGATATCCCTGGAATTCAAGACAAAAAGCAACATCTGGAGCTTGAACTTTAAAGTGAGTGAAGGTCTAGATATTTCATAGGCTACTACGTGTTCAGATTAACCTGTGGACCTTCTTCCACATGATTCATGTTTTAGCAAATGACTTTACTAAACAACTGTAATAATCCCACACTAGCTACCTCAATTGCATACTAAACTAGTGTGTTTTGGGGGGAGAGTAGCGGTAATCAGTTTACATTTACTTAGTCTGATCGTTCTTCTAAGCATATAGATGGATATACTGTCTGCATGATATTCGTGACATTCATATATCTCTGAGGTGCAAGTATACAGTAATACCTGATATGTTAGGCACGTTATTTTGTATGAATGGTGGAATTTTTTGCTTGTTTCTGTTTCAATAAAACAAATAGGCAGTAACTACTTTGTCAGATATTGGCTTGAGAGGCTTAGTTTGTTTTGCTATAGATACTACGTGTTCAATACCCCTTTTAAAGGAATCTGTGAACCATTGTGTGATTTATTACACCTAATTAACACAAGCCAATGCTTTTACAAGTAATTAAATCAGTTAAAAAATGTTGCACGACTTGCCCATCTGTTTGAAGTAACAGCTGAATCACAGTATAATGCAAATTAAAATATATACTTCCATAACCTGTCCTTCTAAGTATATGCCAGCACTTGCGTTGTGTGCATGTATGTTCCTCTATTAAAAAATGTAGTTTTAATTACATGCTGTATATATTCTTTAGCCCATTAGTTTTATCCCCATGTAGAAATTCTGAATCCAAATAACAAGCACTAAATAATATTGGCTTTTAATGACCAATTAAAGCAGCCTGACATCAACCTTGGTATCGGCTGAGCTTGTAATTCAAAGTACAGATATGCAGTAATTGGTTAGAATAAAGTGGTGCTCAGAAAGTACCGAGTCACCCTTGTCAGTACAGGATACCACTCCCCAGAGGCAGCAATGCTTTGTTTCATAAACTATCCTGCAATTAAAACTTGGTGAAACTGGAAGTTAAGTGGTTCCAAATTGATGGCAAATGTAACACAAAGCCTCAGTTCACCTTGATGACTTTATCTTGACTGATCTGGCCCTTTATGTGGCCTTTGTGAGGGGAAATGGCGTTCTATATAAAGAAAGTTCATTAATGAGATACTTTAAAAAGAATCATAGAATGGTTTGGGTTGGAAGTGGCCTTAAAGATCACCTAGTTCCAAACCCACCTGCCATGGACAGGAACACCTTTTACTAGACTAGGCTGCTCAAAGTCCTGTCCAACCTGAACACTTCTAGAGATGAGGCATCCCTGGAGTGGAAAATGGCATGGGTATGTTGACACCTTCCATGTCTATAGCTGCTCCAACCCTGTAGACTTGCTTTCTGTTCTAATGCTAGAAAATTTTCTCTTATAAGTGTGATAATGTAAAACAACCTGTCCTGTCTGGTGAAACTAATCTAGTAACGCAGTCGTCGATACTGCAAAAACTGGAATACAGGAAAAGTACTAATCTAGTAACGCAGTCATCGATACTGCAAAAACTGGAATACAGGAAAAGTACTGCTGTGCTCAGCCTTCATGCAAATCTTCTTGTAATAGATTCTATGCAGATGTCTGACTATTAGAAAGATATGAGAAGAGTGGAGGCAACATAGGGAGCAGAAGCAGATAAAAAGATTAAAACATTGAAATTATGGAATAAGGCATATTTGATTAAATGGAAGTTAAAATGAAATGTGAAAAAGTGCTGTTTTGAATTCTGATGAACTATTCAGGGCTACGTGAGGAAAGGTAAAAGAAATAAGGAATAATAATAATAAAAATATAAAAGCGCTTGATACTGAGATGTTAGACTGTGCAATAATCTCTGCAGGCAGCGGCAATATGAAAGATGGGCTGGTTCTTTTTCCATATACCTAAAACTAGGTCAGACAATGCTGAAGAGAAGGTTCTTGAACTATTACTTGTCCTCTGAAACTCACTGAATTCACTTTGTCAGGTATTGGACAGTGTAGGACTGTAAACCTTTCAGGGAGAGACCATCTCTTCATAAAACCCTGTGTTGTAATTTTTGTGGCTGATTTGAACAGCTGCATGAGACGGGAGGATGCTATGTAAAAGAACATTGGGAAAATGGAAAGAGTGATGGAAATAACAGGGAAATGTTAGAGATTGAAGCAGATTAAAAGTGCAGAAGACTGGAGTGAGGGGCAAGAGTTTTTTTTTTAAATTGAGCAAAAAGCTGAAGTGGGGAAAACAAAGGGAGGAGAAGAATGTGGTGGAAAGTCAAAGTGTTCGTCTTATCTTACAGCTTTGGGTTTAAGTGGGGACTGGTAAACCATGTGCAAGTCTCAGTTTTGTGGGAAACTAGTAATGGAAAAAAGTAAACAGTCCTGTAAGAAGAGAGAATAGTAGGGAAGCAGACAGGAGACAGCTTTCCAGGGCTTGCTGACAGAAGGAGAGGAGATAGGGAAAAGGAATGTGTTGAGGGCTAAGCCACAGCTGAATGACCTGATGACTGGAGAGGCTGTGTGAGATGGGGCAGCTGTGGTGATGGCAAGGGCTACTACCCTTGAGTGAGTGTGGGAGGGGGAGCTCCTTTAGTGTTGGAACTATGAAGAGCTAGCTGAGCTACAGGTTACAGAGAGGAGGTTTAGTGTTGCCTTAAGGTTAGAGACTAGAGCTGCAAGGGGTCCACACTTAGAGCTCAGAGTGTAGTGACTGGTCTGATGAATGGAGGAGAGGAACTGCAGGGACACCAGTGAGTCCTGAGGCCAACTTGAAAAGACCATCTGTACTTGTCTCATTATCAAGAGAGAACATTATCCTAAATTAGACTGTTGGGATTCTTCCAGATGAATGAAGTTTAAGAAAGGCATCATTATACCATTTTTTTTTTTTTCCAATGCAATGACTGGCAAAATAAAAGCTGTGCAGGGAATGAAATGGGAGTGATTGCAAGAAATAGGTATGGCTCTAGGGTACTCATGCTTTTGCCAGTGGCATGTATTTGTTAATGTTCCCAAACAGGCTTTTTAGGAGCAGTGAACTGGCAGAGAGCCAGATAAATAAATAACTCACTACAGAACCTTCTCCTGTCACGAGTCAATGTTATATGTGTGCTTTCATTGAACAGGTTACAAACCTGTAGGTCTCTCTTCTACTTTGTCTTCATAAGGAGTGGGCTTAATGGGTAATTGGAGAAATTGCTACTTGCTTTGTCTTCCTGCTTGCATTTGATAAGAGGTGAAGTTTCTGGTGAGTGAAGTATTGCCTAGAATACAATGTTCTTCTCCAGACACCTTGATGATATCCCAGTTGATTTCACTGCGAGTAAACATAAGGCCCAAGTTGGACACAGAAAATGAAATTCAGCCCTTTGTAAACAGATATAAATCCCATTGGAACTGCCAGCCAGGGGAATGTTGACAGGCTTGAGAGGAGGGCCTATGCAAATCATGTGAAGTTCACCAAGGCCAAGTGCATGGTCCTACACATGTGTTGGAGCAATCATGAGCACAACTACAGGCTGGGCAGAGAATGGATTGCGGAGCCCTGAGGAGGCGTTGGCCAGACAAGCAGCTCAACATGACCTGATAACGTTGCTTGCAGCCCCGAAAGGCAAATGTATCCGGGGCCACATCAAAAGAAATGCAACCAGCAGGTTGAGGGAGGTATTTCTCCCCCTCTGCTCACTCTGGAGTATAGTATTCCAACTGGAATGCTGTATTCAGCTCTGGAGCCCCCAACACAAGAAGGATTTGGGCCTGTTTGAAAAGTGCAGAGGAGGGCCGCAAAGACCCTCAGAGGGCTGGAGCACCTCTCCTACGGAGACAGGCTGAGAGAGTTGGGCTTGTTCAGCCTGGAGAAGAGAAGGCTCTGGGGACACCTTGTAACAGCCTTCCAATACCTAAAGAGGCCTACAAGAAATCTGGAGAGGGATTTTTTACAAGGGCATGTAGTAACAGGACAAGGGGGAATGGCTTTAAACTGAAAGAGGATAGATTTAGATTAAACATTAGGAAGAAGTTCTCCACTATAAGGGTGGTGAGACACTGGGACAAGTTGCCCAGAGAAGTTGTGTATGCTCCATCCCTGGAAGTACTCAAGGCCAGGCTGGATGGGGCTTTGAGCAGCCTGCTCTAGTGAAAGATGTTCCTGCCCATGGCAGGTGGGTTGGAACTAGATGGTTAACTTTAAATTGTCTTTCTAACCTAAACCATTCTGTGATTCTATGAACTGATGGGGCTTGTGACTTCAATCAAATTTGATTTGCCTCACACAGCTCAATCCAAATGCAGTACACTGGGTAATGGAGACCAGTGTTTTACTTTATTGGCCTTGAATATGTATGAAGGTAAAATCTTCATACATATTCAAGATGTATGAAGATGTATAATGGATAACTGTTGAAACTTCTTGAAATAGAACATTCTTTTTGAGGAGGAATTTTAATGAAGTTGAATAAATAAAAGAATTTAGAATGTTTCAGAATGTTTTATCCCTTTCTACTCTTTCTACATTTTGGCACAACTTTTCTAAGATGTTCTAATAAATGTCTTA
Source organism: Psittacula echo (assembly GCF_963264785.1). Classification (NCBI taxonomy): domain Eukaryota; kingdom Metazoa; phylum Chordata; class Aves; order Psittaciformes; family Psittacidae; genus Psittacula; species Psittacula echo. The sequence continues at coordinate 64,997,960 of NC_137743.1, read as the reverse complement.
CGCTAAGCAGGAACTGATGCATGACCTGTGCATGATGCACTTTGAGCCCTATGGCTGGTGTATCAAGATGGATGAGTTCAGCTGGTTGTGGCTTACGTCACTTACATGGCTGCTATCTTTATTGCCAAAAGAGAATGGCTGTTGTGCTAAATGATTTTGTACTCTGGGCCTGCTAGTACTTCCCAAATGCTACTGTAGGAAGCTCTCTGTTTTTTCCCCCTTTACTGCTATACTAAGGTACCCAAGAGGTCTGCTTTCACTTTGAGGAAAGAGGTCATGCTATAAAATAAGCCAGAGAAAGGCACTCCTAAAGGAAAAGGGATGTAGGGATTGGAATCATTCTTGGTTTAGCTGCAGAACTGGTAGGTCTTCCCCAGCACACCTCAAGTTTGGGATACTTGCCTCCCCCAGATAAAAGTTGCATTACAAGCCAATGGCACATAATTCTGCACAGCTTGATATGTGGCACTGCCTTTGCAGAATAAATGCTCAAGGATAAATCTCACATGACAAATTGCCTTTTGCTCTCCTTAGCTCTTTCAGGTGAGGCAGAATTATAATGTCGAGTCAGCTAACACTCAGATCTAGCAGAAAAATGGATCTTTCTTTTCCTGCGTTAGGCATGTCATCAGGGAAGATACTTGAGACAACTCTATTACAGGTGCAGCTGAATCAATAAGGCATATTCTGTTTTCTTTTTTTTTTTTTTTTTAACTTCTTCCTCCAGATAACTCCTCCCATTTCCTAAATTCCCACTTTTAACAAGAGAAAAGTAGGTAGTATTTTGTGCAATGTTTCCTGTCATACCTATTGCCTTTTGTGGCATGTTGCTGCTTGAATAGCCCAGCTTCAGTGGTTTTAAGTTGGTTTTTTTTTTTTTTTGTTGTTGTTGGGTTTGTTTTTTTTTTTCTACATACTGCTTTCACTTAGGGCAGTGCAAATTTCTTTGGAAATCTATGACAATCAATTAAGTAAATGAGAAAATAGAATGCTTGTAATTAAGATAATCAAGCTACACAAAATCCACCCTACTAGTGCTAATATCTGTATATCTCCAAGCTGTATATTAAACACCATGTATGTGTTGCAATTAGACTCGGGCTGCCACGGTGAAAATGACAGAAAAATGAAAGTGATTGGAGGGGTTTTTAGTGTACGTGAAACTCTTTGTTGTTTTAAAGCATCTCTCTATGGTTTGTAAGGTTGCTGCATTTTTTCCAACTATTTTTTACAGATTTGCTTTTGCAGCACCATATTCTCCCTTATGAAAACTGAGCCTATTGGTGTGTTTTCAGGTAATATCCTTTGCATTTCTAGAAAGAAGTGAAGAAGAAAACTTAACAGGACACCTTCAGTTTTTAATTTTTGTTCTTAATTTTTTTTTTTTTATTTGACATTGATACAAAAAAATAGTATCTCGATTAGCAGCTTTGCTGGCAATCCCACAAAACTGTAAATAATACTTTAAAAGAATGCACTCCTACAGACACTATAGATAAAACAATATATACAATTTAGACAAATAAATACATAAGTACAGCCATATATAATGTTACACGTAATGTTCAGTTACTGTTGACAAGCTTTTCTAGTTAATTACACTCTTCATTTACAAATTGCCATTGCCATCTACATTATAAAGACAAAAAAAAAATCCCAATAAAGAATCAAAATTGATACTTAACATTATTATTAGGAAAGATGGAAAATGAACCTTGAGACTTCTGTTTAAATACTCTCAGGCTTTTAGCAAAAAAATGCTTTTGGCAAAAACTCCTCCTAAAAGAGAGGAGTTTCCCCCTAGCTTCTTCAATCAATGTGCTTTGTCCATGTACGTTCTGGAATGAAAATGTGATTATAATCACACTTCTGAAGTGACTAGAAGCCAGCATGTTTTAACCTAGTTGTCATTTGTCCCATGCCCAGTGGAACAAAATGATCTTTAAGTAACATGAATATTTCTTTGATTAAAGGAAGCTTAATGCAAACGTTTGTGAACAGTACCCCATGTGGCACAAATACTACTGAGTGGAAGGGTAGCAAGCTTCCCCTTTGTGTAGACAGACATATTGCTCCCTTTCTAGGTTGCAATATTGCAATTTCTGAGCAAAGAGAAAATAATAAATTTGTTCAATGTAACAAGCTAGTGAAGTCTAGTATCAGAAAATTAACAGATGTAGAAAATTAGGCTTTTGTTGTGTTCTTTTAAATTCACTTGTCAATAAAAAAAAAAATCTTGTACATTCAAAAGTTAGGGCACACATGCTTAAGGCTCTTGAAACACTGGACAAATATAATGCCTATCTCAGCTCCATGCATAACAGAATATTACATAGCAAGCAGACTTTACACGTATATACAGCTGAATACAGAGGAAAATGCCTTAGAACTATGTACATCAGTTTCAAGATGAGCATTTACATTTCTAAAGATCTATCTATTTATAAATGGCAGGAGATACATTTTTTTCAGATACTCTTTCCAAGGGCTACCTACCAATCATTGATGCAGTCTACTTGTACTAGGAGAAATTCAAGGCTGCCTACCATGCCTCTCAAGCCCTGAGATATCTGAATTGGGAGCCCTGCTGTCTTCCAAAGCCACAAGCATGAACAGAAGTAAGGCCATCAAATCCATTTGATTGTGGATTCAGAAACTCCAAATTACTCCCTGTGCAGAGGGATAGCAGAAGTGATTGCATGCTTTGGGTTGGAGTTCTTACAAAGTGTGTTCCTGGTATGATGGCATCCATGCTGTCTGATCTACCTGATGTCTGGGGATGAATTCCACCCTTGTTTCCCTTTCTAAACAAGCATATCTAGGGCTTGGGTAAGAAAAGCTGAACTTCACCCCATCTGTGTATGTGTTATATTCATCTATGCAATTAGTTGGACCTGGTTTAGCTAGAGTTCTGAGTTTTATAGGGAGCAAGAGCAACTTTAACAAGGACTAGATCAACTAGGGAAGGATAAATGTTAATTATGCTGCAAGAGAGTCAATATTTTTATATAAAATTACTGATCTTCATTTATGAAGGGTGCACAAGCTGCTGTTGATTAGCAGTAACTCCTGGGCTGTCTGTTGTGTAGCTTCACCTTTAGATCTGAAGTACATTTGTTTAAAAACTGCTTGTGGCTTGAAAGCCAGGTACAGTTCACCTTACTTACAAGTAGTTCCTTTCAAAATGATACTGCTGCATCAGTGAATAAGACTAACAATTTGTCATGAAACTGCAAACCTTTTGGGGTAGCATCTTCATTCCCTCTTTACTGTTGTAAAGAGCTATGTACACCTATGACAAAGTCAGGTCAGAGTTTTCCTTTAAATTCTTACTCAGTTAATTTCTGACAACTTTATAGACATCCTGAATAACATACAGACTTAACAGTTTTTCACATATTACACATAATGCCAGCTGAAACGAATGAGACTTGTGTGTGTGCTGTGGACAGTTTGAATAACCTGCAGCTAGTAATATATTTGGTGAATTTTGTGTAAGTGTAATTTGTTTAAGAATTCTTCAATCCAAGTTATTTGTTGAGAAATGTAATATTTTAACTCTTTGTTAGAAGGTGCTGAATAGAGGTGGCTTGAATTTATCAAAAAATTTTCCTTGAAATAATTTTCATCACATTTCATTAACATTCATAGTCAAAAGACATAAGCACATTATGAAACTTGAATAAAATTCTGTGTGTTTTATTTCTGTTGTATGCTCTGGGGAATCTCTCGAGATCCTACTTTTCTACACCATTAAAAATCTGGTAGAATCTCATTCATGTAGCAAAAAGCAGAGCTTACTCTCAAAAAGCTGCTTTTGTGTTACTTTTTGTCAGTAAATAGTGCACTGAACAATGTTGAAGAAATACGCTGCTTATTGATGCTTGTCACTCAATATATATTGCTTATGCAAGACAATGGAGAGATCCACTGATACTAATGAAAAACATTGCCTTGCTATGAAATTAAAAGTTGAAAGACATTCATATTTTTTTCATGTATGTTTTCTCAGGTAGTTTTCCATACATCTCCCCTGTCCTATTTCATCTACAGATTCTACTTTATTTTATAATGGTGTTTTATCTTTTAGAGTTCCTTTAGGCAGTGGAAAGAAATGGGGTATCTTCTGAAATAACTTAAAGGAATACCACTTGGTTGATAAATATATACTTCAGTGTGTGGATTTTTTTCTAAGGTTTATGAGACTTTGATGTTCTTACCTGTCTAAATTCTGCTATTATACCATCAGTAAGCTGTTTGGGAATTGCATACATTGTACTATAAAATATACATGTCAGTACAGGTGTATAAGGTCAGTGCAAATGTATACTGCTCAGTTTATTAACAAACTTCTAAATACATATGGGTGTAGGGTGTTAAAAGAAGAATGAAAGTATGTTTGTAAGTCTTCATTTCTTAGGGTCTGAGTCTTATCTCAGAGGCTGGGGCATGAACTGTTAAGCAGCTCATAACAGTTTATTACTGTCCTTTTACATACAGATGCAGGAGCTGATATGTGTGATAGAGGATAATATACAAAATCTGAGATTTGACTCTAGATCCTTTCAGTTGGTGTAATGTCCTGATGAAAAGAGCCTGAAGTCTGTAAACCAGTAGTCAAAACGAGAATGAAAAATCAGTCATTAAAAATCCTCTCACAGTATCCCACAGTTTAACCTGTAAATCAGCAGACCTCTTTGTCAAAAAATAAGCAGATTAAACCAAAATTTCTTTTAAAAAAAAAAGTATTTACATCTGTAAAAATCTTAGCATCTAAGATGTTTCTTGCTGGACATGTCATTCCAAATTCTGTGCATTTCTTCTGGTGTTATCTGGTGCACTGTGATCACCCTGCGGTACCTGCACAAGCTGTAGGCCATTTTCCAGTGATTGAAGCCACTGTTTTGGAAAGGGTGAATGCCCAGCTTCCGAAGACAGAGTCCGACGTACACATCTTCAAGGTGAAGAAGTCTGGTATGAAGGGAGGTTTTGTAAATCAGTTCTGCTACATCCGCTGAAAAAATGTAGCCTGTACCTGAACAGAAGGGTGGGTAATTGCTGTCAGGATACAAATCTCTTGGCATGTACCACTTACTGCGAACATCTCTTATTGGCCCCCCATTTATAACATAACCAGTGAAGTACCTTCTCCTTGGCTTGGTGTTAGGTTTGAGCAGCTTATAAATAAGATTATCCATATTTACAAAAATATCACTGTCTGTCTTCATAACGTACTTTGCTTTTGAGCAAAACGTTGCTACCCACCTCATCCCCATCAATGTTTTCAGAGTGAGGTTATGATAAGAGTCAGTAAAATCCTCCACAATAATGTCATGAAAAATTTGGCTTTCTTGCTCTACCATTTGATTTAACACTGGATCTGCGTTTTTTCCAAGAAGAAATAGTGTGGCAATTTTGATTCCTTTAAAGTTGTTTTCATCTCCCCACGTTTCTCGAATGGCTTGCCTTGCATCAAACTCTTTGTGAGTTGTGCTGATAAGAATGACCAAGAAAGGGATGCTCTTCTCACATTTGTTGGGTTCATTGATAAGAAACTCAAAGGAATGCGGATTTATAGGTCGAGTTCTTATGTTGCCAAAGGAAACATTTTTTCTGGCTACGGTTATGCTACTGAGTTGTCTGTGGCCAGTGTAGGAAGAAGTAGGGCGAGTTATACTTAAGTACCAGAGAGCACTTGCCCAACAAACTACTGTCAAGATGTATAAGCATGAGACCTTTGAAGCCATTGTTCCTCTAGCTCCTCTATTCCTCCATACAATGAATAAATAGCCTTCGTACCAGGAGTGCACCTATGTTCCAGGAAGGCAGCATATTATTAATGAAACTTGAAAGTTCGATATAGGAAAGTAACTCCGTAATCATTCATGGATCTCAAATAGGAGCTATTAACTGTGGTGATACTCAACTTTTCTTCTTTTACTAGCAGTGGCTTCCATTTCTTGGAATTTTCTGTTATTTCTGAAAAATATGAAGAAAAATTTTCCATTGCTAGATCATAAAAGCCAATGGCAAGAAAAATGAGTTTAAATATGATTGGACATTAATAAGCTAAATGTCTTAATGCACTTCTTGGATATCTTATTTTTAATCTCACAAGGTACCACAGTGCAAGATAGTGCAGCTAGAATATAGCAGTATAACACAAAGTCATGCTTTTATGATTGATAATTTCTCATAGATTATAAAAGAAGTTTAGCATGCATGGTATGTTGGCTATTTAGGTTGGCTATTTTAAAAGTATATGAAAATAATTTTCTGGTTCCTAGCATTTTCTTGCTTGCTAGCATTTTTTCTGGACAATCTTTCAAAATATGCCATGGAACACTTAAAAATTATTTAAAACATGAAAAATCATGTACTTTAATTTAGGATTAATAGCATTAGTCGCAAATATACATATGGGTGCCTACAAATTTCATTTGGTCTAAACGCTGTTAATGTCAGTCCTGCTAACAAGAGCACACTTCGGTGTGCTTGGTAAAGAACTGAACTTGGTAAAGATGCAGGAGAGAGAGAGATAACATATGTTGTCTTACCCATATAAAGATCAGGGCCGGAGTAGACTTCATAAAAGTCTAGAAATAAATGAATGTATTTCAGTTATTCTTGATGGCTTCCTTCTCCTCTCCCCCCCAACCCAGTCTTTACACTTCATGAGCAAACATCATTAGTATACCACGTAAGACAAATCATGATGGCAGCCTATTAACAGTATCATTTCACTGGCCAGCATGCATAGCACTTGCCTACCTGGCTGGGGCTCTTGCATCCCTGCTGCTGCACCAGCCTTGCCTCCAGCACTAAGGAGCTTTGAGGCTTCCCCGGATCTGGGGAATATGCCAGCCCTGAAGCTTCCTTTGCTCTTAGCATGTTTCCTGGGAACCATTTCTGTTTATCATTGTTTCATGGAAATGAGACAAGCTGCATTAAGCCTGCTGGATCAGTGCTGACTCCTCCAAGGCACACCAGTAGCTGGAGGGTGCCTGTAGGCTTCGCATTCATTGGTTTGCTATTGCATTGTTTCAGTGCTAAAGTATAGTAGATCCATGCAACAGATGAGCTTTACACAATAGTCTTTGAAATATTTAGTATTTACTTTGGACAGAACAAAATATATATGGATTCAGCTGAAAAGGAGAAGACCTGTCTTAGCAATGTCCTTTCTGTTTCCACACTGCTTTGACACGTTGCTTGGATTACTTCAAAATGCCTCTTAAGGAGCCTGTCACTCCCCAGTGTTGGGTATGTATGATCTCTTCTTCCTTTTTCCAAAACTGAGTGAGAGGGTGGCCCTGTGGCAGGGTCTCCTGCCAGGTGACCTATTGCTTAGGGTTTGTGCAGACAGAGGCCTTCTTTATGTAGGCTATCAGAGTTACAGTGCTGTTATCCTGTGCCACTATTTCACACTGAGATGTGAAAACAGCAGAGAAACAATCTGAATGTTTGCTTAATACGTGCAGACTATATTCTCCTTACAGATGTACAGGTAGTACTGTCCTGCTAGTCTTCATTATGCACACTTTTAATTATTTAATGCCCAGAACCTATATACCCCTCTCTCCTTCCATGAAATAGGATAATGTGAATTTGTGGCCTGTTACAGAGCTTCATCAATTTCAGTCAGTTTTTCCCTAATACTGAGGCAGTTTAATGAAGCAGAGGTTGAATATGATGTCCTTCACTATTTGTCACAAGACTTGGGGTTTCTGATCCACTCCCACCAAGTGGTAGCCGTATATTTAAGTGAAGCCTTTGATTGCCCCATAGGGCTGCAAAACACAGTGATCTTGGCACATACACATACATCCTTCTAAATAAATACAGTTGTGGTAAATATATACACAAATGCCTACTGTAATGTCTGGAGAGGAGATCTGTCCTGCTGTATCAACTCACTGGGGTCACTGAGACACAGTTGTGAGAAAGGCAAAACACTTCCCTGATCTGGTAGGTTGGTTTTCTTTCTGGCTTAGTTGTGAATCTCTGATAACTGCCCCCACCTGAAATCCCAGTGGGAAAAAGAGCAAATGTGAAATAACATAATGTATCAAAACCATAGAAGTGTAAGGTCTAGAAGACTGTGTTAAGAAAGAAATACAGAAGTGGATTGGAGATGTAGAGTGAGGGGTACGTGGGTCACTGTATTTAATGGACTCCAGCATTAAGGCTCACAAATACCTCTAATATTCTGCATACGATGAATTATTTTAGGAAGCTAAATTGCATTCTCTAATCATGTGTCTTATATATAATTTCTTTAATAAAGGCATGTGCATTAGTTACCATCAATACTGAACAAATAGCTGAGTGAGAGGAAAATTGTAACTAGTGCTTCTTACAAACCACAAAATTATAGAAAACAACTTTCCAGTCCAGCTATGTCTGTGTACAGCAATAATTGGCTGTGATGTCTAATCTTGTGTACTCTGAAAGGATTAGAGGCCACAAAACCCGAAGACTATTTTGAAGAAAGATTCCAAGCTATTGTAGAGATTTTTTGCTCAGTTATGAAATCTGCAGGTAACTGTCCAAGATGAATATTTCTTATATTGACCCTTGGATTGCTATCTCTTGAAACAAGTTTATCTTTTTCTATGGTAATTTTAGAGTGCAGGTGAAGTGGTTAAGAGGGAACTAGCTGTAATTTTCCTGATGAGTGAAGTTTTAGATTTAATTATTTTTCAGGAAGATTGAGGTGAAAAACAAGAAAACAGCTTCCTGCTTTCCTATGATGGGTCTCTCAGCTGTTCCTACTCAGCTGTGAGGTTAAGATGTGAAGATTAAAGTTCATCTTCCTGCTTTACCGGATCTTTTTGCTATATACGGGAAACAGATTTGGAAGAAAATAGCACAAACAAAATTGGCAAATAGTGCAAACATAACAAAATTTGCTAAGCAGTTTTGGTCTGCTGTTTTAGCTGAGATTATTGGCACCTTCAGGGCTAATCTCTCTCTTTGTAGGTTCCCAGAGGGGGTTAGACAAGTAGCTATGTCAGGTGGTGTTGGGGTTGTTTTTTGGCCATAGGGCAAACGTTCCTACAAATTATTTCTGGTAACACTCATTGTTCCTGCATAGAAATTCCAATAATGTTTAGCTTGCACAAGCAAGAATATAGATCGATTAGTCAGGAAAACATGAACTAAGCAGTAAAATACATATTTTGTCGTGATTTATGTGTCATCCCGACACGTAGGAAGTAAAGGAAGAGGGCCAGGGGACCTGTGTGGCTAAATAAGGAACTGCTGGGTATGCTCAAGTGGAAGAGCAGAGTTTACAGGTCATGGAAGGAGGGGCTGGCCACTCGGGAGGAATATAAGGCTGCTGCTAGAGGATGTAGGAAGGCAGCTAGGATGGCTAAGGCCTCCTTAGAATTAAATCTGGCAAGAGGGGTCAAGGACAGCAGAAAGAGCTTTTTCAAATACATAGCTGATAAAACTAACACCAGAGGCAAGGTAGGCCCACTGGTGAACGGGATGGGTGCCCTGGTGACAAAAGATACAGACATGGCAGAGTTATTGAATGCCTTCTTTGTCTCAGTCTACTCTGCCGGAGGCAGGCCTGAAGAGCCCTGTACTCCTGAGACCTCAGATGAAGCCAGGTCACTGGAGCAGTTTGCCTTAGTCGATGAGGAATGGGTTAGGGACCAGTTGAGCAATCTGGACATCCATAAATCCATGGGTCCAGATGGGATGCACCCGCGGGTGCTGAGGTAACTGGCGGAAGTCATTGCTAGACCACTCTCCATCATCTTTACCAAGTCTTGGGAAACGGGAGAGGTGCCTGAGGACTGGAGGAAAGCAAATGTCACTCCAGTCTTCAACAAGGGCAAGAAGGAGGACCCGGGTAACTATAGACCCATCAGCCTCACCTCCATCCCTGGGAAAGTGATGGAACACCTTATCCTTGGTGCCATCTTAAGGTATGTCAAGGATAAGAGGGTTATGAGGGGCAGTCAACATGGCTTTACCAAGGGGAAGTCATGCTTGACCAACCTCATAGCCTTTTATGAGGAAATAACATTGTGGATGGATGATGGCAGGGCAGTGGATGTGGTCTACCTTGACTTCAGCAAAGCATTTGACACAGTATCCCACAGCATTCTCATAGCTAAATTGAGGAAGTGTGGTCTGGATGATCAGGTAGTGAGGTGGACTGCGAGCTGACTGAAGGACAGCAGCCAGAGAGTTGTAGTCTATGGGGCGGAGTCTAGTTGGAGGCCTGTATCTAGTGGAGTGCCTCAAGGGTCAGTACTGGGACCAGTATTATTTAATATATTCATCAATGATTTAGATGAGGGAATTGAGTGTACTATCAGCAAGTTTGCTGATGACACTAAGCTGGGAGGAGTGGCTGACACGCCAGAAGGCTGTGCTGCCATCCAGCGGGACCTGGACAGGCTGGAGAGTTGGGCAGGGAGTAACTTGATGAAATATAACAAGGGAAAGTGTAGAGTCCTGCATCTGGGCAGGAACAACCCCAGGTTCCAATATAGGTTGGGGAACGACCTGTTAGAGAGTAGTGTAGGGGAGAGGGACCTGGGGGTCCTAGTGGACAGCAGGATGACCATGAGCCAGCACTGTGCCCTTGTGGCCAAGAAAGCCAATGGCATCCTGGGGTGTATTAGAAGGGGGGTGGTCAGTAGGTCGAGAGAGGTCCTCCTCCCCCTCTACTCTGCCCTGGTGAGACCGCATCTGGAATATTGTGTCCAGTTCTGGGCCCCTCAGTTCAAGAAGGACAGGGACCTGCTGGAGAGAGTCCAGCGCAGGGCAACTAAGATGGTTAGGGGGAGTGGAGCATCTCCCTTATGAGGAAAGACTGAGGGAGCTGGGTCTCTATAGTTTGGAGAAGAGGAGACTGAGGGGTGACCTTATTAGTGTATATAAATATATAAAGGGGGAGTGTCACGAGGATGGAGCCAGGCTCTTCTCAGTGGCAAACAATGATAGGACAAGGGGTAATGGGTATAAACTGGAACACAAGAGGTTCCACTTAAACTTGAGAAGAAACTTCTTCTCAGTGAGGGTGACGGAACACTGGAACAGGCTGCCCAGGGAGGTTGTGGAGTCTCCTTCTCTGGAGACATTCAAAACCCGCCTGGACACATTCCTATGTAACCTTATCTAGGTGTTCCTGCTCTGGCAGGGGGATTGGACTAGATGATCTTTTGAGGTCCCTTCCAATCTCTAACATACTGTGATACTGGGATTTAGCAGTCAAGAATTTAAGAGGTTGCCAAATTCTGTTACTAAAGATTATGATAATTCATCAAAGACCTAAATAAGTGCCTAACTTGGGCTTTCCTGGAATTACTCCTGTGTTGATGGTTGCAAAATTATTCATAGTATAAAGTCTGTGACAGCAAACCTTTTCCTTGTCATGTGTTGTGACCTGAAATTAAATACTGCAGCCATGCACTATGCAGGACTTGTATATCAAGGATGTGAATTACAAGGAATGAAATCAGAGTGTAAAAATTAATGTGCTTGGATTAGTGTGTTAAAACTTTTTTGTTAGTTACTCACTTGGAAAAGAGGAGGAATAAAGTCTATGAACTAAGGCCACTACTTTCATCTAAATAACAACTGGAAGTACTTCAATGTCCACATGTTATTGTGGATCCTTTAACAGTTTGCTCAGAAGTTCTTCAGAACATTTTTAACCTACTCAATAGTATACACGTCTAAAGCTGCCTTAAATATTAAAATGGGTAGCAAATTCACTAATACATTGTATTTCTAGTCCCCGATACTGGATTCAGTATATTTTGTAGTTTTGCCATGATGGTCTTGAATTTGGTGTTGAAATTTGAAGACCCTCTAGCAGCTGGATGTGGGTTGTGACCAGGAGAGCAGAAAGCTTTTATCAGCTTTGTCTTTTGTCAGTTGGGATCGGGTGCATCGTGTTTGGGGATATTGGCACAGGCAAAGGAAAGTGTCACCTCCTTTCCTTTGTTCTCTGGGGTGAAAGAAAGCTTTTTATCAGGGCATCAGCAATGTTAAGCTCTTGGATCCTTGTTTTAAAAAATGTTTTAATTCAATCTGTCTCATTCCCAACCTGGCTGTCATACTATAAGTAATAAAAGGTTTAAACTTTGCTAGAGTAGATGATTGTAAAAAGCAAATGTTTAGCATCATGCTTCCATATTGCGCATCAAAGTCATGCTGTTAATTGTACTATTCACAGCTTGTGCTGTATGAGCCAGAGAAGCCACCCTGTTGGAGTACAGAAAGCAACACTGTGTAACTTCTGTGAGTAATTAACCTGATGGAGACTGTATTTGCAGCAAACTTTTTACAAGATGACTGCACATCAAGAATAATCCTCCAGATAATGAGCACATTTCAGAATCTTGCTAACTGTTCACGGGCAATTTTAAGGCAGACGTCAAATGAGTTCAGCAACTGTTACTCACCAACTGCAGTATTTTGCCAATGTTTTGGAACACTGCTGTCTCTGCTGAAATGTTGTTATTTCTCTTTCAAGAAAGCCCATCCTATCTAAGTGCAGTTGCATTAATGTAATTAGATCATGGTGGACACACATGATAGAAACCACAGCTATTGAAGCCTGACCACAGTTGTAACCCATACCATGTCACTATCTACTCCTGAGGCATAATGTAGGTGCTGAGTGGAGGCAGTCAGGATGCTTACCCCTGGGGATGACCCTGACACCCAGGAGCCTGTTAGGCAGAGTACAATTGAGTCAAATTAACACTGTGCATTTCTGCCAAAATGTACCTATTCCTTTCCCTGAATAAGAGGGAATGCAGCTGCTAAATTATTTACTCAATGTGGCAAACTCTTCTCATTTTCCCCAAAGAGAGATTTTTGTGAGAGTTTTGTATGATCACGGCTTTCATCTGTATACAGACCAAGACACTGAAATGTCTTCCACGTTTATGAAGTCCTTAAATTACCAAAGGAAAAGTCTGTGATTATTACCGAATCTTGTTTAGAAGAAAATTATCCTGAACATTAAGAACGCATCTACAAAGAAATCTGTGGATGCTGTTATGTTCTTAGCTGTATGTTTTCGTAGTAATTTCTTGAGGAAATTCTGGACAGATGGCAGAGGTGATTTAACAGGAGATTGCAGACTCCTCTCTGGCAACTTCATTTGAAAGTTTCTTAAATATTCTGAATACTTCTGCTGTGCCTGGGTGTAATGAGCCTGAAACCAAATCAGTGCTGCAAAGGAAGACCTTACTCTCTAGGATATATGTGGAGAGGGGCTGTAACAGATGTAGGAGCCACAGTCTTGGGTTGAGGAGAGAAAAGTACAAGCATTCATTTCAGGTCTGTGTTTTTTAGAAATATCAGCTCCACTTTCAGGCATCCCAGTTGCCCTATGTTAAAAGAGGCTGGCTTCCCATGCCTGCCTTCAAAGGCAACAAGGACAAATATTTTCTGAAAATCAGGCTATGTTTTAAGATATGCTGTTTGTGCATAGAGAATCATTCCTTGTTCACAGAAGTACTGATGGTGGGCATTACCTTAGGCAGTAACTGAATGTGAAAGCAAGTATTTGAACAAGTGATTCTTTCAAACTAACAGTTCTATTTTCATGAATGCTGATTTGCAGATAGTTTATGCTGTATTTCATCGCTGAATTGAACAATAGATCTCTGGAAATAAATTTGGGACTTGTAAATTATTTTTCAATATTTGCTGCCTGCTCTTAATGTGAATGAAAGCTAAGAATGACTATGCATTAGGGAATTTTATGAAAAGCTTCTGAGTCTTACATAGGGAAAATGCAGGTTTTAAAACTTCCAGTAAATGTGCCCATGCTTCTGAAACTTCTTTAGCCTTTAAAGAACTACTGCAGAGTCTAGGAGTTAAAAGTAAGCTCAACATCTGCAAGTGTAGAAAAGAAAGCAAATCTGCATATGAGTGACTTTTTTTGTATATTCCACCTTATATTTTTTCAATTAATATATCTCTATATAACCAGGATTTTTTGTCCTTCAAGTGCCAAGTCACCCTACATAAAACAATTAAACTTTATTTTCATTGCTTTTTTTCTCATGCTTCAGAACGAATTATTGCAAGTTAAAAAGTAAAGTTTCCACCATGACTAAGCTGAGAAGTACAATTTTCAATTGCAGAAGATCAAACAAATGTAAGAAGTATCTAGGTATAATCTGATCAATGCAAATGTCAGATTTACTATGGCTGAGGGGAGTGGGCTAACTTACTGTTTAGGAAATGTGAGTTTGGCATGAAAGACCATTCACCGGCTGGCAAGGTATGAAGGTGGGATCTCAGTGTTGGTTTGAGCAGCTTTTCTCTCTGGCTTGGTTTGTACATCAGGAACTTTGTAGCTATAAATTTGCATCCAAGTTTTGCAGCTCAGGAAGTATTTTCTATACAGAAAAGATTTCCCTGCTTTCTCTGAGCAGAGACCTCAGAGCTGCTAGGTTGGCCACACACCGCTCAGGCGGGTTTTTTCTTACACACAGAGCACTCCTCAGGAAGCTGGGTGATAATGATTGGCCTTAGTATGACTGAGGAGTAGCTGCCTTCTGTCGTGGTTACCAAGAGCCTGGTCTGCACCAGATGTGGCTACATGGGGCTGCTTTATCTGCATTTTCTTCCTGGAAAAGCTGATTCTGAATTAAACTGGCTGTGGAGAGCTCCCTCTGCCGGTGGTGGAGGACAAAGTGGTGACAGATCAAGACTCAAGCTTGTCCAGACTGGATGCTGCACCTGTCTGGGTTTGGGTGTTTCATAAAAGCAAAGCATTCCCAGTTGGTTTGCAAACCAGGAAAAGAAAGTACAATTTCATAAGATCTGGCATTCATGGGAAATTGAAATATTGTTTATTTTATTATTTATTTATTTTTTTAAATCCCATTTGGCATCTCTCAGCATTACATTTTCAGTAGCCCTCTTAATGTTTTGGTCGTTTTTTTGAAAACAAGGCTCTTGGTCAAAGTGTGTGAAACCTAGTCCTTCTCCAAAGTCTCCAATGGTGGTATCACCCAGCTGACTCCATGTGGAAGGAGATGACAGACCAGGCTCTTTATGACGGATGGCTTTTTAAAGTGTTAGCAAACTGGTTATGCTTGGTCAGATATTAATCTAGAATGGTTAATAACTAGATTTTACTCAACTCAAAATAATATCAGAACTTGGGATGTGCCAATCAGCAGTTCTGTCTTTCTATATTGCTGATTGCAAGTAATTTACATGGAGACCCTGCATGCTGCTGTTAATGGGAGTTTTGCTGCGGACTTTTGTAGCAGCCATTTAAAGCACATATCCTTTGCTCTAACTAAAGGGGAGAGAAAGGAGATGAAGAACATAAAATGAAAGGGCAGAATAATTTTAAGCAGAAATCTTTTTCTTTTTTCCCTTGAAAGTTGCCCAGGAGTTGCCAAGTGTCAGATCCGTGCATTTTTTTCCCATGCATGTTTTTCAGAAACAATTTTAAAATACGCTTTGTGACTTCATGTTGTGATGGGTCATTTGTGATTACATCAATCACGCCCTGTCACAGCACTAATGCGTAAATTGCATCACAGTATGGTTATAAACTGATGCAAATAACAGATTTCACTTTGGGTTGCCATAGACACAGCCTTTATTTTCTTTAGCTATTGTGCTATGCTTTGTTGTGAAATCTCACAGCAAGGTTCTTTAGCTCATGTCACCTCCAAACTCGTTACAATATTTTGCATCTAATGAAAGTATAAGACAGAAAAAAAAAAAAAAAAAGAGGCTTTGAGTTCTTAAAAAAAACCAACAACAAACAGAAAAATCGGGGGAGGGGGGAAACCTTTACAACTGCTTTAACAAAATTTTTATTACTCATGAAACTACTAGTTACATAACTACTGGAGTCAGTTGGTTAAACTTCCTTCAAGAAATAGTGTTTGAAATCAAATATACTGCTCTTCCTGCCTTACCCTTCTTAAATTTCCCTATTTCATTAGCTTTGTATTCAGAGTGATGCCTATGAAACGGTGGTCTGGGTTATGATATCAAGAATAATGACAGTGGCTTTGATTATATAGATGCCTACCCTAGCAGCACTGCCACTGTCAATTAATCTTTGTCACAAAAAGGAGGGATAACAATTATTTGAAGACTGGAACACCTGAAACCACACTACCAGTGTCTGTGGTGATGCTAACTCACTGAAATGGATAATGAATCTGCTTCCCATAATTCACATGCTACCAGGGCATTGGAGGAAAGGTACAAACAATTAAAACTTCTGGATTTACTGGGAAAAGTTCTAAAATCCAGCTTGCCCATTAAGGTATCAGTCATGATGCTTGGGAAACTTTGCCTCTAACCTCATTAAAACTGGGGGCACTTCAGGCTGGAAACACTGATTACTGCTATGTATAAATACATTTTTAAACCTCAGAGCATAGCTCTTATTGACAGACAGTTGCTGGAGGGATTCTTCCATATCTGAGGCATAGCTGTGTGATGCCTATACTTATTGTAATCTTTTACCAGTGAATGATGGAGATTTTTTTTTTTTTTAAGGCTGAAAAATAGCTAGAATCCATGTTATTTTCCTATTTCTTCCACAGCAACGAGGCTATAAATTTTTGTAAATGTTAGGTGACCATGACATAGCGTAGCTCCAACTTTTTGTGCTTTGGAAAAAGCACAAGATGTTATCAGATTTCCAAGGAAATTGTTGGATGCTGTGACTATGGATACATGGGCATTTCTTTTTTCTTTTTCCTGAAAATATTCCCCATGTTGGAGACATCCTGGAGCCTGCAGGTTGAAGTTCAGTTTTTTTGGTGCTTGCATCACAGTAATTAATGTGAAGGTAATGTTGTGAAGCATTTGTCACCACGAGCTATTTATAAGTCAGGCTTCAGGTTTCTAATTCCCTTTGTGAAGTGCTTGTGATACGTTTAATGCAAGCTGTTACTTTCAAAATTGCACCTATCTCTCACAGAACTGAAACATAACAAAACCTCCCAACCAAGCAACTGTCTTCAACTTGGAAAATATGGTTTAGACTTCAGCCAGTGGACTTGTTCTCAAATATGTGAAAAGCATTTCCTAGACATAGACATACACTTTTTTTTCCTTTTGGTGACTGGTTAGTTGCGATTGAGATTCCCCACTTTACAGGAACTTCTCTGGGCATGGTTTTCTGATAGTGTCGCCTTAAATCTGGCAGAGACAAATACCTGCAGCTCCAAGATAGGCAAGTGGTGGCTGCCTGCAGCTGGCTGCGCTCCCTCCCCTCCAGCTGCAGCACTGAGTGCCTGTGGTACTGTCTGGGCTTCCCAACTAAGCTACTTTGCTGAGAAGGGATAGTCCTCATGGAAAAGTGGGATTAACCCCCTCTTCGCATTGAAAGAAGCTGGAATGACATTTTATCATCTTGTCTGTTTGTCTTAAATACATGGAGTGGTGCTTTCCTGCTAAGGAGCTGGTGTAATCATCTGCTGGTGAACATGCTCACAGGCCCATCAACCTCAGCACAGCTTAGTGCAGCTGAAGGCCAGCACTTCTGGTTGCTAGCTATATTATAATTGCCTTTACAGTAAAGACATGTTTCTTTTCACTTAGTCATTACTAAATGGTAGATGGGGGTTTGTTTGAACGTAAATGAAAACCTACTTTCACTGCGGATTGAACAAGAAAAATTTCAGCTGCAAAGAGGGCATTTTCTGCAGAGCTATTAACATTTGAGAACAAGATAGTGTCAGGCTCTTTCAACTAGCACATAGGGAGCATTTCACAGACATGATCCCTAACAATTTGTCAGCATTTAGTTTTCTGAAGCTTGCAGTTGAAAGGATCATTGCACAGCATTACACTTACACATTCATAGAACATACACTCAAACATACCTCTCGTGGCAAGGATTTAAAGATGAGCTAACAGTCACTGGAGGTTTTTGGATGAATCAAACAAAGGAGTGCTCGTTGTAGTAAACTGGTAAATATATATACTTGTGAATCCCCAGGAGTAAATTTGTCCTCATTCTTCTACTGTATTTCAAAAGTGCAGCAAATTGTGTCCTCAGCTGAGGTACAAGTTTGAAAAAATATTGTTTGGGGTTGTAAATGGGTTGCTGCTTCTTTAGCTGAACTGTAAACCCATTGTGGGTTATCAGCTATGCCCACTTAGTCCACCCTCTTTCCCAAAAGAATGTTTCTTTATTTTTCCACTTTACACCCTTTATAAAAATTGTGAACGTTGTCTATTAATCTCAGTGAAAGAAACCTGGTTGTCTCTGGAGAAAGCAGCCAGTTAACAGCTTTTCCATTTATGCTCAGATCAGAGTTTAACTTGAGCCCTGTGAGAGTTGTTGTAGGCAGAAATTGAGGAAGTTTTCTCACAAAGTGGTATTGATGAACAGTTTGTGAGAATTTTTTGGTTAATAACTCTTATCTCCCAGCTGGGCAGAATATGGCTGATAATCTCAGGTATCTAATAAAGCTGCAGGATGAACTGCGTTCTGGTAAAGAGTAAACCTGAATTCCTGCTTCAACTGACTTTTATCACTTACGTCATTAGAGATGTCCTTCATGTGTACTTTCAAAGTTTTCTCTAGGGAGCATAAATTTCAAATCCTGAAGAACTGTGTGAGCAGTCAGGAATACTAACTGATTTCTTACATCTTTTGCTTGTGAGCCTTCCTAATTAGTGGTATTTACAGTGACTGGTAACTAGGAAAAGAGCTAAGCAAGCTTCTTCCTAATGTGCAGACATGTGTGTTTGTCTTTACCTAAACAGGACAGTGCCCATTTCTGTGAGCTCCTTATGCTACCAGCACATTTTGTTTTCTCTTTTTTCTGTTGTGACTAGGGAAGCGTAACCATTGCAATTGCAACTTCTCAGAATAATTGGAAACTCTCCAGTTGGCTTCTCCACCTGTAATTGTGTTTTTCCTAGTGGGTTGATGTAGGTGTAAATGTAGACTCATTCTCTGTATTGAAGGATGTCTCAAAACATAGGCAAAGTAGTGGTATGTCAAGGATGGCCTGAAGCATACTCCAAGTTGAAAACCTGGGAAAGCAGTCTTTCTCCTCATCCTAGCTTGACTTTTACTTAGCCTCCACTGTGGCATGGGTAAAGCATGCGATTATAGTGCCACTCCAGATTATGCAGCAACTTGCACGCAATGTTGAATAATCACTGCTTTCTTAGCTCTGCTTTGGTGCATTGTCCCATTAGCATCATTGACACCGAGGGTGGCTGTCTGCCTTGATTCTGATGCAGCTCAACAGATAAAAATTCTCTTTTTATCACCCACTATTTCTTTGGGATGTGTTGTCTCCTGCTTGGATAGGAATATAATGCAGTACTGATAAAAACCAACTTTGTGAAGCAATAAACAGTAAATATGTTTTGTCACTGTGCC
The DNA here is from genome assembly GCF_963264785.1 of Psittacula echo. Lineage (NCBI taxonomy): Eukaryota > Metazoa > Chordata > Aves > Psittaciformes > Psittacidae > Psittacula > Psittacula echo. The sequence continues at coordinate 64,978,582 of NC_137743.1, read as the reverse complement.
CAAGGAGAATCATACAATCATACCTTAGTTATCCATGTATTCAAGGCCAAGCCTTAAGGAGAAAAAGGGTACATGAATATACAGTGTAAAAATATAGATTGCTTCTCTTAGCTTTCCGTTTGTGGACCTTCAAGAATTTTATAAGCACAAATGCAGTGAGCAGCTGTATACCCCAAGGAGGCAGGTAATACAGTAATAAAATCTGCCAAGCAAGTTAAGGGTCCAAATCTTGATACACACCTCAGGGTTGTAAGAATTAAACAGAGTGGTTTCACAGAGAGACATTCTTCTGGGAGATTCTTTTTCTTCTTATATGAGATCAAACCCCCCTTTTGATCATTTTCCAAACTTTGGAGGTGCTTACTCTTTGAGTAGAATCAGAGGAGAGTACTATATAAGTAACATGAACTCAGACCTTCTCTGGAGAAGGTGTTTGACTCATAGTGTGGCTGGAAACAACAGGGATCCTCCTGAGCATCTTATACTCTGTGCAGGTCTCCCTCAACATCCTAAACCTTATCTTGCTTTCGGTGGTCTCCTTTCAACACTATTTTAATTTGAGAGATCTCTTGAACAAAAGAGAGTTTGAAAGCACCCTGCAATCTGTGGTTCCATTTGTTTCCCAGCTATTCTGATATCAAAGACAGGACAAAGCAAAAATGATATGAAACACTGTAAAGCAGCTGTCAGGCCAACTGTTGTGGGATTGCATGGGCCATGGGAGGAACTGCTTTGCTGTGTGAATGAACACTTGATGTGGAGTCCATAAGATGACACAGCAGTGTCTTCTCTGGCACCTTCCATCTAGCGAGGAACAAGGTGTGCTCTGACTCACTCTCTTCAAATGGAAAAAGCCAGGGAACATGAAAGCTGATGCAAACATCAGTAATGCTTTTTCCTGCTGCTTGGGAGAAAATAATTGATTTCCTGGCACTCTCATGCAAAGCAGGGAAGAGCTGCTGGAGAGGCAGGGGGTGTCTGGCTAAACTCTGCCAGGTACACAAAAGATGACAGGCAATCCTGCTTGGGGTGTGCAGAGCGAAGCCTCCCCATACTGTGTGGTGAGGGGAAGACAAACAATCTAAATGCACATTTCAAATTATTCTCTAAAAGCCTTTCTTGGTAATGATGCAATGAAGAGTAATGCCCCAGAGCAAAGAGTTGTAAAGAATTTCTTGATCATTTCTTTTGGCTGTGTATATATGTAACATAACTAGGAACTGCCCCAGTACTTTTAAAGAGAACTTCAGTGTTTTATTTCTTACTCCAAGAAAAGCTCTCTCTTTCTCTTTTTCTTCGAACAAATTAATTTGTATAGCTCAGAGTGCATGTACTTTGCAAAGATGTTGCCATCTGCCATTTGTTTTCCTTTCTAAGCTGTGATCTTAGACACATATTTCAGGGAAAAGAAAGCCAAGTAGTTGAGTTTATTTTCCCTTTGTGTGAGCAACAATGGGAATAATCCCCATTGCAGAGCCAGGCAGTAAGGCTGCCTGAAATGCCTACTGCAAATCACCTTTTCAGTGAGGCATTAATTCATTACGTGAAAAATACGCACAAACTGGGTAAAAGAGCTCCACTTCAATTACTCTCCCTGTCCACCAGCTGGATCAATTTAACTCCAAATAGCAATTTTTGGGGATGATTTATGTCAAATTATTTTCTTATTTTTCCTAAGCTTTATTCCAGGTCATCTTTTCTCTCTCTCAACCCCTTGTTAGCCATTCCTTCTGCAGCAGATGGGGGAGTGGTGGAGGGTGCTGCTGGGCACATGGCAGGGCCAAGGCTGCCTGTCCTCAGGTCAGCCCAGGCTGCCAGGAGGTAGCACTTCACCTCCACCCAGGACATGGTCCTCCCAGCAGTCAGAAACCCCTTAGTGGCTGAGGGAGATTTAACAGTCCCTGCCTGTAGGCTGTGGGAGCAAAAGGAAGAGAAAGGGGGATGCTTTGCCCCTCAGCTGTTTGTGCCTTGTCTTTGAAGATGGTCTTCAGGAGCTGAGAAATACTACATGAGATCAAGATGGGAAACATTGCTTGGCATCTGTACCTGGGAAATTAGAGTTCCAGCATGTGTGTGTAAGCTGCCACTGCCATAAAAGTATCCATGCATTTGTTAATACTTTTAGTCAGATCAGTTCCTAAATCAGATTTGCCTCATGGTAGTGCAAAAGCCTGAATCAGCACAGCTAAGGGATATGATGAGCCTAAAGCCAGAGGATGGGCCAAAATGGGGCAGACCTGTTTTCATGGTCACACTCCTGCCTTAGGTAGAGTTATAGAATCGTTAGGGTTGGAAAGAACATTAAGATCATCTAGTTCCAACCTCCCTCCCATGCGCAGGGACACCACACACTAAACCATGTCACTCAAATGTCACCAGATCATCAGAAAGCTAAGGGTTCCCCTTGTTCCTCCAGGGACTGTAGCAGTAGCCCCATGGTTTCCTTATCTAAGAATGAGACCAGGCAAATAGCTCCTTTCTTCCTCTTGTATCAGTTGCAAACAAGTAATAAACCAAAAAGCCTTTGCCTCCCTATTACATATTTAAATTTCAGTGATGACTGAAATGTTTTGGAAATCAATTCAAGCACTTTTTGAGTATTGAAAAAATTACTCTCCCTTTTTTCCATTTTTTTTAATTTGTTTTCACAGTTCCTAAATGATTCTTTGTATCCTTTGACTCTCCTGAGATCACTTTGAACTTAAACTGGAAACCTAATTGGATTTGAACAGGAAACTTGTTCATGTATATAGCAGCTTTAAAGGGCATGAATAGTATAGTGTTTGAGAATGTGCTGCTATTTGAAATACTGATGTGATTTTCTGATTTTCATGTAAAATGAAAACATAGTAAGGGGCTGTCACAAGCCTCTGAATCAGCCAGATTCTTTTTAGAATCTGAAGACAGCTCTTGGCTTAGGTAGGCTATTCTCCCACACATGCCTTTGCCAAAACAGAGTATGTGTCAGGGTTTTTTTTTGCTGTTGTTTTTTTCTCCAGATGGTGTAATGAGAGTTAGACTGCTCATTGCTTGCCAGGGGTTGTATAATATTGTAGCAAAATGCAATCCCAAGCTGCAGTTTTGAAGGTAGCATATCAATCACTTACTCATCAGATTCCTACACTTCTTGCATGTAAGGTCAAACCTCTGTCATCAGGCCAATCCTATTAACAGGTTTCATCCAAATGTTTTGAGAGTGATGAATTTGGTATGCTTTCACTGCAAATGCTGTTTGAAGTGTCCATCGTTAGGATGGAAAAAGCCAATATGCAGCTCATCTTTTCTTTTCTTCTGTACCTCAAACCTAAGTTGCTGAATCCCTCAGGTCAGCTAAAAATAATAATGCTTTGGGTTTGCCTGTGATTTTTCTCTATATTACATCTAAAGTAAAACCAAGAAGTATTTGCTGTCACAACTGATTTTCTTCCATGGTTGTGATTAAGTCATTCATTAGCTTTTGAAACACACTTTGAGTTTGGGATTTCCCAGGAAACTTAAAAAAAAAGATATCTTGCATCTAAATGAAGTTATAAATAGAGATAAAAATGAGAACAGTTTTCCAGCTGAAGAGTGTGTAGTTTTTCACCAGACTGATATTTGAGTCGTCTTCTTGTTGACACTCATCTTCAAAATAAACCTGATATGGATTGCACTTTCGTAAGATGGCAGAATGATCCACCTTCTGGCTCTTGGGTGTTTGAGAGTGATTAAATGCATCTAGGAAGAAAACTACCCCTGAGAGTGGCATGTGCACACAGTTTAGTCACTGTATTCTATAGAGAGTTTTAGAGACAAAAACACTTGGGGAAAGTCAAGCATCTCTGTCATCTTTCAGCTTTAACTTCTTTATTTCTGATAAACACTTTTTGTTACAGGGACTGTGTTCATTCAGTCTTACAGCGATCCCAAATAGTCAAAGTGGTGGTGACTTAAAACTAGTGTGCTGACATTTATGATAATAAAAATAATCTTAATGTGTTGATACACTGCCTTTTTAATAAACTACTACAAATAATCTTTGCCATGTAGCAGAAGAGAGCAGGATATTCCATCTTACATAATATTTTTTAAGTACTTCAGAGTGACAGCCTGTATAAAAAACACATGTAAGAAGATTGTTTTGCCATGAGCTATAAAACTCAGCAGAAATCCTCAAAAAAACCAAGAAGTGTTTTCAAGAGTGATCTGACAAACTAGGTAAGAGTAGGGTTGCTAACTTCAGCTGTCTGGAAGGAGTGTAGATGAGATTTTCAGCGTCTTAGTGATATGACAAACAGCCAAAATATACAAACATTCTTTAGGTACCCTATACACTCTATTAGGACCACCAAAAGGATTTTCTGCCTCAAGCAATACCAGATTATTATACTGGCTGGAAGGAAACTGTAAATCATAGCTATATCTGGCTCTATGGAAGAAAAGCTATCAGACGGTATCGAACATGAAAAATGGTTTCTGAGTTGCCTTGGTCAAGTAACTAAAAGCTTAGGCGTATCATCTTTTAATTTGAGGAATGATGAAACCAGCAGTGACAAGAACAGAACTGCAAGTTTCTTAAGGTAGATAGATTGAATTGAGAGGTAGGTCATTTGTCAGCCACTCCTGTAGATAAAATAAAATGGAAGACAAAAAAGTTTGCTTTGTATCACAAAGCTAGAGATTTCAGCACAAGATTATGTATTCTAAGGCACCTACCTCTCTCTGTGTACACCTCTAGAGACACCAAAGAGGGTCTTAAACTTCAGCATGCTCCAACATCTCAAGTTCTGGAGGGAGAGAGAGGCTGCAGAGAGTTGTCTTTATACAGCTGACATCTGTAGGCTCCAATGCTATCCATAAATTAGGTCCCTATCAAATAACAGTGCCTCTAGGCATCTGCTGTTTAAAAACTGCCCTTCAGAGAGAACGGGCAATGTTCTGTAGGATAGGTTATGAGTTTTACAGTCCTCATAAGAAAACAATCTGAAAAATAGGTAGCAAAACAATTAAATCATCTCTGCTGGCTCATCTCCTTTAAGTCTCTGAAAGCCTGCTGAGAAAAGTGAAGTTACTTTTGCAGTATTTTTAGACTTTGTTTAGCTGTAACTTTACCTGATACATGCAGAAAAAGAATATAGCAGGGCATTTCAATTCTGCCTTTCTTCTCCATTTGGCAGTTGATCTTTAGTGCCTGCATAGTCTATTAAACTCATTTTGCTATAGCTTTACTACTGACATTTTAGATTAAATGCCAGAGAATGAAAGCAATTTTTTTTTAAGTACTATGACTTTTTGTTTTAATACAACTCTGTCAGGACCACAAGACTGTAACAGCTTGCTGTAGAGTATTATTTTAATCTTTTCTTCCTAGGAAAAATACTTCTGATTAGTACAGCTACTATCCCTTTGTTGCAAGGTTTATACAAAATTCAGCACTGTTAATACAATTTAACTTAATAACAGCTGTGAATGCTTGGCACTATCTTGTTCCTGTTTGCAGTGCTTGCTTATCTCCTCTCATCCGATAAGCTACAAAGCAGGATAACTCCTTTATGAAAGCAGTGGTGAATCTTGGTGCTACAACACTACAGTAAAGGATTTTTTTGGTGCTAAAACAATACTTTACGTATGGTATTCTCACCCACCCAATACTCATTCAGCCTGGAAAAGATGGAAGCTGGAGACCTGGGATGCTTTAGAGGCTGGCTTGAGAGCACCTCCCAGCAGCGGTGGCGAGCACAAAACCCTTGTGTGGGGAGCTCTGCTTTAGAGCCAGTGCCTAGCAGTTTTACCTCTCATGTTGACATCCCTGCAGATCTGTGTTAAGGCCTGGGAGCCTAGTTTTGTAATTTTCTACCAAAAATCCAGGAGAGTCTACAGAAAGCTCATACTGGATTTTGTAGCTATTAGCAAACTAGAGAGGTACCACACAGGTCCCTGTTTTTCAGTATTGTCAGCTGGCAGAATTGTAAACCACTATAAAATTTATTTTTAACTCCCTGTAAACAGAATAGTTTGATATAGTGCATCCGAGAATTGCTTTTAGGTACTTGGTACTTGCTCTGAAATTATGATCGTAAAAGATAGAGCTAAAGTAATTTACAGATATTACAGATTTAGTGAAGATTTCAGAATGATTTGCATGTGTAGTGTTAGTCTAACACTAATTTCGAGCTCAATTCACGTAGATGAAAAGATTTTCATCAAAACTATTCTGGAGAAGACAAGAAACATTTAAGTTTCTATTTAAAACTGCTGTTATGTGATCAGATGCTTCTACAGACTTAACCAAAGTGTTTACAGAAAACAGTTTCTTTCTATCATTATCTCCAGCACTATAACTTTTCTAATTGGACTTGAACAATTCTTATTCTAGAATAAACTATGCCTTTTACCTGCTGTGTAATAGACCACTTCAGTGTGCATCTGCTTTACAGAACATGTCTGTCTGTTTGTCTGACTAAAGGTATTGGAGAACAACATAAATGGCACTATTTGCTTCAGGTGTGTCATTGCAGTTCATAGAATCATAGAATGGTCTGGGTTGGAAGGGACCTTAAAGTTCATCCAGTCCCAATCCCCAGCCATGGGAAGGGACACCTTCTATTAGAGCAGGTTGTTCGAGGCCCCATCCAACTTAGCCTTAAGCACTTCCAAGGACGGGCATCCACAACTTTTCTGGGCAACCTGTTCCCAATGTCTCACCACCCTTTAATGAAGAACTTCCTTTCATCTAAATCTACCCTCTTTCAACTTGAAGCCATTCCTCTTTGGTCTGCCATTACATGCTCTTGTAAAAAGTCCTTCTCTTTCTTCTGGGCCCCTCTAAGGTATGTAAAAGCTGCAATAAAGTCTCCTCAGAGCTTTCTCTTCTCCAGGCTGAACAAGCCCAACTCTCAGCCTGTCTTCACCTGGAGAGGTGCTCCAGTCCTCTGAGCATCTTTATGGCCCTTCCCTGGGCCACATCCTTCTTGTGTTGGGGGCCCAAAGCTGAACACAGTATGCCAGGTTCTTTCCTCCCTGTTCTTTCTTACTGTAACTTGTCCATTACTTCCCAAGCGGTCATGTAAAACTGTTATAGATTGGCATCTGTAAAGCTCTCTATGAACGGCAAAGTGCTTGATCTTGATAGTCGATAAGGTATTTAAATAATGATTGAAGCAGCTGTAGCACAATAACTGTTCTAATGTTTCAGAAGTCAATGAGGATTTCAACTAGTACATGTTCAGGGCAGCATGAATGTGAACACAGATAGCAGTATATTTTGGTATGCTTCAAAATATAAAGTATTCCAGTTCTGTGTCTCACTTTTAGAAGTGGTAAGGCATATATACATGTAAGTTAAACTTTCTCAGTGTTTTTTCATGGTCTGAGACAATCCTGAGCTTTCAAGGGCAATGAGTGGTAGAAGAGTTGATCAGGAGGTGTTTATATTAATTGTGATTGTATGCAGCCTAATAACACATTTTCTGCTCTCTTGCTTGATGGAAACTTTTTCTTGATGCCCACTGGATATTAAGCAATTTAAAGACTTGATGAGCAAGAACAAGGTGATTGCAGAAGTACTCTAAGCCAGCTAAAACTGAACATGCAGCTCATTTTGCTGCTCTGCATTCTATCTAAATGGAGCATTTAATTATAGGCATGACATTTGGGAGGAGTTCCTTGGTTTACAGTGGATAATGTTATAATAATGTTATCTGGAGTTATCTTCTTTAGCCCTGAAGAGATGTATCTTGTACTGAATGTTCTAGGAAAGATTTTGCCTGAGCGCTTGCCTGAACAGTGCAGTTGTTTGTATCCCAGTGCATAAGACAAGACCTTCCGGGAGCAAACCTAGCCCGGCTATCTAAAGCTGAAGTCAGCTAGAAGGACCCACAACTTGCACGCAGCTTGGAGTGCAGTGCTTTTCAGTGGCTGAGAAAAGCAGTTTTGGCAAGACTGTGGCTCTTTACAGTGGCTTCTTACAGACTATGGCTTTTACACAACCAGTGTTGTCAGAGGTTACTTGAGGAGAGATTCTTCCTTTCTGCTGCTCATAATTCTCTCTGCTCCAAGATCATATGCACATATGGATATAGTTTCTAGTTACAGTTTTGACATTTAAATTTATAAATGAGTGAGTCTCAAGCTGCTTCTTGTTGCTGCCATCTCTGTTTGTTCTCTACTGGGATGGGTCTTGTGATGTTTGCAAGCTTTTTGTTGCTTAGTCTCTTATTGAAAGGCACTGAAAATAGTATTAAATAGTTCTGAAATTACTCCACAGTATGTTTTTAGTATGTTTTCAGGCCTGTTATGACATTTGGTTTTTTTCTCAAGTATTTTGAAGAGAGCGTAGATTGGTATGTTAGATATAGTTCTAAGAAATAGAGCTCTGCTGTGACCCCTGTGATGCCTCATGGAAGGCTAGTTAACTACTGAACATCTGCAGCTTCCTACCAGGGGTGTATAGCAGTGTCTGATCAGCAGCGACTGCATGGCCATAGACTCCAAACATGAGAAACCCAGTATGTGTTCTGAGGAAAGGCTAATTGACTGAGGTCATTTGAAAGTCCTGTTGATGTCTGGTTTTCTCTCTCTTGTGCCTGTAATTGGCCTCGGCAACGCCTGTTTGTCTCACATCGTACAATGCTTCATTTCTCTGCTAAAAGTTATGCTGCTTAACTGGTTAATTGTTCAGTGCTGACAGACTAGATTTAGCAGTGGCAGCTCTTGGATTTTAGGAAGACTTACATTGGCTTTGTAAGTGTAACATCTGGCTTTTCCAATTTTAACATGTGGTAACATTTAAAGAGCCAGTCAGGCTTCTGGGATTTTAAATACCAGATGGGAATTTTACACTCCCTGTATACTGTATTGTATCTAGTAAATACTGAAGGAAGCAGTGGCTAACTCAAAGAGGACTGACACTTTTCAGATCACAAGTGACTGTGCATTCATTTCTGTTGTTACTTGTAAAATTCTCATTATCACCTCTACCCTGTCACTACCCAAAGCCTTGTCCATGTCCAGCATGTCTGCTTACCATTTCTATAATGCTTTTATTTAGGAGCAAGATGCTACATTCTTTTGTTAGCAACTGTAGGAGCTAAATGTAACAACAAATGGCAGTAAGGAACTGGGCTGTATCCAAATCAAGGTTTTCATGCTCTCAAGCATTTTAATATAAGTACCATTGTTTTAAAAATAATTAAGGCCTTTAGAGTCTTTACTTTGTATTAGAAAAATAACAATATAAAACCAAAGCAGACAAGCCAAACACATTATTGAAAATCCTGATGATGGACTTCTGATACTCTTGCATATAAGTCCACTCTGTTTTGTGTTCTGTTACCTGTTATGCTTTACAAACAGCACAGAAAAGAGCCTAAAGCAGTCAAGATAAAGTAACTCTCAGATTTTCCTAAACGATAACTAAGCTGCAACAACCACTGCACACAGCTCCTATGTGTCAACTGCTACATCTAGTCTGCAGTGGTGTCATGGTTTAAGCCCATTCAGTAACTCAGAACCATACAGCCGCTCGCTCAGCCTCCCCTTCTTGCCCTCCCATCCCCTGCTCCCAGCAGGAGAATTGAAAGAATGTAAACCTCACGGGTTGACATAGTAGCAGTCCAGTAACTAAAGTATAATACAAAAACACTGTTACTACTACTAATAATGATAAGAGAAATAACAAGGGGAGAAAATATAAAACTAAAAAGGGAAGGGGAAAAAAAAACCCCAATAAACACAAGTAATGCACAATACAATTGCTCACCACATGCCAATCGATACCCAGCCCAACCTGAGCAGTGATCTGGCCTTCTGGGCTATTCCCCCCAGTTTATACACTGGGCATGATGCGCTATGGTATGGAATATCCCTTTGGCTAGTTTGGGTAAGGTGTCCTGTCTCTGCTGCCTCCCAGCTTCCCATGCCCCTCCTCACTGACAGAGATTGAGACTTAAAAGTCCTTGATCAGGGTAAGTGCTACTTAGCAACAGCTAAAACTTCCACATGTTGTCAGCACTGTTCTCAGACTCAAGCCAAAAGCCAGCACTACACCAGCTACTAAGAAGGAGAAAAATAACTGCTACAGCTGAACCCAGAATAAGAAGGAAGAGAAGTAGCCTGTGGTCTATCTTGAGTTCAGTAAAGCGTTTGACACAGTCTCCCACAGCATCCTCACAGCTAAACTGAGGAAGTGTGGACTGGACAGTCGGGTGATGAGGTGGGCTGCGAACTGGCTGAAGGACAGAAGCCAGAGAGTTGTGGTCTGTGGGGCGGAGTCTAGTTGGAGGCCTGTATCTAGTGGAGTGCCTCAAGGGTCAGTACTGGGACCAGTATTATTTAATATATTCATCAATGATTTAGATGAGGGAATTGAGTGTACTGTCAGCAAGTTTGCTGATGACACTAAGCTGGGAGGAGTGGCTGACATGCCAGAAGGCTGTGCTGCCATCCAGCAAGACCTGGACAGGCTGGAGAGCTGGGCAGGGAATAACTTGATGAAATATAACAAGGGAAAGTGTAGAGTCCTGCATCTGGGCAGGAACAACCCCAGGTTCCAGTATAGGTTGGGGAACAACCTGTTAGAGAGCAGTGTAGGGGAGAGGGACCTGGGGGTCCTAGTGGATGGCAGGATGACCATGAGCCAACACTGTGCCCTTGTGGCCAAGAAAGCCAATGGCATCCTGGGGTGTATTAGAAGGGGGGTGGTCAGTAGGTCGAGAGAGGTCCTCCTTCCCCTCTACTCTGCCCTGGTGAGACCGCATCTGGAATATTGTGTCCAGTTCTGGGCCCCTCTGTTCAAAAAGGACAGGGACCTGCTGGAGAGAGTCCAGCGCAGGGCAACTAAGATGATTAAGGGAGTGGAGCATCTCCCTTATGAGGAAAGGCTGAGGGAGCTGGGTCTCTATAGTTTGGAGAAGAGGAGACTGAGGGGTGACCTTATTAGTGTATATAAATATATGAAGGGGGAGTGTCACGAGGATGGAGCCAGGCTCTTCTCAGTGGCAAACAATGATAGGACAAGGGGTAATGGGTACAAACTGGAACACAAGAGGTTCCACTTAAACTTGAGAAGAAACTTCTTCTCAGTGAGGGTGACGGAACACTGGAACAGGCTGCCCAGGGGGGTTGTGGAGTCTCCTTCTCTGGAGATACTCAAAACTCGCCTGGACACATTCCTGTGTAACCGCATCTAGGTGTTCCTGCTCTGGCAGGGGGATTGGACTAGATGATCTTTTGAGGTCCCTTCCAATTCCTAATGTTCTGTGATTCTGTGTTTCTGATGAAATGTCTCTTTAGGATGGATGGTGCCAGTAGTGGAGATGCTGACACACATAAGAGTAAACATGTACAGTCCAATATGACAGCTCATTAGATATTTGCAACAGTTGTTGATCAGTGCAACTTTCATATTTTCAGGCTTTAGCTAAAGATCTGCACCTCCTTTAATGAGGATGTTGCTTAAAGTGGTGGGAAAATTAATGATCAGAATTTTGATATGAATGGAACCCCAAAAGTCATATTACTTTAAATCTGAACATGTTTTGAGGTGAAAAGGTTGTTTTAATTTTTAAAATGAAGCATTTAAAAATCTGTGAAATAATTAAATAGATCTTATTTTTTATTTCTTGTCATGATGAGTAATGTAAATACTGAATAGCTGGAAAAAGTGTGTTCACTTGAGATTCACAGCTCACTACTGCAGTCTCAGAAAATAAGATGCTCATCTGAATTCCAAACCTTTGAATATTTGCTTTTGCCTTTTAATGTATTAGGACATTCCTTTGAAAATACCAGATCACATAAAGTGCACAATTAGCACTGAATTCCCTGTACAGAGAACAGTAATCTAGAATTGTCAGACTACAATCCCTGTTTCTCATGATAAATTTGCTTCGTAGCCATTAAGTTGTTATAGTATCATACAGTTAAGCAATTAAAATAAAAATGAAACTTGTGTTATCTGACATTTTCAAATTGCGGTTTTGATGAAAATATGAAAATGGTAACAGAGAAAGAAAAGTTTTATATTCCTCCCATGTCACTGACCTTCATCCTTATTTCTAGCTTTTCTGCTCAAATATCAAAAGATTTAGTGTAATAAAAGACGACAGGAAGCACATCTGACAAAACTATCTCTTAAGTCTTGTTGAATAAAACATTCGGTGGAAATGCTCCTTAGCACCAGCACGTTAGCATTAAAAGTGCAAGGGTTTTAAAGGAAGCCTAAACACCCTTCTGACAAACAACAGCTCCAGATTTTAAAATTAAGATTTGAGATAAAGATGCTGCTGAAGTTATCAAAAGAAACATAGCCAGCAGTTGCCTAATGCACATGCTCATGACAATGTTATCTCTCTGTCAGAAAACCTCCTGCATCGGTGATCTAACGCTGATGATGCTGGAACATGTTATATACAGTAGAAGCCCATATCATATTGTCAGTCACACAGCCAGGTTTCTCACCCTTTTCTTTTATACAAAAAGTTCTCCTTTCAATTTTTTCTAGCACAGTTGTAGAGAGCAGTTTGTGAGCTCCGAATTAACAGTTGTTTCCCTTTGCTTGAAATTCAAATCACACACACACACACACAAAAGCCTATAAAAGCTATTTTACTTTTCTTACTTGTTTTCAGTAATAACCATGCTAAATACTAAAAATACTGAAGGCCTATATTGTAGCTAAGCTATTGTGGAGAAAATTCTCAAAACTTGAAGCCTAATACAAGAGTGTAAATTCCAGGCAATTATTTGGACATACCTGCACATGCTTTCCAAGTGGGGTTTTTGCATGCCAGATCTGAAGAACCATGGACACGGTACAAGCTGAAGCTGACTTCTGCTGTGAACTAGGCAGTATGCTTGCACAACCTTTCTAGCATTTTCCAGCTTTCCCGGAGATACACCACCAGGGAACATTGTCTCTTTCAACCTCTGTTGCCATCAGAAAAGCCTGTTCTTTACAGGTAACTGTGAATGCAAATACTTCTGTGTTTTTTGTAATATGTTTAATTACTTTGAATTGCTTTTAGCATTTTTCCAAATTGAATTGAGGAATACACATTATTATTATTTTTTTTTTTAATGCCATCCAGACACTAAATATGTAAGGGTACTAATATGAGCTCCTTGCCATTATGCCTTGCTCAGGCAGCATTCAAAGAATATTAGGGTCACTGAAATGAGAATTAAGGTCTTGTTATCACTCATTTTACATTTGTCTTGGAAAAGTTATCTTTCTGGGAATCTTTTTTCCTCTACTTTTCAAAAAGCGCTATCAATAAAACTTGGAAAGTTGAATGTAGATTTCAAAGATCTATGTTTAAAAATGGGAAATCAAATTCAGTCTTCAGGCAATAATGTCTGGTTTCTTGGTAACAAAGCTTCAAGGTAAAATAAACAGAACATTGCTTAAGTTGATACATACAGTTTCAGGGTTATAATTCTTTTAAAACTTCAAAAGGAAATGCCCCATTTTACTTTTAAAAGCTCTGGTATTAGGTAATTAACTAAAAGTTGGGCTATTTCTTATTCAAAGACATTTCTGGTCTCATTATCTCTATGCAGACACAACTCCCATTGGAATGATCCTGAACTTTGCTTTAGCGACTAGTACATGTTTGAATGTGACGCTGAGATTTCGAGAGGCTCATCGTTACACTTTTTATGCTTTGCTGTGTCTTTCATTCCGTTCTTCCTTTATTATGGCAAAACTACTGACCAGTTTTCTTTTGTTAATCTATTAATCCATTTTTAAGAGAACAAAAATAGACGGGGTGGGGGAAATCTCTGTGTCAAATAAAATGAATATTTGTGTCTTAGGGAATACTTCCTTTTAAAAGTTCCTTGAAAAAAATCACAATAAAATTAAACTTGAGATATATTCTGCGTGGACTACACCGTATCAACATATATATTTTGACCCAATCTGTTTTAAGCAAACCCATTTAACACGAATGTAATTTGTTTGACTTTTACATTGGTATAAAACAGCATGCAAATTAACTAGATGCTGATTATATTTAAATTATAATTTCTCCTGGCAGTAGATCATATGATGAAATAATTTTTCCAGAGATCCCTCTCCTTGCCTTTAAACAACCTGCTGTTTCTTGCTACTGCAGTCATCAGAAAATTCTTACAGACTAAAATACAGTAAATAAAGCAGACATTACACAAGAAATAGATGCAAAACACACTACAATAAATGCTCCCTGGCATGGAGTGACTCATATGCATTGGATTTCCAGGGTGCAACAATCTTTCTCCAGTGCACCAGATGTTCCTAAGAAAATTCCTTAGAGAAAATGAAACAACCCCTGTGCACTGAGTGAATTCATTAAAATATGTGAGAACAGACAAAAGCGTATAGTTGTTAGAATACTGTCTCATCTCTAACATCATCCTTGCATGGAAGATGAGCTTGGGAAAGAAATTTCTTAGGGCTCTTGAGTACAAATCATGTATTCAGTAGATACTGTTTTTTATGGAACAATGCATTTTTCAGTGTAAGACACCCTCGGTGTTCCAAGGTCAATAATTAATAGGTTATCTGTCAAGCTTATCCCACAAGACTTAATCATCTCCCTTTTTGCTAACATTCCCTTCTTCTCCAAAGGTGCTTTTTCTTTCAAATTCTATAGATTGTTACCATAGTTAATTTAAATGTGGAAATTTCTTAAGCTGCCTTTAGGCTGAAGGCTGTGGTTTCTTTTTCAGGCCTTGCTTGTGTTGCATGCCTAAACCCATGTCTGTTCTTTTGTCTGCTATATAATATTGTCTCATAAAAAGTGCTCCCTCTGCCTGCAAACGGAGTCTGTCTTAGTGAATTTGCTAATTAGCCCCCATTATCCTTCCTACTTTGTGTACACAATTTTCCTCTCTACTTACAGTTTTATGTAATTTGCTTAGCTTGACTTTTTTTTTTTCATTAGACTCTGAGCTTTTAAGTTCAGGGATAAGACTTGATTTAATGGGATCTCAGTTGATAAGATGCCGGCAGGTAGTACACGACATAAATAGTAGAAATAATTGCCCATAAATGCTTTTTAATGCAAATGTATCTCCAGTACTTATTTAGAGTATTTCAAATTTTCTATTTTGTTCTAAAAGTTCTCTTTGACTCTTGCTCATCCAAACTCTGAAGTAAAGCACTGAAAGTTCTGTTGCTGCCAGGGTGTCAAGGAGAGATGTGTCACCCACTAAAAGTCAAGCCGTGTAGTTTTTGTTGCTACAAGCTACTAATTTGATGAACCTCCATATAGGACAGGTGTAGGACATTTACTTAATTCTCCCTAGCTTCCAGATGTCCTTGCCATATCTGAACAGAACACTGACATTTCTGTCAAGTTTTAGTTTAGAATCTCGAACTTGAGGTGGTTCAAAACAGATGATTTTGTGAACTTTGTGATGATGATTAAGGAGAAAAGAAGTTCAACCCTCTTCAGAACATTAATGACAGACCAGATGACACATCTTCAAGAAATAAGATGAAGCACTTTGAAAGCCAAGGCACATCAACAGAAGAGAAATGGAGCTTTTCAGAGCAGACTATCCAATCAACTCACACAGTAAGCAAATCACTCTGCTCAGTGATTTTTATAATGTAGAATGGTTTTGGAGTGCTATTGCAAACTCTGTATCATCCTCAAGCACAAACTACGCTTGCTATAGATATGACCCTAGTAGGAACAGCTGTACAAGTGATAAATCTGCACACAGATTGCCAAATAAAGTAGTACAAATTCTATGCAGTGACTGTGATTCTTAAACCTTCCAGTTTTGTGAAATGCACTTCTCTAATGATGCCCATGTTGTTATTCCAATAATAGATTACATCAAATCACTTCAGAATTTTAAAGCTAGTCTGGGAAAACATCAGAAAACATAATTTATCACACACTTGCAGTCAGCTGTTAGTGAGCGAGTTGTCAGGCATTTCCCCCTCCTAGAATCTTTTGATTGCTTTTACTATTTGGTCATGAATTTGGTAAGAGAGATGCCAGGCCATTCTACGCTCTTCCCACGACTGGGTGAGCAGTTTGTTATGGCTGTCAAAGGGGGATAGGAAAATGTTCACTTTCTCAGTTGTCAAATAGGGGTCCTACTTTATAAAATTCCAACTTTTTTTCACAGCCCAAACCAATCAGACCTCGGCAGGAGCAAAATCCAGTGAGCAAACCTCACCAAGTGTTCTTCCCAAGCCAATTAGGTACCTGTTCATTTTAAACCTTCTGATAAATAATGATATTTCAGCATACAACATTATTTGAAGTCCAGGCTTGAGATGTAACTTTCCATATTTTAAAAGTTTTAATGTTTTGCCGGATGGAGAGAAAGGAGGGTATGGCTACGTAGTTACTTGGATTTACTTTCTGATTTGCTAGTAAGAAAGTGTCATTGCTTTGCAGAATATAAAACTCCATTTTTTGTGAAGGCTGCAAAGCTGGAGATTTGTGGAAGCTGCGGACTATGTTTATTTAGTGTTTCTCAGGCAGACATGGACTATCTCTGTATCTTTTTTTGTGGCCAATCCATGACCATGTGGCTCAAACAAGGAGGATATGCAGCGAAAGCTTAACATCTGCTATTATATTATTGGAACAAGTCCAGAGGAGGGCCACGAGGATGATCGGGGGACTGGAGCACCTCCCATATGAAGACAGGCTGAGAAAGTTGGGGCTGTTCAGCCTGGAGAAGAGAAGGCTGCGTGGAGACCTCATAGCAGCCTTCCAGTATCTGAAGGGGGCCTACAAGGATGCTGGGGAGGGACTCTCCATTAGTGACTGTAGTGACAGGACAAGGGGTAACGGGTTAAAACTTAAACAGGGGAAGTTTAGATTGCATATTAGGAGGAAGTTTTTTACTGTAAGGATGGTGAGGCACTGGAATGGGTTGCCCAGGGAAGTTGTGAATGCTCCATCCCTGGCGGTGTTCAAGGCCGGGTTGGAGAGAGCCTTGGGTGGCATGGTTTAGTGTGAGGTGTCCCTGCCCATGCAGCAGGGTTGGAACTGGATGATCTTAAGGTCCTTTCCAACCCTAACTCTTCTATGGTTCTACGATTCTATTAAAAAATGCTATTTTGCCCTAACCAGTTGAGGTTGTGTTTGCCAGTTGACTCACCCTTACTGTGACCTGCTTTATTCCTCTGATTCTGTCTGATGGGTATAAATTCTGCATGTACTATCTAAAGCACTTTGTTTGTTTCACATTACTGTTGGAGCCTTACTTACCAGCTGTTTCTAATCCTATGTAAACATGGTTTAATAGAAAACATAGGGAAGAGAACACAATCTAAATCTCCATGTGGATTTGCGTCAGTGATGTAGTATAGCCAAAGGACAAATCACCCGAAGTTGTGGATCCTCAATTACAGGACTTGTCTTACGCTTGCTGGAGCAGCAGGAGATGTCCAGTCTAGCTGTCCTCTGCACTGTTTGCCATTGGCTCAGAATTTACCCCTGCTTTGAGCCCCTCCTGAAATTTGGTTAATAAAGGGGTCTTCAGCTCTGCAATGACTGACAAATGTGGGTGGAACAGCTCCTTGTTGCTTCTCACTCAGGCTGTGCCCTCCTGGGAAAGCTGTCCTTGTGCCCTTGTTGGAAAGCACCAGTTAAAGAGATGTCTGCATGGGGAAGGGAGAGGGGTGTTCCCTGTGAGTAGCTTTATTTCAGATTTCCCATCACTGCAGCCTGACAGAGATGTCATTAGTTATAATTACAGTGATTTTGTGTTGCCAAGCTGTAAGGCAAAATGCCTATGCAGATATTTTTATATGTTTACAGTATTGTCTGGCAGTTGGGGACTTCCTAAACATGAAACTTGTGAATTCTGGGTTATTTTGTGAAACCGTTGTGTCGTGAATACTTTGATATGTCTATGATCATGATATGTTGTTAAGGCAGAGTCATGGCGCTCGGAACAGGACTAAGGGCTGGGTAAGGAGATCAAATGGCTGCTGGGTGTGCTTTTCAAAACATAGGTGCAGGGATGTGAAAATACAACCTCTAAAGATTGCCTGCTGACCTTGAAGCAGTTATATCCTTTCAATGGAGCTGCATCAACCCTAAATTTCACTTATTTCATATTCTAATATTTGCTCTGAAACACTGCTATATTGGTTAATTATAGAGCATGCTTTTATATGTTCTTTCCTTATAAAGTGTTTCCAAAAAATGGTTGAAAGTTTTCCTTTTACATTATCAGTTCTAAATTAAACAGCAGAACCATAACATGCTATAGCCATCTTTTAACCTAAAGCACAGCACTGTGGTAGTGTATTATTATTTTTCATTAACTTGGTAATCTGGGTGGATAGAAATGTTAACAAATAAAATACACTAAAGCAGAACACAGTTACACACAATACTATTCCTGCTTCTTTGGCCAAATTTGTCTTTATGCTCTAATGTAATAGGATCAGTCGTGACCTCTCACTTCAAAATGTGTTATTGTATCGTAAATAGCAAACATAGTTTGCATACTAAAATTGCAGTTAGATTTGACTTGGTCTCATGCTGCCTTGTTTCACTGAAGTCAATGAGGTTAGTTGGTTAAGCGAGAGCAAAGTATACTCCTGTTTATACAAAAATGGCAAATTACAGCTCTGTGCTTCTAGGGACATAGTGAAAGTCACAATAAAATTGAATTATAATTTATGCATTGATCTGAAATAGAAACTTTGAGCGCTCAGGAATTTTACAGGAAATTGCAGCTACTAGTATTGAAATTTTGGACCTGTTTCTTCGTTGCATCTTCATCACTTTGTTACAGCTCATTACAGAACTTGAGATCTGGTACTGCTTCTCACACAAAAGGAAAGTGGCTCTTTTCTAATGACCAATGCAAAGGAGTGCCAGACTCACTTTTACCAGAGAAAAATTAGTTGAAGGATATAAAATTATTTTCATAAGACTGTTTCTTTCTGAACACAGATATGGGCTGCAGTTAACAATATTTCATAATAAAATACCAGAACACAAGAACAGTGACATTATCATCATCATCATCATTATTTTAACTCAGAATGAGGAGGGTTGTGATTTACACAGGCCAGTACATGTTCATCTGCACTAGATGAGCACACAGCACTTGGCTTTTTCCTGTCTCAGCTTTTTCTGTTTGTACTATGGTACTCTCTGATGTCACACATTGAAGAAACGAAGATTCTATCTTCAGATTCTAACACCCTATCCAAGTGTGAAAACTCTCCTCATGTATGTTTTAAAGACCAGCTTCTAGGGTATCTACAGCCTTTTTTCCCCAGACGTACAGAGCACCATCAGCAGTTGTGGTTTATCAGGCACACCAAAGAAGCGACTAGTTTCTTAAGCCCACTAGACCTGTCTGTCCCAGGTCAGAGCTGGATATTAGACTATTGCTCAAGTTTAAATTTAGCTGGGTAGGTGCTGCATCCCCCACTGGGCAGTGAAGACAATATCCTTAAGATGAAAAGAAAAAGGCTTAGACAGCCTCTAAGAAGTTGTGCTTGGTAGTAGCACGGAGCTGGCAGCTTCCAAGGTACAGATAATGCTCTGAGGCACGTGTGAGGTATAGCAAGTGAGGGAAGTGGTGAGATGGGATTTTTGTGGAGATCTCAGAAACTCAGAGAATTTGGCCTAAGGTATAACTTCTGGTAAAACAAACTGAGATATGAAGATGGATTGGTGGTGTGCCAAAAGTTACTGGCATAAATATTGATTTCAGTAGAAAGGCATGATTATCTCCTTCTTCATGGGTTTAATTTTATGTAGGAAAAAAAAAATCTAGTTTTAAATACCAGTGTAATGTTTCTGCAGAAGTTAATATTATGCATAGAAAAATCTTGGACGGATCATCTGCACTGACTCACCCCTCTGTAAGCAGCTGCTGCTAATACCACACTGTCGGACCCTTCCGTGGGCGGGTGGGTGCGTGGCATTGCCCCAGGTTTTACATATACAAGAAGTGGAACATGGCACCCTTTGGCTCTAATCATTTTTTCCTGCACTCTCAGAAGCTGTGTAGGCCTTTCCAAATGCATGCAAGAGAAATATGGTTTTATCCTTGCAACTTTTTTCTTTCAGAGTCATAGAGCAAATAAGTGCCTCCAGCTATAGCTCTGCTTTTTGCCTCACAGAGAGCAAATGTAGGCTGGTTAAATAGATCAAAGGAAAAATGTAGCTTGGCCACGAGAAAAATAAATTCTGTAATAGACCGGGTTAAGTGGAGCTCACAGGACATTTGCTTGGATGAAAATGGAATGGCCATTCACAGCAGAGACAGAAATCAGATCTAACATGGCTAAAACAATTCATGGGGCCTCGGAGATGCGAGTTGAAAGTAAAGTTAGAAGCAAATGTGAGTAGCTGAATCCAGGGAGTGCCAGCCTTTGTAGGCTCAGGGGCCATGTTCATTGCCAGGCAGGCAGACGGGCCAAACAACTACAGGTACATTTCCCAAGAGTAGCAGCTTTCCTAAGAAACACTGCTTGATGCACCCAAATTCTCTGTTCCTCTGCCTGGCTGTCATAGCTGACCCCTCCACCTAGCAGCCAAATCTGGCAGGTGTATAAGGCTCCTGGATTGACTTATGGGCATTAATTACCCATGTGTATCCATGGGAGAACAACATGAGCCACTAAACCTATGGTTAGTTACTGGTATACCACATTTGAGTGTGAATGTCTATGTATGTACCTGCAGACGGGAGTCTCTCTAAGTATACAAATACATGTGGTTAGCTACAGCTGAATGTTACCCTTTCTTTTGAACACTGAAAAGGACTTTTTTTCCAACTAGGATTTTATTGTGCCCACAGCTTACTTTTCAGAAAGTCTGTGGTTCTTACAAGTTTTCTCTGAGTTAACCTGCAGAAAACTATGCTGACCTCATTTGCTAGACCTTGGACAAAATGAAACTGAAGCAGTTGACAGCTACATGTTAAATGACAATTTTGCACAAGAATTGATTAGTTAATTTTGCCTACTTGGTGATGAGTGTCCTTGTACCTTAGAGTTATTTGTGGTTTACTGTTACCTGTATTTTCCATTTAATTGTTATAAAAATGCTAACAGTCTTCCATACATTGCTTAGTTATATAAAATTTAGATTACTTTTATTTTTGTGAAGCTGTTAATTATTTTCCTGTCCCGGGTTTTAGTGGGTCTGCAGGAAAGAATGGTTCTGGTTTTGATTTATTTTGAAGTAAGATTCCTGAGGGCTGGATTCAATAATACAATCCATTTGTCTTAAGCACTGCAAAGGCTCATGGCAAAGCCCTGAAAATCAATTTTTTGAGAGACAGAGAGAAGTTGTGGAGCTGAACACAGGTTTTAGCAGTCCAGAACAGTGAGGATTTCTTTTTTTTTAATTCACTCTTTAAATGACTATAGATTTGGGGTTTTTTAATAGGGTAATAATCAAGTATTTAAGGCTCTAAATATAGACCCTGTAGATAGAAAAAAGTGAAGGATGTTTATAAGACCAAATAAGAATATATTCCTGAATTTAAAATAAAATCCCATCAAAGGAGATTGATTAGAATTTAACATCTCTCTGACGGAGCTGGAAATAAAACCAGAACTAGAATGTGATATTAACTAGAAATTATTTAATGCTGTACTTCTTTGCTGACTAGGTGCAAAATATGAGTGGCATTTGTCAGAAAGTGAATTTGGGACTGAACCTGAGGGATAATTTGAAAGACTGATAGCAGGCACACAAAGATGGGAGAGGAAAAAAAAACGCTCTGATGGGTGCTGGTGACACAGCTGTCTTGGGAGCCCAGAGAAGTGCTGATGCCTTGCGGTTCTGGGGCTAGGACAGCCATTAATGCACAAGCAGCCTGGCTTGGTCACCAGCACAGCGAGTCCCATCTCTCCAGGTTTAATCAAATTATAGGGGTTTATATAGTTACTTGCGTGTGAAATTGTTTCCAGATTTGTGATGCAAATTTAGGAATGAAAATGAGGCTTAGGGTCCTTTGAGTTATTCAGCTGTTCTCAAAGCCAGAGAAATTGTTGTCCTGTGAGACAGGTTGATTCCAGATCTGAGTAAGGCCTGGGTGAAATAATCATGAAAAGTAAACAACGAAAGTGTTCTGGATAATATTATGCAAAACACAATGAAGGAACTGAAGCATGCTTCTGATTTGCAATACAACAGGGAATATATCAAATGATCCTGTTTCATTTTGCTTCCGTGGAACAAAGTCTGGGTGTTCAGTACGTGTACTGTTTATGTTCTAAATAAGTCTTTAAAATGTTAATATTGTAGTGGATTTATTTCATTGGAAGACTTCACAATATTCAGTGATAACAAAGCTGAAAAATAATTTAAGTAGACTTTTATTAAACATGAGAGGACTAATCTTTTTCAAAATATATTTGCATGGGTTTGAGGGAACTTTTGTGATTGAAAGAAGGTGAAAAAGAGGCTTAAAAGCAAAGAATAATATGGCAGTGAGATTTTAAAACGACAGTAGGAATTTAATACTATAAATCCTGTAGGAGTTACAGGGCAGGACTTCAGCAGATAAAAAGTTTTTGTTGCCTCATTGAAGCCATCCTCCTGTATTTGTGGTGGAGGTCTGAAATTTGTATTTTCAAATTGCATTCCTATATCAAAAAATAATCTCTGAATGGAAGTCTGTGATCAAGGGTTCACATAAAGGCAGGTTATATGACTTGTCTTCCCCTACCCACCCAGCTGTCTGGTGTAATGCGCAGTGCTGGAGACCAGGTAGCAAAGAGCCAGTTACTTGAGAGCAGGAGAGGTGACAGAGCACAGTGCCATTTTAAGGCAGGGAAAACTTACATTATTCAGAAGAAAAGGTGCAACACTTTCAAACCACGAATTTGTATGCAAGAAAAGGTCCTTCTCTATTTTCAACCCCTTGCTCAGCTTGTCAACCCTAGCACAATGAATTTATGGCTGGACAAGTGAGATGGAAGGAGAGCTGTGAGATGTGTTGCTTCACACACAGCTGCGTGCAGGTGAAGAAAGCCATGTATAACAATAGCACGTTGGACTTCCTATATATGTGTGTGCACTTCCTTAAGGCATCAAAAAGCCTATGACAACTTGTTGTCAAAGCCCTTCAGCTTGTTGAAAAGTTAGTATTGCTGTGGCCTGTTTCTTGAAATGGATCTTTGTGCCTGTCTCTTCCATTTGTGAACCTGCTGACTGATAGATATGAAACAACTTAAACATTTAAGATCAAAATAAGCCAATTAATGTACAGGCCCTCTTGCAACAGGAACTTGATAACTAAGGTGAGACGCTTCTTTTGTGTCCATGTCACTTTTTAAAGTGACATGGATACCATGTAAAAGTTGACATTTAGTGATTTTTTTTTTTTTGCTGAATTATAATTGGGTTTGCTCCCTGTTCTCTAAATTATTCTAGGGTGCTATCTACTAGTAAATTCTCGTTTTTTTTGTAGCGGTGACTGTACTTCTAATGTTGTAAAGATATGTGAATTGTAGAATTACATTGAATTACATACAGATACTAAACCCTGACATTTTAGTTAGCCTAAAAAGCAGCTAAAGCAAAATTCATCAATATATA
Organism: Psittacula echo; assembly: GCF_963264785.1. Lineage (NCBI taxonomy): Eukaryota > Metazoa > Chordata > Aves > Psittaciformes > Psittacidae > Psittacula > Psittacula echo. The sequence goes on along the minus strand of NC_137743.1, from coordinate 64,955,060 downwards.
TATCATCCTAGTTGTGCCTACAGCTTGTGGCATGAAAAATTTATGATCAATGTAATCTTTTTTGTGCAATATCAATAATTAGGTCATGATTACTCAACAGTGTTTGTGTTTATTTGCCAAAATGTCTTCTGAGCCCTTGTCTCAAAAAAGAACTGCAAATTTTAAAAAATTATTCTGTGCTACTTAGTTGTGCCTTTTTTAGATAAGAAAACCAGCAGAGCTGTATTTTATTCACTGGACAAGTTTGCAAGTATTTCTAGAAAAGGTTTGTGTGTGTGAATTTACCATTCATTCCTCTGATATATTTCCTAGAACTAAAAAAAAAAAAAAAAAAGGGGGGGAAATTGTACTTTTTCTTTGTGTGATATGGTCCTTGTGGAATAAAGTAATAAACCTATGAAGCTTAAAGGTTGTTTTATAAGTGAGACGTGGTCCCATTAAAGACTCAAGAGATTTTGGTAGGGGAGAGACTTGAAAGTTATGGACTAATTTAGAGGTTTATTTCACAGGTCATTTATTTGGACGATTGAGATTTTACAAAAGGAATCTGGGGAAATGTATTAATTTCTTTAAAGTGACTAAATGTGTGTGGGTTTACAACTGTTTTTACTTTACTGGGTAATGCACATTTCTGATTTCCTCTTGATGACTCTCCAGAATGTATTTAAAGTATGGAACTCTGTCTGGGGACGGGTGAGCAGTCGACAGAGAGTTTGTGGGTCAAGGTTAAAGGGAGAGCAGCGATGGGGGACATTACTGTGGGGATCTGTTACAGACCGCCTGATCAAGAGGAATCTGTGGATGAAGTGCTCTATAGGCAGATAGGAACAGCCTCACGCTCACAGGCCCTTGTTCTCATGGGAGACTTCAACCACCCTGACATCTGTTGGAGTGAAGGTACGGCCCGGCACAAGCAATCCAGGAGGTTCCTCGATTGTGTGGAATACAACTTCCTTCTGCAAGTAATAGAGGAGCTGACAAGGAGAGGTGCCATGCTTGACCTTGTGCTCACCAACAGGGAAGGGCTGGTTGGAAATGTGATGCTCCAGGGCAGCCTTGGTTGCAGTGACCACAAGATGGTCGAATTCGAGATCCTCGGGACAGTGAGAAGAGCGTGCAGCAAGCTCACTGCCCTGGACTTCAAGAGAGCAGACTTTGGCCTCTTCAGGAACCTGCTTAGTAAGGTTCCATGGGATACAGCCCTAGAGGGCAGGGGGCCCCAAGACTCTTGGTTGTTATTCAAGGATCACCTGCTCCAAGCTCAGGAGTGTTGCATCCCAACTAGAAGGAAGTGCAGCAGGAGGGCCAGGAGACCTCCTTGGATGGATAAGGAGCTGCTCAGGAAAATTCAAAGGAAAAAAGAGGCTTATAGAAGGTGGAAGCAGGGACAGGCGGCCTGGGATGAATACAGGGATGTTGGCTGGGAAGCTAGGGACCAGGTGAGGAAGGCTAAGGCCCAGTTAGAATTGAACTTGGCTAGGGATGTTAAGGATAACAGGAAGGGATTCTACAGGTACGTAGCGAGTAAAAGACAGACTAGGGACAACATAGGCCCCCTTCGGAAGCTATCGGGAGAACTGGCTACCCTGGATTTGGAGAAGGCTGAGGTTCTTAATGACGTCTTTGCCTCGGTCTTCACTGGCAAATGCTCTGACCGCACCACCCAAGTCTTGGAAGGTGAACGCAGGGACTGTGAGAATGAAGACCCTGGGCCAGCTGTAGGAGAGGATCTGGTTCGAGACCATCTTAAAAACCTAAATGTACACAAGTCCATGGGACCTGAGGAAATCCATCCGTGGGTCCTGAAGGAGCTGGCGAATGAAGTTGCTAAGCCACTGCCCATCATATTTGAAAAATCATGGCAGTCAGGTGAAGTTCCCGACGACTGGAAAAAGGGAAATATCACCCCCGTTTTCAAGAAGGAGAAAATGGATGACCCGGGGAATTACAGACCAGTCAGTCTCACCTCTGTGCCTGGCAAACTCTTGGAGCAGATTCTCCTGGAAGGCATGCTAAGGCACATGAAAAACAACAAGGTGGTTGGTGACAGCCAGCATGGCTTCACTAAGGGGAAATCCTGCCTGAACCAATTTGGTGGCCTTCTATGATGGGGCTATGAAACTGATGGACAGGGGCAGAGCAGTTGACGTCATCTACCTGGACTTGTGCAAAGCGTTCGACACTGTCCCACACGACATCCTTGTCTCTGAATTGGAGAGACATCAATTTGATGGGTGGACCACTTGGTGGATAAAGAACTGGCTGGATGGCCACACACAAAGAGTTGTGGTCAATGGCTCGATGTCTGGCTGGAGACCAGTAACGAGTGGTGTCCCTCAGGGATCGGTGTTGGGACCAGTCTTGTTCAACATCTTTGTTGGTGACATGGACAGTGGGATTGAGTGCGCCCTCAGCAAGTTTGCCAATGACACCAAGCTGTGTGGTTCAGTTGATACGCCAGAGGGAAGGGATGCCATCCAGAGGGACCTCGACACGCTTGTGAGGTGGGCTGATGCCAACCTGATGAAGTTTAACCATGCCAAGTGCAAGGTCCTACACCTGGGTCGGAGCAATCCCAGGCACGGCTACAGGTTGGGCAGAGAAGAGATTCAGAGCAGCCCTGCAGAGAAGGACTTGGGGGTGTTGGTCGATGAGAAAATGAACATGAGCTGGCTTCAGTGTGCGCTCGCAGCCCAGAAAGCCAACTGTATCCTGGGCTGCATCAAGAGGAGCGTGACCAGCAGGTCGAAGGAGGTGATCCTGCCCCTCTACTCTGCTCTTGTGAGACCTCACTTGGAGTATTGTGTGCAGTTCTGGTGTCCTCAACATAAAAAGGACATGGAACTGTTGGAACAAGTCCAGAGGAGGGCCACGAGGATGATCAGGGGACTGGAGCACCTCCCGTATGAAGACAGGCTGAGAAAGTTGGGGCTGTTCAGCCTGGAGAAGAGAAGGCTGCGTGGAGACCTCATAGCAGCCTTCCAGTATCTGAAGGGGGCCTACAAGGATGCTGGGGAGGGACTCTTCATCAGGGACTGTAGTGACAGGACAAGGGGTAACGGGTTCAAACTTAAACAGGGGAAGTTTAGATTGGATCTAAGGAAGAAATTCTTTACTGAGAGGGTGGTGAGGCACTGGAACGGGTTGCCCAGGGAGGTTGTGAATGCTCCATCCTTGGCGGTGTTCAAGGCCAGGTTGGATGAGGCCTTGGGTGGCATGGTTTAGTGTGGGGTGTCCCTGCCCATGGCAGGGGGGTTGGAACTAGATGATCTTAAGGTCCTTTCCAACCCTAACTATTCTATGATTCTATGATTTACAACTCACTTTGATCATGCCTAAGCTATTTAGGTCTGTACCTGAACATGCGTGTCCATTGTCTGCATAAATGATAATGTGAGAAGACTGTGCTGTTAGTTGTAGGGACTAGTGTCCCCTTTTTGGATGACTATGAAGAAATACAGCTGATGGAAGATAGTTGGATTCGCCTATCTATCCATCTTTGCAGAAATATGGGTCATGTGTTACGAGATACACATATAAAGAGAGTGGAAAACTGAGGACACATGCTGGCATTTCAAATGACATAGAGAATGTGCATTTATATGTACTTATGTGTCGGTCTATAAAGTTGACCTAGACACCAAAAAAAAAAAAAATCCCAGATGTCAATCCGACGTGATGCAGAAGTTCTGCATGCCTTGTAAACCCTACTGAATAACTGCGCCTATTACTCTGAACACAATGCCTTGCTACTTGTTATTACAGAGATCTTAAATCTACATTTGGTCAGGGTAACGCAAAGAGGCCTAAAATGAGCAAGTAAATATATTCCATGTTAGTAGAATCTATGCCATCTAAGCTTGGACTTGTGATTCCTTTTATCCTGGTTGCCTTTATTTTACAATCGTATAATTAAAATGTTCCTAATTACCAACCTATTAGAAAGGGCTGTGAATCAAGCTGTTGGGAAATTTGGAAGAGGAAATAGTATAATTTGATGGTTTCATTGTTCTTTGTTCTTAACAATGCTTGCCCCATCCTCACAAACTATCACTGTGTGAGGTCACTTTCTTTTGATTCAAGACTGTTCTCCTCTTGTCATGACATCCATTCACAGTCTGTGTTATAGATTTCACTGCAGTGTCATTTTTCCAGATGCTGCCAAGGGCTATTATTCTGGGGGAAAAGTCTTTGTTTTTAAAAACCCAGTTCAGATAGTATAAACATGAGAATGATCATAGACATTTTTGTGAATTCTGCTTTGGTGGGCTCCCTGGTTTTGCAGCATGGAACAAAACTTCGTTAGAGAGCACGAGGTTACTGTGACCTCTCCTGACACTGTTTGCTATTTTCTAGTATCGCTACAAAGTTTTACAGTGAATGAAAACCACCTGAAAGTATGCAGTGTCAGTACCAGTTGCCACACTAATGTTGGCTCTATATAAAGCTGGCAGAAACCAGGCTCCATTGCTTTCTCTTCTGTTTTTTTCCCTGCTGCAATTATATTTTGTGCAATTAGGACAAAACTTTCTAGGGAAATTTTAAGATTTCAAGATAAGTTTTACACTACTACCACTCTTCCTGTCATAATTTAAGAAAATACACTCAAGAGAATGAGAAAGTGATTCAGATAAAGGATCAGATGGGAATGAAATAGAAAAATGTTGGGTCTGAACCCATGGAGGAGGGTGTTAACCCTTACAGACAGTCCCTTTTCTATTGCTGGTGCTGTTTGTGCTGTCTAGATGGCTTATGAAAAACCATAATACAGAGAATGACCCGATTCTTTTTTAACCACCTCTGTCTTTTCCTTCTTTATACCTGATACTTCCTGCTTTCAAACCCCGCCTGCTTAAACTTTAACTTCAGCTTTTAAAATTTCTGTAGATAATTTCTTCTGCTAATTAATGCAGCAAAAGCAGATTGGGCTATGTCTTTTGGTGTAAGCTACATGGATACATGTCTATACGGAAAATTTAATAAGCTTCTTAAGAGGAACATGAATAAAAGTTTGGGGACACAGCACAAAACCATAGGGAACACAGAGGACAGACTTTCTTGAGTTAACCACCCAAAGTATAGAATTTTGCAATGTATATGTTTTTATCCTAAGATTCAGTTTATTTTTTTTTATTTATAAGTGTTGCACTAGCTATGTGGAGTCAATTTTCTTAATTTTCTAAGATCTCTACTATTTCTTGAGATTTAAAAAAAAAAAAAAAAAATTATATTCTCTCTTTTTATTGAATATATCATCCTGACAGGAGAGAAAATAGCAATCTCCCTGCTGTGGATATAAAAGATACACTTATCTTTGTACTGGACCTCTAGATCTCATGCACATTACTGTAATAGATTTTGTGACAACTGAGGCATCGAATAAAGCTTTCAACAAAGGTTTAAGTGCACTGTTTTTTCTGATTTTTTAAGCTCAGAGTGAGTGTTAAAAGGCTAAAATGTTTTCTATTCATCTTTAACACTGGGCAGTAATAACAAAAAGGGAATACTGCTGCATTCAACTGGGTATTTTGTACTTAATATTATTTATGCTAGGCATGGAGAATAAAAGATACAGAGGAATCTTAGGAACAGCTATGATTTTGCTAGAATTCTGCTTTTTGTGGGTTTTTTTTTGTTTGTTTTTTTTTGGTTTTTTTGTTTGTTTGGGTTTTGTTTGTTTGTTTTTTTTTTTTTTTTTTTTTTTTAATAGAAGCTAATGTGATTTTAAGATTCACAAAAAGGTCTTGCGAACTGTCACCGTTCAGTAAGATATAAATTGTGAAGGTTCAACTCATTCCAGCTTCATTAGGGCCATAACTTAGGGCCGGATACCAAGCTCTGCATAAAAGTGCACAGGCTTTTCTACCAGACCATATCAGCCTTGAAAAGTCCTTAACATGAAAGTAGCTTCTATAAATAGCAGCATAAGTAGTTTGAACTGATAGAAAATGTCTCCTATTCCCTGGAAGTTCACAGTAATTTCTTTCATTTATAGAGATGTTTTATCACTTCCCTGTCCTCTAGGAAGAGCATGCCTCTATTCAGTCTACTGACATCTAAAGGATGTGATATTGGACAGTTACAAATGAACCTTTGGCTTAAGGGGAGACATCAGGCAGGCTGAGAAGGTCAGTCCCATTGAGCCATCTGCTGCATAAAAACAGAGCTGAATTAATGTAGCTTTGAGTAGCTGGGCTTGTGAAAGTATAATTTCTGAAAATTACAATATAAACATTTCTTTTTATGGGGCTTTTATACTTGGAAGTACATGGAATACCAGGAAATGGAGTACCCAGAGGGACTGGTACCCAGTAAGGGTCGGAGAGTCAATGCATCCATCATTTGCGTAGCTTAGATTTTATTTAAATCGTTTTACCACCTGAATCCACTGCACTGGTATCCACTCTGCTGTAAAAGCACTCAGACAAGTTACAGAGCACTTCTCAAATCTCGGTGTAAATTGTACATTTCTGTGAGCTTGCTGGGGTACAAAGCTTCTGCAAAATTTCAGTCGTCCATAGCAAGCCAACGCATGTTATCAAACCTGTTGTCAAATGAGTATGCAGAGATGCACAAAGCGTGTATTTTAGATCCCGGATTGTTAGGAGATTATGTAGGCTTACATGGACTAATATGAAAGTAAGCTCTTCCACATCTGTTCAGAAACTAATGTTATTTTAAAGTGAAACTTCAGTATTCCTGTATGTCCCTTGCCTAAGAACACTTGCCAGCAGAGCCTTTCCTACTGTTGCAGATGTTTATTAATGCATTGTTTAGATGACTGCAGCCACTGACTACCGGAAAATCTGAAGAGGTATGTTGAAGAAATTAGAGTGTTCAGCTATAGCAGAAAACTAGCAGAGGTTAGAATATTAGAAGTGTTATATAAAAGGAAACAGAATTTTAAAATTTCACATGCCATTTTCTCTGAAAATGCACTGTAGACATAAATTGAGAAGGTAAAAAAAGATCAGAAGTCCAGGAAAAGAGCCAAGAAAGAAGAGAGTCCTAAATGTTTAGATCCTGTGGAAGGCAAGTTGATTTTTATGTCACAGACTATGTCAAAATATATTTTAAAATTCCTTGATAAATTCTCCTTTTGTAAGAAGCTGAGAGGCTTCTTCAGTCTCAGCTTCAGTTGCTGTCCTGACTTTGACAAACAGGTAGATTTGGTAAAGGGGTGTAGGCAGATACAAATAAAGAATGTCTGTTTATTGCTGTGCAGTGTGGCACTCCAAATTGCTGTCAGCTCAAGGCGTGTGCGGTGGTCAGGGCCTTAAACTGGCAAAGTAGGAGATGCTACAAAGAAGGAAAGCCGCAGATCTTGTATCTGCTTTGATTTTGAGCTTTTCCAAGTTAAGGCTCTCATCTGATCCTTGCTGTTCTGAATACAAAAGGCACAAATAGTTCTGGAAGTGAAAATCAGAGCTCTCCATTCTTAGATGAGAGAGCTTGTAGGCTGCAAAACTCCTCCTTGTCTTCTTCCAGATCCATAAATCTAAGCGCAAGAGCTTAAGCTGGCCAGATGGACGTTAGGGTCCTGTGATCATGCAATATTTGGTACAGGTCTGGATTTAGGGTCTCTCCAACACATTTTATTTTAGACAAGCATATTTCTGGACCAAGCTTAATTCCCAGGTTGATGAGCTGGACCAAGTCATGAGGCCGGATCAGAATGCTCACTGGGGAGGCGAGGGGTCAGATCCAGCAGCCACATATGCTTGACAGCTGCCAACCACACTGCACTAGTGGTTGCCACTGGCAGTGCCTACTGCCTTCTCTAGCCTCTCTCAGGCATGGTGCCTGGCCTTCCTCCAATCTGAGCAGCATGGTACTCACACTGCTAGTTAAGGTGAAAAGCCATAAGGCTGCATTTTGTGATGTGAGTAGCAGTGAATGTGCGTGAGTAGGAAGAAACCAACTTATGAGTTCCATTAAAGCTGAGCTGTCTGCCAACTGCATGCTGGATTCTTGGGCTCTGGGCTCAGCATCTGAAGTGCTGCCATGGGCTGTTGTTATTAGCTGTTGGAGGTTTTCTCTTAGTGGTTCAACCAGAACGCTGTTCGTCACCACACACTTGTGCCGTACTTTCTCAGGGCAGACACAGCTTTATTTACAGAGTCCACATAGCTACTGCTCAAGCTGGTCTCATCAAAGCTCTTCACTTAGTAGTAAAATTGCTAACCAGAGTTACCAGTGTCTGTCAGAAATACAGTTCATTTAAATTATTTAGAAAAAGGGAGGCAGTTTCTGCTTTAACAAATACTCTCCTCTAGTGATACATTTCCTAAAAGTTAAAAGAAGAGTATATTTTAAGAGATATTAATTAGGTACTGTATTAAGAGGTACTGTAAAGTTTCCTGCTGATTTTGGTGTATGGCCTCTGCTGTTCTCAATCTACAAAACTTAGGTGGTCTTATACCAGTCAACGATTCAGTGATGCTTGTGTCATCAATAATTCTCAGATGCTCTTCTGGAAAGTTGCGTAGTAGGATAAATCTTGAATGCTTTACTGTACAGTTTGTCAACAGATAGGGAATTTCAGGCTTTTTTGAAAATTATTTCTCTATTAAAATGAAGATTTCATTAATGCTGTGTCAGGAGCACATTGTATGATGATGGATATTAAATGAAAGACTTTACAACAGATAAAGTTACGGGTTGTTATCAGTTTTCTCTTGGTCCATCCACCCAACCCCATCCTCTCCCCCCCAACTTCTAGATAGGTCTCTTTCTTCGGCAGGCTCCCAGAACAGCAAGTAACCATACATGCTGTTGGACATACACTATTAAAACTGATTGTCCGTGGCAGTGTTCAGACAATTTATATATTCTCTCAAACTTATTTTAAAAGGTCTTTTTGTTCACCCTCTATCTTGAAAGCCAGTTTCAACAAGCAATACTGAGAGATTTTGATTTACCGTTAATGAGTGATGGTTCTAAATGTGCTGGCACTTTCACAGGAAGATGAAAAATATACTCCTGTGTTATGTTTTTCCAATCCTGCTTGGGACTTCAGGTACATAAGGCAGATTGTGCTTTTGCCATTCAAAGGCTTCTCTGACGTTCCGAATGACATTCAGATGTGGATTAATATTTTGTTGATTATTTTTAGGATAAGCATTACTAAATAAAAAGTCTGTGTATGTTGCAAATCTCTTAATAAGAATGATTAATTCTCTGAACATCTGTAAAAAGATCTGTCATACCATGATTCATTACAATCAAATAATCAGCAGTTATATACATGACTAGGAGCATAAAATACTAAGAAACTATGAATGCTAAAGGTTTGCTAGTAATAGGAATATTAAGATTTTGAGAAATCTGTCCATCTGTTGTCTTACAAAAAACAACAGAGGTGACAAATTTGGGGAACGCTGAATCAGTGCTTGAAATATTTGCACTATGAAAACACCAAACTAAATTCACGAATATTTTTATATTCATTAAGATTAAGGATATCTGGGTATAAATTAATACTGAGGATAGAGAAAAAGAGTGTTATTAACCACTCAACATTCGATACTACTGCTCCATCCCTTTATTCAGAAAGGAATGTTGTATGTAGTTACCACAAAGTAAACCACTTTTATCTGACTGAAAATACTACAATCTGAAATATGGGGTTTTTCTCTCTGAATAAATATTTTATTAAGAAGTTGTTTTATTTATTATATATTTATTTATATATATATATATTTATGCAGCACATTTTTCTTAGAATGATTTGGCTTTGATTTAAAATTCTTCATACATGATATTCTGGTTTCCAGGTTCAAAATTGGATCTTTTCAGTAATGAGCTTTTTTCCTTTTTTTTTTTTTTCTTCCTTTTTTTTTTTCCATTTTTTTTTCATTTCATGAGCTTTTTTAATTTCATTTTTTTCAGGTTTGTTTTTGTTTTGTGGTTTGTTTGTTTTTATTTGGTTTTGTTTTTTATTGTTGATGGGTTTTTTTGTTTGTTTGTGACCTTTTCTTGTTTGTTGGTTTGGTTGTTTTTTTTAATTTAGTCCTTGTCATGAAAAGGGTAAGTGCCCAAACAAAATATCTGGAATAGCTTCAATTTTATATTTTTTGCTAATAGAAATATGCTAGGTCGAATTTTATTTAGGAAAAGATTTTCAACTTCTCAGTAGTTTCCTACCCAATTCTACATAACTTCTATTTTACACTAAACTCCTCCTAGCAATATGCAACCATCAGTGAAGGAGACTGCTAGAAAATTAAAGTCTGATTTTTGGATGGCCTAATTGTGTGGTTACTAGTGTGAGCAACTACAGAAGAGCTTAATTGCAGCGTACAATGATTTTTACTATCTTCAGTTGACTGAAGGGTGCTCCAGGCATCTAAAAATTAGTTCCTCATTTTTTCTTTTTATTATCATCTGTGGCCTTTTAAAACCTGATATTTTGAGAAAAATCCTCATCGATGGAAAAGCACAATTCTAATGAAGCCTTTTAATCGTTTTTGTGTTGTTAGGAACATCCTGACATTTTATCCTGTGAAAATTTAAGTTCGCATGTATGTATTTGCAAAGATCTGATAAATGTTTAGCCATACATGGAAAGCAGAAAAGAATAGACAGTTGTGTTTAGGGCTTTTTTTTTTTAAATTATTTTAAAATTCCAAATAATTAAACAATTGGGTTTGCAATGATAGCCAAAATAGTATTCTAGTATCTTAAGAGTGATGTTAAAAAGATCATTTAAATGCTTGGATTTAATTAAGTAAATGGTTCTAATTAAGTAAAAACCAAGAAGAGAAACAATAAAGGTAAATCAACAACTTATAGTGGACTGTAAAACGCTATGGAATTCCAGAAAGACTATGCTCAAAGTGTAACCACTGAAGTCAGTAGAAATCTTGCACAACTTAGTGCAGCTCAGCAACATGAGGAAAAGGAGGAAGCTGGGCCTTTTCTCACTATGTATACAATGACTGTGTATGCTGTCACAGAAACCAGAATTTAAAAGAATTATCTGTTCTGCTGCTTGAGACTTCTCACTACTCCTTTGAAAAGGCAACATGCAGCCTGCTCAGCTACTATGGGTATGATACCTACACATAAGAGAAAGTGTGATGATACTTTGGCATTTCTTCTTACACTCCAGAGTGTCCTAATATGCATTTTTATTACGTTTATGGAGTGTCCTTTGGCTATGTAGTGTTAACAATTGTTCATAGCCTTTTACTCCTCCTTCCTTTCTCATTTATGCATTATAAGAAATAAATCAGGTATGCCACTCATCCCTCTTGACAGTCTCAATTTACAGTTGAGCGCTAGAGCTTCCCACCTATAGCTAGTCATGGTTCTCAACTACAGCTTGCATGAGGCTAAATTGTAGCTTTCATGGACTTCTTAAGGAGGTCAGAACAGACCATTACATTGTATTATGATCCATCCTGTTTCATGGAGTTAGACAATCTTGACCAGCTACCATGCAACCTCATTGTTCTTTTGCCATGTTTGCCAAGTCAGTTAAAATTCTCTCAAATACCTTCTGTATTCTTTGACAGCGAAGCAGATCTCTTTGTGGTGCATTATTTTTGGTGGTGCAATGAAATTTCTAATCTGTGTGCACTTAGACAATCTTTATGACCTATAAGAATAAAAAAGGGTAGAAAATAAAAGCACATGGAGTAGCCTAAACATCGAGTCACTTGTATGTGACTCTAAACTTATTGTTTCTTTCAAACACTGTAATCCTCCTGAAATATATACAGAACATTAAAGCTCTCTGTGTTTTGCATTTTAATAGAATAGATGTGTAATGGCTGGTTCTTAGCCCCTTGATGGGCAAAATCCTGACATGCACCAGGCAAAGTTTGATCTTTGGAACCATTTATCTGATTTGCATGAGCTACTTATGCACAACTGTATAGCTAGCAGTGCAATAAATGGGCTATATCATCACAAGGCACAGCCCCAGGTGGCCTCTTTAGACAAACAGAGCTTTCATATTTGTAACTTGATACTACATATGCAATGAAAAGAGAGACATTTCTCTAATACCATGTGGAAAGACTTTCATAGATTTTTTTTTTTTTTTAATTTTAAATTGCATACATGGGCAGTAAAATTGAAACCTAACACTGACTTAGCTCTGAAGTAAATGAAAACATTATTATATTCATGGGAAGTATTGGCTAGTGTGAGTTTCAGTAACTTGCAGATTACATTGCTCTGAATATCTAATTCTACTTATGTTCCTTTACATTTACAAAGAATTTTCCCTCATCTCTTTTCCTAGTCTGTTGTAAAAAATAAATATATCTAAAAATAAAAATTACAACTTTTCCAATAAGCATGACCAAGCATATGTTAGAAACTACTTGCCCTGAGACAGGATATATAAATTATGGTTAACCACAATGTTACCAAGCTATTTTTAATGAATTTATTCTAAGTCACTTTTCCATTAGTGACTTGTGTAATACTAATACAACTTTTTGCGTCAAGGAGCCTGTGCAGATCTTAAAGTTCCAAATACCTTTCTGAACAATTAATAATATGTGCAAAAAAGGAATATTGGCTCTACAGAGATACTGAAGTATCACTGCAAGTTTAAAATTACTAGGGCGTGCTGAACAAATAAAATATTATAACAAGGTAATCAAGCAGACCTTGATGAATCCTTTTTAAAGTAAAGCATTAAAATACTTCCATTTACCTGCTGTTAGGAGAGCTATTGCTCCTACTAGGCAAGGTTTACAACTGTAATGCCAAGTGGAAATGAATTACAGCAGAACATGGAGGGGGCAAATAAATATCTCCCTGCTAACAGAAATATGGCACCTTATACATGTGCAGTGTACACTTTCTTGCAGTGACTGGCTGTTACTGGGGAAGGAAGATGAGAGATGTGTAATGCTTCCCATCCCTAATCTCCCTCCTCACAAAGGTCGGTATCTCAGCAGCACCCTCAGCGTGTTCAGTCACTGTAGTGGGAAATGTTTCCCTTCCCTGCCTGTCATGTCCTAATGCAATTTTAATTCTACAGTTGTACTCTGTCCCTTTAAAGCTAATATGTCAAATTCTGTTTTCTTCTTCAGAAATACTCAGAACTGAGATATGGGTTTAAACCATTTCCATATTTTAGCTAGAAGGGCTCATATAGGCCAACACATCTGTTTGGTAGCTTCAGTGTTTTGAATAGTGATCAAAACATGATAACTCTCATAGCAAACTCTAAGGTTTGTAAGAAATATGTAAGGTTTGTGCTTTGAACGTTACTTAATTATTAATTAAAGGTACCTTGAAACTGAGGGTATAATTGGTGATTGGTAGTACCTTTTCTTCGACACTATATATATCAACTTGCTGCCTGGGTGGGAGTTGAAGCAAGATTCTGCTTGGCAACTTGTTGTTCTGCCCTTTGGTTATTTCATCCAGAGATGCTATATACAGGTTGTGCATTCAGAACTACACCAGATGCACAAAGCAGAAAAATGGAATTGCTAAACACTTTTCTTTTATGAGATGCTTTTCATTTTCCAGTGTGTTTGATGATATTCTGGGGGAAGGGATATCTTCTGGTGGTATTTCATAAAGATTGTTGTGTAATTTGACAGGTATTAATCCAAACCCAGTTTATTTTTGTGTTTCAGGATCCCTGTCTTGCACTGTCCAAAATACTCTGGCTTCAGACTTCAGCTTTGAACTTAGGAAGTAGGAGACATTCAGAACTCTCATTAAGATCTATTCCATAGAATTCATAAGCAATTGTCTTGACCCTTTACAGTGCACAGAAAATTATAGAATAAGTAGATACTAGTTCTGTAACAGCTTAGACCATTTTTGTGCTAGCTTTACAGGAATAAAAAAAAATCTGTGTAGAATTAAAAATATTAAATTGAACTCATCTAAAACTGAACAGCTTGAAAAGCATGAACTTATTACTGCATCTAAGACATACCTTGTCTATCAATGTTGAATTGATTTAAATTTCCTCTTTGATTTAGATTTCTTCTCTCAATTTTTTCCTAGGTTCCCCCCCCCCCCCCAAATAGGATTTTAATCATGTATGTTATGAAATAGTTGGTTTTCAGGTAAAGTTCCTGTTGTAGGGATTGGCGCATGGAAGATCACACGATGTGACGGGAAGTTGCCAGGAGGGATAGGAACCAGCTGACTCTGGGGAGGTGCTTAGGCAACAGATATAAGGAATTGTAACTGCGCAATAAATCGTTGTTGACCCGCATTCTGTGAATGCTCTATGTCTTAACCCTAGTTCGGAGGGAACTAGTGCTTCCGTCCCTCACCACATGAGTAGCGAGAAACTACACCTGTGTTTGGCTTCAAGCATACATAATGGCAGTGGTAGAAATGTTCATGCTTTGCTGAAAATTAATAGCAGAAGTAGTCCTGTGTAATTTATTTCATGATAATACTTGCTTCAAGATAAAGGAAAATTAGTCATGTGTCCAACTTTTGCTTCAATTACTTTTCTTCAGAGGCTTTTATCAAATATTTCTGATGCATATTCTGAGTGGAAAAAAGTAATAGTTCAACATATCTTAGCCTGAAAATATTCTACAGGGTTTAATGGATATACATGGCATTGGGAAGGAATGCCAACTAGTTTATATCTGATACAATTTTTTTGACCAGAATCTTCCTTATGTGCCAGTTTACTCTGGCTAAAATCCATTTTGTACGGAAATTGTTTCGCAGGTTCTGTCGAATGAGCTCGTGGTTTCAATTTGTTGCCTAAGAAGATGATCTAGCATAGTAACTGTGAAAACTGACTTCACCTGATTCCTTTTATGGTCCTTCTTTTCAAGATTAAAGAGATAAGAAAGGTGAATCCTCAGGCAACTAAATGTGGATTTTTTTTTAGATTGCCTGTGAGAGACAAAGTGGATAAGTTCGATCTTTATGATGTAGTGTCTATTCTGTGAGCAAATAAAAAACACTCATCCACAGATGTTTGTCTGGGCACTTTTCCCAAAAGCTGTTTTTATATACGAAAAAACAAAACATTTGAATGTATTTTGTAGCTTGGCAACCAGAATATGTGCAGACGCTGCCAGAGAAATGCTGATCCTACATTTCATTAACCTGTATGTCCTTTTTAATGTAGAGAACATGGTTATGCTGGGCAGTATCTTTTATAGAGATATCAAAGTCCCTGTTTTTACAGTGTGGAAAGAAGAAATGGAAGCTTCAGCAGGAGAGGAATATTTCTATGTTAACAGCCAAAACAATAAAATCTGTCTTAGAATTACTGCTTTCCAGCAGCAGTAATTCCAACAAAAACATAAAAGTACAGTTGAGCAGCTTATACATGAATAGAAAGGAATAATCACTGGCTGACATGTTATTAGGATTTTTAATTTTTTTTTTTTATTTCATCTGCTTAAGTTTTGTCTAAATGTGGAACTTTCAGAAAGCCACATAAGTGGTGTATACACTAATCCTATTATTCATTAATATAATTAATGAGTGCAACTCCTGTATAAAGCTTTGAAAATGTACCCTCTAGGTCCCAAACTTTCCTATTTTCTTGTGAATTGCTCGTAAAGATAATCCACATATATGCAAGAACATTCTAACATATGAATTATACATCTCTTTGTGGGCCTGAATTTTCCTTGCATTTATCAATAACTGTCGCTTCTATACTTAGGGGCCTTCTAGCAAAACACTGAAAGTGAATAATACGTTATGCTGATGCTTTTAATGTTTATCAGTTCTGTGTACACAAGACATCTTGGATGAAAGAATTAAAGTTATCTTTAAAAAAATCATAAATTCACTCATCTGTAATTTCAAAAACAAATTGATGTTTCCATAAAACTAAAGTTTTAAAAAGGCAGATTTTTCTCTCTATTTGAGCACAAAAATCTTGAATTTTGTGTATGAACAAAATTCAAGAGGTATCCATGAAAAGAAGTAAAGAGACTCTCTAATATAATAATATACTTTTCTTGTTGATATGTATTTGAAGCCCACTTCATCATCTTCAGAGGCTTCTGTTTGTCATTCTGTTACCGAAAGCAATTTTCAGGATGGGATGTAGCATATTGGTGAGTTTAGGGGAGGTGCAGGGGGAGGTCTTCTTTGTTTTGTTTTGTTTTGGTTTTTTTTATATTTCAGATTTCTTTTTCCCCAGAACGATTCTTGAGTCTTATCCACATCCCTAAGCTATGATCAGTGAACAAAAAAAGAGGACAGGAAGTGAAGCTCTTAGCTGATACGTTGTCTAGTAAGAAAGGATAATGGCAGTATTACATATAGTGAGACAAAAAGCATACTGCCTTTGTACTCAGGCAGTACACTTTGTACTTTTTTTCTTTGATAGAAGAGATTCTGTTTTCAAATATGATATCCTATCTGTTTATCAGTCATTACAACCTTCATTTGGCACAACTGAACCTCTTCGTACATCTCTTTCATAAAGAAAAATTCTGAAGAGAAGGAGCTAAAGATAATTCAAGCCTTATCATAAGATAACTTTGGTTCATACCTATGTTGAAAGAAACACTGATTTTTGTCATTTTAAAAGCAATTAAAATGAATAAAACTTCTGTTAAATACCAACTGGAGAAAGAAACCTTAAATAAATTCTCATCCATGCTTGAGGAAAGGGGTTTGTTTCATATATTTGTGTCATACAAGTTTTCTTTTTGTAAACAGGCTTTTTTTCTTACACATAATTTATTAAATTCAAATTCATCTGCATGATCATGTTAGAATTGTATTCAAGGTGGAAATGGAAATTTAGACTCAATAAATATTGTTCTTCCCAGTATTTCCTTCAGGCTTTGCCACCCCTGGGTGATAAAATCTAGCTTGTTCTACATTGCTTAAACCTGGAGTTGCTGCAGACTTACTTGATTGGGAGCACAACGCTATAAGCTCTTCTTTATGAAAACTCATCAAATTCTTTGGGCTGTAGGTATACAAACATGTCCATTTCTTATTCCTGGCCCTTTTCAGGCTAGTGTTAGAAAGAAGGTTTGAACTTGTATACCACAAAAGACTTTACTTATGTTTTGTTCTGTGTCTTCTAGCTGTGACAAGTGTTTTTGTATGTTTTAGCTTTTTATTTCTGAAACAAATACCAGTGTAATCAATGATCTTCAGTAGAGTTATCTGGATGAAGAAGATAGGAATCCCGGTGTTTCTGAACATAGAAGATGGAATTCAGGGTGCTGTGTTTTAGTTCATAGTCTTTGGAATCCACGCTTAATATGACTAATGCTAAGCCTCCAGTACAGTGTTCTATTTCTGGGTGGCAAGTATAATGCTATGCTAGCCATATATACCCTGCAGCACCCCAGATCACTTCTCTAGGTACAAGTCAAAAATACTTCTTAGAGAAGTCTCCGATGAAGAAATTTTCTATTGGAAGCTTACTGACTTTTGTCTTGTTAAGAATGCATTAATTAGATACAAGATTATCCTATTAAACTTGGCGACAAAACTCATTCTGCTCACTGTGACATTAAAGGTTTAAATTTCTTATTGGCTGCTACTTTTTGAGGTATTTGGTGGAAAAAATGAGTTATGCTCCTATGATTACAAAGTCTAGGTTAAGATAATGATTATTCAGTAGCTGAATTATCTTATAATTTACTACTAATTGGGACGTTAGATAATAACATGGTGATTAAAGGTGAGGCAACAAGATTTGGAAAGATTTATGGACAGAGAAAAATGTTTAGAACATCATTTTAAGGCAAATGGTGAGGATATGACAGTATTCGTGTGTGCATTAGAAGCAGAAAAAACGTGGCGACAGAAACGTCACTGCTATACTGAATTCCCATCATTAAAAATGTTCATACTTGTTTTGATGTTTATGAATATTCAAACTTTTACCACGTGATGAGGGAAAGTGGCACCTGGCATGTACAAAAATGACTCATGTGGTTGCCACCCCAGCTAAATTCATGTTATAGGACCTCCCTAGTGCTTTCGGAGCAGAAGAATGAAAAGCCTGCTGAAGCTGAGTGTTTTCATAACTTGCTAATGATAAGCCCTCTGCGCTCAGATAGGAGGAGGTTGAGAGAATGTCCATTTGGGTCCATATCTGAGTAGCAGTGTCCACATAGCTTTTAAATCAGCTATGATGACTAACTAAAATAAGTTATATCCAGGCTGTGTGCTCTGTATAGACAGCACAAAGATTCATTTCCCAGATTGCTTTTGAAGGAGGCACAAATGTTATTTTTGGTTGATAAAAGGGGTTAATGTTCTTTGAGAGACATTGGTATCAGCTAAAAATCTACATCTTTATTGCTGTAATAGTAATATAATTTCAAAATGTAACTTTCCTTTCTCTCCTTTCCCCTGATATTCTATACTGACACTGTGCCAGATGTGTTATGCAGTTGTCTCGCTTCTTTGCCTGAAGAAGTTACGTATATATAGTATTATTTTACATAGGGGAGATTGTTTTTTTACTAGCATATTTTACTCTTCAAAGATTTAATTTCCTTTTGTGAAGTGTTTTTTATTCATAGAGGAAAAAGAAATTAACAGAACCATAAAACATTTGCTACCCCTTTTTCAACTTCTTTTCACTTCAGTATACTAATCACTCATCAAAGGATTCTTCTCTGCAAAATTATGTCATAAGAGAAGACAGTCAGGCCATCTACAAAAATACATTCCAGAGGTCTTTACATTGGCCTAATGAAAATTCTAATAGTAGATATCTGTTAACTTTGTTTAAATTTTGCAATCAGTAATACATTATTGATTTTTCCTGGAGCTTAACTCTTATATTAGCAAAATCTAAGATAACATCTCTAACGCACTTCTAACAGAAAAATGGTTTTCAGTCTATCTGAGATGTTTGTTATTCACTAATATGGCAGTTATTGTTAACTGAGTAAGTTCAAGAACAGTATATATTTATTTTTGCACATATTTTCCTGATCATAGAATCACGGAAGGGTTGGGGTCGGAAGAGAGCTTAAAAATCCTCCTTTTTGTGTCTATGCATGTCAGTGTCCTCTAAACTTGCATAAATAAAACCACTAAATGCTATTTCTTTCTATAAGATATGACACTAAAGTGAAATTTCACCTCTTTGCTTTGCAATGTAGATACCGCCACTATGTTGAGCTGAAGATCAGTGTATTTTGTTCTTGTTTGCCTATCAAGCTGAAGAGCAATTTCATGCCAAGCCTGGGTCCTCTACAGGGGGCTAAACCCTGCATATACATACATAATTCTCATTTTAGTATAGTTCCTCAGGTTGCCATCATGCAAACTCTATTGGGTTTATTCTTCAATACATTGATTATAATAGATGACTCAGCAGCAGATAAAATCAGGCACAGCTGAGCAGCTTTTGCCATGCTCATGGCATCAGTACTGCTGTTTGTAACTCTATAAGAGAAGGTGAAAAATGTTCTATTGATAATGCTGAACTTGATGATGAACAAGATGGGGAGAAACAAGAGGCATATTCCTCTGACAATTGATGGATACTATTTAATCCTTCTGATTTATTTCCCAGTCTTTCAAAAGGCTGTGTGAAGACATTGTCAACATTTCTTCAGATTAATTCAGATAGTTTTGTTGTATCTCCTCCTGAGGAATCTTCTGGTTTTTTTCTTTGCCAGGTTCCTTCAGTCATCATTCCCTCAACTTGCTTTATGAAATCCCCCTCCTATTATCACCTCCAAGATCCCATTCAATTTGAGTTTGTACAGGGAATTTTGCTTCCAGTAACACAACCTATGTCTGTTTCCAGTGTGTTTCTACTTGCCACTCTCCCTCTCCAAAGCCTGTATGTTTTTGAGTTAGCCTTCTAAAAGGACATGAAACACCACAGGCAATCATAATTTTATGTTAATGAAGCTATTTGTCAGTGAATTAAAATTCAGAAGTGAAGTTTTCTGTTAATTAAATATGAAGAAGTACCAAAAAGTGCAACAGGCCTTGTTATTTTTATATTAAGTTCCATTTACATGACACTGCACCTTCAGGATTATGCAGATTTTCTGCATTAACAAGAAAATCTAAACACCAAGAACGAATGAAAAGCATGTTCTGATCAGTTAACCATGGAAAACTAAAATCCTGTAGTTTAGCACTTGTCTACAAATCAAAAGTCATTGACTAAATTTTCAGGTTATGGTCTCATAGTCTCGAGTAGCTGGAAATGAAATAATTGCTGCTGTAAGTACTTAAATGCATCCCTGTGATCTAATTGCTTTTGCTTTAAATGATTATGCCCATTCCTCATTTAGCATGCTTAATGCATCCACTTGGACTTACATGATTCATTTTGTCCTCGCTTTAGGGTAAACTAAAATACTGTTGCACTTCGAAACAGGAATTTAGGACCAAGCATGTGTAATTTATTTCAAACTCAAGTAAATGCTGTTTAGGTTAATGCCCAGCTGGTTTGAAATAGGTCTCTGAAGGCACACACTAGGATGGGTCTAAACTACAAGTGCTGCCTCCTGTTGCCACTGACTGCTCCCTATATTTGTGTAAATATTCTGCAGTTTATAGCAAACAGAGAGTGTGTGCACTGGGTTGTGTATTCCACCTGGGCTGTGCTTTTTTGCACACTGATACTTATCCAGTTGCTTTAGTTTATTTTTTCCCCAGAAAATGTATATGCCATGACTTGAAGACTTTCTCTTCTCTCATCTCCCTATTAAGGAGAAGGGTGGGGGAAAGGAGTAATGCTTGATGTCTGCTACTGGCTAGCAAAATGTGTGTAAATGCATGCATTTTGACTTTTGGTGTGGACAGATGGTAGGTTAAGGCAAACCTAAAGATATTTCCTCCCATGATGATTTTGCAAAGCCGCATAGCAGATTGCCAATTTGTACACTGTTCTAATGGGATAAATTTTTTGACTGCTGGGTTCTTGCATAGCACTAAAACTATGTGAGTTGTAGCTCAGTGCTGTATCCTGGTGAATCAATGTTTGCAAGTATCTGCACTCATACAGATTGGATTCCTGAGTGACTCTGCCTGTGAAGGATAATAATTTCTGGCATCTTAATCTCCCTTCTCTTCATGCAGATGTCTAAAAATAAAGGCCATGGTTTGATTTAATTTTGTGAAATACAGCATGCAGCTTTGAACTTGCCTGAGCTCCATTCAGCCACCTCCTTCCCCCTAGCTCCCAAGGAAGGTAACCTTCCCTGTTTGGTTCCATTTCAGTCCCTCTAACACTGCTCTCCAGCACTGTGTGCTGAAATGCCTTCTATTTTGTCCTTTGCAGCCTCCTTTTGCCAAAATATAAACAGGTTGCTATTTGCTCTAAGAAACAGCTTGATATGCACTTCTGCAGTGAGTCTGGGAAACATTAAAAAGACAGCAGCTGAAGTACTCCTTGAAACTGAAAAGCCCTTACACCCACCTTGACAGGATCGACTCAGAATATTAATTTGAAGTTTCAACCTCGCTGCTGACCCCCCATATTGTGTCAGCTTTTGGGTTTGGAATTTAGCCTTGGATCATACTTATTTCTGAAGTTATATTTATATTCAAAGCAGGAAAATAAAGCTATTTTAAAAGAAAACATATCAAATTCCTGGGAAGGAAGAGATTATATTACTAAGGAGTTTGCAAGCCTCCGTTTTTTGATTACAAGTAAGAAAGCAATATGAACAGCAGCTGACTTGCTGATCTCTGTCTTCACTTGAAAGTCAGAGCTCAGGCATTCATTTAGAGAAATGAATACTTTTTTTCACTGGAGCCTGTACAGGCCTTCTGACAGTCATTGTTAATATTGATACTCTGTGGGCCAGAAAATATTACTGGAGCAAGAATGAATTAAGGCTGATACTGCTTTGAAAGGAGTTAGTGGAAGTTTAACCATTGCTTGTAAAAGGAGGAAGACTAGACCGAAAGAGATTTATAATTCAAATGTGTTTAATAGTTGTGCATCTGTATGATACAGATCTATTCACACTATTTTGAGTATATTTAAAACAGACAGTCTCTCTTATTTTCTAGGACATTGTCTTGGTTTTAGTCTCTCAATAAGTAGTCGCTATTTATAGAGCAGATCAAGAGAGGTGGCTTGCAGATGTCAAAAAGATGCATGTTTTCTTACATATAAGTGTTTTCTTGCTTTAATTTTATGCAAATACTTTATTGTTAATGCTTTTTGGAATGCCACAGGAGCTATATAGACTTTATTTTTTTTTCTGTATGATTAATACCAGCCATTTGTTTTTTTGCTTTCATTTGTAAGTACTTCAAACTCTGCCATAAAAAGGAGAAATGGGTTATGTGTATTTAAATGTACATATGAAGATTAAAAGGACTGCAAACCCATTTTTGTTAGTCACCTACATCAATATAATGAATCTCTAACATGAAATATCTGTTTACAAAGTGCTAGTACCAGCACTTGTTTCATTTTTCATTTTGGGAAACATTTAATTTCCAGCTTAAGTTCTCACTATGTATTTTTAAAATCCCCTATATTATAAACACTCCTTCTGTGTCTCTAGAGGTTAGGTAATTTAGTGCTTTTGATTCAGTAAAATTCTTATGGACAGTTACGCTACTGACATTTTGGCAAAATAATGTGGGATTAAACAAAACAAAACAAACCCAAAAGTGATGAGCAGTGTTACTATCATCCTGGTCATAAAGTTGTCTTCAAATCTTTGTTAGTGTTAACTGTATTCTGCATGCTAACATTCTTGTATGTTCTATTATGTATAAATTCACTATCAGTCAGAAGTCCTTTGTAGCTGCAGAAGAAATGTAACTATTCCCTTTTAATAGGATGTTAATAATAAAATGGTAAATGCATAAAGCAAAGTATTTAAGGCATGTAGATACGTAGAACAAGTATTCTAGATATTGTGTTAGTATAGAAAAGAAAAAAACACCATGAATATTGAAATAGTTATATTTAAACTGTGAGCCCTTTTATAGAGCAACAGCAACTCCTCCCTTCTCAACCTTCGAATGACCTCACCACCGTGCCTTAAAGATGAGATAATAATGAAAGTATCCTTTGTTTATAGTATCCCATAGAACAAATATGTTTTAGTAGTGGCTCTTGTATTTGTGCTATGAAAAAATCTCAGAAAAAATGATTTCAGCCTTTATATTGTACCTTCTATCTTGGACTGTAAAGGTGGGAGGGCTTTCTTAGGTTTTATTTTCCTGTTAAACACATGTAGCGTAAGGAATGAAAGCAAAATCTTTAATCATTAACAGGCCAAAGAACTGTTAAAGAATAGAAAAAGTCAGTCAATACAATTTAATAAAAGCTATACTGTCCAATGAAATCACACATTACTGTGCATTTATACTATTGTATTAGCTATAGAAATCTAAACCAGTTTATAATATTATCCAGTTATGTAGGTACTTACCATTTTAAAAGCAGCATCGGTGGAATTGGTGGAAAGTCCCCAAGGTGTAATCAATAATTGATTAAAATGATGAGCCTTTATGGTATTATTTTGAAGTGCACAATCTGAAATTAAAGGAAATTTACTGACAGTTGTATATTTTGTTGAAAGAAGGATTGCTCAGACATACATATATTAACAACGAAATCGATGTTGCCTTCTACAGAGTACCAGGAAAGTGATTTATTTTGAAAATGTCTTTCAGCTGGGTAACTAGGTAACTTACACTGTGCTGTAGATAGAGTTTGGATTCCATTTTGTGAAGCAGGATTCCAGTGTAATGAGTGAAGGAAACAGATGGAGTAAGAAGACAGATGGGTACCAAAAAACCACAGCCACCGTTTTCAGTACCTGTACATTAACTGCCATAAATCAATTTATTTTTATTTACTGAAACAGAAAATTATAGATTATTCAGCCAAAGCATTACAGGACTCAAACCCACTCTATGTTAAAAGCATATTTACAGTGATTACCAGGAGTTCTAGACGGGTTACATCTGAGAGTAAAATTTTCTGCAGGCAAGAAGCTCACCCCCCGTTCAGTCATTTCATTCTGTTAGGGAGATTTAAACATCTCTATTATTCTGGAGGGGGGAACATTAGCTGGTTATTCTGCCGTATTTGTCAGTGTAAAGCTTTCCTTGTAAACCTGAGCTACTGAAATGATGCACTGAGTGCTAGGGGCCTGCTCCACCAGAAAGGTTTAAAGCAGGCTGGGAAGGAGCTGAACCTGGAAAGCCTAAATTAACGGCTGAGTGCAGAAAGCCACTATCTCTCCTGCAGCAGCCTTGAATTGCAAGACACAAATAGTGGATTAGAAAATGAAAACAAATTTACTATTTATATACCAGCAGTCCTTATCTACTGCACGGTACAGCTGCTCTGTCACATACTTGACCTTGACTTAATTTGGTCATCCCTGTGGTTAAATAGGAAGTTCAGCTCTGAGCCAAATAATTTCTTAACACCCCTCACCCCACCAATAACTGCCCACTTGTTGCTGATTTTTATATGAACACCTGCTCATGAGAAATTGGATTATGCCCATCCAGACAATGTACATCTATTTTAGGATGTCTTGCAATTAGGAAACTTTCAGAATTGTAAAGTATAAATAGAAATCACACTAGTATACAGAATATTTGAGAAATGAAGAAATATGTCAGAATATGGAACTGCTCTTATTTTTGTTGAATTTATATCAGGAAGTTTTCTTGTATAGAGGCCCTGCATGGTACAGCAAAGGCAAAAGTATGAAAAAGACTGCTACTCAAATATCTTAGAACTGTCTGTAAGATTTTTATCCCAGTTGCTTTTAAATTTTCCTATGAATATTTTGAATAAAAAAAAATAAATTTTTCTTATTTTTTTCAAAATAACTTTCTAATTAAACAATACTAATTTTAGGGATAGGCTCAGTACTTTTGTAATGAAACATAAATCAAATCTGGTGTTTTGTCTTCATATGAAAAAAGATTGGTTAGACTAAAACTTAGCTTTTTTTTTTTTTTTTTTTTTTTTTTTAGATGCAGAAACATCAGTGAAATTGCCACTTTTTTTTTTTCCCCCACTGGGACATCTTACAAAATTCTGTATCTCCATAGTCATTAACTTCTGTCCTCTCCCCCACCAATCGCTTCTTTTCCACTTTGAGTTTGGAATAAAATAGATATGAAATGTTTCCTTTAAACAGGTCAGAGATAAACTATACAACTTGCTTAAGCCATCTATCTGAAAAAGAGAGTTTAGAATCTTAACCAAGGTCAAAACAGTGAGGAACTCTTTCTAATTTTTGTATCTCAAAGATAGAAAGGAATTATAACTTAACCATTTTGAAAGCATGAAATTGCTGTGGAATTCAAACTAAGACTGGAATTTACTATTTGCTACTACAGTTCTTTTGACAGCAAACAAGATTGCAACACATAACGTAGCCACTCTTAAATCCCTGTTAGAAGTAATGGCCACGAATAAGTCTGCCCTAATTGGTAAAATTTCATCCCGTTGAAACCTGGCAGCATGTAGTGTCAGAAACATCTTGATAGTAGTAAAGAATAGCATGTTGTGTTTTAAGCCCAGCCAGTAACTCAGAACCACGTAGCCGCTCGCTCACTCCCCCCTCTCCCGGAGGGATGGGGAGGAGAATCAAAAGAATGTAACTCTCACGGGTTGAGATTAGAACAGTCCAGTAACTAAGGTATAACACAAACCACTACTGCTACTACCAATAATAATAATGAAAAGAGAAATAACAAGGGAAGAGAATACAACTGCTCACCACCCGCCAACTGATACCCAGCCTGATCTGAGCAGTGATCTCCCCCTTCCAGGTAACTGTCCCCAGTTTATATACTGGGCATGACGTGCTGTGGTATGGAATACCTCTTTGGCTAGTTTGGGTCAGGTGTCCTGTCTCTGTTTCCTCCTGGCTTCCCCTCCTCCCTGGCAGAGCATGAGACTCAGAAAGTCCTTGGTCAGAGTAAACATTACTGAGCAGCAACTAAAAACATCGGTGTTATCAGTGCTGTTCCCAGGCTGAAAGTCAAAACCACAGCACTGCACCAGCTAATAAGAAGGAGAGAAATGGAAAAATGACTGCTACTGCTGAACCCAGGTCAGAGCAGTAAAATTATTTTGATCTATGTAAGTTAGACTTGAAGAGAAGATGGTCCAAGGAAAGGGGAAAGGTCATGCTTCTGTCAATACTTATCAGCAGTAAGTCTAAATGATGTGCAGCTTTGTTTATATGTTTGATCTGTATTTAGCCCAGGCTGAGATTGCCCTTTTTCAGACTGCTTGATCACTTTTAATTCCCTAGAGGAATGCTTTTAGAAAAGAGACCAATCTTGTACAAGGCTCTTGCTGATCAACAAATCTGGGGCTTCTTGCCCTGTTGTGGAGAGAGAAAGTACATGCATGCACTGCAGAGAAGATGGTTCTTTGTTTAAAAAAATCTCCTAGCAGTCTTCAGCTATTACGTACTGAAGACTGTTACCCAAGTGCTAAGGGTAATCTAAGTTGAAGCACAGAGGAAAATCATTCAGAAGTGGTCAAAACTCAAGTGCTTGGTCTTGCTTCTACCCACTACAAAAGATGGTGTGCTAGTTTATATGTTTCCTGGAGCTATCATCACTGTGGTTTTGGTTCCACTGTTTTCCTTGGACAGAGAGTCCATACATATTATCTTATTAAACTAATATGACTGTGAAACAGCT
The DNA here is from genome assembly GCF_963264785.1 of Psittacula echo. Taxonomy (NCBI): domain Eukaryota; kingdom Metazoa; phylum Chordata; class Aves; order Psittaciformes; family Psittacidae; genus Psittacula; species Psittacula echo. The sequence goes on along the minus strand of NC_137743.1, from coordinate 64,928,480 downwards.
GTGAGGAATACACATCAAAGAAAAGGTCACAATCTTCTGTACAAGTAGGAATAAATGCACAGTATATTCGCTGCTTTTGGAGAATCTGTTAAGAGCTGATTATACAACAAGATTCCTATATAGGAAATTACTCTTACCAAGGCATTGTTTCTTTCTGTATTTTTGTCAGTCAGCCAATTGTTTGCAAATGAGTTGAGCTTCATCTAAGCTGCAAGTTGAAACATGTGTATTCTGTTCTCCAGGTATATGCATATCATACGTATGAATTAGTCTAATGGATTAGTTCAGTTGCTAAAATTAACCATACAGCAGATTCCATTCTATATATGAAATCGGAATCTGAAGTTTAAGCTACAGCTATAATTATTTCAGATAATGAAAAACCTTTCAAATGAGTTATTTCAGTTTGGTTTCATTTCAACAATGTAAATTACTACAAATGACAGAGTGGATTGTGGAGACAATAGTATAACTTGTGTAACTAGTAAAAGAACATGCTAGGAAGAGTTTGGGAGGCCTGGAGTTCAGAATCCCCACTTCAACTTTGTGTGCCTCAATCCAGATGTGACTGTCTATCGGAAGACGGCTGTGGGCATTTCAGCCATCCTCCAGAACTACGTTAGCCAGTAGTCAGAAAGCCTTAATACTTTTGCTGGTAGAAAGTAATTACAGAACACCAGCACCAACCAACCTCCCCCCCTCCCCCTTATTATTCTTATTTTCACCACAGATGAATTGAATATAGTCTGTAAATAACATTATTTTCACCTCATGTGTGTCCTTGGCAAGAAAATGTTACTACTGAATTGTTCTGAATATGTCTGCTTAATTTCGGAGCTCAAAATAGTGATTAGTAAGAACCTTGGGCTCTGTCCTGCTGTTTCACTGTTAAGTAATAGATTAAAGAAGAAACTTAAAGCTCACTGTAACTGGCAGTTATTAGCACCATTTCTGCTTGTATCTCTGGGGATTCTTATCTACTATTCTTAGTTACTTATTCTAAAATCTTAAAAAAAAAAAAAAAAAGAAGGGCCCTGGGCAAGCACTGACACTGATTGTTCTTACAGAAGTTGCAACCTCTTCTTTATGAAGGGGAAGACAGAAGTATAAAGGCTTGAGGCAGGTTTTAACATTTTTAAACATGGTTAAAGCCAGTTTAGATCACTTGGTAAAGGCTTGAGTGAATGTAAGGGAGGTGGTTAGGACCATACAATGAGAAATAAACAGAGAGAAATAGCAAAGAATATGAAGAAGACCAAATGAAGGTATGAAGGAGCTTAAAGACTGGAGATACACCATCAAACATCTCATAATCACAAAAGTGATTATTAGAAATAAAACTTGAAGAAATAGGATAGCAAAAAAAAAAAAAAAATAGAGGAACACATAGCAAGAAAATAGAGAAAGTGAAAGTGTAAAAGTGTTGGGACTAAGAAAGAGAAAGGTGTTATCTTCAGAAAACCTGTGTTATCTTCAGAAAAGCTATTTGTCAATATTTTGTCCAGACTCTGACTCCATGGTCCCCCACACCTCAGATATCCTGTTGACTTGAGGCTTCTTTCCCAAGCAAACCAGCTAGATGCCTTCAGGAGAAATTGTGGTAAAATCAATAAAATTGTATGGTTTAAATTGCCATATGAGATGCAGAGGGTTTTGGTCCATGTATCTATGCAGTAAGAATATGGGAAATGTAGTCCTGTGAGGTTTGAGCACTGTGGCTATGAGCTGCTGCTCACTAACTGACCTAGAAACTGAATGCCGTTTTTTTCCGCTGCTCCCCGAAATGGTATTCATGTGGCTTTGGTTCTTCTAGCAGTGAGTTTGTTACTGCGGAATGCAACAAACAATGCATGGAAGTCTGAAAAATGTTTAGGCATGAACATGAATCTTCTGTAACAAAAAAAAAAAAAAAAAAAGGAATCTTTCAGTATACTGAAGGTCCTTATTTGCCCTTTTCAACTGTTCTTTGTTATTTAACTGTTCTTTTTTCCACGCCCTTTTTTAATAAGCCCTTTTTCCCCCCCTTTTTTTTTTTAGTTTTTAATTCTTACTAAATAGTCATATGAAAAATTACTGCAATTAATTTGGAAGTTTCTGTAAAGCATGCGATATCAAGCTCTTTGGGGGGGAGAGGGGAAAGTGGCGGCAGCATCCAAAATGGTTTCTAGAACACTGAAGAAGAAAAAGGATGGGGACTTTGGAAACCTTATTTTTAATACTTAGTTCTAACAGTTGAGTATTAATAATTTTAAGTGATAGAAACAGGAATCAACGTATCTTGTTGTTTGCATATGGTTAGTATAGGACCACCTGTGAATTAGATAATTTTAAAAATACCCAGTTCTGAATTTCTGGTAACTCAGGGCAACCATTTGAGCAAAATCTTTTTTTTTTTTTTTCTTGCATACTTTTAAGAATTGTATATGTAAAACTTCCTCAGACACATACAAATACAAAATACTGGGTACATGCACAAATAAGGTGTTAAGCAGACAAGCTTGTGTAAGGTACCTGATTTTGTGATGATGAATGTTCTGCAGAATGGCTATCATGATATACTCCCCTACTTAGCAAGGGAGAGGGATGTGTAACTAAATAACTCATTAGAACAATCAAGATCAGGTTTAAGGCGCATTCATTTTCCTCAGCCCTCTTTTTTTCCCCCTAGACATCCAGCTCACTAAAGCATTTATCACTGCAAGGAATAATGTCTGGTGTATGACTTATTTCATGCCAGCTATCTTTCACAGGCATTTGTGCTACCTTATTCCCTTGACTCCATCTGAAAGGAAAGGTGTAGGACATAGGTCATTGTATGCCCTGGCATGGGAAATAAGCATTCCAGTGCTTGACTTTTGCTATGCCTTTAATCAAGCTGGAGTAGTTCAGTTAAGTTTCACTACTAATATTCTTAAGTGAACAGAAAACAGTTATGACCATTATCATACTTGATGTACTTTAAGCTAAAGACTGATGAACTGTTGATGAAAAAATAGAAACCCCTGGCTATGCTGAAAACTTTCATATTTCACAATGAAATATTTTCTCATTCTTATTTTCTATAGCTATTTCTGTAAACCTAGAATTGAACCTCAAGCATTGATTTGTTCTGATGGTATTTTCATTTATAAATGTTAGATATTTCAGGAGAAATTTTATTCCTAGAAGACCTTTAATTGCAGCCCTATTATGCAAATGTGATCATTGCTAAGCTGAGTGGAATTTACCCAATTCTAAACATTAAATCTTCTATGAAATGCCTCTATTGAAACACAGCCTCAGAGTTAGAAAAAAAACCAAACCTGAAGTTAATCTAAACTAATCTAATAAAAGTGTAATGTGTGTGTCTGTCTGTGTATGACAATGCAAGGCTGATAAGTTTGACTATAAATATCCATTTCTTTTATAATGATTTCTATGTATTGGAAGCAGGGTATCTGTATGCTGCCTGAAATTAAGTGGTTGCTTCTTTAGTAGCAGCAGCAAACTTTTGACCCCTTTGTTAAATAGCTGTTCATTGCAAAGTTCATGCCACCGTTACCAGACTGAAGCTCTACAGTATTTAGATCAAATAATGACCGAGGTTTAGTCCTGCAGCCCACAATTATTTGAGTTATTTCTTTCTTTGTGCTGAATTCAGCAGAACTTCTCATCACAGGCCAGGGGCTCAGAACTGGCTCCTTATGTTTGTTGTGAACCATAATTCCATACCAGCTTGACTTCTAATTATGTTTCCTGACATCTCGCTAGGTTTTTTGTCTGCTTTATACTGCAGTGACAAAGGCCGAGTCTATTTTAAACAGAGGCTTATCATAATATTTTACAATCTCATTAAAACTTTTGGCCAGTCTGGTCTACGATTTCATCTTTTTTTTAATGCATTTCCATTTTCTTTATATAGCCTACAAATACTGAATTTAGAGAAGACTTTAGCTCATAAAGCGTCTGCTTTGGTTACAGTCATTTTACGCTTATTTCATCATTATTGCATGAGACTTGTATTGAGTATATAATTTAGCTTGCTGCTTGCTCTGTATTCAACCAAAACATGAATTGTCTGCCATAGCACTTTCATTAAAAGAAAAAAAAGCACTTAAACATAAGAAAGACAGATAAAAATGACTCCCTGTCCTTCAGGAAAATGTGTTTGATTCTTTTTCTCCTTAGAAATACGCTCGAGTCATCTGTTTTCCAGCAAGTTCTTATTCTCTTATGCATCTAATCTAAAACATCATTTTGCTGCTTTGTGAAACTGAATCAAAGATTTTCAAAATTCCAAATCATTTAGAGTTGTAAATAACACTCATCTTCCTATCAAGTACTGAATAATAAACCATTAGTGTTTCACAGCACTAGAAATAAAAATAAGCTCTGCTGTGTGTTACAAAAATGAAAGTTCTTCAGTCTTCATTTAAAAAAATTTAGAAAAGTGATTAAAAACAGTCTGGGGACTTTTTGAAGAGTTAGTGTTTGCTGCCTATCTTTATCCATCTCAAATGTATGAAAAGAAATCACTGATACTGCTTCTGCAGTACCAGACATGAAATTCAAAAGTTGTTTACACAACTAATAATTTATTAATTTCATATTAAAGGCAGGAATGCAGTATTTTTATCTGTATTGAATTGAGAAGGTTTGTTAACTTTAATGTATTTCTAGAGTGACTTACCCCATAAAAATGGGAATTTATATGTATAATACAATACATGTATCTATCCATTCTCCTCATCGTGCTCATTTTACAGAAAACAACGAAAACAAGTAATGATGCTTTAATTAATTTTAAAGAAAACTAATCAGATTCTTTCTGTTACTTCAACCTTCATGCAAGTTACTTCCTTTCTACAAAGAAGACCACAGGTGGTGGCACCCCAAATGGCACTTGCTGGTGGGTAATCCATAACTATTATAATACACTCTCATTTTTGAGTCAGAATGTGAGAAACTGGCCCTAGCTGAGTATTATTGTAGATCTCAGTCAGTGTCTTTGACTGCTCTTGGCTCTTTTGAAATCCTTCCCGCATTCACTTCCCTCCAAGAATTCAAGTATTAATGGAATAAATAAAAGTATTGCTTTACTCAGAACAGCTAAGAGTGTAAAAATATGAAAGATGCATTCTGAGGCAATGTTCCTGGACTATGATACTTTTAGAAATTCTTCACTATGGGGTATTGAGGCACTGGCACGAGTTGCCCAGAGAAGTTGTGGATGCCCCATTGCTGGAAGTGCTCAAGGCCAGGTTGAATAGGGCTTTCAGCAACCTTGTCTAGTGGAAAGTGCCCCTGCCAGTGGCAGGTGGGTTGGAACTAGTTGATCTTTAAGGTCCCTTCCAACCCAAATCATTCTGTGACTCTATGATTTTGGGAGCAGAAAATAACAGGTTTCTTGTGGACTTTACAAGCAGTTCTATTGGTATGGTGGTCTTGTAGTTTCTAGAAAAGGTTGTTTTTTGAGAGGACTCCCATTCAGGAAGTAATTTCTGCTTAGGATATCAGACTTCTTCTTTGGATATGTCTATGTGTGGTGTGGCTTTTGCTATAATGTGTTTTGTACTCTTACACCTCTTTTTATTATGGAAGGCTTATCTGCTTATCACTAATTCTTGTCTGAGCACCCTACATTGTAAAATGACATTGTAGGCCTAATTAGGAAGATACTTAGTATTTTTTCAGAGTAATTCATTGTGTATTTATTGCAGTGACCAGAGGATAAAGTGGTTCTATTTCCTGATAATTTAGCTCATTTTAATATTCTCTTCATACCAGTTCTGATTTCACATCTCTACTCCTTCAGCTATCTGCATCAATTTAATTTTTGTATGACAAAGCGCTATACACATCTGTTCAGGTCTATAAATAAAAAGCAATAAGCTGACAACTTCCACCTGTCTCAAATTATTTCATGCCCTTTTTTCTGGTATACTTGCTATTAAACTTCTGTCTCTTCGTATGTGTCTCCTGTCTGTATTTCCCTATATCCATCTGTCCCTTTTCTGGCAACTGACAAGAGTTTTCACCTGCAGATGGAGCATAATACACTATTACTCTCTTCATTATGTCTACCTCTATGCTGGTGGCTTCACACAGGCATTGCAGACATTTTTTCTGCTATGGCATACAAAATAGTCTGTCTACAGCCATGTACATTTGCTTTCACATATAAAGTACTGCCCATTTTAAGAAAAATACCTACATATAAGGAGAAAGTTGTGGATCTCATTAAAATCTGTCTCTAAAATAAAGGCAAAGATAAAAACCAGAAAGCAACAATGGGCTGAGATCACTGGCAACTCAAAGCTCACAATGATCTATCAGGTCACTTATTACATACTGTCTATAGCAGTATTTAGTATATTTTAAGCATTTGTGTTATACTTGTGGATGGAAATTGTCCTATGTTTACAAAATTCAATTGGATGTATGTGGTGTCTTTTTTTTGAGGCTCAATACAGCAGCCACCTGGCTGTAATTTGTCTACCAGGACTGAAGACTGGTCTCTTAGCCTGACCAATAGCTGCTTACCCATCTGTCATGAGTTATTCCTCTAGGACACTCAACAAGTTGCTTTTGAGTTTGCTCAGACTTCAACTCATTCCTCTCTTGTGGCTTGCTCCTCAGCCCTGCTCTTTAGCCCAATTCCTGCTCTTACTCCTAGATCTCTCACTTGGAGTACAATTCCCCTTTTGGTTTTGCTCACTTAGCTTCCTTACTTGGCAATACTCTATTGAGCTCTAGCTCTTGCATTTCATGATTTCTCCAGTTCTGAATTTAGGATAGTCATAACTAGATATTCTATCTAATAAACAAAATGGGAATTTGAGCAGAGACTTTGATGACAATTTCAGTACAAAACTAGACTTAACACTTTGGTTACTGTTGTAAAATGGTCTGTCAGTCTCTGATGCTCCCTGTTAATGTTGTTTATTCGTGCAGTTCTTTATAATTTTAGGTATTTGAGGGCTTTAGAAAACTAATCTTTAAGCCCTGTAACCCCTAAAAGTGCAGTTCTAATTTGCAAGCAAAAGAGATTAAGACTTCCTTGTAGAAAGTTTCGATTGAAAACCTGAAAACCTAAGACAAATACCTCATAAAATATTGTGAGATTTTTAACAGAATTGAAATTATGATGCCTACACAGTCTGTTACACCAAATAAGCTACAGGATGTATAGATCAAGTAAAGGATTATGCAGAAGTCAGGGAAAGGAACAGATACCTTGGGTGTCTGCAGAATTAGTTGATACATTTCAGTTTGAATTTCATTCACATTTAGCAAGATAAATATGTAAAGCTGGGTCTCTGGGTTGTTTTAAAATGTAAATGTGCCCATATTAAAAATAGATGGTGTCATGGTGAGAAGATGGAGAAAAATCCAGCAAACACATTCCCAATAATGAGGTAAATCAGCATGCCCTTAAGCGATAGCAATCAGATCTTTAGGAGCACTAGATCACTTCTTGAGTATTTATCCTTTTTAATTCCTTTTCCAGAATGTTAGGCAAAATCCTGTGGAATTTTGTCTTGCAGCATAACCACTGCTGTATGCTGTACTTACAATCTGTTCAAAGGACCAGTAAAATGACACAGGAGTTTTAAGGGTACTGCAGTGCTCACTGATTTTCTGGTTGTAAAATAACAAAACAGTCAATGGATAACTAAATTAAAACAGAAAATTCTGAGTCAGAAACCCTGAATTGGTTAACAGCCTAAGTAAAGAACAGCCCAGTCTAACCTTGTATTCACTTGTAATGCACAGGAGTGTAATCCTGTCAGCAAAGAGAATCATTTAGATAGTTGAAAATAAAAGGCCTTTGTGTGCATAGGCTAAGTCAAGATTTTCATATTTCTGAGCTGTGCTGTGATTTTAGCACTAGTGTTGCATGGGAAGAAGTTAGCTTTTGGCTGTTTAAGTCCATGAGCTGAATTAGCTGTCCACTTTTGTTTAATCTTCCCACTTTCTGTCCCTATAAATCCTTTTCACATTGTTCATATATGCAGCAGTAACCTTAGTCTCATTCAGGAGTTCAGTTATAGGGGGCCTACAAGGATGCTGGGGATGGACTCTTCACCAGGAACTGTAGTGACAGGACAAGGGGTAACGGATTCAAACTTAAACAGGGGAAGTTTAGATTGGATAAATCTAAACTAGATAAATCTAAACTAGAATCTAGTTCCAACTAGATTCTCCAGTCTCTCTAGCATAACACCTGGGCCTTCTTTCAATTTCTGTAACAAAAGTGGGTTTACAAACATCAAGGTCATTCTCTACACAGCTGACTTTCATCCTTTGAATGTCATCTTTCCTGTGCACTGCAGTGACAAGATTTTCTTTTTAATTTTCCTTTTAAATTAAAAAAATGCTGATGCTTAATACTTTGCAGATAAGCAGGAGTTAGCAAGATATATGTTAAATTATGTTTCCTTTTCTCTCTTATGCCCATAAAAGAAGTTGTTCGGCAGTGTGTGCTCGCAGCCCAGAAAGCCAACCGTATCCTGGGCTGCATCAAGAGGAGCATGACCAGCAGGTCAAAGGAGGTGATCCTGCCCCTCTACTCTGTTCTCGTGAGACCTCACTTGGAGTATTGTGTGCAGTTCTGGTGTCCTCAACATAAAAAGGACATGGAACTGTTGGAACAAGTCCAGAGGAGGGCCACGAGGATGATGAGGGGACTGGAGCACCTCCTGTATGAAGACAGGCTGAGAAAGTTGGGGCTGTTCACCCTGGAGAAGAGAAGGCTGCGTGGAGACCTCATAGCAGCCTTCCAGTATCTGAAAGGGGGCTATAGGGATGCTGGGGAGAGACTCTTCATCAGGGACTGTAGTGACAGGACAAGGGGTAACGGGTTCAAACTTAAACAGGGGAAGTTTAGAGTGGATCTAAGGAAGAAATTCTTTACTGAGAGGGTGGTGAGGCACTGGAATGGGTTGCCCAGGGAGGTTGTGAATGCTCCATCCTTGGCGGTTTTCATGGCCAGGTTGGATGAGGCTTTGGGTGGCATGGTTTAGTGTGGGGTGTCCCTGCCCCTGGCAGGTGGGTTGGAACTAGATGATCTTAAGGTCCTTTCCAACCCTAACTATTCTATGATTCTATGATTTACACGGTACTTAGATCTCTGTCACAATCTTTGCTCTTGAGCTTAGCTTCAAACCCCCACTGACATTTTTACTCCTGTCACTTGCAAAATGCAAAAATCTATGTGGTGCAGCCAATACCATTGTTTATTTTATATTTCTATCAGTATTTCAGGTCCACAGTGAGATACACTGGATTGACCTAATAGCACATTTCAGAATTCTGATACTAGAAGCTAGGAATTCCTGAGTAAATAGACTTTTTTGTGCCTTTCTTTTAAGACTAGATTTTCACACAGGCGTGTTCTTCAATGTCATTATATTGAAGATGTTTTCAGAGATAACTACTGACAGAGATTGCTGGGAACAGGGTGGAGATGGTGAATGCATCTGCTTAAAAATAAACTAACGTAATGTGAGCAGCCACTTTTGAAAATTTGGAAATATAGAGCCAAGAGCTTCTCTTCTAAGGTGCTACGCCAGACGAGCCCACTCGGGCGCTAAAAGTCAGGACACAGCGGCTTCGGTGCTGAGGCTGGTTTAATCACATCTGACCATATGGCCCTGCCCCCATGTGGTGAAAGATAGCTCTCTCAGCTGTATTGGTTCAACTGTGTATTATTATGGCATAGCATACTAACTTGGGAAAACGGTCTTTTCCCAAGTTCTGGAGTTATTTTTATTCCAGATCAGTTTGCGGCATGATTGATAGCACAGTTTCACAAGCAGTTATGGTGCTAGAAAGGAAAGTCAGTCACTTCTTACGCCAGCTTTTCACTGAAGTCCATTGATTGTGGAATTATGAGTTAAGCATTGCAGTATGACACCCAATTAACATCCTAAATCCTGTCTACCTGTGTGGTTAGTCATAAATGCTGTTAGTTGAGGTCAGGATTAACATTTTGTCTTATCCAAATCCACTTACATGGGAACTGTGTTTATGGCGGCAAAACTAGCTATATTGCTTCAGCTTTCATGCATGAAGTGGAGAGAATGGAAATCAGGCAGTGAATAAATTCATGGCAGTAAGGCAGTATGCTGTTGGGGGGGGTTTGGGGGGGGTTGGGTTTTTTTTCTTCTCTTTTTCTTTTTTCCCCAGCAGAAGGGTGTATTAGATTAAGGACATGTACACTTAGGAACATAAAAGACAAGTATACCCAAGATATTACGTTAACCTAAGTTCAGCTCCAGGAGTATAAGTATCAAGAACAGAATGAAGAATTTTTCACAGTTATTGGGACCATAGGGGTATATGGTCAGCTGTAATCCAACTGAAGAGAAATCTGATCCTGGAGATAAAAGTGAGCAAACTAGCTTTGTGTGGTTTTTTTTAGAAATCTCCATAATGTACATCTAATTCATCTTTGAAAGTGTCCTGAAAGGAGTCAGGAATAAGCCTGTGTCCTCCGCTGACTTCATTATGAAACACAATAGCACAGAGAGGCATGATCATGGTCATGAACAGATTGTCAGTACTGTGCAGGTAAATTGAGGCATGCCTCCTTAGAACCTGACATTTTGTTATAAGTAACAAAGGTGGGCACAGTAGATGGAATAAAAGACTTCAGAGTTATTTTTGGTTGTTTGCTGGGTTTTTTTTTTGTGTGTGTGGGGGGTTTTTTTGGGGGTTTTTTTTGGTTTTTTTTTTTTTTTTTTTTTTTTTTTTAGAAAAAAAATCAATTCTTTTTGGGAATCTGAGTGGCTGATTTGATTTCTTCATTTATACCTCTTAAAGCCTTTGCCACCTTTTAGGTCTGATTAATTCACCTCTAGGTCACCAGGGAAACGAGAACATTAAATAAGTTCAAAGGATGTTCTAAACATTAAATATCAGTAGGAAGCAATGATAAGAGAAACCTCAAGTGTTCGGCAGAATGAACAGTTTTCCCTTATTCTTTAACTGGCAGAATTATAATTTGTGGTTTATTACAGCTAAATAGAGACCACAATATAGCAAATAAACCAGAATACCATACCAAACTGCACCCTCAAGCAAGTGTTTTAGTGACACTGTTTTTCAGCCCATCATTCAAAATTTCCACTATTTTACATTCTTATGCAACAACTTAGTTTATAAAACTTTGCATTTTTATTTTGTATTAATCCTTAGTCAGCTTTTACATGAATATAAGCATACTCATAATAAATATATGTTTATTTTAAGCAATCAAAAGGAAATCTCCTTGAACATTTCAATATACCCATGCCTGAAGGTGAAAAAGAGAGAACCCTAATGACTCTCTTGCAGTAACAACCTACATGAGACTGCCTCAAGACTCTAATCAAATGAAGAGATTTTGTCCTGCTGAGCAGCTGTCAGTAAAATGGTTCTAAATTAGTATTAAATGCTTTCCAGGAAACGCTGTCTACATCTGAATAAGGAATTTTATTTTCTGTGTGATATTTCACTAAGAAATATTTGTCTAGAAGTAATCTTTTATCAGTTGTGTTCGGAATTATTCAGTAGATTGCTGAAAGGAAAAAGAAATCATTTATACAAACTAGTGTTGCAAGGTGACATGCAATTATAGACCTACAGCACTGTCAGCTAGTTAAGATATTACTAAATTCTGTTAAGTTCATGGAAGCTTGCTTTAATGCTGAGGAAAGAAGACTGCAAAATTGAAAACATGTAATTGGTTGCAAAATTATTCTGTATTTTGGTAACCCAAGGAAAAATAATTGTCCTGTACGATTAAAATCCCAAATTGTCTTTGAGGTTCTTAAAATATAATTCTTTCTTCCAGTGAAGCATACACATGCATTCTGTGTGTATTCTTTGCAAGCAATTAGAAATAAGCTCAGTATAATCTTCTTTCTGTATCAGTGTCATTTATCTGTGTCTCTATGGCAGTGTTACTTCAGGCTTGCTAAAAGGTTTTTGAAGGACCACTGGCAGATTTAGATTGTCCTGATGAACCTATCCTGGCAACACAGAGGAAAACACACCTCAACAAGGTTTAATTTGCTGGACCTTTAGAATTAATTTCAAAGATGATATTAGTGTCAGTTTTCACAGATAACTCCTGCATTTCTAAAGGGAATCATAAATGGGAACAAAGGGAAGAATCCCAGAGTATGTATTTAGCTTTCAGTATGCTTTTATTTCCACTGCTGTGAAAAGATTAGCAAATGCACCTGAAGGAACCTAAGCTAGTAGGCCATCAGGTACACATAGTGTATATTTTATCTGGGAAGGAGATGCAAATTCCTGACATCTTGTGATCAAACAACTATATCTGTCCTAGAAGTATGGGGGTTTTTTTTATAGGTGGTTTTTTTTTTGGTTGGGTGTTTTTTTCGGTTTTAGTTTAAAGGGTAACCACATTAGAGTACCTTAAGAAAAATTTTCTTGACCTTATGCAGGCACTCACTAAAACTTTTTCTTGCTTAAATAATGAAACAGCTATGTGCCTCCTGGAAGAATCTCAGGAGTTTGTTACAGGGTTCATTAGCATTCACACTATATTAAAAAAAAAAAAAGTGGTATAAACTCTAGAACTGATGATGGCAGAATCTAGAGCTAATTTGCTGTGGCCAGTGCTAGCTGTGGTACCTTGCTATGACTTGGGAGCTAACATTAAAGCTGAGTTAAATCCACCTGTGTTAGATAAGCAAGGTTTCTTGATGGAGCTGTAAAAAATCTGAATTTTCAGAAAATACAGCGACTAGTGCTTGGAATACTTCATAATATAGCTGGCAGTATATAGTTTCTTAGCTGTGGCTGGCTCTGTGACATGAAATGCATTACACTTCCCTGTGGGAGTGCTGTACATGGTATTCATCCACACCAAGACACTGCATAATAAATGGAAAATCTCAGCTTCTAACCTGGGAGCAGAAAGACCCACAATTGTCTACAGGCAATATACCTCTGAAGAGATAATGAGAATGTAACCACTGAATAGATTTCCAGCTGGAAAAAAGCATTAACCTTTAGGAGACTTATGAGGAATGATGATCCTGGAATAATTATCCATATTATTGGGGGCAATAACTTGGAGAGATAATAGCTAGGGAATATGTAGAATTTGTGAAAGGAATACAAAAAGCTCTCAAAAGAGTTTCTGACAAGGAAAAAATCCAACTCTTCTCGATATTTTTTCAGATTAAAATACATCCAAATTACTGCATTTTTCTACTATTCTGAGTCTTGTGCTCCAAATGCTTTTTCATTCTAAAGCACTCCTTCCATTGCACTACTCCCATTTTGTAAACACAAGCAGCACCAGCACAAAGATCAAAGCACACTGGTAAGAGAATGTAAGTAATAATTCCATGAATAATATGTGACATCTTTGAAAGAAAGATAGGGCTGAATTGTCTTAGTACCCACTGGTGGAAATGGAGAAATAGTTTTCAAAATTGTTTTGCATTTGTACAATTTTTTAGAGTTGTTCCCTGAAGAGTCGAATTCTACATGATTTCATTAGAATCCAGTGTACCTATTAATTCCAACAATCATTGAATGTTGAATCAAATTTTTGCTAGTATTAATAGTATTAGTGCCTCTGAGTTCAGAATAAATTAACAACCTTTTACAGGTGAGTCAGTGTAAAATTCATCCCTCTGCAGAAAGGCCTTTGTGAGTTTCTGTGTCACTTAAATCTTATTTCAGTTCTAATTCTTAATGATAGCATTGAGCAGTAGCTTGATGTGGGTTGCTGGATAGCTGTGTGAAGTTGGGCAAATATTTCACCTCTCTCAAATATGTAAAAGCTCTCTGCAACACTACTGCCTTTCAACAATGTCAGGTCTCTCAGATTTATTACACACTTCTCACAATAGTTGGTGTTTTTCTTAAAGTCCTTGCTGCTAAATCAGTTTCAAAAAATTGTTGGGTGCTAATGGTTACTGAAAGGAATCTGCAAACATGAGGAAATGAATGCCAAGTCTCAAAAATCTGAAATCCAATAAAAACAGAAAGAACAAAACTAGAAGGCTTTAAGGTCTTGGAATGTGAAGGGAATCTCCACAAACACTTGGAGGTCAGTTATGTGAAATTTTTGGGGCTATAGGAGAGGTGTGTGATGTGTGTACTTTCATTTTGTGTATTTCTCTTTTACTCTACACCATCCCAGTAAAACCTGAGCAGTTTTAGAGTCACCCTGCAATGAAGTAGCACTTTGGTGATTGCCATATTGCTTTAAGCAATGCTTGCAATTCTTGGAAAAACTGGGTACAAGAAATGTGGAAACGAAAAGGCATCTAGTTTCGATGCTACAATGTTCCTGTTTTCACTATGAGGAGGAGAATAGGATCATCATGTTTGGCCATTTGAGTAACAGGTCAATAACTGAGATGGTGCGGTCTTTTATCGGTAGACTTAATTGGTCCTAAAGAAAAAATATCCTCCAATATTTGTACAGATTTTAAAATTCAATTGTTTCACAGCATTCGTTTTTTATGAGCAGTCCAACAAATAACTTTACAAAAGCAGCGTTCACAGAAGAAAACAGTTTAAGTTTATACTGGAGGAAAGGGTGTTTGGAGAACATATACTGGTTAGAAGAACAATGTTCAGGCAAACACTGAACAGAATTTAATATATGGCTTAGGTAATTAGTTTCACAGACTAAATTTTGAATAATAAACATTCACAATGGAATTGAGCTACAAAAGAGGAACTGTTTGCAGAAATAATTCAGCAAATAGCTGTAATGAATAATAAATATGAGAAAATTGTGATCCACTCACAGGCATTTCATTAGTAACTAAAAAAAGGCAAAAACTGTCAACTAAATTATGAATGGCAAGTAAATTATTAATCATTTCCACAAATCTACTGTTGAGAGATCATGTGCTGACTTTGAAATGACTCAGAGTAAGTATGTGATTTCTTCTCACTGGTTTTGTGTTATTTTGACATGACTGGTTTTGAGTTCAAAATATAGATAGTGCTCAAAGGACTAATAAACACTGTAAATCATAAATTCTAAGCACCATATTACTCCACTAAAGGCAACCACATGTAAAGGCATTTATGGGCATATCTGCCTTCAAGCATATAAAAGTGCTGGTTGACTCTGCTAGACTATTTATCTATCTGAAAGTAAGCTACAACCAAGTGTTTGCTGGATCCTTGGTTAGACCATAGGTAGGTATTTGGGACAGGCTGGCTAGTCACAGCTAACAAATGGGAAGAGCATGGCCTGAGTGCTTATTTTTGAAGTACTACATAGCAGGATATATTAATTTCTAGCAGTAACAGTCTGTGTAGCTGCATGTTTCAGTGTGCTTTAACATGGGCTTACAACTCCCATATTCACAGAATCACAGAATGGTTGAGGTTGGAAGGGACCTATGGAGGTCATCTAGTCCAACCTCCCATCTCAAGTAGGGCCACCTCTAGCTGTTTGCCCAGGACTGTGTCCGGATGGCTTATGGGTAACTCCAAGGACAGGAGATTCTACTTCAAATGCAGTTGGTCTTTTATGCCAGAGGGGTAAATCCTACTGCTGGATTACCATGCTGGTAATATCCAGCAAACTACCCTTGGTGGATCCTTGGGAACCAGATCCAAATCAGGGTTTGAAAACCATTGCACATATATCATTAAAATGCTGGGTTGGTTTTTCAATGAAAAAGTTGATCAATAGGAATTATTTCAAAATGTCTTACTGGAATAAACTTTCCAGGAACTGGAGCTTTAAAAAAAAGAATAAATAGTAAAATAACATTCCTTTAGAAATTTACAGAATGTTTAGTTTGTGCAAGAGTCTATAAATTCGCCTGTGCTTATCAACAACTGGCAGATTTTAGATGTTTCCTCACAGGTTTATATCCAGTAAAGCAAAAATGCAGTTTTGAGAGGATATTCCTTCCCACTTATCACAGGAACATATGCTGGGTTTACAAATTACTGTATTACTTTCAGACCCTAGTTTGTACACTGTTGAGAGTAAGATGTTATTAACCATACATCTGTATCATACACTTAGAGAGAGTGATAAATGATAGTTTACCACATGTCCTTGAGAACAAATTTTCTCCACTTCTAGAACATTTATTCTATTCCAGACTCCAAAAGGCTTTCTGTAATGTTTCCTTATGTATTTTATTTTTATATCTTCCCATTTTTAAGATAAGGACACTTTTGATTCCTAGCTGACTGTGTTCCATGCCTAACGCTTTGGGTTTTGTGTGTCTACACTGTTTAGGAAATAAATAGCAGTATTACTTTGTTGTGGTTTAATCTTATTTTACATTATTGCACATTATTCCTGCTATTATGCCAGTGAGCGTCAGGTTAGGGATGCTTGAATTCGGTGTTTGATAGGAAGGATGCATGTTGTTATTAGCAAACTAGAATTCTGTCACAAAAAAAAGTCACAATGGACTGTGATCAAAATTCATTTCTTCTAATGGAAAAGCTTGTGCATGAAAACATAGTACATATAATGCTCATTACAGGACCAGGTTCTGCAATATACATAGAACGTATAAACAGTCAACTGTAAATCCTTTTAAATATGAATGGCCAGGAAAAGAAGGGCTTCAATTTAAGGTATTTTTAACTAATTCCTAGAGCCGCAGCAATGTTAGTGAGCAGGAGAAGCAGTTGCCTCCTTTGATCACAACACAGAATGAAATTAAAGCTTTTCAGTTGCGTATTACAGAAACTGATGTCTGGAGTACCTGGCAAGTTTTCACTTCTTGGCTGATAATTCCCAAATGCTGATCTTTCATTGTTGAACCATAACATTCCTACACTGAACAGAGACAAGGTGGTTGAACTTTGTACCTTTTTTCCTCAGTCACCAAACAAACATTAGGTGTAAAGTTAAATGAACATCTCTTGGTAGTTTATCAGAAAATCTTGAGATGCTATCTTAAATTTCTGGCACTGATCTTGGCAGTTAGAGAATTGTTTCAATACCTGCTTTGAGACAGTTATTCTTGCTTCTGGATAAACGGAACAGTTTACTCAGCTTTGAGAATAATAGCAAGCATTATTTTAGACAAGTAGTAACATCAAAATGCCAAGTTTTATTGAATTGTAAAGTCATAGAAACCTACATGATCTCTTCATTCTGCATATTGGTAATTACCTATGTTTCCATTATTATGTCTCTGTATGTAAGGCCCAGCTACTTAATTAGCAGTTACTTCCCAATTGAAATGGTGATGCCACTTCCAATGCTACCACTGACATTTAGTTGTACCCAATGAAACTGTAAGAATGTATGATTTTAGTTTTGGAAATGGGTTTTCAGTGGCCTAACTCAAATCTAGACAACATGAGAAATCTGAAGACCTTCTTTCGTGCAGGGCAACTAAGATGATTAAGGGAGTGGAGCATCTCCCTTATGAGGAAAGACTGAGGGAGCTGGGTCTCTATAGTTTGGAGAAGAGGAGACTGAGGAGTGACCTTATTAGTGTATATAAATATATAAAGGGGGAGTGTTACAAGGATGGAGCCAGGCTCTTCTCAGTGGCAAACAATGATAGGACAAGGGGTAATGGGTACAAACTGGAACACAAGAGGTGCCACTTAAACTTGAGAAGAAACTTCTTCTCAGTGAGGGTGACAGAACACTGGAACAGGCTGCCCAGGGGGGTTGTGGAGTCTCCTTCTCTGGAGACATTCAAAACCCACCTGGACACATTCTTATGTAACCTCATCTAGGTGTTCCTGCTCTGGCAGGGCGATTGGACTAGATGATCTTTTGAGGACCCTTCCAATCTCTAGCATACTGTGATACTGTGATACTGTAATTTTGGAAATATTATACTTTGGGTATTCTTAATTGCAGTACTGTTAGAATTCAGCTATTCAGGCTTGTGCTTGATAAACTGTATGAAGAGATGAACAAGAGATGTACAACACCTGCATGTTTCAGACTGTGCAAGTTTCTACATTTTAGCCTTCAGCAAGTTGCTGGCTAAGAGGATAAATGTGCTGACAGAGAACCAGGCAGACTTGCTTTTGAAAGGCTGGTTCTCTTAGCTTCCACTGGAGTTCTGCTTTTGGATTCTGCTGTAATTTTATTGAAATCATTCAGTTCTCTACAAAATGGCTTGATTTTCACAATTAGCAAATTCTCATGATTTTTTTTTATTTTTTTATTTTTTTTGGTGGTGCTTTTTCTCTATGTTTTATTTGATATGATTTCATGGGACAGAATGGTTGTAGTGTTCTGCAGACCTGTATGTTTCCAGGTTTACCATTTCTGCTTGAGAACACCAGCAAGCCAACGTGTCAATTGGATGAATAAGATATGGGCATATAATTGACACATTTTCAAGGTTCCATTAAAAGGAAAATGCTGTGACTTGACTTCACAGGATGTGATATTTAATGTTATAGCTATGCCTTTGCATATTTAATCTGGTAATTTAATAACATATCTAATGGAAGTCCTTGTGAACATTTTTTTGTCCTAACATAATCATTTTCCAGTCAAGCCTTTCATGTTCTCGAACGGCTGCATTAGATTCATGCTGTTCAGACTATGAGATCAGCCAGAGAAGAGATTGTTTCAATATCTAGCCTTTAATTCTGAGGGCCCTGTATGCAAGATGAGACAGGAGGATGAGGGTTTATTTATCCTTTGTGAATAGTTTTGCAGTGCAGACATGATCTCAAAAGGTTAGTGTTGTAAGATCTCACTGTTCCATATCTCTGCTTTAATTTAAGGCATTTCCACTGGGAATGCAGCAATCAGCTTTTCTCTTTTGATATTTACTTTTCCCTCTGTGATTTAAACCTGTCATTTTCCTCACGTCTTGAGAAACTTCAGTGACAACATTTTCTCTTTCACTAAAACTTCTTATTTCTAGGATTTTTTTCCTCTTGTGTAAGTTGGCATGCTGCTCTACTCATTAAAATCTCCTCGAGGTATAAACGCAAGACTGACTTGTCACAGTTCTTGTGTGCTAAAAGAATCATCAATGCTGGAATGATATTCACTGTCAACAGATTTCTTTGTTAATACATATCTTGAGAACATTAGATAAATGAAAGACATTACAGTTGCAGTAAATAATACAGTAGCAGAAAAATATATGATGTACAGACCTCTTTAGCATAGGAGATAAAACAATTAAAATAACATTGTTAATCAAAAGGTGTATTTTCAATACTGTACTTCCTTAACAGAGCTACATGCACTGGTTGTGGTTTAAAATGGGGTTTTTATTGCCTTCAATGTTGGTGCATTGCAGCAGCTGCTGAGCTACTCAATAGCTAGGAGTTGTCCTGTGATACATTTTGTCTTATTTTCCTTAAGTTGTCTAATTTGCATTCTTTTCAAACTGACACCTCTCCATTTTGCTCTTTCAAATGGTAGAAAAAATTTCCAGTTGATAAGGAAGTGCCAACTGAACTGCTGAGTTCTGGATGCTTTTGCCTTCTGGCCTTTATATTTATCAATGCACCTGAGTGACTTTTAAGACCTTACAGTGCTTGCACATTTGAGGAAATTGAGAGGTTGCTATTGAGAGGAAAAATAGGTTAAAAAGTACTGCCATGGCTAGTGGAACTTAATATAAGTGCTAGTTTTGTTTTGTTGCTGCTACTACACTTTTCTACTGAATCTGATAATTTCACATCTGATTTTTATATTTCCTTTAGGCATCAAAGTCTGTTTCTTCTCCCACTACGAGTATGTTTCATACATGGGATTTCAGCAGATCTGTATTCTAACTTTCTCAACCTTCTGGACTGGATGTTTTCTCTCTGAAATGGTGTTACTAACTTAGATGGCCCAGACTTAGAGAGGTGGGATGCATAGAAAAACTGTTCTGGACATGCACAAGTGCCCAAGAGATCACAGATGTACTGTCACCAGTGGTTCAACTTGTATGCTGCTGATTGAGTTCAACAGGTTAATTCTTATCATTGGAGACAGGCTACTGGTAAGCCTTCTCACTAAACTTGGAAGGAGTTTGAGGATAGACTGTTAACATGACTGTTGACAACATTTTACTTCTAGGCAATGCAAGTACCTTTTTGTTATGAACAGAATCAAGGTCAGAATCTCTGTCCTACCTTAGTGCTACAGATTTAGCAAGATATGGCCTGTCTCCCTCCACTCACAGCTGAAGTGAAGGCTCCATGGCTGTGGAGATGAGACTTTCTTCTCTGCTTCTTGCTAAAGGATCAGCTATAACCATTGTCATCTTTTTTTTTTGAGGGGGAAGTGTTTTGGTTTTCTTTATTTCATCTCAACACCTATCTATCCATCAAAACAGATTTACGCATTAAGATGGCTGTAAAAATAATTCATGCCAATTCTCTGTGGGCTTCTGCTCCTCCTACAGTTTTTG
Source organism: Psittacula echo (assembly GCF_963264785.1). Lineage (NCBI taxonomy): Eukaryota > Metazoa > Chordata > Aves > Psittaciformes > Psittacidae > Psittacula > Psittacula echo. The sequence goes on along the minus strand of NC_137743.1, from coordinate 64,908,138 downwards.
CCTCCCCCACATGTAGGTCCTTGCCTTATTTATTATTGGTTAAATAATTAAAACTGCCTGTACCAAAATACTTTGTTATTGCAAACTGCTACATGTCAAGCTGATGGATTGGCAAGCAAATGTTTTCAATCATGTAGTAATAATTTTAAAAAATACAAATGGGCATTAAATGAATAGCTAGCAAAGTTAAAGGATTGTACAGTCAAAGGTCAGAATAATTGTGGAGCTGTGAGTACTTCTCAAAAGGTTAACTCATCCATTTTAACTTCAGTGGCATTTTGGTGGCCTTTTGGAGAAGCAAGCAGGTCTGTACTGGTGCAACAGTACAATACACTTGACATGGATTTTAGAATAGTTTGAAAGAAGATGATGAAGTTTGTATATTCAGATTTCCATGTAATTTAACAGTGGTGGCCCTACATATTTCTGAATTTCATTGGATTTTCTTGGCAAGCTTTTTGTAGAAAAGGAAGAAATTATAGTTTTCATGATTGCAACTTAAGATTTATTTTCCAGTCACAGTCAGGCCTTATGTTCTTTGGGAAACAGGTTTTGGTCCAGCAGACACTACATAATTTAAAAGTATGAAAGATCATTAACTGGTTGCTCAGCTTGGTCCCCTGATCCTTAATAAAGCTACTGAGATTTATTTTTTAAAGTAAAGCCACATAAGTAACAATAGGTCACTTCAAGCTAGATCCTTATAAATGATTGTAGATGATTCTATTTTGTCTTTTCAGCAGAAAAGCATCAATTAAACTATAAGCAAATGATCATATTAAACAATTCATCCTAAATCCATTAAAGTATTTATCCTAAGAGATCTTAAAACATGTAGATGTATATCTGTTTATAAGGAACAAATGAAGCAACAGGACTAAGAAAGGTCAAAAAGTCCTTTGAAAATATATATGCTCTCTTTTCCAGTAGAACAGTTGAATTAGACTTCTACAGTCACACAAGTCTTGGTCTGAACTGTCGGCAGGAATAAAGAATCTTTATTGGTAAGATTTAAAGAATTATAGCAGTTGGTTGACACATATTTCCTCAATATTGGCATTTTGTTAAAAGGAACAGATAATGCACCCAGCCGCAGAGATTTCCATTAGTCCTGAATCACAAGAAGACAGAAGTGAGACAGTTTTCTGAGGTCACAGAATTTCTTGTATTCTCACTGTTGTCTTGAATGATATTTAGAGGAGCTTTCTACACTATCTTTCTGAGCTGTCCTCATTATTTGTGTAATTTCAGTTGTGGTCTGCCTTAAATGTTGCTGATACTGCAAGGCTTGGAATAGATTAGCACTGATTGCACATTAAATCCAGTATGCATGTCATAATATCAGTGGCAAATACATTTCAATGCTTGCTGAGACATTTTAATTAGAATTTTGTGTATCATTAAGAGCATCTTTGCTTTTGCGCCTTCTTCTTCCCTAGATGATATTATCTCTGCTTCACATGTCACTAGAGACCCAAAATTCCCATCGTTTTCCTGAAAAATGTTGCACCTTTACTTATTTATATTTAGGGCACTTTTTGAAAGGTTGTTCATTCTCATTCCTTGGATGAATGCTGCAGCTACACTGCATGGCAGAAAAAGACACTGAGTATCAACAGCCCATACAAATCTGCCATGTTAGGCGCTTTCCGATCTTATTTGGCCCCCTCCCCAGGGCCTGATGATGGGTGAGGTTACAGACACTGGGAAGCTGAGAATGATATGAGCTCTTCTATGTGCCTCATGGCCTCCCCCTCCCCTATTTAGCTAGTTTGCCTTGGGTACAAGCATGAGTGCAGCATATGGAGGCCTGTGTGAAACCTTAGCAAACGTAAAAAGTAGTTTTTTCCTGCTAACCCCACAGATAAATGAAAAGCCTGTATAACCACCTGGGAAAAGGAGATGTGAGAGGAGCCTCTTGGTACATCTTGGTATTCCTATCTGGGAGGGATGTCTTCTAAGTAGCTGTATTTTACCAAGTACATCCCCATGAGAATATGCTGTTGGTGTCCAAATCAGCAAATAGAGAGGCAGGTCCATTTATCCCAGGCAGAAACAAACTCTGAGAAATGATTCTTGAATTTCATATTGCAGTAGGGAACCCTCTCTGCAGCTGTTAGCAAGCAAACTCTAATTTGAATGTGAAGCTTATTTGCTGTTTTTTCTTTCTTGAACTCCATATTCAATTAACGTGTTCCTGAGTTTAACCTAATGTTAAACTCAAATTATCCATTAAAATACATGTCCAAATAGCCATGGCTACTTAGAGAGCAATCCAGTTTTTCTGTGAATCGCAGTTATCGTAGCAGAACAAGAGATGACTTGTTGAAGGACACTCATTGACTGAAAAATGAGATGGGGGTGGGGGGCAGGACTAACAAAGGATTACAAGAACTGTAGTTTCAGTAAATGAAAGATACTGATTGCATGGGGTGCAGGAGTTTATGTCTGTGTGCTGTACAGTGCAGAACATCTACATAGCCCTGGCAGATATCATGTCCAGTTGAGTTTCAGAAAACACTGCCTTATTCTACAGGAGACTGACATCTTAATCAGTTACAATGTTGCAACAAAAAGTGAGGACATGCGGCTCCCCAACACTTCTTCATTTATCCCTCACTCCAGCTATTTTCCCTGCACAGTTTTTCTCTATGTCCTACCATAATCACACTGCAAAGTAAACTTAATTCTCTTCCTCCTGCTTTGCTGCCAGTTCTTATTTCCAGGTCTGCTGCTGGCTATCCTGTGCTTTCCTCTGACCTGTGGTGACAGGGCAGTTTCCATAATGTTTTATCTTCTTCCTTTTTTTTTTCCTTATTACTGAAGCTTCCTTTTCTTATTGTTCTCACTTATATTCTCCCTGACTTCTTAAAGATCTTTTCTAATTCCCTCCCATCACCACATAATACCTGTCTTGAGCAGCTGTATTTGCCTTAGTTTTCCTCTCCTACCCTTCTCACTGCTTGACAGTTCTCACTCCTTCCTGCTTCCTTGATTTTTTCCATTTTCTTTCATTTCAGAATAGAATAGAATAGTCTATTTCAGTTGGAAGGGACTTACAATAATCATCTAGTCCAACTGCTTGATTGATTCAGGGCTGACCAAAAGTTAAAGCATGTTATTAAGGTCATTGTCCAAATGCCTCTTAAACACTGACAGCCTTGGGGCAACAGCCACCTCTCTAGGAAGCCTATTACAGTGTTTGGCCACCCTTTCAGTAAAAAAAAATGCTTCCTAATGTTCAGGCTAAACCTCCCCTGGTGCAGCTCTGAACCATTCCAATGCATCCTATCACTGGATACCAGAGATCAGCACCTCCCTCTTCACTTCCCCTCCTCAGGAAGATGAAAAGAACGATGAGGTCAGCCCTCAGCCTCCATTTCTCCAAACTAGACAAATGATGTCTTCATTAATGCTTTTCCTTATATCTTATCGGAATTAATTTCCTGTGTACTAAATATACTATTCTGTGAGTTCTTCCTCTGTGCCACTCCCAATATTGCCCTTTCTTGGCCTTTTTCCATTTCCTTAAACTGAGAGTTACTGTGTCTCTTCTATGTTCTTTTTTTTCCAGTCTTTGCTACTCAATACCAGACTATACAAACAACTTTTGTTTTTATAATTAAATAAAAATGCTTTACAGTAGTTAGTATCAACACAGAAATGCAACATTTTGGTGATAAAGCATTATTTATCATGCATGTAGCTGCTATTTATTTAGAAAACACTTGCAGAAAAGTTGCTGGATAATAGATTTATTTTCTTCACCAGTGTACAGTTTTGGAGCCCTAGATATTATCATAAAAATGTATTTACGTAAAGTGCTTTAGATTTTGGTTATCCTGCAGCAGTTTAGAATCTAAACGTAGAATTTGTACACCGCACCTTTAAGCCCTATTAAAATGTCTTCCTGGCAGTTGAAATAAATAATGTTTTAAAAGTATCATCACCAAAGAATGCCTCTTTACATATCAGGGGGGAAGTTTAGATGTTGTTGTGTGCTGTTTGTACTCCATTTGCGTATGCATTGTAAGTACTATATAGCAAGTGCTATCATAACCCACAAAGGTCTGTAATTAATAAAGTATTTTAGTCAGGACAGCAACATTTGCCTCTATAGTGCCTCTACAATAATGCACTATAACACCCCAGTCCAGTGCAACAAAAACCAGAACAGTACCAAGAAAAGGTGCTGGAGCAATGCCTTGCACAACATGTTGCATTGTTACTTGGAGCATGTGAGCATAGCTAATTCACCCTTTTACTCTTGTATTTGATCAGAAAAGGCCAGCTCATGGAACAGCCACAACCTTCAGTGTTCCTCAACATAGGACAAAAAAAATTTCCGTATATTCAAATGATTTTCCAGTCTCTTAATACAGACATTTCAGAATCGTGGAGGAAGTGGAGCTAGTTGATGCTGATCTGAAGTGCCTGTGCTCACTCTTAATGCAGCAAGGCATAGCAAGAGCAGAGTACTGCCTCAGCAAGGTACAGGCGAAGTTCAGGTTTGATGTAAGGAAGAAGTTCTCTGCTGTGAGGGTGGTGAGGCACTGGAACAGGTTGCCCAAAGACATGGTAAATGCTTCATCCCTGGCAGTGTTCAAGGCCAGGTTGGACAGAGCCTTGGGTGACATGGTTTAGTGTGAGGCATCCCTGCCCATGGCAGGGCGGTTGGAACTGGATGATCTACAGGTCCTTTCCAACCCTAACCATTCTATGATTTCTATAAAGTTTTATTGTTTTAGATCTAGTCAAATTCCATCAAGATCTTCCAGCTGACTGAGCTCTTGGATTTGTTAATTTTATCTTTGTAGAGACAAAAATTTAATCTTTTTCTAAGATAAACTGTTCTATGATTACCATGTTTGTACCAAAGTAGTTAGTCTGCATCTCTTACCTCCTTCTTCCCAGATACAGCTAATCAGTCTGATAAAATTTACAGTTCACTGGTCCTTCTATTCCTCTACCTATCACGCACAAGAAACTCTTACAAAGATGAAGAGTCCTTCATTTGTGTTTCATTTGCACAAATTACCTGGAGTGACGTTAACTGAACAATGTGGGCATTTAGGAGCTCAGCAGAGTCACTCCCTCTGGGCTGAAGGACAATACATCGCCTGTTGAGAGACTCTCTCATTGCATGAAGTTTCAGCTGCTGGGAGGAATATTATTCACCCTCAGAAGTGGTGGCAATTTTTGAGGTTAATTGTGTTTAACTGAATCTGACTCTGTGTTTTCAGATAAACCACGTAATATGTTCATTTGAGTTTGCTATCAAACTTCTAGTTCTTGGTTCTAAAAAACCAAAGAAATTGCACAAAAGTTCTGCATTGTAATTACTGCATTAAAATAGAGTAAGGTATTTAAACAGAGTAAGGAAATTCAAATCCTATTTCAAAGATAATGTTTCGTTGTTGGTTTTTTTTTAACAGAAACTTGGCCATAATGTATATCTATAAATTTAACCCATAGCAGAAATAGAAGAACTTGGAGATAATATTACTGGTGTGTTTTTAGACATAAACGAAAGCTTATGGGAAACAGGAAGACATGATACTAAAACATAAAATTAGACAAAGGACAGAGTTGGGTTTTTTTCCAAGTACCTTGATGTTGAAAAAAAGGAATGTACTGAGCTATAATATCTGTATGCATATGTATAAGCATTCATGCAGTCATACATATGAATTACTTCTGCTTTCCCCAGTAAATACATTTTTATGAACTGCTACCATGGAAGCTAGGGGTAAAATTCCCGTCAGTTTTAATGGCAGTGGAATCAGATCTTAGCTGTACTTTGTCATAAGCATTTTCCAACTCCAGGCATTAGGATTGAGAAATTATGTTTATAGTGGATTATTTCTGCATTGTCATAGCCTCAGAACTCTGTTTAGCATTATCTTGAAACATTGATAATTATTATCACTATTGCTTCTTCTGAAGCTTTAAGGAACATGTTTTCAAAGGATAGTCACTGTGACTGTTGTAGCCACCTGTTCCACACGAATGGGCCCTCCTGCATGTGACAAATTGCTGTTTGCTTGCACAGCTGAAGGCTACTGAAATCACTTGTGCCTTCCTTTGTATGTGAAAAGAAACTACTTACTAACGTTTATGGAAACAGTAAGCTTGTGGCAAGTTCTACTGCTGTTGGAAGGGGACCATAAACCCATAGGAAAGGGCTATGGAAAGTTGTACTGCAATACTTTTGGGAGTCTATTTTACTCTCTAGGAAAAGAAGCTACTTAAAGGAAACTACCAATTAAAATTAAGTCTCAAAATGTGTACCCTTTCTGTTATTCCAGTTGCTGTATATTACTCCAGCCACTTAAAATCCAGTTCCTTGTATTCTTCACATCATTTTCACTCAAGGAAGCCTTATGTTCATCATCTAAGATTATAATAGATGCATGGGGTTAAAGTGGGTTTGTTCTCTGTAAGCTCTTGACAGCACTTAGTGTACTTTATTTCCCAGTTCTCACGTATGGTAAATAAAATCTTGTTTTATTTGTCTTAAACAAGATAGATAACTTAAATTATAATATATAAATGTAAAATAGAAAAATTTTGCAGGGGGCTTGAGCCCAGCACTAGTATTTGCAGGAACTGGTTTGCTTCCTGAATAATCTCTCAACCCTCTCAGTAGATGAATGTTGCCTTAACACAGGCAAAAGAAAAAATATTTATGCATGTTGCCATGGCATCATCCCTACCTGAAAATGTTTGAAGTGGTCGCATTTTACCTGTGGCAGTCCAAGAAGGCGAGGTTATAGGGAGATAGTGTACTTTGCTAAAACCAGCTGTTACGGCGGATAAAACAGATGTGCTTTGGTGAACAGAAAGTCTTCTAGGTTTGCTGATTATTCTTTTTTCTTTTTTTTTTTCTCCCAGCTATGTCACATGTAGAATGTGGCAACACACTCTACAAACTTTGCCTCACTTGTAACAATTAAGTCACTTACAACTCAGTGTTTGATAAGGGGAAGTCCCAGCAGTGTACGTTAAGTTATAGAAAAGGGTAGTGTTTTGACTCTGAGCATTCCTTATGTCATGTTATTAGATTGATAATAATAGGGATATATTAAGAGACACCGTGTTAGATATCAAGAGAAAAGTTTTCTAGGGATTAGAATTCAAACTCAAGCTGACAAGCTGCCGCAGACTTTGTAAGAAGCAAAATCAGACCCATAATTCCACTAATGTAACTCAGCTAAAATACGGAGAAAATGGACTTCAAGTTATTTATTAGTAATTATGTTTTAGTGAACAGAAGACTAATGCAAGGCTACTGAAAGTAATTACAATTATTTTCTTATCAAGACCTGTAATTTCATTTTACACTGTGCATAACAGAACTATGGGGTTTTGAGTTTTTAGAGCACCTACCTCAAAGTTATCATTCTTTAGCTATAGCACAAACGAAAATAAATTTTACATTTTCAGGTTGCTGCATGGTAGAGATGGAATTTCCTTTATATCCACAGGTAATCATCATCCATTCCAAAAATTGCATTGCTGATGGTTGCACGTTTTATTACTATCTCCCAGTCATGTTCATAGTTAAAGCCATTCATCAACACTGTGCTTATGCACTCATTCAAATTAAACAATCTGTTACATTAATTTCCATGCAGAACAGGAGAAAATGACAGATTTTATTTTCGAGTTTCATAAATTATTCTACAATCCCACTGTAAAAATCATTTCTGATCACAATGGATGAGTAACTTCTGAAAAGTAAGCAGAATTTAACAAAATGTTGCATCTGGAGATTCTGTTATAATTCTGGAATATAATTAATGAACCAGTTCTGGACATCTAGAAGCCAAAACAGAAGTCAGAGCTGTAACTGCAAAACAGAAAATTGCATGGAAATTTCTCAGGGGGCTTGTACAAAGCTAGAATCAAATCCTGAATTCCCATTTTCATCAAATACTTGCTCAATATGCATTCAAAAATAAAAATATTTTTCTGCCCTTATTCAAAAGCCACACCAACAACAGCCCACAAACTGAAGCCCGTCAGTGTTGGTATTTCTCAATAAAGGTTGCTGTTTATCTGCAGGGACTCAAATATACTATGCCAAGGCTCCAAACTATTTCTACTTGTTTTCTGAACCTTTCTGGGGTGAAGATTCTGTTACACCTCTAGATGCATGAACATGAAGTAGCTAATCCTTATGCCCTGATTTCCTATGTAACAGGAGAAAGGTTGGTGATGTAGAGGGGTGTCTATGTGGGTTTTTTGTCTTTATTACTAGTGTAATTACTGAAGGAGCAATAGTGCACAGACAAAAGAAAAAAACACAACAAACCACCCCCAAACCCTCCAACTGGTCTTCATTAGTAGCTGATGATATTCTGAAAATAGCTTTCTAATGTGCACATATGGTTAGAGAGCGATGGAGAAACACAGCCAAAAGCAACCTGAGGCTCTTCAGCAGTGGAGGAAAAAAGGCTGTTGTCTTGGAGTAACAAAGGTCAGTTCCGCAACACTGGCAGAGCCATGCTCAATCAGTGAGGGGAGGGGGGAAGGCTTGGAAGGGAAGCAAAGATCTGAGGAATTGGCTGTGAGAGGTCAGTGAGAGGCGAAAGTGGCCTGATTGGTATGGCTTCCCCTTCTCTGTACAGAGACTGAATCCTGCCTTGTTTCTGAGAACCCCTTCCTCCTCCCCAGGCAGGCTGGATCTCACCCTGCAGCAGTTAGCATGAGTCAGGCTTAGTTGTTACAGGTGATAGCACAAACCTGAGAACTTTCATCAACTTTATGCTGTAGCAGAAAATGACAAAATGCCATGATGAAATCCATTCCTAAGGGCTCTATTCTCTGTGCCCAGGCTGCCCCTGTGGGGTGCAGGAGTGAAGAGACCAGACAGCATGGTGAGAAGGCAGGGCTTTCTGCTTCTGCCACCAACACCAAGAGGAGAGGGAGGTAGGGACAGTACCTGTGTCCCACCACCACAGGTAACTCTGGATCCTTCTTGCTGAAAGGACACAAGGGCCCAGAATGTCAGCAGGCAGGAGAGGGTTGTGCAAGTAGCGAGCAAGTGTTCAAAGCCAGCATTTGTTTTACCATCACACACAAAGGCGACAAGCTTTCAAGCGAGCCGTCTGCTCTGTGCCAACAGTTAGCCCCATCCCTGTGGCTTTTTTACACTGTGAAACTTTGCAAATCTATTCATCCTGTCATTAAAATGCTCACAAGTGTTAGCTGTGCATTTGGTTTCTAAAGAAATTACAGCTGTGCCAATGAATTTTGGTGGCATTTAGCTTCAGTACTCTATGTGCAGTAAAATCTGACTCTTCCTATAAACATGAATTTATCCCTAAGAAATGGAAAAGAGAAAAACGGCCTTGGGCTTTGGAATATTTCTCTTCCTTCTCTCTTGTCTTTAGAACTACCACAGTTAAGAGGCAGACATTAGTTTCATTGTTTTGGTTTCCCCCCTTTGGTTTTTATTTGGTTAATGTGTTTTGCTGGTTGTAGTTCTATCTACTCCTGCCACAAGTGTAAACACTTTGTCTTCTTCTGTATTAGGCTGAATGCTTTATAGAGATATTACATGAAAAGGTGCATGAAATCTGATACTAGTATAAAGTCTTTGCCAGGGGCATCTTCAGTGAAAGCACTGTGTTTTCTATAATGCATAATTTCAGTGGACTTTGTACAGTGCTTATTCCTCCATAGGCATTTTCTAATAACCCAAAAAACCTAAAACCAACCAACAAAACCCCATCAACATAACTTGGTAGGGAAAGTAACTATGGTTTTCAAAGAAGGATGAAGATCATGGCTCAATGATTCATTCATTTATCCATCCTGCACAGCAGTTTGTGGTACACCTTGAAGTTGGAGCAGCAGGATTAACTTTTGTCAATATACATGAAAGTACGCATTGTTCTCTCTAGCCACAAATCTGTAAAAGCATGTGATTTTCATAGTATGGAGTAGTTAAAAGTTTAGCTGCTTTTTCCTTACCCTTTGAAAAGATTGACAAGATTAAGCTTTTGATTTTGATTTTTTAATTTCCTATACTTTATGTTTTAACTTAGTAGGAAAAGGCAAAATAGCGATTGCTGAGCAGAATAGATCCATAGGGAAAAAGAAAACCCCAAACCCCAAACCAACCAACCAAACCAAAAAAACACCCACCCCAAAACCAAACAAAAAAATCCAAACCCCAAAATACCTCAAAAAACCTCAAACTCCCCATTTCTATCAGGAGCATGAACCTCAATTCGTTTACCCGGTCTTAATCAGGCAGGATACAATCCTTTAGTCCTTGTGATTTTCATGGAGATTTCACCTGCAGCAATTAGCCTGCTCTTCAATGCTTGGATATTTGATTTGAAACACCTGTCCTACCTAAACAGTAGAACAGATGTGCCATGTTACCATAAAATTCTATTAAATAATGGAGTAAAATAAATTGCTTTGAGAACTCAGACTCTTTGAAAGCCAAGCCATTTACTGAAGTGTGTGACTCCACAGTTACCTGAAAATATGGAAATGATGGTCTTAAATGCACCTGACTTAATATACTTGTAACTTTTAGGGGCAGAAGTTAACAAATTGTTTGACCATTGTTTTACACCACCACTCAGCAGGACTTGCTGCAAAAATCCTTAAGATGCCTACAAAAACAGCTGATGTATTCACACATTGTTGCTTGGTGCTGCATGGAGGTTCTAGATCAAATCCTGTTGCTTATCAGCAAGGCTAGTGATTTCCAGTACAAACCAAGCTAAGCATCTTCCAGTTTTGGAGCCAGATGAGAAGCTAGCTGTGATTTCTTTGCTTGCATTCTATAATGAGTGTGCATGCTTTTTGTCCTGGAAGAAATCTTGAGCTGGTCAAAGCTTGTCACTCAGCCCTGCCTTGAGGAAGACAGTATGAGGGTTACATCAGTGGCTTACTCAGTGGTGTTACTAAAAGTTTTGTTTAATGGCTTTTTTTTCTTATAAAAAATTGATACCTAAATCTGTGAATTCATATTCACAAATGTGAAGCCCTATAAAGAAATGAGAGATAAGTATATGCAAATACTTTGTTATTTTTTACCCTGGTTTGTTCTTATTTTAGTAAATGAATACTACTGCAATGGCAAAAAGAATTTATGCCAGTGGCCTGGTTTCGGCTGGAATGGAGTTGACTATCTTCCCAGTAGGTGGTGCAGTGCTTGGCCTTAGTCTGAGAATAATACTGATAGCACACCATTGTTTTAGTTGTTGCTAGTCGTGCTTATCCTAAGTCAAGGACTTTTCAGTCTCTCATACTTTGCCAGAGAGGAGGGGCACAAGAAGCCAGGATGGAGCACTGCCAGGACACCTGATCCAAACTATGATCCCTTGGGATCATAGAATCACAGAATGATTTGGGTTGGAAGGGACCTTAAAGTTAACCATCTAGTTCCAAGCCCCCTGCCAGGGAGGGGCAGAGACACCTTCCACTACAAACACATTGCTCAAAGCCCCATCCAACCTGGTGTTAAACACTTCCACTGATGGGACAGCCACAACTTCCCTGGGCAAACCATTCCAGTGTCTCACCATCCTCATAATGAAGATTTTTTTTTCCTAATATCTAATGTAGATATTAGGTAAATAGATATTAGGTAAGAGATTAGGTATCTAGATATGAGTTAAGAGGGTAAATCTACCCTCCAGGCTTAAAGCCATTCCCCCTTCTCCTATCACTTCATGCCCTTCTAAAATGTCCCTCTCCAGATTTCTTATAGGCCCCTTTAGGCACTATAAGGTTGAACAAGCCCAACACCCTCAGCCTGTCTTCATAAGAGAGGTGCTCCAGCCCTCTGAGAATCTGCGTGGCCCTCCTCTGGAGTCGCTGGAGCAGATCCAGTGGATATTCCATACTACAGGACATCATGCTCAGTACATAAACTGAGAAGAGCTGGTTGGGAGAGGCTGCTTGGGGATGGGCTCGGTATCGGACAGCAAGTGGTGAGCAATCGTATTGTGCATCACTTGTGTTTGTTGTGTTTTACGCCTCTCTATCTCTCCATTACTATTATTGTTGCTGTTATTATTATATTTTACTTTAAGTTATTAAATGGTTCTGATGTCAACATACGGGTTTTACCTTTTTCCAGTTCTCCTTTCCATCCCATTGGGGTTAGGGGAGTGAACAAGCAGCTGTGTGGTACTTAGTTGCTGGCTGGAGTTAAACCACAACAGCCAGCCTAGTTAATTCCTCTTTCTGTAGTCAAAGGCACCACGTAATTGTTAAGATGAACAATTTTATATATTTTGCTGCATTTTATTTAATTTACATGGGCAGGTAGATGTATCAGCATGTGAGAAAACCTTCTTTTAGAATAGTTTCTTAGGAGGGAACACTGTTGCATAAATTGTCAGCAGTTGAGGCAGCCATGGGTGAAATGGCCTTTCTTATTAAATGTCACAAGATTTAATGTTGCAGTATAATTGGGATGGAAGGATAACTGAGCCAAGCTCAACATGTCTTTTTCTGCTAACATGTTATTAATCTACAGGAGTGTTAAAATATGTTTTATAATGGCCCTATTGACTTGAAAATTGTTGGCTCATACAAAAAAACCCAACCCAGCACTATTTTATTGCAGAGCTCATGAACAACTTTGGATTTCCTTCACAGAATTTAACTTGTAAGTAAACTATACAGCAGAATCGCGCACAATAAGGAATTAATGAAACACAGAGCTTTGAAGATTTTTTTTTTTTTTTTTAATCAGGAAAAACCTACATACATAGCACCTGAACACACAACACAGTAAAAGAGAACTGATCTCCATTTGAAGTCCCAGTATTTAGCCCTCATTTGAGAATTTTCTTTCAGTAATTTGACCTGATTTCACAAATAATTTATTACTATAGTAACTTCATATGGAGTCATTAGTTAATTACAGCTAACCAAGTCACTGAAGAAGGCTTTTCTTTCTTAGTAAAGGGCAGTTTAAGACATAAATACACTGTTGTGTCTTGAAATCTTAGATTTTTCCATTACCTTTCAAGTAAAACACATAGTAGTAGAGATGCCTACTGCAGACATCACTGTATTTCTGATGGTTTCTTTTTGAAACATAAAAGCATTTTTTTACTGCAGAAGTTATATCATAGAATCAAAGAATCATTCAGGTTGGAAAAGACCTTTGAGATCATCAAGTCCAACTGTTAACCTACCATTGCCAATTCCACCACTAAACCATGTCTCTAAACACCACATCTACAGTCTTTTCACAGTATCACAGTATCACAGTATGTTAGAGATTGGAAGGGACCTCAAGAGATCATCTAGTCCAATCCCCCTGCCAGAGCAGGAACACCTAGATAAGGTTACACAGGAATGTGTCCAGGCGGGTTTTGAATGTCTCCAAAGAAGGAGACTCCACAACCTCCCTGGGCAGCCCGTTCCAGTGTTCTGTCACCCTCACTGAGAAGAAGTTTCTTCTCAAGTTTAAGTGGAACCTCTTGTGTTCCAGTTTATACCCATTACCCCTTGTCTTATCATAGTTTGCCATTGAGAAGAGCCTGGCTCCATCCTCATGACACTCCCCCTTTATATATTTATATACACTAATAAGGTCCCCCCGCAGTCTCCTCTTCTCCAAACTATAGAGACCCAGCTCCCTCAGCCTTTCCTCATAAGGGAGATGCTCCACTCCCTTAATCATCTTAGTCGCCCTGCGCTGGACTCTCTCCAGCAGGTCCCTGTCCTTCTTGAACTGAGGGGCCCAGAACTGGACACAATATTCCAGATGCGGTCTCACCAGGGCCGAGTAGAGGGGAAGGAGGACCTCTCTTGACCTACTGACCACCCCCCTTCTAATACACCCCAGGATGCCATTGGCCTTCCTGGCCACAAGGGCACAGTGTTGGCTCATGGTCATCCTGCTGTCCACTAGGACCCCCAGGTCCCTCTCCCCTACACTACTCTCTAACAGGTCGTTCCCCAACCTATACTGGAACCTGGGGTTGTTCCTGCCCAGATGCAGGACTCTACACTTTCCCTTGTTATATTTCATCAAGTTTCTCCCTGCCCAACTCTCCAGCCTGTCCAGGTCCCGCTGGATGGCAGCACAGCCTTCTGGCGTGTCAGCCACTCCTCCCAGCTTAGTGTCATCAGCAAACTTGCTGACAGTACACTCAATTTTTAACTTTTTTAACTTTTAAGTACCTCCAGGTCACCCTTCGCTGTGTAGCCTATTCCAATGCCTGACAACCTTTTCCATGAAGAATTTTTTCCTAATATCCAGTCTAGACCTCTCCTTGTGGAACTTGCAGCCATTTTATTTCATCCTATTGCTTCTTTGGAGAAGAGATTGACACTGAATTCACTACAAACTCCTTTCACGTTGTAGTAGGAAGCAATAAGGTTTCCCCTGAGTCTCCTTTACTCCAGGCTAAATACCTTCAGTTCCCTCAGCTGTTTCTCATCATCTGCTCCAGGCCCTTCACCAGCTGTCTTGCTCTTCTCTAGACCTGCTCCAGCATCTCAATATCTCTGTCATCATGAAGGGCCCAGAACAGTACTTGAGGTGTGGGCTCACTAGTGCTGAGTATAAGGGGGAGGAGGGGATCACTGCCCTTGCTCTGCTGGCTATGCTATTTCTAATACTGGCCAGGATGCTGTCAGCCTTCTTGACCACCTTGACACAAGCTGGCTCACGTTCAGCTCCCTCAGTCAGCACCGACAAGTCCTTTTACATAGGCAGCTTTCCAGACACTCTTCCTCAGGCCTGTATGATTGCATGGGGTTGCTGTGGTCCAAGCGCAGAAGCCGGCACTTTGCCAGCTATATTGTAATAAACAGTAACTTGAAGTATGTAGGAAGCTGAATCTTTATAAATGTTCTAGAAGATGCTCCATCCCTGGCAGTGTTCAAGGCCGGGTTAGACAGAGCCTTGAGCAAAATGGTCTAGGGTAAGGTGTCCTTGCCCATGGCAAGGGGGTTGGAACTACATGATCTTAAGGTCCTTTGCAACCCTAACTATTCTATGGTTCTATGATAAAATGAAGTCTTAAAATTTAAGAGTACTGACTCTAATTTTAAATGTAAAATAAGAGGTTATATAAGCAATATATGCTGTCTTCTTCCCTCTCAAAGAAACAAAAGCTCCTATATTAAATAATAAAAATAATAATGGTCAGTGGAAATGTTTAGAATTTGGTGCAAATTCACTTAGTTTTCATGTCTTTTTTCCCATTTAATCATTTCTCATCAATTGTGTTCTGCATAATTTGTCACATCACCTTAATCTACATTCAAGCTCTAAGCTTACAGAATGTCTTACTTGTGCAGAATGGCAGTAATAATTGTAGAAAATTTCAGAATACCGCCCTTTCTAAAGTAGCGACAGTAGAAAAATATGAACAAATAGGTTTATCTGATAGCATTTGCAGGAGAGGTTTAGCATAAAGAAATTCTTCTTTCAAAGTAAAAAGTTAGTGTTAAAGGGCTTTTTTTCTAATTCTTGTTTCCAAGAGGAAATAAACAAAGACAACCAGTACTTAATGTTATGCATTCTTTATACAGTATCAGTTCAAGTGTGTTTAGGGCCCCCAAGGAAGTGGGATGCCAGGCAGAGCAGATAGGAAAATTGTACAACAAAAAGCTATGTGTTATTCTGTTGAACCGCAGTGCACCTTCCCCATCCGTCAGTGGAGTAAGCTCAGCTCAGTTGTTTATAGGCTGAAAGAACTGAATGCAGCCAACCTTATTCTTAGATGACTAATTTAAAGCCGGTGATTCTGAGAAATGCACAGGTATGAGGAATTCTGTCTTGTTGAGCTGTCAAACAGTAGCCCAAGGTTTATGCATATGTTTTCTTGGATGCCAGTCCTACTAAAACTATCTGAGGGGAAATCTCAGATAGCCCTGTAATGTAAATTGATGTAGCTCACTCTGAAATGTTGCACAGCTGAAACTCAGAACTCTGTCTACAGGAAAACCATATGGCAAACTCAGGTGTTTCTAGGCACTGATAAATTACTGTGTGGTTCTTCTCCTGATGTATGCAACATAGCATTAGAGAAAATAAAGAATTTTGCTTTGAATATATGGAAAAATGTTAGAAAGCAGGTCTTTTATTACAGCTGGCTAATAAATCCTCGATTAAATTCAGAACTTGTCTATTTCCCTCAAACATACCCTCTTCTTAATTGGAAAAAAAATAAACCAAACCCAAATGAAACCACCAATGTCCTTTGGTTTTGGGTTTTGTTTGTTTGTTTCCCCCCAGGGTTGAGGGTTGTTCTTTACTTGCTGCTTTTATAAGGGAAATAAATTTTGAGCCAGCTTGTTTCCTTGTGAATTGAAGAGGAAGAGCCTTCATCAAAGTCAAATCCAAATGAATTATAGAAAAGGGTTTTTTGTTTGTTTGCTTTGTTTTTTCTTTTTAAAAACCTCAGAACAATATAAATATTTCATACAAACTGTTTGTACTGAAAAAGAAAGGAGGAGGAGGTCAAGGATCCTCTAGGAACGAAAAAGACGGCAAAATATCTCAGCAGCAGCTCTTCTATGAAATAAGGGAGCCGAAGTGACAGTTGCTCTCAGAATTAAATTAATGCTAATTAAGCTCCGTATCTAGCATGAGAAAAAAAACCTTTTATTCTGCTGGGTTTTAATCATTACTGATAGCCACATAAATCATAAGATAAAGCCTACTCTCTAGTAAAAACAATTTGTAACTCACTGAGGCTTAACAGATAAACTTAGCAAAGCAGACAAAAAACTGCCAAAAATTATTTCTTGAAAGCTGCACTAGTTCTGTATCTGAAAAGGCATATGGGATTTCTTTTGTTTGTTTGTAGTTTTTGTTGTATGCTGACATAACTACATAACTGCAGTATTATAAAGGCTCTAAGTGGTTACCATCAGCCCCCAAAACTTAAAGTACCTCTTAGAGGTCATTCTCTAAGATACTTTGAGAACCTTATATGAAAAGAGAAAATAATATGCCTTAAACAGCTTATGAAAAGAGGATTTCCATTGTGCAAGAACTAATCCTATTTTTCTCAAAACACTGTATTTGCTCAGAACTAAAAACACCTGGAAAAATTCTGGATCTGTTGGGACAAATGTCAGGAGTCCAGACAAGGGATCCTATGAATCTGATTTTCATTCAATGAAAATTCATTAAATACAAAATGCTGCAGGAAAACATTTCCAGTTTGTGAAGATAGATCTTCTTGAGAAAACCTTTTCACTGGAATATTTCCAAATAGTTCTGTTTTCCAAAGATAGCTGGACATAATTTACACAATGCACAGAGGGATCAGTAATATTTCTAGTAAAAATAGGCAAAATGCAATTGTTCTCCTCAGTGCACATGTTTAAATACTAGCTGCCCAATTAAGTCTGGGCAAAGAACAACAATGCACTCCTTAACTCTCCAGGATGAATGAATTCAAGTGTTTCATTCCGTGCACTGACAGTGCTCCAAGACTGGTTAGTTGCCTCTTGCCAAGATTGTTAGTTTCAGGCAAATGTAAGCAAAATTCAGACAGAATGAGTAATTTATTTAATTATTTAATCAGTTATAGTGGTATGTATAGCCTCTCGCAGGAATGAATAAGCAGTCTTTCATAGAGAGGAAAGGGTATACTCATCAACGTGCAAAGAAGTAGTTCTGGCCACTGCTGCTATCAGTGAACATCAAGTCAAGTGCCACCTGGAATAAAAATCAGGCCTGCAACTCTCTGTTTCATGTGCCAAGGAAGTGCTTTGACTAATGTTCAGAAAAACTTTTAAGTGTGTGTGTTTTGCATCCATGTTCTCCTAGGCTAAAACCACAAAATTTAATTTCACTCCTCAGGAGACTGAACTGCAAGTGCACAAAGTAATTAACCATTAGCAACTGATGTATGTTATAGTGCTGGAGAGGAAACTGTGGAGAGTATGGAACAATTATCTCCTGCTAGTAAGGCTCAGAGGAGCTTTTGCCGGCTTATGAAACGTAAGTTATAAAATGTAAGGAGGAAGAGTCAGAGAAGGCAAATGCCTGAAATCTATGCACCTGATAAGCATAACAGTGATGTGAATATAGATGCTCTGATGTAGAAATCTGTAGGAAACTTATTAGTATAATTATGTGGCCTTTCTTGCCATGAAATGATAGCAAATACTGATGAGCCTTCCACTGAAAATTGTAGCTGAACTCTTATTTGAATTTATTTTTTCGTGAGTAAGGCAGGAGTAGAAGAGAGAGAATTTTTAACAAACAGTGTAGACTAAACCAATCCTGCTTCTCCTTAAGTTCAGGAATGAAGTCATAAAGCGCATAAACATAGCAGCAGTAAAATGTTAAATTTTTTATTTCCTCTATTAATCAGATTAAAGTCTCTAGCACTACTGTCATAACATACACACAGAATTAGTAAGTACGCAACATCCACTGAAAAGATGGAGTATTTAATGCTTTAGTGAGAGATTTTCCAGCAGAAGTTCTGGCTGAGGTTAGAAAACATACTCGGACAACCTCAACTTCATTCTAACAGAAGAGCATTTGTGTGGCTTGTTCCTCCTTTCTGTTTATAGCTCTTAATACTTAGAGGTGCTCCTCATAGCATCATAGTAAAAAAAAAAAGAAACAAAAGAAACTATTCTTCAAAGCAGCAAACAGCAGGGTCTCTGCTTCTAAATTTTTGCGTATTAAATATGTGCATATTTTAATTATCTGATGACCCAAGGCACACTAGAACTGTTGGGTTCTTGAGAACTAGAAAGGCATGCAAAAGCTAGAAGCTATACCCAAAAATGGATAACTCTGACATTCCATGTTCTGCCCAGATGTACTGGCTTTCCCATTCCTCTGGAGTTTTCTTAGAGGAAATGTCGGGTTCCCTTAAGTGCTTTATAAAATACTGCATTTTGAAACAGTAACTGAATTACCAACATGAATTTTGCAGTACACTTCTCTGTTAAGAACCATTTGTACCCAAAACATCTGAACTAATTAAGAACGTGTTCCTATGCACCATAATTCAGAAAATCTAAGTCTTTGAAATGGGTCTGTATCCAACATTTGAAATGCTATGAGAGAAGGATGTCAAGGAAAAGTTAACTTCTGCTACCAAATACACTGAATGTCTGGAAGAAGCATAACATTTGGGAAAGTACCATTTATTAAAACCATCTGGATTTCTGTCCAGCCACCAGCAGACTATATATAGTGTGTGTATATGGAAATATGTATGTGTGTGCTGGGGGGTCAACTTCCTCATATGATATAACACTGGGATGCTCATAACAGTAATACTGTGCAAAAGAAATTGAGGGTACAGCCATTTAAAGAAATCTTAACTTACATTTAACTGACCTTGAGTTTTTTGGCTGGAGAATCTTAGCAATATCTAGTCTTCTCAGGTCCTGAGTAGCCACTGCTTTTACTGACTTAAAGTAACATTATCTTTACATATGCATAGAAAAAGAAGCCTATTCTTGACTTTATGGTTTATTGCTCAATTTTCCTGTATTGCAGCTGAACTGAATTAAAAACAGAGTGCAAGTGAAAAGGTCTCCTTCCAGGGAAGGATGAGCATCATTGTGGCTTCAAGACACTGAGCAGCAAAATGTATTTTACCATTGCTGTTAAAAAAAATTATTAAGAATGTCACAGAAAGAATAAGAATTGTGGATTTTGGGGAAAAGGAATAAAAGTTCAATGTTTAAGCATTCAGAAAATAAAGAAGACAAATCTTCATTTTTCTCTTGCAAGAGAAATTCTTCAGTCATAAAATAAGTAACCCCCAACCGATAAATTTGGTGTGGATAAGGGACATACACTGTGGGACTCTTTTTGTTGGCATTATCAAACCTGAGTTACTGAGGGGTGGAAATAATTGTCTGAATAAGAGATTAGAACTGGATTTACAGGTGTTGCAATACATGAGTTTGTGTTCTACAACAGAAAGTTTAAAGGTTTATTAGATTTGATCAAAGAACAGAACTGAAATGTGGTTTTGAACTCTGTTGTACTTTTGTATCAGATTCCTGACATACACACTGTATACTTTGTTCTCTTTAATCATGATGTTTTGCATCCTAATTGTGAATTTATTCAGTAGCACTTTTTTTGGTGTGTTTTATTTCCCAAATAAACATTTGGAAATTGAAAAGAAATTGTAAGAAAAACAACTGTTCTAAAATAACCCCTAACCTACACTTAGCCCAAATTTACCTTGGGAATTGCAATGCTAATTATTCTTTTTATTGAGTCCCATAAGCTAGTTACTTCTTGTATTTACTCTCATCTTTACTCTACACTTGGTTTCACCATGGTCAGTACAGCACCTGTTTCAGAAGAACAAAGAGTAATTAGGGCTGTTAGATGCTAATATGCACTGAATAACTAATATTAGTATCATGAAACTGTAACCAAAATATTTCTGAACAGGTGATCTGAAGGCCAGGATTGAAATAAATCTAAAAGATTTACATATCTCTGTATATTCATCTGAACTTCTGCATTATGATTTTTTCCCATGAAACAAAGTACATCTTTTGAGGTTCCCCTATCACCAGCAGTAATTTTCTGCTTTTGTAAACTTGCACAAATTAATCAAATTATAATAAAGGTCTTGATCCTGTTCTCATTGACTTCAATCAGAGTTTGGCATTGACTTAGAAATGATAATTACGGGATGGAGAATTATTATCTTAAACAGAACTTGCAGTGTGCTACAGTTTTGACTTGGAATTTTGTTAGAATTATCGCAGTTATTTTTACTGTTGTCTTTTTCCTTAACCTAGTTTGCTAAAATAATACAGTGCTTCATGGGACAGCTTCTCATCTTACCTTGTTTTACAAGTTTCTTTGTCTGGAAGAATATTACAAGATTGAATTACTAGAATTTTCTTTATTTGGGAGATTCATTAGATAATTTGTGTAAGTAAGATTAAGTTAGGAAAGTAATCTAAATTATCAGTAAAATTCAAGACCATATTAAATTAAAGACAAAGTAGAAGAAACATTTATTTAGAATATTCTCACAGAAATTGTGTTATCTGCAACAAAAAATTGAAGCCCATGAAAGTTCTAGGTGAAAGCACTTACACAAGTGAAATCAGCATGTGCCGTGCTAATGAAGTTAACTTTATAAAGTTTTTCTCCACATTGTTCCCTTTTTCACTTTATTGAACTTGTTGAACAAGTCAGATGATCTATGACTCAGATCCTGACAATACAGATATCAATGTTAGAAATACACTGACTTCCTGAGGGCCAGAATTTTTATTAGTGTGCTTATATTTTCAATGTCTTATAAGCATGTTAAACTTCAGAGCCTGCTTATTTCTCAGTTAAGAAACTAAAAAAATTTGCTCTATTAAGTTTAATGCTGTCACAGAAAGGAACTATGCCCCTTCCAGTCTCTCACATCAAACTCTATACACCATTTTCTGCTGATCCAGACAATGTCTTCGATCAGCTCTATCTTACACAACTTTTGCTCTCTTCTCTGTATGCTTCTCTACGCCAGTACTTGATTCCTTCTCCCTTCCTGTTGTTTTTTTTGTTTGTTTGTTGTTTTTTTTTTTTTTTTAATTCTGACTGCAGGCAGTTATCTACTGGAGAAAGGGCCAAAGGTGAGGATGCTTCTCAGTGAGTTTCCAAAATCAGTATCTTTCCCTTTATTGAAGATTTCCCCTCCTCTCTTCCTGTAGTTCTGGAAATGATCAGATGAGACACTTACTGCCTTACATCTACAGCCCAGCCAACTGCAGGCAACAGACTTGCAACTGGGTGACTGCACCACATGCCATACCAGCTGGTGCTTGATATCGATCAGCTTAAGACTTTTTTGCATCCCTTACACATTGTTGACTATCAAATACTGGGACAAAACCTATGTAATCGACAATCAAAATCATCATTACTGATAAAGACCAAAACACTCTCTACTTTTAAAGAAACGGTAACATGCACTTTATTTTTAATATAACTATAAAAATTGTAATTCTCCAGATAAACATACATGTAATGAGAGTCATTACCATAAAACAATAAACTGTCACTGCTATTATAAAACCATAAACTGTTATTCAATATACTATAAAATTCAAAATCTAATTGAAATTGCTAGTTTAGCATAATTCCCACAAGCCATCATTCTTTAATACTGTGAAATGAATGGGGTTTTTGTGGAACTATTAATTGTTACTGACAAGCAATAACCACTGGAATGAAACTCCAATTATCAGCAGCCATTAATCACATTTACTGTCATTTGTGATGTCAAAAAGAATTCAATAATACTCTAAACAGCAGAAAAGAATTTATAGCTCTAAAGTTTTAACTCACTTCATAGAAATCAGATGGTCCTTTTGAGGTAAGTAAGGAATTAGAAAAGGCTATTTTCAATCTAAGCACAATGTTCAGTCTTGTATTTTCCAGTTTAAAAAAAAAAAAACAACCTCTCACTTTTTTCTGTTTCAAACAAGACTTAAGATACCTTGCAGGTTTATTTCTATGCAGTTATGTACAAATTATAATTTGTTGCACGATGTTACTGCAGTCACATGGCTTTAAAAGTAAGAAATTTTAGAGACCATCTGAGCATGTAGTTCACTAGTCTGTTCCAGGAAAGCACTTAACGTGACTTTTAGGATGCAGGCTTGAGCAGGAGATGAAGTGTTTTTGGAGATGAGGTGTAAATAAGGGTGGCATAGCCTTCACTGTGGTACCTGAGCATTCAAATAAAATAAACTCACTCAGAACATTTTTAAGCTTGTTAATTTTTAAGATTCTGTTATTTCCTTCAAATGATTGTTTTCTCTTTTTTTTTTTTTTTTTTTTTTTGGAACCTATACAGTGTATCAAGAACATACATGTACATCTCTGGGAACAAAATGATAGCAAATCACTCAGTAGTTTACTAGTGACTTGAGTGCCCAAACATGCAACGTAGGCACTGCAGTTAAAAAGCCATGCTTGCAAAATGGGATCTGCTTACCACACCCTTGAAAATTCCTGGTATTACAAATCACACTGTTGAACCATGAAGGGCAGATTGTGGTCCTTACTCTTAAATGGTACTGAGGTTGTTTCCAGACTATAGCAAAAATAGATCATGCTGGGTGATGAGGATTCAGACTTCGCTAGTCATTTACATTGAAAGTCTGTCAGCTTTTGATGGCATAATAAGATTTAGATTTAGAATAGTGTGGAAGCACCAGCTTATAATCCGCTGCGAATAACTTCATTTAGAAAAAGCAGTGAAAACCTAAATGTTTTCTTTACTATTCTGTGTTTTTCACTTACGGTTTCATCCACCCTTCACAACCCATCAAAGATACAAGCCCCCTAACATGAATCAGCAGAGCAGGAATAACATCTGTTCATAATATACTGCAAACATCCAGCAGAGTATCTTTACGGAAGACATGTATGAGAAATGACAGTTGAATACGTATCAAAAGAAGTCCTGAAATAAGACACAAAACTCGTATTTAGCTAGGTCTTAGGCACATCCAAAGCACAGGGCAATTGCTTGTTTTTCAAGTTTTCAAGTAAAGGTATATTTATAAGATTAAGTATGTTAGTGCCTCTGGACGTGAAAGTCAGAGGTTGCCCATACTAACAATTTTCAGTTTATGTAACCAGTGCTCCAAATTTTTAAATACTGCAATTTCACTAAAACTGGGGTGCATAGCTGACAGTATGGTTCTATCATGCACAGTGTACTACTTGAGGAAGCCATGCCTTTGAGATTCTGTTCTTTCTAATATAAGCATTCTCTTAAGCTATTGTCGCCGTTCACCCTTTGGTTACTTAAAAACTGTGGCTAGATGAAAGTACTTTACCGGTGATTTTCCTGCAAATGTAATTGAACATTCTTCCTCTGAAGCATAGCAAATTTTTGGCCTATCTGCATTTTCTTAAACTAATTGAAGACTTTAAATGTGTACACGTCTAATGTAATCAATACTATACTATAGCACTGTCATGATCAATTAATAAAAAAACCCCAACAACTGCATAAATGAATTGAAGTAGCAGAAAAAAACCTTTGTCTGTCATGAGAAAACTTCGGAACACAATTCTTTCCTCAAATTCAACTCTTAAGCTCTTTCATTTATTATTTTCCTGATGTTTTCCTGAGTTGTTCAATGTGCGACTTGACTAGTTTATAAATTTATTAAAATATACTAGTAATAATTACCGTGTTACAATAAGATTTGAGGTTGAAGAAATGATACTGAAAATCAATTTCTGGCATTTAATTAAACATTTTTATCTTTTCATAAGAAATCACTAAGTATTTAAAAAGGTTATTTTTCCATTACAATGCTCCACTTAAAATTTATCATGCAATAGTGCATTCATTTGTGTTTGTTGTTGAGGTAACATTAATCAGAATAACAGAAATCAAAGTATTAAAAAAGTAGTTGTAAATTCTTGATTTATTAGGGTAAGATAAACACTAGTTCTGTCAGATGCTGCTTATCTTTCATCATTATGGAACTAAATACATTCTCAGAAGGAAAAAAAAGTATACAAATATTACCCTAATAATACCTTTCCTTTAAAGAAGATAATAATAGACAAATGTTTGCTAATTCAGAAGGTATGTTTACAACATAAGAGTCTTTAAACTTGAGCTGTCAGTTAGCACATATTCAGGATTCCTGCTAACTTAAAAGTTATAAATACCCTTAGTATAATATATATATAATATAATATATAAATACCCTTGAGTACGATAGCGAGAACTGACTTCCCCCACCCCACCCTACTTCTCCCTCTCTCCTACTTATCTCTCATTAAATAATAACTCTCATCTAGTGACATCAGTCATTTTGCATCAGCCCTTTTTATGGCTTGAAGAGAATGTTATGTGTGGAATAAGCATGAGTGGCATTTAAACTGAAATGTGTGAAATCTTCATAGATTTTGATAATAAAAGTGGAAAACAAGTCATGAGTTGGTATTAACATTAGCTGAGAAATGAAAATGGATTCAGTAATTCGCAATTGCACAACAGTTTGGCCCGTTCTGCCATCACTGAGCTGCAAGTATTTACAAATGTAAACTAGTGCACTGCCAAACCTTGAGACTGGTAAACTGTACCCAGTGGGTTTGGGTAGTCAGTGCAAGGAGAGTGAAGCATAGAAGAGTCATCCAGCTGTGATCCTCTTCTCATTTTACTGTGAGGTTCTGCTGTCTTTAAATGACATTGAGTCACTTGGATGTCTTACAGAAAAAGAAAAAACCAGAAATTATTATCCTAATAGCGGGTAAAAATGAACAGAAAAATAAAATGCATAACCACTAATAGGAAATATTAAGAGTTACTGGACTTTCTCTGATTTATTTCTGCTAAAGATCTGGCTAAAGGGAATGATCTACTTTTTGGCTGCTCAAACTGAACACTTGAGTAGATTACAGTTTTGAAGATGTCATCTGAATTATTACACAATTAGTATGAATAATTTTAAAATATTCTGTTCCTGTAACAGATCATGAAATGCCTCATCTAATGGACTGAGGAGCTTAGAGCCAAGCTACTCCCAAAATCAGCAAGCCTGTACATTTCCATCATTGTGTATCACAAAATTTGTCATTTAAAATTTAAGTTGTGACTGAATAATAGCTCTCAAAGAATGATCTAAATTTGGCTGGCCTTTGCTTAAGAGTTAGGCTACATCTCCAAAGATGGTACGGCACGGTGAGAGGGGTGAAGCTGTTCGCTGGCATGGGAAGAATTGAATGTGCAGCCAAATATTGCCACAATGAAAGAGTATTTTTTTCATTGCACCTACTTTCCTTAAATCTTGGCTAAGTTCTGGCCGTATTAGTAACAATCTGCTTGCCAATTCTGATGTATTGTAAAAGTAAAACTTTTGTAAATTTGGCGATGTTGCTTGCTTTGGGATTTCTTAGTCCCTGTCAACGGCTCATTTATCCTATATCAAATTGACACAAGTAATTTAGGATTCTTTACTTGATTTTAGCAAATAGTCCCCCCCACTTTATTGTTCTAATTATTCACTTGATGGTTTTATTACAGCTGTACGTCTGGATTCTCATTTTTAGAGATTACTGATTTAAAAGCTTGCTCCAGCCTACTCCATGTAAAACTGTGCTTTTGATGTAAACCCATGTTATGGTAATGTGTGTAGCACTGCACATAGCATTTGCTGACTTTTGAGTCAGCCTACTTTGAGGGTTTTATATATGCTGGCTGGCAATTTCCTTCTCTTTAAATATTCCTGATAGGAGTTTATTGCTTTTCGGTAGCTGGAGAGTGGTATAGCACACATTCAACTCTTGTATTTAGTTCCATCTCCATTTTAGTTACAGACCTTATTGCTATAATTAAAAACTATACAATTTGTGTTTATTATTCTATATGCCTTGAGTGTGTTCTCTTCTTTCACTTCCAGAGCACTCCCCAAGGTAACACAAAATAATAACATGCCATATGGCAAATAGAGTCAGCTGTACACCACACAGCATCTTTTATCATATAGCTTTTACAAAATGACATTCCCAAGTTTGTAACTGATGAATATGGCATGTCCTAGAGAAACTCTAGCTGTATTATTCTGCTGCTTCCATTAGAAGCATCCTTGCTGATATTCTGAGCCTTTTTTTAACATAAATGCAGCAGCCGTCATTTTGCAAGAATCAACAACCTACAAAGGAACAGGCAGAATGTCTCAATGTACAAAGCTTACCAAACTTCAGAAAGTTAGCATAAACACAATATTGCATTATCATGACTTGTGCAACATATAATTGATACAATGTAACAGTAATAATGAGTTTCATGTAGTTTGCAAGGCTTGACTGGGGATTGTTGTTTGTTTGTTTTTAATGTCTGTATTGTTCCTGGGGATTCATAGAATGTGTTATTTCAGTAGTGCATTTCCACAGGTTTGGAGTCAATCATCTAAACTATGCTGAGTGGAAGCATCAGATACTGTTCCGTGAAAGTTAAAAATAAGTATAACACAGGCATTTTGTAGATGGGTTCTACAAACGTTTGCCTACAAAGCTAAATTCTAAAGGGAATTTTCATTTGTATATGTACAAAATGGATGTGATAACCTGATATTACATAGGAATGCGAAACTCTGCATTTCTTACCAGTTGACGTGTGTTGGTATACGAGCATCTCGCATTAGCTTTAGTTTTATGAGTGGAAGGAGTGGCAAGCATTAAGCAGACAGCCAGGCAAATGATGCATATGCAATGTCTAAGTAAGAGTATTTCTTTCCATCTTAAGCTTGTGGCAAAAATATAATTCAATCTATTCTAGAAGTAAGTCTACCTGAGAAATTAAGAAAATGTTTCTGTCGTGACCAATTGCATCATGTGGCATACAGTTAGCTTAGCTTCTCAGCTTGTTTTAGGCTGTAGGAAACATAGAGTCTCCACACTGCATTTACTGCTCTCGCTATGTCACTACAAGCGGTACAGCAACTTTTCACCAAAGCAGCAGAGGAGAGGAGCAAAGGATGAGTTGTTGCTCGCTGTTCTTCCAGATTTGCTCTTTAGTAAATATATTTTTACTCTTCTCTACCCAGGCTTAGGAAATAGAAGTGTGCCAAAGCTCCAAAGGACCTTTCCACCTGTCACCAATCTAAAGAGGAAGAGGTAGGTCATAACACATGATACTTTTCTGCAGTGTGCGTGTAATGCCCCAAGAGATCAGCAATAGGCTACGATAATGTCAGATTTGAGAACTTAGAACTGATTTGCTGAGAAAGAACAGTAAACCACATAGCACAACTCTCTTTTGCTCCTTTGGAAAAGTATTGCTTGTTTAGTTTTCTGTAGGAAATAGTACAATCTTTTATTTAAACAAAATGAAATACAGAAAATGGATTTCATTCAAAGATACAGAATCATAGAATCATATGCAAATACCAGTGTAGTAAATATTTGCACTGAGGGTAATGGCAATTTTGCTCAAAAAGGAGATTTATTGTGTGAGTGGGTGGGAGTAGAGTATATGTATGTGTGTACATATGTTCATAGACACATAAAGCAGTAGTTCTCAGAAACAGTAGTGAGGGGCAAGGTAAGCATAAGCTATTCTATATGATTCTTTACACATTTCACACTTTATACAGAATCACCTGAATTCCTTACCTGATATTTTAGAAACATTGTGTCCTTAATTTTTATTTCTTGCTTATGTGCATCATCTCTACTGCCGTTCTCCACTGTTTTCTTGCCTCCTTGTCACATATGAAACCAGTGCGGACTGTATATTGATACACCTGCATAGACAAATAACTGAGAGTTACAAATGGGTAAACAAAAAACATTTATTACTCTTCTTTTTTGTCTTCAATGAAAACAGAGAGAGAACAACAAGAGAGCTGGGGTCAAGTTCTGACGTAGTAAGTTTGCAGCCTTATTTTTATATCAGTAACCACTTAAATCCATGCACATAATCCATTCATATAATTCTTTTTTTTTTTTTTGTGAAAAGAATGTGGCAATACAAACACATAGAAATAATGTGTCTTAAAACACAAAATGTGGGCTTATGAGAAACAGAAACTACTAGTGTTTGACACATTGTCCTTTAGAAACCCAAGCAAAACCTTCAGAGTGACCAGCCATGTTTAGAAGTGCCACAAACTAGTTGCAGCAGTTATCTGTTTTCTTTTAGAGCTGATCTTGAAGTTTATAACAAGGTATTTATCAGAGACACTGCGGCATTCAGTGATTTTCACAGAATTCTGATCAAGATTGCAAGAAATTTCCCTATACTGTAAATGGCAGTTTTCAGAATTGCAATCTAAAGGAGGTTTGTCTGTTTCCTTTTCTCTTTCGTCACTCTTTGGTGTGTTGTTCGGTATTTTTCTTGTTGTTTGGTTTTTTTATTTTTTAATTCCAGAACCTATTTCCTGGCTTTTCCCCAACTCTTAACAGTCCCTCCTCCATCTCTTGTGCCTCCTTTTCCCACCTTCACTTTTGAACAATCATGTCTTTAGGGATGAGTTTGTAAATAGAAATTATATTGTCCTCTTTTATGACCTTAGCTATTCCTAACATTCTCACTTCTAATCCTCTGACTTCCTTAATTAAGTCCATTATAGTTATAAATGCCTGTATGGGGAATTTGATCATGATTATTTGAAACGACATAGTTTTGTCATACAAGCAGGTATGAAAAACAGTCAGAATTTGGGAATGTATAATGGTACTAATGAATTTTAACTGAACTCAACTGTAGACTCCTGGGACATATTTTCTAAAACTAAAGCCACTATCTTTAAAATGATTTCTACATTCCCGGGGAATTTATTTGTTTGAGAAAGACAACAGCTCTATTTGTTAGCCCTTTTGTAGTAGGATTTATGTCAGAATGAAGACAAAAAGCATAAAAATACTTAAAATGGCTTTTTTTAAATGATGAAAATGGTTCTACCCTTTAATGCATGGAGATCTTGAGTGTTCAGTCTCAAGAACTGCACAAGCCTCTGCAGAAGCCTGCCTGCCACTGAGGCTGGACTGGCAGCCTTCAGTTGCTCAGACACACAAATACAGTATGGTGAACTGTATCCAAGATGAACTTAGGCTAAAACCAGCAGAATTTGGCCCCATGTTTCTCTTTGTCTCGCTGCCAAAAAGTTTTACATATAATAAGCACAGTCATTAAAATTATGACAAGTAACAGGTTGTGCATCATTTATTGCAGATTTGTGACCGGTCACGTCTTTATATACTTTAACATGTAGTACGTGTTTCCCTAGAGCATACCGTATTTTATGAGTGTGTCCAGCTTTTCACAGGGAGGATATTAAATGAAAAGCATTCTATTTGCCTGGAAATTCATGCCATACACCAAACACCATGTTTTCTGTGATTAGCTAGCAAGAACCATCTGTCATGTGCCCACCCCCACATTGCTGAGGAAGGCAGAGACTGAAGGTGAGAAGTATATTTACTTTTGTCAACAAAACCAGCTGTTGCCATTACCTTTAGCTGTAAGGCAAACGTGCTGGAAAAGGTGACTAGATATTGTGATTCTAGTGTACTGGGACCAACTACGATTGTTGATGACAAGCAAACCTCTTAAAATCCAGAGGAAACCTGCCTTATGTCTTATGTCAGGAGAGCATGTACAAACACAGCTCCAGCTGGGAGCTGGAACCACGAAGCAGAAACTTCAGGCTAGAAAAGTATCAGGATGAGTTCAAGTAAGGATCCCCTCCATTCTCCCGCCTTCCTTTTGGTAGAAAATTATACTGGAAAAGAGAACTATTTTTCTTCAATGATAACACAAGATTCTGAAATTAAGCACAGCAGGTAGAAACATCCGGCACAGATGTAAAAAAAATACTGCATATTCATATGCTGAAATGTTTTCCAGTGCTGACAGCTAACTATTCCAAGTGGAAAAGGTACATGCTCCGATGTTGTTCATTCTCTGCCAATTTCCCTTCTTACATCTCTGGCACTGTATTTTGGGGGCTGTGTACTCTAATCTCTGTTTTTCTTACCAACATCCATCAGACTAAGAAAGATATTTACAGAGTGAAATGATTTTGACTTTGAATAGGATTGCAGCAAATAGGTATATTTTCCAAATTTTTGAGAAAGGGAAATCAGGTATCTCTTCACTAAAAAGACTTTATTCCCTGGCTACCTTCTTTCATATCATACAAGAAGAGCACTGTGCTATGGCGTGAATGTACCTAGAGCATTTTTCAGAGGCAAAATATAAACATTGGCAGCAAAGGGCACTTCATGCAAATGCATTTCCTGAGTGATGGCTTTTCCTCCCTGATGACTCTGGCAAGACATAATGATTTGGGAAAGTAAGTGGAGTGCCCTGCCCTTCAGCTCTTTTCCCTAGAGCATGTGCATCCCCTTGCAAAAAGGATTATGACAAAATAAAACGTCCATTTGGGTGGAGCTTCTTTTAAAATACGTTCAGTATATCACCGTAGAAAATAGTAGAGATAAAACAGAGCAGTAAAGACACGCTTTTAGGAAGAGAAAACAGACTATCATGCCTAACTCTACATTGCACTCATATTCCTTTTACAGCCCACCTGTCAGTCCTGTTATCCTTCTCTAGAAAAGAATTTACAGTAAGTCTCTGCTTCAATCAGTTTCCATGGTAACTTGGTTCTGTTTTAAAACCTTTACATAAAAATGGCTTGGTTAAAATAATAATGAGCTGGAGTGATTGTCCACACCTGAACTACATCTTTCCAATTGCTCAAAAATAATCAGATGGCGTGTCACTCCATCTGTGCTAGTTCCTTTATCTTCTACAAGACTGTCTCACTAACCAAGCCAGATCAGTTTCTTTACCATCTGCAAATCTCAGTTTTCAGAAACATATAGCATCCAGGGTACTGACGAGTGTTTATACATTACATGCAGTGAAGCAGAGTAAAGCATGTTAGGGTCTGAAGTCTTGAGTTCACTGGGGAAGGATCCCTCTGTGCGTACAGTACCTACAGCAGTGCTGAAAGCTCCAAGGCCCACAGCATCTTTGAAGAAATGAACCAGAAGAGGCAGACTGTCTCCTTCCAGAAAATGTTTTTCACAAAGGTAGGGAAAAAATTTCCCTTTGAGGCAGATCAAGGGGAAATAAAAGTTCAGAAAAAAAAGAACAAATGAAGGTTTTAATTCATTCTAAGAATCTTGTTATACTGGCCCATCAGGCTTATCTTTTGCACCCATAATTTCTGATTCTCAGAATGAGAATTTTGGCTCAGTTTTACTTGGTCTTTTACACTATTTTTCATAATTCTGATTACTTTATACTGTCTCAAATCTCATCTAGGAAAAAAGCCAATTTTCTTTTTAATGTAACTTAAATACTTCAGTGGTAACAGAAGTTTCACTCACAGGGAAATCTTAAAAGAACTTCAAATGTGGATCTGATAGAGGTCTTCAGCAATTACGCTGAAAATTTGCTGCTTTTCGCAGAAGGTGACAACTTCCCTTTGATAACCAAAAACTTGTACCTATTCTGTTCTAGATCTGCTCTTCTAAGTTGTATTGGATAGCTTAATATTTGTATAGGAAGCTTTTTGTTCCATAGGAGGAACTGACAGAATTTATGGAAAATAATTTTACACTGCTGTATCTTCCAGGTAGGCATTGAAAAAGCTGCTGAATGTAGGTATATGCAACAAATTTGTCCAAACGAAGGCTCGGTAAAGACCCCATGTTTTGGCATGGCACGAAGTTGTATTATTTTCCTGTTAGGACTGGTTGCCCAGCTGGTAATTTGCATTGTGCACAAAATTTGGGTAGTATATGATATTCTCCTGAGCAATACACAGAAGAGCACTGCTCAGGGATTTTTCACACCTTATTTCTGAATGGCACTACTTATGCAAGGTATATGCATGCTCTATCCTTTATATGGGCTTACTTTTGCATAGACTACACTTTGATTGTCATCTATTGATTCATCCAGATAATATGATAACCTTGAAATTAATTTGCAATTTAAAAGAAAAGAATTAGTATCCTTGTCCTATTCCAAATACCAGGGGTGTACTAGACATTCTATTTAGGCCTACATAATTCTTTCCATGACAACTTGAAAAAACAAGCTTTTAAATCTATTTTTTCCACCTCTTATTTTTAACTAGCAGTTTCAGTTACCCCTTATGTCCTAACACTGTCCTATATACATTAATTTCTGAGGGCAGGGCATTGTCAAATCAGGGTATCATAAATCTACTGAATTCCTCTCATCAGTCATGGCAATAACATCTTCACAGTACTCCTGTACGTCACTAAAGTATGACCTTCTCTGACTGATCTGTGCAGACTATGCTTAATTGAACTGTGCTTTTCCAGTGGGCATTTTAACTGTCATACAATGATTTTTTTCTAAAGCTGACATCCAAACAACTGGTCTCTAGTTTCCAGATGAAAAAATAAATAACATTGGGTTTGTTTTTGATTGAAAAAAGTACTTATTCTTAATCCTTTAAACCTCTTTTAGCTCAATTAAACAATTACATATGCTTACACTTTTCCATTATTTTTTTACTCCTTTCATAATCCTTTGTATAAAAAGGGGTCCTGGTTTTGTGCCTCTTTTACGATTGTAGCACTCTTGATTTCACCCTGATGCTAATCTGTGCCCCAGAAATACTCTAGTTTGATGTGAAAACTGATCATATTCATTGGCTGCTTGAGCTGGGAAATTTCTTGTTAGTCATGGGCTTTAATACAGTTCTTATTGTATTTAATTAATCTGCTAATTATTGTGTAGTGTATATTTTCTTTTTGCCCTGCATATTGTTTATGTGAACAGCATACAGCTGCAAAACTCTCTTAAATGTATGATTCGATATTTCTGTTAAGAGAGTGTTATTATTTTTAACTCATTATGCTGACATACTTTTAAAAAGATCCTTACTTGATTTCTATGTCTTTTATTATCTTATATTAATTATTGCCAAGTATTTGAGAAATACCAGTATCTATTACTAATTTAGTTGCTTGCTGGTAGGAATTCCAATTAGTTAATCTCTGTGCCTTAAATGCGCTCTAAAGCAAGTAACATTCATTTGTATAGGTGGTGTGCTCATCTTTGTGAGGTACCGGTGTTTTCCTATCAGAATTTTGCTGCCTTACCTTTTCCCCCCAAATCCTTCTGAAAATCTCTAATGCTACCTTCAATATGTATACAATTCTGTTTCTAGCATCTTTTTTATACTGCTAAGCTGCCCAGTCCTTTAATCTCCACATCCAGAAGCTTCAATAGCTAAGTAACTTCTTTATGTTTGATTTTCATTAGCAAGAACTCCAGTTAGTAGATCAAAAGCCCTCTGAATTACTACCCAAACTTAAATGTTTTGATGAAAGAATTTAATAGGCAAGCATAAAAATGTGGATTTTCTTAACTTTCATATATTTTTAGCAATTTTGTTTCAGTAGTAGAATAACAATGAGACTTTTTGTTCAATTGTGATTAGATTTTTTTTGTCATTTTTGTTGAGTATGATTTTGAGGAACGGAAGCTGCAAGACAAATATTTTGGCTCAAGAAGCTCATGTGAGTTCAATATCTTCTTTACTACTAAAAATTTACAAAACTGGTAGTTACTGAAGCCATGAAAACTAATAAAAATCATGCTGGGCTTACAAACAACTACAATAATACACACCTTTTAAATAAATAGGCTCTTTTTTATTTCCATCTGAATTATGTACTGTTCTCAGCAAGGCAGAGGTTCTTAAATGCAAAGAGTGCTGGGGAAGGGGAGTTGGGAGAGAATATTCACCCATCCTACAAATATAATGCAAGAGCTCAGTATTTTTAAGGTAAAATTCTCATTGTTATGAATATCCCTGATGGCTGGAGTAAGATCAAATAAATTTAATGTAGTCCATTATTCCCTACTAAACTTCAGCTCTTCAGTCCTACAATAATAAATTTTACTAACAGTTGTGAGAGGGAAAACCTGAGGTTTAGAATGTTTAAAATCTAGAAGTTAAAAGAAAAATAATAAAAACATGCTGCTTTTCCATACACACAGTCATGGGTTGAATTACGGGGGTTTTTCCTCTTAGGTTTGCTTTTCACCTCTATGAATATTACACTTGGGAAATCATTTGGTAGCTATTTTTTGTGTCAAATGCCCAGGTCATATAAATTAGCTACTCTGACTTCACTGATGTAGTATGGATTTATATCCCCCTGGAATGGAAAGCATATACATGTAACATAGCATGGCATAAAAGCTTTCTCATTTAGCAGAGATGATCTATCTGCAGGAGAATTTCAAAGTACTTATTATCTTGGACCAAGGACTCAAAAGTTGGTGGGAGCTTTACCATCATCTTCTCTGGAGCTCATGGGAATATTCACACCACCCAGTTTTAGGCTACTGGCTTGCTCAGATCAGATGATTAAAAGAAACTTAGAAAAGGTAAACTTGATTTCTTTATGGTCCAGATCTTACTTAACAGAAAAGAAAGGACTATGTTCTGTTAAGCTCTTTTTTGAAATTCAAATTATGTTTATACCTTAGGGAAAAGACTAACTAGAGGCTAATATGGCTTGCAAGAACTTCAGATGATTAACCTACTTTGTATTGCTCTCACCACACTGCATTGGCTAATCATCATCTTTTAGTAATGTCTTCAACAATTAGACAAAACAGCATTTCACTCTTTTCTATATTTAGAAGATGTTATGCGAACTAATATTATTTTTCCTTCACTTTCCATTATACTTGCCATATGCACTGTGTATAGTAGAATAAATGTAAAAAAAAAATTCATTTTCTGTCCTTGACTAGGTACAGACAAGTTAATTCTTTTTTATCTTTACTTTCCCTCTAGGCCCAGTGCCCATTACTGTTGAATGAGATTCTATGGGTTTCTCACTGGCAATGAACAGAATTTAAAATTCAGTCAGGCATTTTCCCACTTAGAATCTGTTTTATCACTGATGTTTTCCTGACACATTAGACACTGACTGGGAAGTCTGGTAGAGAGAAGGCATTCTTGACAGTCTTGAATATGCTGTCCAGAATGAAAGAGTCAGTTACTACAGTAGTTTTGTGAGGCAGTCTTGAGAATGTGTGATGATTACATGGTGTATTTCAGCTCATGAACCAATTACACTAAAGGTGGGAGAACTATTTGATCATCAGTTATTATATATTGGCTTTCCAATGGTGGATATTTGGGGGAAAGAAAACAGAGCTTTTCAGGTTCATTTCCAGACCTTCTGGCTACAACCCTGCAGCCACAGCACAATTAGAGATACCTAATCTATTCTTCCTTTCATATATTTCAGGGACATGAACTTTGGCTTTCAGCTTTTCAAGACAATATTTCAGAGATGTTTTTAATAACTGGTGTTAGAATGGTTTTTCAAGTGACATGTGAATTCACAATGGTCAGTTCTGCTGTATGTGCAGTACATTTGCAGTTCACAGAGGAATGTGACGGGCTTTTATTGTTTCATTTTAAAGTTTTCCTGTGTCCTGAGATTTTCTTATAAAACTTCTAGTATTTTTGTAAGAAAAATACACTAGCTGATTCTTACAAAACTGTGCATACTTGAACTGTAATATCATAAGTGCTATTTTTTCTGAGTATTCAAAAGTATATTCTTTAACACTTATGTAAAAAGGCTGTATGTAAGAGAGTAGCAGACAGCTGCACTTATTAGTATGTCTTACTGTACCAGGATTTTGGTAGGAAAATAAGCCAGCTTATTATTAGGTAGAAATATTAGTAAGTGGAAATAAATTTGGACATCCCTGAGAAAGCATTTGGAGCAAAATAAAGACAAGAAATTTATAAAATTGTTTATATATAATTAGAAAATGACAAAGGTGGTTTTTTGTCAAGGAATGCCATCACAATACCAGTGTCATTTCCTTTGAGAGAAGGTACTTATCTACACACAATATCAAGCCAGAGACAGCCTTTCGTACCTCAACAAAGGAACCAATGATGATGTGGTACAGAAAACGAATAGTTTAGAAAGATACTAGGTTTAGGTACACGTACAACGCTAGTTTGAACAGTAGATACGTTTTCCATTCAACCACATGCTGAAATCTATAAGAATACCCAATTCTTGTTATTCATGGGACCATCAGGGTAAAGAAATGATCTTCCGTAGACTTCACACAATTACCTAATGACATTGCCAAGAGCAGTTGCTCTTTTTTCCATCTTCCTGTACATTATCAAACAAAAATACCTCTCTCTCCCTAGGGGTACTTTGTTGCTAAACAAACTTTAATACTGAAAGCATACAAATCCTTGGAAACTGTTATGTGGCATAGGAAGAGAGCAAAAGGTATTTTTAACACCAACATGTCCTGTGTCTAGAATAGAAGAGATGTTACTTGTTAAAAGTGCTCAAGTGTCTGAGAAAGAGACCGTTCCACAAGTGATAAAAGGAGTCAAAGGAAAATCAAAAGCTCCTGCCTGTCAGATTCCGTGGTAACAACTTCACCTAACTGTGATTATTGATTAACCTTGAGCATGTAACCACCATGCTCTAGTCGCAGATCATAAGGTACCTCTTAACCACAGTATTACTGTGCTGCACTCAGCAGCAGTGTGTGCATCTTAGCCAGGCACATAGGCCTCTCAGACCTACCTGTGCTTAAATATCTGCTTTATTGACACTGCCTCTAGATGTCCAGTGCTAGGAGAAGTAGAAATGTCAACTGAATAAGTAAAACATGGATATATTTGTGACTGCAAAGACTGGATAGTTTTGGAGAGCTTTTTGCTTATAAGAATGTCACCACGTCTAAGAGAAGTGCATCTTAGGAGCATTTAGTGACCACAAAAAATCAAACAACAACAAAAAAAACCCACATGCAGAATTCATGTGTAATATTCTTTTTAGATACTGCTTCTCCTAATTCAAAGAGTTCAATGCTACCTTTTTTAACGTTTCCTAAGTCCATACAATTCAGAAACTATGTATTTAAAGGTCTCTTTCCCAGAACTGTAATAATAGAGGATTTTGTTAGCCACATTTAGGGATTTTAAATTATTGCTGCAGAAACGCCTATATTATAGTCCACAAAGTAAAAAAGAGATTTTCTCCACAGCAGATTCTCAGTGTGAATCTGAATTCTGTATCTGAAATACAAAAATGAACTGTATTTTTCTGTTTGAAAATATTTAAAGCTAGATTTATTTCCAAATTAAGAAAGTGTTATTGAAGTAAAAGAAAAAACTCTCACCAGCAAAACCACTACATGAAAACTAAGCACACAGTGTGTATTATGCATGTGAGCAACTTGTATTTGAAAAGATAAAAATGTGGTGGGTTTTTTTTTTTAAGAAAGAAACTATGACAAGGTACTGTAAAAGAGACAAGAATGGTCTTCTAATGTGACATAAATACCTTATGACCTTATAATTTTTTAATTTCTACACAGACTATGTACTAAGAAAAACTATCAATTTTCTTTTTAATCCATCCATTCTACTTCAGTTTACTTTGATTTCATTTCTCATGCCTGCTAGGTCTCATTCATTTAGTACAGACTCACTTTTCCACCTCCCGCCCAGTTTCATTCTCCTTGGCCATGGTGGTAGCATGGCATGCATTTTTCTAAGGAGCTCCTGTCCAGGTCCTGGACCACACATGCTGGAGGCAGCAGATCAGCAGATATGTCAACTAGCTTTGCCTGCAGTATATTGTCCTGGAACAGGACAGAGGCACCAGCATTGCATTTCAGTTGGAAAAATAATGCTAACTGTGGAAAGGTTTGTTTGTGCCACCTCCTTTCCAGCCATGGATTCTTTCCACGCAGAAGGATGTTATTCCCCTGCTGTCACTAACTTCACTGGTTAGATTTGTGTAACAAAGGAGACTGGAGTGCTGGATTTGAGTCTAGCCTTTTAAGCTGTGCCAATACTATTTTAAAATTACAAGCTTACTGTTTACCAATGGAAATAATGTAAAGTAATCTATTTATTAGTAACTCCATTTTTATCCTGGCCCTGACCTCGTGTCCTCCTGTGTACTCTGACTGTAGCTGGAGTAACTTTGTACTTGACAATTCAAACACTGACTGCATCTGCTGCAGAAAAGAACTTCAGGGGGGATGCACAATCTATGTAGGAGTCCATAATGCAGGTGGTCAGCTCATGCTGAACTCTCTGCGCAGTGCCTGCTGGAAGAAACACAGTTCAGGTCACTAATCCACAGATTCCTGTGTGGTTTTTTTGTCTTTACTTATACAGTATAGTAAGTAAATGTAATATAGTGCTCTCGGTACTTTTGATGTGTTTATCATATGTGATTAATGACTACAAAAGTTTCCAGCTCAATTCTCAGGTGAAAGAGACAACCCAAACAAGCATACTCTAAAGCTGGAAGTGGCCACAGTAAAATCTGTATTGGCAAAAGTGAGGAGTTTTTAGCTAGCTAGTGTACCAAAGTTACAACTATGCTTGTTTTAGTCCTCCTTGTTGAGGAGCAAACTGTCGGAAATTCTCTCGTGTTGAGAAGCATTTACTTTCTATGTCCCACTGTACATGCTGACTTTTTGATATTTCATTCCATTCTGTGAAACAAGGATTCAGTTTTACAAAGGTAAGACACAGACTTTAGCAGCAAATCCAGAGTATGATTTATAGGTTCTGTAGGCATTATGTGTAAAAAACCAAAGATTAGTAAATGCTAGGTATAATTCACCAGTTAGTGCAGTATGTGACCCAATAATCTAGGTGTGATCTGTTGAGGCTAAGTTGTCCTTGCCATACCATCACATACCTTTTAACCATATAGCAGTTTTCCCATCATTTCAAGCTATAAAGACTAGTTCCCTAGGGTATTTTGAATCTCTTGATATTTTTTATTTTGAATTTTATGACAATATAGTATCAATATGGTGAAACCGAGCTATGACATTTCCCAGGATGGCCTGACTCTTTCAAACCTTGCCCTCCCTAACCATGTGTCTGTATCAAGAATGAGACACAAGGTAGTTACTGCCTGAATCTGAGAACTACTTGTACGGCATCTGCCTTCACCTGATACCATTTCATCTCTTGCATGAGGGTATCCTCATGCTACATTTATGGAATTTAAGCTTACACGGTCTGGGAGCTTCTGTCTGCTCTTTTTCCTGTAACTTCCCTGGCACAAATCACAGCTGGTGTGTACCCAAATACAGATTTATCACTGAACTTCAAAATTTCACGTCCTGTCCATAAAATTATTGCAGCAGCAAGGTAACAACAGGGTATCAGCTGTTTGTTACTACAAATGTTTAATTGATATAAAAATATTTTTAAGACAAATAGAAAAAGCAAAACAAGAATTTGACTTAAAACATAAACAATTCCAATTCATCATTGGACTGATTCTGATATAGTTTAAAATTAAGAAAAAATTAAACAGACATGTTTACTACGTATTATGAAATACTGAAACAGAGAACATGCTGTAGTATCATTCTTAATGTACCCTATAATGAGTGGAAGGAGTAATCGGTACTGGCTGTGACTTCAGTTCTTTGCCAGCCTCAGCCATTGCTGTTCGAAGTTTCATTTTAGGCTGAATGCTGACTCTTATGTCTGTGGCGAAACTTTCTGTTCACTCTAATTAAACTGGATAATGCAATCCATGAACTGTTTCTGGATCAGTGCTCTTCTTACTTTAATGGAAATCAGTGAAAAATAAGAAGGCCTCCACAGGAGGAAATAAAAGTACAAACTCAATCTCAGAAAAAAAGCCCATGAAGATTTGTCAAAAGTAGAACACATTGGTGACCTGCAGCCTTCACTAGGCTTAGTGCACAATACTTGCCTTGGAAATGCTAATGGCCAGATGGTACTATTTTATGCTGCTTTGAAATGAGTTATCAAAACCTGCCGCTAGCACGCAGCCACGTAAGCTAGTGTTTTAAAATAAGTTACCAAATCTTGGCACTGACGCATCACCAAACAACCAGAGGCTTTACGATAATGCTGTGGAATGACCAAACCAAATCTCAGTAGAAACGGAAACCAGAACAGTTCTGTGACTGCAATTACAACAAAAACAGCTGCAGTTTGCCCAATGCAGCAAATCCACTGTCTCTAACAATCTCTTTTCCAACATGTTTTGCTGTTTAGAGCTCCCTTGCAAAATGAAAGATATCATAGTGCCTACCGAGAAACAGAAATGCAGCACAGACTTAAAATTCTCCTACCCCTTCTCCAGTTTCTTTCCCTTTATCTGTGCAGAGGGAGGTTTTAACAATTTGTGCTTCTCCTGTGGCCTAAAGCATTCCTCCTTTAACACTGTGAATAATCCAGAGAGGCATCACCTGGGTAGTAGCATGTGATGCATTGCTACTGAAGAAAACCAAGCAGGATTTTGGACAATGAAGCAGAAATTGAGTTGCTTTCCTGGTTTTAATGATCTTCTCATATGTAAGGCTGTTCCTTACTTTTTGTCACAGGGTCTGTAGGTCTTTTTTAACTACTGCCACATGATGCAGTAAAGGTGGTTTCTACTTTCCATCATGCAATGTAATTTGGAGTGAAATATTAATTGGTTTTGTTGTGAACCAACATTTCCACAACGTCGTAGTTGATGTGATAAGACCACTTTGTCACCTGGGCAGCTAGAAGATCCCAAACTTTGTGACTGTGTTCCAGACCTGTACTGAAAAAAATCTGTCCAAATTCTCATTTTAAAATTCTGCAAGAATCTTTCATAAACAGACTGAATATTTCTCTGTGAGTCATTTAATACGTGCGCTTCATAACTGTCTAGGACGTTTAATGATAATGCTCAGGTTTACATGGAGACTTTAGCAAATTATATACTAGCAGCAAAATCCTTTCAGTCCTGTGGGGGCAGCAAGGTGGATGCTGACTACAATCATGTGTCAAGGGCACAAGAACTATACTCATCATTGTAAGCAGCTGGCAAGTAAGAGGGCCAGGCCCCTATCTGTAGCTACAAAGCCTAACCAGAAGACATCTTTTAAAAAGTACTAATTGTCAGGTCTCGGATTCTCAATTCCAACTGTGTCCCTTGCTGCTTTTGTCAGTCCCAACTGTTTTCCCCAAGCTGCTTCTCTTCTAAAGTCTTCTTCCTGCCTTCTGAGCTGCAATGAAATTAAAATGTCTCAAGCCATTAATTGCAAAGGTATAATTGGTTTTCCATGATGTGAAATGAATTCATCTGCAACATGGAATGTTTAGAGGGCAAAAAAAAAAAAAACCAAACACCAACAGTCAAATTATCTGCTAAGACT
Source organism: Psittacula echo (assembly GCF_963264785.1). Lineage (NCBI taxonomy): Eukaryota > Metazoa > Chordata > Aves > Psittaciformes > Psittacidae > Psittacula > Psittacula echo. Next base: position 64,866,442 of record NC_137743.1, on the reverse strand, counting down.
TTAAAACCAGTAATTAGATCTCAGTATTTTATATGGCAACACATGCTTCTTCAATAGTTTCAATTTTTTTTTTTTTCAAAAATTTTTATTTCTTATTAATTCAGATGACATCAGCTGGAGTTAGCTCATATTTCTTCTCTGTGGCAGTATTATTTGTTGCCATCTAAGTACTCCTCCTGACAAGAGGAAGGACCTACTGTTTAGGGTTGAATAGTGGGGAATTAAGAAGGTCCCATGAAAGCTTTTTTAGTTTTGATGATAACATGCAGGTATAACAATGATGAAGGAATTTCTTACATGATAATTTCTTACAGGATAAGACTTGCCTTGCATGAAGAACTGCACTGGAATATGCCTAAAATAGATATCTACGATTCTGAACGTGTCTGAGGTTAACAGCAGTTAACCTGAAATAAGAGGCTTCTTTCAGCATGAATCTAACAATTTAGTCAGAGTCTAATCTCAGGAGTCATTATGTACCTTAGTTGTGTCACCTCAAAATGATCCTTTAAATATTTACAACACAAAACATTTTAACATGGCAAATGCAAACAAAACCCTGTGAAATTAAGAAAAACCTCACCAAACCAAACTCAAAACCAAATAGACATTAGAGCTAGACTACAGATTCCTTAACAGTGGGTAACTGATTTTCCCAGGACGAAGTGAGGGAGTACTTAGTATATATACCTAAATGTCAGACTCCAGACAAAGTTCCCTGAAGTTATTCACCTTCGAGTGTAATAAAAAAAGGCATTTGAATTCTGAAGTAGCTGCTGCTTATAAATTTGGCTTTATTCCATTGCAATAAATTCCAGAAGCCATGCAGAATATAGATCCCTAAACTCTTACTCATCTCTGCCCTTATATTTGTCATCCTTGTACCAGAAATATTAGAGCCATCTCAAATTCTGCATCTTAATCTGACTAAATAATTTTCATGTAGATTTTACCTCCCAGAAGTCTGTTTATGATCTTCAAAGCTATTTCAGCTTGTCCTGTATCTTTGATCGTATCGTTTGAAGATATATCCTATCACACCAGTAAAAAGAAACTAACATTTAGAGAACACCTTCAGGTAATTCAGAATCTTAAACCGATATAAGCATAATTACTTGGAGAAATACAGATCAAACCAGGGAGCCAGTCGTCTTGTTCCTCTGTCAAGGAGAGACTTTGCAAAGGAGAGCCCTTTGTGACATTTCACTTGTACCAATTAACCATGTGGTGTCATCTTTCCACGCTGGCACACAGAGGATGCAGTTTCTGGAGAATCAGAAAGAGATCAAGGACATTCTTGCAGAGATCCTAAATTATATCGTATGTCCTGCATACTTGTACCTCTTTTTATTCTGCTGGTAAGTCTGGACAAGATTTCTGTGGCTCAGGAAAGACCCAGTGGAAAAGCTACACACTATTAGCTTGCACTACTTACAACACAGTATTTATTTCAATGTGTATGCCATTCCTGTCATTCCCTCTGCCCTGTGCCTGTGTCTTTGTTCCCTGAATTGACAGTGTGCTGTGGCCTACAAGGCCATTTCCATCTACAACAGTATGGTTTTATGCCATGAAAGAGACAGAGAATGGCTGTGGTGGCAGTTTGCTTTACTCTAACATCCAGATACTCCCTCCTTTTACAAAACACAAATCTGTGGCATCTGTATGGGAAGAAAGAGTGAAATACTAAGTTGTGGGGCTCACTGTGGCCACATCAGGACAGTCTCAGCAATAACGTAACCAAAACATGAATACCTGAATTACAACTAGTAGAACCAGAGTACGTCTCCGAAGCCAACAAGAAAACAGGATTGGAACATACCCAGAGTTGCTGCTTTCTCCCTATATTTTCATAGGAATTCTATTTTCCTGCCAACTGAAACTCGCTGAGGTACAAATTATTCGCAAGTTGTGAAGGGGAGTCACGTTACTTAAGATCCATCCCTGACCATTTATGCTAGGTTGTTGCAAGTAGTTTTATTTATGATCTTTCACTATTTTTTCTATCTACCGTATATCTCACAATGCATCATAAAGTTCTAATGCAGTCATGATTCAGTGCCATTAACAGCTGCACAAACAATACAAACTGTAGATCTTTGGTTTCTAAATTTCAGTTTTATGTTCAAGACCCAGAATATCTTGAGTTTGGTCTGTAAGTCATCCTGCCAAAGGCCATTTCTTCTTTGTGCAATATCTGTAGCTGATTCCTGTAGTACCTTCTAACATTAAAAATATGAGACACTTCTGAAATATTTTCAAACTTGATGCCAAAGTGATTTATGCAATCAGTCTGCTGTAAGCAAGTACTGAAAAAGCTTTGCAATGCTGATTCTTGAAGATGCTAGAAAGTTCCAGCTCTCTCTAAATTCAGTTAATCAAAATTATATTACCGATATACACATCTAATCTAGATAGGAATGGGAGGAATACCTAATATCTTCTTTACTGAGGGACAGTACTAAAAATATTTTACATTGATGCTAGCAAAGGCAAAGACACTTAAAATACTCTTGCAGATCAAATTTATTTCTCCCTACCTTAACATTTGAACCAGTATATTTTTATCTCAGCAATTCATTTTGTTTCTGTGATGCACTGAAAACAAAGCCTCAATTTTAACTAGTAATGAAGTTTTTGTGTGAACCAAAGCCAAACACTACAACTATTTTTACAAAATAAAGTGACAGGAAAGGACATCAAAATGTAGAGAGAAGTAGTGGAAAGTCCTTCAGATAAGATTCCAAATTGAAATGTCTCCTGATGGAATGACTATTCATAGATAAATAATGAGTATCCACATAGTGCTCTGCAGAATTTCAGAAATATTTCATGCCCTCTGGTGTGCAAACAATAATTTAAAGAAAAAAGGTGATTGTATTATTTTTGTTCCAAACAGACAGCTTGGGGTTTATGCATGCTTTTTGAACAAGGAATTCTAAGGATTTGAAATATATGCACATGCAAAAGAATCCATCTGAAAGTACTGCTCCTTGCTATTTTACATCTCTAGTCACACAGCCATTTAAACCCTCTCACTCTGTCAAATATTTCATTTGTCTCACAGAGATTGCACAGCACTACCTTTCCTTTTAAGCCTGTTAGTACAAAGTATCCTTCAGCAGATTGAGGATGGTATTTAGCACTTTCCCTCTTATCATGAATTAAACCCAAGGTGGCTTCTCTCATCACCAGCAAACCTCCACCACACCCTGAAAAGGAGATATCACAGATAAATCATACCAGGTCCACATGCTTTAAGTCATAAATATGGTAACTTGCAGCACAGCATCATCAGTACCATCAAATATTTCCTGAAAGGATAATTATAACGTTTGAATTAAGACTGTGTATTTGCTAACTCGACAAACTTGTATTTAAAATTAAAGGCAGATTAATTAGAAGAAGTTATCCTTTTAGCATGTTCAATGAGAGGACTAATTTCCTTTAATGCACAATAAGACATGAAAATCAAATGTAAAAGTACAACTCTGAAGTCTGCATACAAATGCTGCTTGAAAAATATTTCCAGATATTTCCAGCAACTCACTTCATTTCCTTTCTAAAATTTGGCAATTAATTGCTTTGACAGATGTTCTTTTTTAATTTGTTCTGTGTCAAAGACTCCCAAAATCTACTTTGAATTTTCTCTTAAAAGCAAAAAACACCTTTTTCCTGATAGAAGCAGTACAAAAAGTCATACAAATATTGTAAGTTCTAGACTTGGAATTTCTTCAGCTTTGTCACTTGACAATGAATCCTACCATCAGAAGCAGCTGCTGAGCAGAACATGGCTGCATGCTAAATGAGTAGTTTGAAAAATGAAACTGTCTCCCCAAAACAATAAAAACAACTCAGTTCATCTCTGCGTATTTACTGGTGTTGCACGGACACTCATTGAGTATTTATTAACAGACAAAAGCTAATTTATTGGAATCTTTTGCATAGGGTTCTAAGTGACCATTCCAGCCTATGCATGGCTGTTTCTGTCAACCACCTTAAGCTATGCACAAACCATCTCCTAGTATCTTAATTACATACAAAACACTGTCTTGTGTTACCATTCCTGCATCTCCAGGAAGATGCTGCAGAAATTGTTTGGGAGACTCCTTCAGACTGACAGATTGTCTACCCAGAGCATTAATTAACAACCTTAAGCATTAATACAGTGTCTACCAAGTGCCTTATGCACAGCACGGGCTGCTTTTGGGAGTCTCCAGAAGTGTCTGTAATTCCCACCTGTAGACTTCCTGCAACAATTATTCAAATATTTTGCTGTGAAGACAGTTGGGTGTTCAGTCAATTCCTTTGTCTTTCTCTGGGCGCATCTCTATGGAGACTAATTGGGAAGTTCCTGCACCAATGTGGGAATTTGATGACTCTGCACTGCGTAGGCACACAGGAATGGCCCTGATACTCAGCTACATAATTATAACCACAGTACAAACTTGAATTTCATTCTTGTTTCACAATTATAACTCAAATTCCATATGTCTTGCAATACAAGATAGTATAGAAAAGTTTTGACAAATACACAGTGAATAAAACATACAATAAATGCTCCATTAAATAGAATTCTAATTCAGGAGTCCAACTTGGACATACTGAACATTAGGGATGATAGGTTTGTATGTACACTGGGGTTTTGGTACAAGTCAAGCACAAAGCTTAAAAACGTCCATAATATTTGCTGTCCCTATAGGACAGAAAGGCAAACTGAAAACTGACATTTTCTACTGAGAGGTTGCCATGAAACTGGCCATGTGGCAGTCATCTCAGGTATCTAAGCCGTCTTACCATGGCTTTCTTGATTTCTGTGGTAGCACAGTTGAATACCCTTTCAAAGCCTTACTTCAATATTCTCTCTGGGGAGCACAAAGTAGAGAATGCACTTAACGCTGATAAGGATGCTATTAGAGGAGTCTTTAAGATCACAAACCTAATAAACAATATAGCAAAGGAGAGAATAAACTTCCAACCCCTCCCCTTTCCCCCCAGCACATTTGGTATCCTAAATTCCACAGAACATGCATAGACAATAGTTTTATTGCTCATCTAATGTTAAAAAAACTTAGGAGCTTCATCCAGTATCAGAGGAAATTGAGGGCATCCTGTATTCTCAAATAGACATAATGCTTGCAACTAGAAATCAACTCGGAACCGTGAAATGTAGCTTTAAAGTGAATCATATTAGAAAGCTATTGGTTATGAACAGGTCACTGTAATCTTGTTATCAAGGCATTTATTTCCTAACTCTTTAATCCTAAGTACCTGATGTAGCTACCTCGTCTGTTTTTTTCACATAGCTCTTCCTTTTGTCTGTTTACCTGCAATAGTGAGAACAATCACTTGTCTTTTGTTCAGAACGGTGGTTTTGATGAGGTAATTCTGTTTAGTCTTGCTCGATATGAGCTGTCTTCATGCTTTTGATGGGCAAATATGTTTTTGTTTGACATTCTTATTAATTCAACACTGTCTCCTCGAGATGAAATGATGACTATTGACAGTAGCTTGTGTGCTTTTCCTGTATTGCAATTTCCCCTTCAGGCATATTAGCAGCAGTACATGCTTGGCTCTCTTACGAGCTCTCCTTACAAGTTTGTTCCTCTACTACACTGTTACATTAACTTATGAGTAAATGTTGGTCTTTAGTTGTCTCTACCCCATTTTTTAATGCATACAACAACAGCTGCAGGTCTGTTAGAACACCAACTCCAGCTGCTACCAAACTGAAATAGACCAAAAACTTCTCTAAAATATCTTCCTGTTGGTGAAAATTAATAGCATTATCTTTTAAACCTAGCAAGGAAAATCTGCTATTTCTGGGAAGAAATCATAGGTTTCTATAACACACTGAATCCATTTTCACTGGCCAGAGCAGAGCATTATCTTTTCCAAGATTTCTTGCATCTCAGCACGTTTTTCTATTAGGAAAAACCACACTGCTAAAACTAAATTCCAATACTAATATTTTGGCTAAGAAGCTCTTTATTGTTCTGAGTTCCAGCTCTGTTATTATTTTTACTGGTCAGCAAGGAGAATGACTAGCTGTTAACCGCATCCTTCTCTTTGGACTCACTACCCCTATTGTATTTGAAACTTGTGGGAAGTTAATAGCAGATAAGTGGACAAATCCCATGGGAAAAAAAAAAAAAAAAAAAGTTGGAGGGGAAAAAGATCCACTCAAAATTTGAAAAAGGGAGAAAGAATAAAGAAAATCAACTACAGTTGTTCAAGCAGTTACTGCTCTTTTCTTGAGACTTTTATATGAAATGTCATAGACTGAGCCTCTCCCATTTCGTTCCTGTCTCACACCTTCCGCAGTGAGTTATGAATACCATCCATTCATAGTAAGTCCAGCACCAGGATCCTGTATGCCCAAATCAGCAGTTTTATCTGTGATCTGTTAACCACATCAGCTTCCAGGCTGAAAGAAGCCAGTGCAACTTTGCAGCCATGGGCACTCCTCCAAACACTGCCCTGCTAAAAGACACACTCTTTCTTCCTCACATGGCAAGGCAGATTCACAGCATTTCTGATTCACATAATGGAATGCCTGGATCCCACATGTGGTGAAAGCTAACAGATACCCATGCTGTTGTGAGAGCCAGCGTTCAAGTTCAACGCAGTGAAGAACAATGAGAATTTCTTTTAACTTTTCTGTAAGGTCACAAAATCCACAAGTAGGGATTATGCCTCACGTGCACTTTTGGGGCAGGAGTTTCACACCACGCTACTGACTCAATGTCATTATAAATGGGGTCAGCCTCTTACTGCTTTCATTTGCAGCAGAACATTTGCAGCTCACCTGAAAAACATTCCTTATATTCATTCTAATATATGAAATGAAACGCAGGCAGCATTGCAGGCTTCTGAAGATGACTGTGCTGGCTGAAGTGCAGAGCATTTCACCTCCCGATAATGAGACTCAGAGTGCATTGAGAACAGCTAGGGAGCTAGTAGGTTGGTGTTTTTACTGTGTTGCTTAAGCTGGACAGATGGCAACCATGTTGTCAGTCTCAGCAGATGCAAGGACTTACTTCAGTATTCAGGGAAACCAAACTACTCTCATTTGCATTAGAATTGATTCCTCCAGTTCCAGATTTTAGGCATGCTGGTAAAGTGTGATGGTGCATTCGGTGGATAAATAGCATACTGCTATCATCAGATTAGTGCCTTTGAAAGAACACAAAATTCACTATGGAGAAAATGAAACATTGGTGTTCTTAAGTTTCCACAGACACTCAGCTCATAATTCACATAGATTTGGGGGATTTTTAAGATTACAAAATACAGCAATTTTTATGTTCTGCAATAGGCCATGGAAGATGTGTTATAGAACGCTTGAAACCACTATAAACGGTATGAACCAATTCTGAGGTTTTGCTTGTGTAGCAAATACAAACCTGTTGGTATATTCCAGTGTTCTGAATCTTTCTGCAGATTGTTTGCATAATTTGCTTTCTGCCATTACACTGGTGTGATACGTAGCTTTCAGTTCCCTTTCATTTCTTCAGTTGTACATGTAGCTCAGTGTGCTGCCTCTCTTTTATTTGGTCTTTCGTATTTATTTTCTCTCTTGAGATTTATGTTGCACAGTATTCTGGTAGAGATACGAATTTCCATTTGTTCTGTCAGGTGAAGACTGACTGTACTATCTTTCTTTGTTCAGTCCTCCTTCTGATTCATCCTCAAATTGCAGAAACAGCGGGTTTCATATGTATTCAGATATCTTCTTGTCTAAACTATCAATACAAATGCATTATATTTAGCTGATAAAGCCAGTAATTAATTCTAGTTTGAACTGCAACTTACCTACGTTTAACACTGAGCTAAAGTTTAAATAAAGAGGAACCAGATTTTCTATTTCATTAGAAATGAACTACTTTGAAAATCAACTACTTAAATTTTTCAGGTCCGAAATGGAAAACAAGGCATTCTGAATTATTTAATTGAATGAATCCTTATCCCTACCAAAATCCTCTGGGTTTAATCAAATAATTTTCTATCAGTAAAGTCAAAAGGATTTTGACCCTCTTTATGACTTTACAAAGTTCATTCAAAAAACCTGTTTCAAAACAAAGAATACGCAGTATTTTGTTTGTCCCTTTTTAAATATCAGACTAGGACATATTCCTAGCTGCAGTAGTTAAATCCTAAACTGAAATTTCAAGAAGCATCAGTTTTGGGTTTTATAAGCAATATTTTGCAAGTTATCTATTGACTGAGAGATTTTGATAATGATGAGCATATAATATCTTCCTGAAAAATATTTTGACAAAAAGCTTTTAACCAGCTCTGTTGAGAACTCAAGTTATTAAGATGTTGCTTAACACACAGCTAAGCTAGACTAGCACTCACAGGCTCATAGTCTGTATCAAGAGGAGAGAAAGCATCCTTACTGAGACAAGGACAATTTCTTCAGCATTCTTGTTTATTTTTCTTTAGCGTTCAGGCTATGCAAGCAACTGTGCCAAAAAGAAACTTCAGAAATACTTTTTGGCATTCCACTGTAGAACAGATGAGAGTCAGCTGTGTCATGACCACCTAACTAGGTCACCTTTATGACTGTTCACATGAGGCTGCCAGCTGACAGAAGCTGGTTTTCTCCTCTTGCCTCCAGGAAGCAAAAATTAGAACAAGATTATTATTTTTTTTCCTAATTAATAACCATTACAAAAAAAAAAAAAAAAAAAGAAAGAGAAGGCTCCTGAATCACAGGCAAATATACACAGGTTAAAGTTATTACTTAATGGTTTTCCTTTTATGATGTTTTTCAATTTTATACTGTAAAAAACAAGACCTTTCTCAAGATTAAGTAAATTAGAGTGTTCTGATAATTTTGGAACAAGTTATAAATTGTGTAAGGGCTGTGTACACATTTGATGCTTATTTCAAATACTAAATTGGCAGAAAGGCTGTGTTTCACCATTGGACTTCTGCTTTCCAAGAGACTTTAACATAGCAAGAAACCTCACACCATAGTCTTAATGGTAGGGTACGGTTATTAGTAGTGTTGTGAACTCTCTAAAGGGATTGAACAAATACATGCTTCTACAATGCTCGGTCATGGCCTCTCCAAGACAATGCAGTATTGAACTCTATTCTCAGCTACCTTTTCAAACTTTGACATTTCTTTCAACAGAGTTTAGCTCACTTAAGGGGGAAAGTAGCTCATCCACAGTGGATCAGGAAGCTCTGACACCATCACAGAGATGATAGCAGTTAGAGTCTTATTTGCACCCTCCAGACATTTTCTGTCCCTGTAGTGATAGTTTAAATCTAGTTTGAATCAAACCATTAAAGCACACTACTGTGACTGCTGCCTTGAAATGATTTTGGTATGAGACAGAGAAAGCCGCCTATTAGAATTTACTCTTCCTTAAAAAAGTAGGAAGTATTTTCATGTTGGACTACTTGGCCAGTGAGGACTCATGCTCCAGTGAATGGCTGCACCCTCTACAGCCTCCCATCACAGCATCATAAAAAAAATATAATAATTGTGTACCAATTCTTCTTTGCCTCGGTCTTTACTGGCAAAGGCTGTGACTGCACTACCCAAGTCTTGGAAGGCGGACGCAGGGACTGTGAGAATGAAGACCCTAGGCCCACTGTAGGAGAGGATCTGGTTCGAGACCATCTTAAAAACCTGAACGTACACAAGTCCATGGGACCTGACGAAATCCATCCGTGGGTCCTGAAGGAGCTGGCGAATGAAGTTGCTAAGCCACTGGCCATCATATCTGAAAAATCATGGCAGTCAGGTGAAGTTCCCGACGACTGGAAGAAGGGAAATATAACCCCCATTTTCAAGAAGGGGAAAATGGATGACCTGGGGAATTACAGACCAGTCAGTCTCACCTCTGTGCCTGGCAAACTCTTGGAGCAGATTCTCCTGGAAGGCATGCTAAGGCACATGAAAAACAAGGAGGTGGTTGGTGACAGCCAGCATGGCTTCACTAAAGGGAAATCCTGCCTGACCAATTTGGTGGCCTTCTATGATGGAGCTATGAAAATGATGGAAAGGGGCAGAGCAGTTGACGTCATCTACCTGGACTTGTGCAAAGCATTCGACACTGTCCCACACAACATCCTTGTCTCTGAATTGGAGAGACATCAATTTGATGGGTGGACCACTCGGTGGATAAAGAACTGGCTGGCTGGCTGCACGCAAAGAGTTGTGGTCAATGGCTCGATGTCCGGCTGGAGACCAGTAACGAGTGGTGTCCCTCAGGGATCGATGTTGGGACCGGTCTTGTTCAACATCTTTGTCTGTGACATGGACAGTGGGATTGAGTGCGCCCTCAGCAAGTTTGCCGATGACACCAAGCTGTGTGGTTCGATCGATACGCCAGAGGGAAGGGATGCCATCCAGAGGGACCTCAACACGCTTGTGAGGTGGGCTGATGCCAACTTTATGAAGTTTAACCATGCCAAGTGCAAGGTCCTACACCTGGGTCGGAGCAATCCCAGGCACAGCTACAGGTTGGGCAGAGAAGAGATTCAGAGCAGCCCTGCAGAGAAGGACTTGGGGGTGTTGGTCAACGAGAAAATGAACATGAGCCGGCTTCAGTGTGCGCTCACAGCCCAGAAAGCCAACCGTATCCTGGGCTGCATCAAAAGGAGAGTGACCAGCAGGCCGAAGGAGGTGATCCTGCCCCTCTACTCTGCTCTCGTGAGACCTCACTTGGAGTATTGTGTGCAGTTCTGGTGTCCTCAACATAAAAAGAACATGGAACTGTTGGAACAAGTCCAGAGGAGGGCCACGAGGATGATCAGGGGACTGGAGCACCTCCTGTATGAAGACAGGCTGAGAAAGTTGGGGCTGTTCAGCCTGGAGAAGAGAAGGCTGCGTGGAGACCTCATAGCAGCCTTCCAGTATCTGAAGGGGGCCTACAAGGATGCTGGGGATGGACTATTCATCAGGGGCTGTAGTGACAGGACAAGGGGTAACGGGTTCAAACTTAAACAGGGGAAGTTTAGATTGGATCTAAGGAAGAAATTCTTTACTGAGAGGGTGGTGAGGCACTGGAATGGGCTGCCCAGGGAGGCTGTGAACGCTTCATCCTTGGTGGTGTTCAAGGCCAGGCTGGATAAGGCCTTGAGTGGCATGGTTTAGTGTGAGGTGTCCCTGCCCATGGCAGGGGGGTTGAAACTAGATGATTTTAAGGTCCTTTCCAACCCTAACTATTCTATGATTCTATGATTCTAAGTATGAGCTCATGCTATTTTAAACTCTGCAAGAGCATAGTTTCAAGTTTTCTTTTTCATCCGATCCTCCAGGTTTTGATATATTATTTATTGAGAAAATTCTCATTTCTGTAATGTGGGAATTCAGAGTGTGTCTTCTGCCCTGTTCTTGCTGCTGCAGCATCATAATAAAAGATGGATTCAAGTTTTAAGGAAGTTGAGCTGAAATTGTAGAGCTAACAGACATAAGTTCTGCAGAAGCAGCAAATAGTCTCCCATAAACAACAGGATTCTGCTACTGCTTCAGATTTTGCCTCTCATTTCTGAGTTGCCAGGTTATGGGAAAATGGGAAGTTTGTGTACCACAGCCAATATTAAATATTAATAGTATTACTCTTTTTGTTTGTTTGTTTGTTGTGTTATTCAGTCATTTACCAGTCTTGTGAATGTTGTCTCCATCTGTAGAGGGGTTAAGAAATGTCACTCTAGTATTTATCTGTATGGGGAAGAGCCAACAGCAGGAGTTCTGCAGATGCATATTGTATCTCAGTGGGAACAAGAGCACCAGGGTTAGGAGCTGGGTAAAAGAGGAACAAAACGAAGAGGGTTATTGGTGTCACACTTTTTCTTATCTCTACTGGAGTACTCAAGTTACACAGGCTGTGATCACAGGCGCCTGTACCTTACAAAGGAGAAGTATTACCAAAAGAACAGCAAAAGTTCAGCACTTCTGCAAAGCATGTTGGATATGTGCTGTACTTATGAAAACAATTACTTGTAATTACACTAAAACACCCTTATTGCAAACCAGTCATATTTATGTATTATTTACTTTTAAAAGATAAGCATTATTGTACCTTTTTTTTTTTTTTTTTTTTTGGTAAAAGGTCCCTCTCCAGCTTTCTTGTAGGCCCTGAGGGATGGGGAGGAGAATCGAAAGAATGTAACTCCCACGGGTTGAGATAAAAACAGTCCAGTAACTAAGGTATAACACAAATCACTACTGCTACCACCAATAATAATAATGATAAGAGAAATAACAAGGGAAGAGAATACGATACCGCCTGTCAAATGAGCCTGACCGAGCAGAGCGTGCCCTTCTGGGTAACTCCCAGTTACATCCCCGGGCATGATGTGCTGTGGCATGGAATACCTCTTTGGCTAGTTTGGGTCAGGTGTCCTGTCCCTGCTTCCTCCTGGCTTCCCCTCCTCCCTGGCAGAGCACGAGTCTCACAAAGTCCTTGGTCAGGGTAAACATTCTGACCAGCAATTGAAAACATCGGTTTTATCAGAACTATCCCCAGGCCGAAAGTCAAAACCACAGCACTGCACCAGCTACTACGGAGAAAAAGTGACTGCTGCTGCTGAACCCAGGACACCCCTTTAGGTACTGGAAGGCTGCTATGAGGTCTCCTTGAAGTCTTATCTTCTCTAGGCTGAGCAAGCCCAACTCTCTCAGCCTGTTTTCAAAGGAGAGGTGCTCAAGCTCCCTGATCATCCTCGTGGCCCTCCTCTGGACTTGCTCCAACAGCTCCATGTTGTTCTTACCCTGGGGACCCCAGAACTGAATGCAGTACTGCAGGTGGGGTCTCAGGAGAGCAGAGAGGGAGAATCACCTCCTTCGACCTGCTGGTGTTAATATATTTGTCTCAATGGCTGCCACAGTAGTATTTTTAATATTCTCTTTAATACGTTCTTTAGCTTTTAGTAGTGGCATTATACTCTATAATGTACACTACTAATTTACAACAGAGATTAACCCACAATACGTATTATGGATTTACTTTGGGACTGTTCCTCTTGTAATTACTTTAATGCTCTTTTGTCAATGCCTGAGTTTATTCTTTTATTTCTCAATTTTTGTTATTCTTTTCCACAATTCCTTCTGATTTCTGTATTCCTTTTGATGCCCTTTTTTGTGAACTTAAAAAGTTTGTAGAGAGACGGATTATAAGAACTCCATCACCTGCAGCTTACTAGAAATCCTGACCTGAAATATTGAGTATCTGTTCTCTGAGTTCTCGTTTTGCCTAGAGGATATGTTAGGAGCTCTGCACGAGTAAAAATGTTTTCATCTGATCCATATACGGCATATTCATTTGGAAGTTATTTATAGATATGCTGTGCTGTTTCCATTTTCTGCCCCTTTATCTCATTCTCCATATTAGAATTGCTTTCTGCCTCTTTCTGAATGTGAACATTTCTGTCATTGTAATCCTTCTACTCTGATCCATTATTGTTCTACCTCGTTTATTTAACAAAAATCACTAATTTAACTTCATACATTTGGGCAAAAGGAAGAAACATGACAGAAATCAATTCAGTTGCTCTCACATCAGAAAAAGGACAGCTAAGTGTGTTTCAGTTCTGCCTAGGCCAGTAAGAAGTTGAATTCACTGTGAACTTCTCATGTGTATGGAAAATATGGGATAGCTTCGTGTCAGTTAACAGCAGATCACCTCATCTGCCCTTCTTCCTTTTGTTTGTCAAGGCAACATGCTGTAATTCAGCTGTAGCTGTACAGTCACCTTTATCAGATTTGAGTGTAGTCCCTCACTGAGGTGTGATTCCCATTGCTCCCTCTACTCATGGCCAGCCCTGCATCACTGGGCTAGCATTTGCACAGCCAGGCAATTGAACCATATATATCATGGATTAATCCAGCTAAAACATAACCTAGCAAAAAAAACAAAAACCAACCAACAAACAAACCAAACAATTTCCAGTTGGCTTAGTCAGACTCATTGTACTGCCAGGCAAATCTGGGCAGAGAAGGTACAATCACCCCGCTCAGCAGCTGCCCACACATATCTATAGCAGCCATTTAGTTGTAGAGTCAGCCAGGCTGCAGTCCTGCTCAGCCTGGAAGCCAATGGGAGGTAAAATACCCTGTTGATGGAACTAGAAGGTCAAGGCTGCCCTTTTCACAAGTTGAGATGTCTCCACGTTAACTCACGATGGCATCAAGAAACATCTGACATGCATGGAAGAGTTATCTGGCCTACACTCATCAAAAAACAATTTCCAACACAATACTACAAGGGTCGTGTGTTGTCGTTCCCCCCCTTTTTTTTTTTTTTCTTCACCTAGGTAAAAGTAATCAGCACCCCTTACTCGGGTCAACAGAGACAGACATTAGATAAAAGAAAATCTGTCCCAAAGGATTGAAAATGTAAGAGAAAGGGGTAGAGACATAGTACTTAGTTCATCACTACAGTAACAGAAATGGTTTCAGGAAAACTACATGGTGAAAGGAATTTTGCTCTGAGTTCTTGAAACAATGGAAAAAGAAATGAACGGCTGGAGGTTGAAACTACTTGGTTTCTGGAGCCCTCGAGATGTCATGCCAGCCCTGTGAGCAGTACACTATGCATCACTTTTGATAATAGAAAGCCTGTTTTTAAAGTGAATAAAATACTCAATGACTGTATTTACTAATTTCCTTCCTAACAATAAATAATCTTTGCTGGAGCCCAAATTTTTCATAGGGCTGGAAAGTGATGACAATATTCAGTGCATTAGTTTAATCAAATAATCATAAATAAAACATTTTATGATTTGCAGCTGTATTCTTTCAAAAAAGCTGTACACAACTTTTCCAGCACACTGTGTTGTCAGAAATAAAAAGAAACCCACTTGATCTTGGCCAGATCAAAATATACTCTTGGCAATGGAAACTGAAAGCTGCAGCATATTTGGCATCATTTGTATCTGTTGGCTTATGGAACATTTCTGTAGCTGTGATATAAGCATTTCAAACAAAGATAGTATGTTTCCTTAGTTCTCCTGGAATGTTGATGTTAAATCATCCATACTACAAGGATCGTTGTTCAAAGATTGCATAGCCTGTTACACACTTCTTTTGGAGAAAGAACAAAGATAAAGCTAAATACGGTGGTACAACGATGTAACTTAGGAGCAGTAGTGCCAGACTAAGTCTATTTTTTGGAACAAAAAAGCAACTTGTAGTCAGAACAAAACATTAATATCTAGGTAACCAGATGGTAAAAGGATCAGAAAATAAGGAATAGTAAGGAATGGTAATGTAATGTTATGCTTGGGGGAAGGATTCCAGAATGGGATTGTATGGAGTACTTCTAGATACCAATTTGGTTAGCAGGAACAGAAACATGCAAATTTTTAACCTTCTGAAATATTTGAGTATTTTAATTAATTATTTACATTTTATAGTCTTATTTTCAAGTTATAAGGCCCATAATCATAAATCTTAAAAACTTCAAGTAATAATATTTTTTAAATTCTAGTGTACATTGAAATGCTTCCTTACATTAACATTCACAGAAGCACAAGTGTCAGATTCTGCTATCAGTCATACCTGTATTCCAGTTGCAATAAGGTTGCTAAAAGTAAAGCTACATCATGCTTTCTTACCATAACCAGCTTAAAATTAATTCAAATATTACATAGACAGCGTGGATTCTTTTTCACCATAACAGAGTCTGAGATTCCATACAAGTACACAGGTTCCAGGGGAGAAAAAAGTTCAAAATCATGTAAATTTTTCATTAAGGCCAAAATTAAATAAACATTCCCTACCATAAATAACTTTTTTTTCTACTGTTCATACATTATTCATCAATAACGTACCCATACTAGAACTCCTACAATTAAAGAAATTTCAGGATTTGCTCATACATATTTTGAAATTAATCAGTAATTCTGTTCTTTTTAGCATCCGTTGTCAAAATTAATTACAGAAAATGCATTAACAAGAACGACGTATTAAAATTCATGGGAGTGACTAAAGGAGTTCCCAAACTAGTGTCTTAAACATAATATTAGCTTATTTCTACTTTAATACTGGAATGTATGCAGTTTGTGTCAATTAGAGGGCTGATTTAGTCCCAAATTGCCGACAATTCTGAAGCACAGAAAAATTAAGTGTTGTAGGCTTTTTCATGATGTTCTATTGGATTCTATTGAATCAGCTTGGATTCCTAACACATATCCTACAAGGATTTCTTCAAAGATTTCCTGGCTCAATGAAAGTTACTAGGTATTGTCATTTTTGGGGGAGCCAAGGGGAAAAAATCCTTGATAGCATGGAAATTGTAGAAAGATGTACAGTAGAAAAAGTAAAACCTTGTCACTCACCCCACTGAGAAGAGACAAATGTAGACAATGACAAAAAGTAGAAACCAATACTGATGATCTAAGTTGCCATATACTGATAAAGTTTTTGCACGAGGAGATGTGGACCAACCAGCTAGACAGAGATGGCATGCTCTCTCTTAATTCGTGTAATATATCTATACAGAGAAAGGAAGACAGGCTAAAGCTGAACCCTGACAAGCCAGAGATCAGCACAGCGAGAAGTACAGGCTTGAAAGGAAACAAAAATTTGCAACATCTTAATTGGTGAAAATGCTTGTCCAGGACTTAGGTGAATTCTGTAGCCTTGAGACTATCCATGATGCTTCATACTCAAATCTAAAAACAGGTTATGAAATGCAGCTGCAGCTGCACAGAAGTGCATGTGATTTAAACCTATGTTTACCCTCAAAGGCTTGCATAATTCCCCTTGCAACAGGAAGGGAGTAAAGCAATTCGAAAAAAAAAAAAAAAAAAACAAAAAAACCCAAGAAAAAAGCTATCACTGAATGTGGCATTTTTAAAAACACGGAAGGATTTGTTAAAGATATAGGCATTTGAAAAAAGTCTCACCTCTTGTTCTTGGTGTGATTTACTTAGACCAAAATGGCATGTTAAAACTTCACAAAAGAGAAAAAAACCCAACAAACTACTGTAGAAGCAGGAAGAGGCAAGGCCTGCTTCACACCTCTGGCCAGCAGTACCATTCTCAAGATAAATAGGGAGAAAAGTAACCTAAAGCTAAGAGTCCACAGGAATCTCCTACATTTTTTGGTCCAAGTGCTTTTGCACAGGTTTTCATACTCAGAAATGCAAAGTTCTGTTCAGAATATGCTTAAGCACCTTTAATGATGCAATTTTTGGGTTTGATGCACCTACAGTTTTCATTACTGAAACAATTTGATATGATTCCCCATCCCTGGTGATGTTCAAGGCCGGGCTGGACAGAGTCTTGGGTGACATGGTTTAGTGTGAGGTATCCCTGCCCGGGCAGGGAGGTTGAAACTAGATGATCTTAAGGTCCTTTCCGACCCTAACTATTCTGTGATTCTATGATTTGGTTTTCAAACTGCAAACACATAGTGTTATATATTTTTTAACAACCTGACTGAAAGGTAATAAAAATGTAGAACGTTCTTTCCAGTGACAAAAAATGGGTGCACTTCTTGATATTTACAAGACTCCCTAATACACTTATGCATATATTTATGTTTTTACAATTATTACTGTATTCCATTTTGACATGAAATATTTGCTCTATCAACACATTGCTTAGGATAAAACAGTGCATCCAACTCATTTTTGCTCTTTGTGTTTTTTCAATATTTTGACAACATGTCTAGGATTGGTGTCCCTGTTTTCCTAGAATTATTACATTCTGGTAACTTTAATGATGATTTAAAAGGAGCTTTGAGGGAAATCCATAGAATAAGAATGTTTTGAGAGCAGGCAATATTTTCTCTTCCTGTGTGAAGTGCTTTGGGATTCCTTGTCTTATCATTCATCTTCCAAACCTAAAATATTCATTTTCATGGCTTAAGACTACTTGTTTCCTTGGCTTTGTCAATAACATCCTGTGAAAAGAGAACAATTTTCCCTCTAACTGCTGCTTTCCATTCATCAAAAAAAAATTATTCCCTATCTTTATACAATAGCACAATGATTACAGTCAATTCCAGCAGCTTGCATAGTAACAAGATTGTCTGTAAATGGCACAAATAAAAATATTTCTCTAATATCTGGGAAAATGGAGGAGTTTATCCCTAAGTTTACTTCCTCCAGTATTTCTGTGTTTGCTCTGTAAAGGTGATTTATTGATCGGTTTTCTGCTACTGATGCTCATGTTTTGAGATGTCTAGCAAAACGAGCAAAAAGAGAAACCTTTGAAACAGAAAATCTAGAACCACACTTCAGTAAATCCATTACTGACCCTAAATATAAAGGGGTTTACACATTCAGCCTACCTAGATGAGTGAAATAGTGGTACAGTACCTTAATTTATTTTTGTAAGTCCTCCTGTCTTCTGTCTGTGTGTTTGCATTTGGATTTGAGAACCTTCACATAACATACTGCAATAACTTGATGCCTATTAAGAGAAGTTTCATTTATAAATATTTCCCAAGTAACACTACCTTTCCCAGCCTCAGTATGTATGAAGTTGGTATAAACTTTTCTAGAAAGAAAGTAGTCATAAAATGAAAAATTAACATTTGGCTTAAAAAAATCTATTGGAATGTTGTTCATTTAAAACATTACCCTGTGAGTTCATCCTTGCCCTTACTGAAACACTAAAATCTCCTTACTGAAACTCAAAGCAGTGCATTTATCATCTTGAAAGATCAAAAACAGAATGAGTTTTCAAAACCATATTTTTTCATAGACCTCACACCTGTAAGCTTTCCTGTATAACTTTGAGCAGACAGGTGTAATCTGGGATTATTGTTGTCAACAAAATAACCTTCTGGGTTTAGATTTTAGCTCTGCCTGGAGTGTCCTTGGCCACAGTTTTAAAAAAGAATTAAAAAAAAAAGCAAAACCAAACAACCCACAGCGTAAGATGGAGTTAGTTATTTCCTTAGGAAAGCTTAACATTGCCATTGTTTTGTGAAAGTTGTACCTCATTTATTCATAGACACATATAAGAAAACAAATGTTTTAGCACTACACATGGGTTTAGACACACTTGGCATACTAAATGAATTTTTTTAAAAGGCAGCTATTATTCTTCTCTATTTTTATCCTTATTTTAATATCAAGTTATCATGCAAACATCATTAAATCTATCCCTGCACCACCCTTCAGAGGATATTTGCTGCATCAGGTCTTTGCTATTCAGAATGTCTCTGGCAAAGCAAATAAAATCTGAAACCCATTTACAGTTTTTCTCTATACTTGGGTTCCTTCAGTAACAAGTGGTCAAATACAGAATGAAGTTTTCAGGTGTATCATTGTCTTCTACTACTGTTAAATCACTAGATGCTGTATTTGCCTTTCTTATGGTAGATGATTTCAATCTGTCACATTTCCCTCTTGAAAACAGGTTGCCTCATGCACCACATTTTTTATCATCTTTACATTAGAAAAGCTGTAGTGGTTGAAGATCTTGCTGCCAATATGACTTCTATTATACGGGACCTCTGTCCCTCATCTGAGCAAGCTTGGAGACCCCAGAACAGCAATGTAGGCACACAAAAGTACCCAGTGCCAGTTTCTGCTACCTTGCAATGATACAAAACTCTGGAAAGCCAAAACCTTCCAGGTTTCCCTTACCACCCACATCCTAATGAACTGGTAAGCAGATTCTGGAATCCATTCTAAACATAACATCTCAAAGAACAACAATCACTGTTGGAGTATCTTTTATCTTAAGCATCCTTTTTCTCCTCTTTTCCCCTGTGCTACCAAATCATCCTGCAAAGAACTGATCAGCAGAGCACTTATGTCACAGAGTACGTTCTGGCTGTATCTGTCAAACCGTGATATGACAGGACTGCTCTCCAAAGTGTGTAATCAAAACTGACTTTGGAATCCAGGACATCTTTATGTGCAAAAAATTGTTCTGCTTCTGGATTCCTCACATATTTTGGATTAAGCCTTCTGCTTTTACTGGGTCTTGCAGTGTCATGCAGAAGGGTACACAAAGACACCCCAAAGTTTATGAGGCCTCTTCTAATACAGCATGCTCCAGCTACCACATCTGATAGACAGCTGATATTTGAATGACTGCAGTATTACTGTGGAGTCTTAGGGGAGTAAAGTTCTTTTTTTCAGTTGGTAGTAATTCAATATTCATGGTATTTTTTGCTTCTTTTGTAATGTCAGGTGCTTGAAATGACACAACAAGCTTCCAATGCTAGCATAGGATACCAGGCTACTCCTTCCTTCAGGTTCTGCTATCTGTGTGTCCTGCCTCCTGAAGCAGATGTTCTCCTGGAGAGTTGCTGTTAGGTCCTTCCTTTCAAGAATTACCTGCAATGACATTTGGAGATGTGTCTATATGCTGTGTAGTTCTTTTTCTTAGTGATCTTAAGGATCAAACTTGCCAGTGTTGGGGTTGGTGTGAGGCTTCTGCTGCCTTTCTCCATCATCTTTTCACTTGTGGGCCCTAGCTGTGTATGTCTGCTTGAGAAAACTTTGTTCAAATGGTATCACAGAGTGATGGCACTGTATTATTTGAAACAACTATCTCTAGACATAAGACTGAGGAAAAAATAACAGCAAATTGAACATGTATAAGAAATGAGTCTATTCCCCTACCTGAACAAGTTACAAAAAACCTGTTTACAAGATAGGCATGGATCAAATCTAAACTGTCCACCATTACTTGCAGAAGCCAGAATGAACTAACTCCTTCATCATATTTTACTTCCTTTGTTAGTGCAGGTCATTTTTAAGCAGTAGTATTACTGGGTAAGTTTTAATTGCAAGCAAGGTAAGACAAGCATTTAGTGGAGCTGTGGGTTACAATATTACTGGGTTCCCCTAAACTACATTTGGTGATAGGTGATTTACCTAAAATATTGTGACCTTGTATTCATGAAAACCACTAACATCTTCATCTCTAGACTGACGAATGACTTTGGAGCTAATTTTATTTGGTATTAGATGTGGCCTGAATGTCCAAGAAACCCCCATATGTGTACAAATATGTCAGCTCTTATATTTCTGGCATTTGTCAATGCTAAACCCTGTTCTGATTCTAGCCAATCAACCACAATAATTGCTGATTTTACCCTCAATTAGCACCTCAAATAAACAGGCATAGAAGAACAGTATGCTCCTGAAGATCATAGATACTTAGTATATCATATGACTACTTTATATTCTATTTCTCTATCCTAGAAATTATTCTTCTGGCCACAAAAAAAGTACATCAACGTGTCTGTCATCTTTGATTCTCAGTTTTCAGCTGCACTGTTCTGATAACTCAGTTCTGCACAACTGATATTTTTGTATTTCTTACTGGCATATTTCAAATTTACACACTGGACCTGACACACAGCAGCTGTAAACCTTTTCATCTTTTATTTTATTGTTTTAGCACTCTAGGAGTTTTCAGATTTAGAAATCATGTCTCCCAAAGTTATGCCATATTGCTGCATTTGGCACCGGTCAAAACTTCAGTTTATGTCACTTCTGAAGATTACTTCCCCACACCCAAAGCTATCCTATTGAGTAAGTGCACAAGAAAATAGTAAGGATTAAGGTTAAGATTTATATAGAAAACCGTAAATCTCAAACCACCCACCTGCTTTCCATCCTCTGTTGCTCTACCATTGTGCTGCCATTACTGCTATGCTCTGTGCAATACTGCCATCTTCCTGGTTCTTCAGATGAGCCATAGCATTGCAGTGGGAACATGAATGTCAGTTAGCAGGAGAGCAAATGGAAATGGATGAGGATCTTAGGCCTCTTCCCAACAAAATCGTTGTACACATGGTCTCTCCTCTGACTATGTGAGGGCACAGGAAGCCATACATGCATGCCCATTAGCTTGGGTAAAAAAAAAAGACATTTACTACACTGATTTATGAAAGGAATTGTCAGGACAGCTGACCCTCACCTTGCCAGCTTTGCCCAATCCAGCAGTTGATATGTAACAAACTGATATACTGTGTGGGAACATGTGAACTTAAATATATGCCATTACTAGGCTCTTTTTGTTTGACAGCTTTTTTCATCAAAGTCATAGGAATTTTGAAGAAGGATAGGCCTTATTATATCAAATACTATGCTAAAGTACTTAAATTTGCATTAATAATCTGAAGCTAATGGCATGCTGGGCCAGCAACTTAATTCTACAAGACTTCACTATACCAAAACACCAAAGTCGTTCACTGGATATAGAACTAATCTAATTCTCTTACATCAGAATTTACATGATATTAAATATATTCTGACAGCACGCTAATAAAGAATATTAAAGAAAACGAGTGTGCAGAACTGTACAGGTCACATCTGTCTTCATATTACTTTGGGAGGGTTTTCTTTTTCCCCATAGAAGCCTTGAGTTTAAAGAACCTCCCACAAAATTCACGTAGAAGGACAGAGGTTCAAATCTAATAGCTGACATTTGTTACCATTAAGAAGCCCCTGATTTCATTAGTCATAACAAATGGGTTGGATCTGTTATGCATAATCAGTTAAGAATTTAGACAGATTTTATCAAAGAAACAGGCACTAAATTTGCAGCTGGAATAACATTAATTAACAGGCACTAGTTTTAATATTTTTTTGGTACAGTAGATCTCCACACAGTATAAGCTTGGCTCATTAATATTAATGAAATATCAAGCTATGATCACAAAAATGTTTAGCATGTTTAGCCAAGTGCCCTAATGAACAGCAAAGATGTCAGACACCAGTGTAAACAGCATTGCCAAATCCCTGGGTTTCTTTTATCTTTGACTGGTTTTCAACCATGGGCTGTTATTGCACAGTCCAAGCACAGATAGCTGTGATTTGTGCTTCATCGCAGCTACCCACAGCTTCCTGGAATGGAAAACTGCTGACTGGACTGCATCCAGCAGCTGCACAGGGCTGTGTTAGAACGGCCAGAAACTGGACAAGGTAATCATTAACCTGTGCTCATGCTGCCTGGACAGCTATCAGACTCGCTCATGATCTGTCTAGGGCACTGAAGAAGCGGGATTTCTGACACAGACGATCAGTGTTGCTCCCTGAAAGATTTGAATGTGCTGGTAGGGCTTATGCCAAGCACTCAACCATCAGTAAAGGGCACAGTAAAAAAACCTGAATAAAAGTGAATACATGAGCACAAGAATAATGTTGGCAGGAGTCATCGTTTAGGCCCAATAGGTTTGTTTCTTTGCCCCAGCTTCCTACATACAATCTTTTAACCCATATCATGCTTTTGAGTGCTTTTACTGTGTATATTGTCAGTGTTACAAAGGTTCCCTTTATGTACTGCTGCCCCTGTTGTTCATGTTCTGGCCTACTATAGGCAACACCAAGTTTTCTTCCTAAAGTCTTTAGGCTAGAGTAAGCTGCAGATGTCCTCAGCCCTCTGTTGTGCTTCTCTGTAGCATCCCAGGTAAGACGCAGGTCAAGGGATTTAGGTCAAGTGAAAAGGCACAGCAAGCTGAAGCTCCAAGACTTTTTTTGAGGCTGAACTGCTGCCACTTCATCAACTCGTACTGAAGCTTGTATTATACCTTTAAACACATACTAGCATGTACTCGCATACTGTATATGAGCAACTGAGTAAATGGATTCCAATGAGAATGTTTTTTTAGTTCACCTTTGCTTCTAGTAGTACATTTTTAAATAAATGATTTACATTGTCCAGGTTAATGGATTTTTGTCTTCCAGTTTGAGTTTCCCAGGAAATTACATTCCATATTAAATATGGAATAAATTCAGTTCATTCAACAACCTCAACAAGGCAGATTATGTAAAAGTGCAGCCAAAGTAAGGACGTCTTCCTAATGTTACCTCTCCAAGTAAAATTGTATTTAATAACAGAGTTGCAATGTTTGATTTTCAACACATGGGTCCTTACCTGCACATATACTCTCACAGAAGACTAAGCTTTCCCTGAAAAACATGGTCTAATATAAAACCTATATATGTTTGACCAGTGAGTTCAAACTCAAGTAATATCTTTAAACAATCCTCTAACAAATCTGAACAGACTTAAATTAAATTTTGTCAGATTAATTGTTCCTGACTTTTCCCCTTGCAGAAAGGTATACATGAACAAATCTGGCAGATTTTTTTCCATTCTATCCATTCAGAAATCGGGTTTTACTTTCAAGTTTCATACATTTAGTGTTATTAACAATAAGACACAGTTCCTTATTTATACTAAAACCTACTCACTGCACAAAATTTGCTTTTTAAAACTTTTATTTTAGCTTTTCTAGTGTAGTTCATCATGAGTAAATTTATCTTTAGAAGTATTGTTTGTATTGATACTGTTATATCCATACCTTGTAACAGTGGTGTTTAGACAATTATATAATATAAATCAGGATAATATAAGTAAGCCCTGTAGGATAGATTATTCTATAGGGAGTACTCAGAAACGTGAGTTCAACATCAAAAGATGAACACCTCTATTTAAAAATTTATCTTATTGCTTCAGAACAAGTATTGCATTAAGGTAAGACTTTGGAGTTAAGTCCCATGAGAAATAATCTATTTAAAAGAAAAACACAGCCCAAAACTTCAGACATCAGTAAATCTACGTTATAAAATGTATTTATATATGCTATTCTGACAATGGCATGGGGTATTTTAAGACTCCTTTAACACATGAAGACAATTAAGTAAAAAATTTAATCATATACTTACGTATATTTAATCACTTTACGCAGCAGAATGACAGAACTTTACTGAACAGTTATTACAGCTTTTAATTTTAAATTGCTTATCTAGCAGACTGATTTTGACCTTTAACCAAAGATAAAATTATCCATAAAAGGAAAGGGATAAGATCCTCAGGTATAGTAATCTGCAATAGCTACTACAAGGTCAGCAGAGCTTTGAAAATTTATCACTCCTGTCTACTCAAGTTAATACAAGACATGTGGTTGGATTCTACATGCTCCAAGAGACATGATGTAAATGAAGTAATAATTTCATGGAGTTAATTTTTATTATTTTTCTAAACAATGAAATTATTCCAGAGTTTTGTATTATAAACACATTATCTATTTTTCTTAATTTCTGTCTATACAGTAAACCAATTATAAGCTAAAAATTCTATTTTTATTATTTTGCATGTGTCAGTTCACTAGAAAGCATATAAAGAAAGATGCAAAAATTCCTACTTTATAATTTTAAAACACCCTGCCGGAATGGCCAGTAAGCCATTTTATTTCTGTTGTCCATTTATTTACACAATAGGCACAAAACAGCCACAGCACAGCAGTTTGCACTAAATGATCAAAACACATGCCTAATCTCTAGAATTAAAACCTGTTCTATTTCCTGTAATTTCCAAACTCTGCTGTTTAGACTGAAACTCCAAGTGATGGTCCCGGTCTGTACAAATCCAGATAATTTTCCTGAAGGATTGCCCAGTGAATGATTTACATATTCCTACCTTTTATAGTTTACAAGAAACAATTCATTAGATAATCCCATAGGTGCCTGCATGCTTCTATTTGCTGTTCAAGATGATGGTTTTTTAATTGTATCCGTGCTTCTAAGGAAGCATGTTTCATAACAAAGACTAAAAGCCAAGTTCAATGTATGGAGTAACACAATTTTTACATTTTCTACTTAATTATTATTTTGTATACAGAAAAACTTGACAAAATAGCTACTTATAAGCATTTAGTTAGGCAGGTGATACCTGCTTATAAAACAGTATACTTGCCCGTGAGACCTCCGTATTTAGTCCTATGAAGTCTTTCATCAACACTAACCTAAATTAATCAGTTAAAAAATGAATAGCTGTGTCTCACTGGAGACCATGATGAAGTTCACATCTAAGCACCATTTCTGTATTTCAAAGAAAGGTCATGAATACATGGGTATTCTTAACTATACTGAACTCTTATCAATGTATAATGAGTCTCAAAATGTTATGATTTTACATTCGTTATGCTGTCATTACAATCTGTATATTCTTCCTCTAGCTCCCAAGACCTAAATATTCTCTCAGTGCAGTCTGTATACATTTATTCATTGGAAAATAATTTAAATTCCTGTTGTGTTTAACAAATAATACAACCTCTAGGGGTTAAAAACCCACTGTCTTTTGCCACTCGGTTACATTTGTCTGCAGTGTACAGGCAGTGTGCACAGACACTCTGTTTGTTCTTATCAAACATTCCTAGATTTAGAAACCATCAAAATGAAATTCTGAGATGAGGTTGCATCTCCATGCTTCTATTCATTCATCACCTTTGTCACCTAAATAATATTCAAAGGCAAATTCAGATTTATTCTAGTTCTAAACATAACTTCTGTGGTAGTTTAGAGACAAGCTGCACTTGTGATCTTTCTACCTTTCAAGTTTCTCTCTCTGGTAAAATCTCCACTCTGATCCAGCTGAAATTTGTAATTTGTGAGGCACCCTATCCTCACCGTATTGTTGTACTAACAGAGATTTCTTACTGCAATCCTCCTTCAAGTGCATATTCTTGTAACAGTACTTTTTACCTTCCCTCCGCATTGTCCAGCCTACATACCTGAGATAGATCTTCCATGTTACCTAGCTCTTAGGAAAGACAGATCTTGTAGGTTGCTGTAGGACATTTGTTTTCCCTGCATTTACATGAATCCCACATTGCCACACAACCTCTGTACAATTAGGACAGCTCTTTCACATGTACATTTTTCTGCCCTGCCAACTCAAATATCTGCGTGCTGGCTAGTCAGTCCTTAAGTAGATGTTCATTTCCAATACTTGATATTTTCCTTCTACCTGCCCAGTCATAATTTTATCAATATCACAAAGTCACAAAACGTTCTGCTACCTCTGAACACTGATTTGTTTCCAGATTACTTTTCTTAATACCCTCTTTTTTAGTTTAGTTCTGCATAGTCAAACAGCAGAATGTCAACCAGATAAATCAATGTAAATATGCTTCAGTTACATCTTACAGTACATTGCATAGCTGTATCTTAGTGGAAAAACTAACAAAAACTATATTTTGAGGAAAAGCAATATATTCACAGACAACAGTGAGCAAAGAGATTAAAAGCTATTAAATTAATCACTTTTCTGAAGTATTTCCTCACGAGCCCCACTAAATGTCTACAAGAAATATTTCCAGATTTTATACTTTGTAGTTTCACATCATGGGTATTACAAGGTGATGAACAGACGAGGAAGATCTGGCAAGGAAAATATCCTTTGAAAAATACAGAGAAATGAAACATAGACTTTTCCTTGCTATTATTACAACACAGACTAAATTGCAGGGAGCAGATATTCATTAGTTCCCTGATCACTAGTGGAAAAAACAGTCCTGAAATAGGCACCAAGTCTATTCCATGGTATCCACAGGGACTGCAAGCTGTTCAGAAATTATTGCCACAGTAACCAGTCTGTAGGTAGCTACATGGAAATGGAGGCCTAAATCCATCTTGTCCTAGAAATATTGATACTTAATTCTGGGCTGAAGAAAGCCATTTCTGCCAAGGATTCAAAGTGCTAAGCATTGCCTCTGACCTGGGTTTAAGCCAGATATTGTGCTCTCAAAAAACACCTGAGAAGCTTCATATTGATTAATCCAATTATCAGAGCCATTGAGAAGGAATTAGAAAAAACAGGTCCAAATTTAGGACTTAACTCCCTGCCTAATCTCAAGGAGCCTTGAAATGTGCATTTTGTATCTGCCAGGCTATCAGATTTTTACCAGCATACTGTAGTGTTAATATCCTGAAATTGACCTGTGGAAGCTGGTGGATTTTGCATTAATAGCAAAATATCAACTGAAGCCAAAGATAGAACTTGGTTGTTTCCATGAGAATCCTGCAAGCTTCAGGCTTTTTCCTTGTGAAAAACACCCAAGCGCTTACGGATTTTATTAGTAAACAATGGGGCAGGGAAACATTTCGGATGTAAGCCTAGCAGGGACACTAGTGAATCCAACACCGCTCTAAGTCTAATGCTGAGACTGTGGTACATACCCACAACATGTGGCTGTTGGCGCCATTCGGAACAATTTAATGTCACTTGCTCTCAAATAGCCTTCTCTGCCATCGAAAAGCCACCTTGTATCAAACTGCTTTGGTGAGGCATAGTCAACCACTGTACAACTGTGGATGACTCTGGTACTTAAACAAACCTGACACACAATTTACATGCATTGATCCTGACAGGAAATTGTAGCCTAAATCAGTACCCTTGTTGGTGTCTTCTGTGAAGCGTCTCTAAACAGGAAAATCCCCTGAATTCTCATTATTTTGAAAGAACACCAAAATTTGGGTTTAGAATTGGGACTGGTGCAATGGTTAAAGTAACACTTAAAACTCAGGGTAGAAGGAATGAAGACTTCGGGTAATTTCTCTTAAGAAGTAACAGTACAGTAATGGCTAATAAAAAGAAGCAGAGGAAAGCACATAGTTATGAAGACAGAACTTAACAGGTAGATGGGTTTTGGGATTTTGGTCTTGCTTTTCAGCCAACACCATGGAATATTTCCACTTGGGAAATACTCTGCAGTTATTTTTTGGATGCAAGATATTAAAAGTAGACTAGTAGCAAAGCTTCCAGATTTTTTTCTGTGGGTGAATCTTGAGATTGCAGACTTTCTGCAGTGACATTTGCTCATTCTTTTTCATGCCACAGACAAAGCATCACTGTGCTAAATGAAATAAGGTATAATTATGTGAAAAATGAAGATGTATAAGGACACTCTGACACAGACATGCTATAAAACGTGGATATTATCAGAAAATTATCACTTAGCTAAAGAAAATGTTTATGGATTCTGAGCATTAGTTCTTATTTTACTAGAAAAAATTCTTCTGGCATTCTCACTACTTTAAAATTTTACATTTATTACAAAACATGCAGTCACCAGGTTAATATAAGTGATTACAGTAGTTACATTTAATTGGCAAGTTAGAGCTTTAAGTAGCACTTTATTGTGAATTACTTTTAGAAAATGTAATTTAAATTGGTAATCTCCTTTTCTGTCAAAAAGGAATTCAGGCTGATTTAACTTCTGCCTTTTATATTCTTTTGGTAATTATTTTTGTGAAGAAAACTTCAGCTCCCTACAACTTTTGTTTCAAAAACCAGCATTCATTGTTTAGATCTTCACACACATTATCTAATACTTAAGTGTTAGCAAAATGACAAAAAAATAGTAGGTTTTATGTCCTATATATATCTCCCAAGATGAATGAGACAGAAAAATATATCAAACTTTAGACTGCCAGTAATAAGTTACTTGCAACTATTACTAACTCTTCTACTGGAGGTTATTCTTCCCTCCATGGCCTCATTGAATTATTCTGTTTCAAAATACTCCCGCTGATTTCTTAATCACACCTGTTAAGCATTTATTGAGTGAAATCATGACACACTGATGCCAGTAACAGTTTTGCCAGATGAGCCAAGTCTAAATCAAGACATCTGGGCAACTACCATGACTTTTTTCTTCGCTGTCTATCTTGAAATCAGTGTATCGGAGTTCTCCAACCGCAACTAAATTCATGCCACATTACATGCCTTACCATTTCGCTTTCTTGCTGCAGAACAAGCAATTTTCCAGGGTTGTACCTAGCTGGCATATATGGTGCTGTGTTGTCTCTTCAGCCAATGCTGCTTCAGTTAAGAAAAAGGAAAAATTCTTCACAGGTACTACGCTCCATCAATTTTTTTCCAATGACTTCAAATTATTGTATTTTAATTAAGTAAATTAACATCTTGATACATGTATCATTATCTCATGTTCATGTTCACCGCTACATGCATCGCTCTACTTTTTATACATTTGATAAAATCATTGCTATTTGTATTGTAGTGTTCCTTCTCCTCTAACCAACCTGGCAGCCAATTCTAACTTTCCACTGTCACCCTCAAGAGCTTTATATAGTAGGGTAATGAAAATGAAAGAAACAGCTGTCCATCATCAGAGTCCTGATGAGCCTCTACATACATAGGAGCCTTTCATTTTTAGGCTCTTTTCTAGAATAAATGAATGACACAAAAGTAATTGTCTATAGTGTAAAGACAGACCCAAAACCAATCCACAGGAAAGCCTCCAAAGAGTGAGCGTTCAGGTTCTGTACGTTAGATAAGACAGAAGGGGGATGTTCAGATTCCAAGAATCCTCCTCTCATGAAAACAACATACTTACAGGACCCAATTTACAA
This sequence comes from Psittacula echo, assembly GCF_963264785.1. Taxonomy (NCBI): domain Eukaryota; kingdom Metazoa; phylum Chordata; class Aves; order Psittaciformes; family Psittacidae; genus Psittacula; species Psittacula echo. The sequence goes on along the minus strand of NC_137743.1, from coordinate 64,836,334 downwards.
AAAGACAAACTCAGCTAGGTCTAGAAATTCTAAAGAATAGATGCAAAGATCACTAATGCATTTTTGGTGTCTGAGAAATATTACAAGCTGTAACAGTAGATGTAACCATTGAATAGTGCTGCAAACTTTCAACAGTAAGCAGAGAAAGGTAGAATTATCTTTCCTTCTGGTAGAGGCTGGTGAATGTCAGCTTGAGGCTTCTGTATTAAGCCACTTTGTCTAATGATGTTTGTTTTCTAAAAATTTTTTCTAGGAATAATTTATTTTAGACTGGCAGATCAAAACATGAAAAAACTACACTTGCTTTACCTTGTGTCTTCTAGTATTATATAATGCAGTAGCATTTGCCACATTCAGGAAGAAAGTATGAAACCTGAATCAATGCCTTTTGTTGTTACTGATTCTCTAGTAGTGTTGTTGCTTACTGTGAGACACAGGAGGAGTATGAAAAATTAAAACTTGCTTTTAATGAAGTGATATTTGATGCTAAATGCTTTCATATTATTGCAGTATCTGTCATGGTAATATTTTAATATTTGATTAACTAAATTAGGTAAATGAGGAATGTAATTAAAATGCTATTCTCAACCCCTAAGATAATTTAAGAAATTAGATGAGCAATGGATTAGTTCACATACTTTACAGGAAACACTGAAAAAACCCCACATTATTGTCTCTCACATGACTAGAAAGTCAGCTGATTTCAACATGATTTAACCCTCTGTAGTTATTTTGGGTAGAGTGCCGCTTTCTTTTGGGGGGCATTGTAGGCTAATGTTTAGTTTCTTTAAACCAAACTAAAACAAGACAGTGTTTCAATCAGTTCAATTACATAGAGCTGAAGTTCTCAACTTTGTCTCTACTGAGACCTTCTTTTCCAGCTTGAGAGGTCCTGTCTTTCCAGTCAAGCAAAGGAAACTCCCCTTTGAAATATGAAAAGTATCAAATCACTCTGATGCCCTGACACTCATTTACCACTCCATCATGCATTCTGACTATTTAGACTAAAAGCCCTTGAGACATGATGGGGTTCTTGTTTCCAGTTAGCTAATTAACCTCTAGAGTAGATTAAAGCACAGTTGAGTGCATATCCAACAAGAGAGAGCTCAACTCTTTGAAAGACCTCTTCTTTCAGCCTGACTTAGAGCTGTTGAAGAATTCAGTTTTGAAGATTATTAGGTGAAGTCCTAAAATCCATGGTAAACAGAATTGTTATACTTAGTGCCAAACAGAGGGCATAGAAGTGTGATTTTTTTAATTCCTTGCTAATTTAAATGAAGAAATAATTCTGATAACCAGGAGCTGTCAGTGTTATACTCAGTAGGCACTCTGAGAGCTACGTACTACCTTGGAAATGTATGTAGGAAAGTGATTTACCCACCACAGGGGTCCGCTCTTTGTGTACAGCTATAAAATAACACATAATAGACTATTTAGTTTAAATTAACGTTATTTTGCTGGATTAAAGAAATCATGGTCTCTATGAAGCTTGTAAAATATATCACCTATGTAGTGCTAGAAATTGCTACTGTAAGAACATATGAATCACAAAAAACCATAATGATCACACTACATGTATGCTAACATATTATGACATAAAATAGTAATTAGCATGTCAATTCCAGCAACATGTTTTAGACTTGCACTTGCATTGTGTTCAGAGTAAAGTTTTCAAAGTACAAACTTTATTTTAGCATTACGTGACCCTAAAACTGCCAGCATACATAAACAATAGTTGCTACCTATTTTTGTTATCTAGACATTGTCTTTAAAAATAGGCCCTGAAAAAGGGAAACAGTCCCAGGCAACAACTTGGTATTCTCAAAGGGTGCCAGTTAATAAAAGTAAAAATATCTGGTTTCTAAAAATATATGTAAATATAATGCAAAATGCATTACATATACATATGCATACTACATGTTTGTATATACATTTATGTTTGTATATACATTTATATTCAAGTCTTAGGAGGAGCAGCTGAGGGAACTGGGGTTGTTTAGCCTGGAGAAAACGAGGTTCAGGGGATACCATATCACTCTCCATAAACACCTGAAAGGAGGTTGCAGTGAGGTGGAGGTCAGCCTCTTCTCCCAAGTAACAAGCGGTAGGACAAAAGGAAACAGCCTCGAGTTGTGCCATGAGAGGTTTAGACTGGATATTAGGAAAAATTTCTTCATCAGAAGGCTTGTCAAGCATTGGAGTAGGCTGCCTGAAGTGGTTAAGTCACCATCCCTGCAGGTATTTAATAGATGTGTATTTAGGGATGTGGTTTAGTGGTGGACTTGGGAGTGCTGGGTTAACAGCTGGACTGGATCTTAAAGCTCCTTTCCAACCCAAACAATTCTATGAGTTTACACACACATACATATAATATATGTGTGTATATATATATATGCATACATATTTATAATATATAAAACAAAAGCCCACATCAACCAACCAAAAAAATCAACACACACACAAAATGAACATCTCCACCCCACCCTGTCCTGGGTTCTGCAGTAGCAGTCATTTTTCTTCTTCTTAATACCTGGTGCAGTGCTGTGCTTTTGACTTTCTGCCTGAGAATAACGCTGATAACAGCGATGTTTTTAGTTACTGCTCAGTAATGTTAACTCTGACCAAGGACTTCCTGAATCTCATGCTCTGCCAGGAGGAGGGGAAGCCGGAAGGAAACAGAGACAGGACATCTGACCCAAACTAGCCAAAGAGGTATTCCATACCACAGGACGTCATGCCCAGTATATAAGCTGGGGGCAGTTACCCGGAAGGGCTAGATGACTGCTCGGGTCGGGCTGGGTATCGGTCGGTGGGTGGTGAGCGGTTGTATTCTCTTCCCTTGTTATTTCCCTTATCATTATTATTATTGGTGGTAGCAGTAGTGATTTGTGTTATACCTTAGTTACTGGACTGTTCTTCTCTCATCCTGTGGGAGTTACATTCTTTCAGTTCTCCTTCTCATCCCTCCAGGAGCCGGGGGGAGGAAGAGGCGGGGGGAAGGGAGTGAGCGAGTGGCTGCGTGGCTGAGTTGCCCACTGGGCTTAAACCACGACACACCTCAAAACCCCCACAATACTATTTAAATATTCTCTTTATTACAAAACTTTGCAACTTCTTGGGCAGGCAAAAGCTCTTCTATCGTACTCACAGGGAAGCATGGGAGGGGACCTATATGAATAGACAGGAATAGAAGGATAACCTATACAGCAGGTATTCACATTTCATTGCAAAAGAGAATGTCAGACATTACCCCCTTGTTACCTCCTCACTTCTTCTTGATTCTCCCCACTGACCATGCTCTACTTGAGAGCTCTCTATTGCTTCCCCTCATTCTCCCTCTCCCTTTTTTCCTCCTTGGAACTTTTCTGTCTGCTGCTTCTTTTTGACTTCAGTTTTCCTTAAAGGATTCAGAATGGTAGCAGTGAACTTTTAACCACTGACAATTCAAATAGGATCAGAATGATGTCAAAGGAGTTCACACCTCCCTACCAGTATGTGTTTATAGAAAATGACTTGGCTTCTGGCTTCTCAAAATATAAATGCTTGTTACAGAAGGAGAAATATGTCATAAAAAGGAGATACTAAAGAAAGCAAGAGGCTTTATCCTCTCTTCCCTTACTTTTCATTCAGTTCACAGAAGGTGCCACATTTCATTTCACTCTAAAACCTGCTCATGCTTTTGTCTAAAATGATCTAGAATATGAAATCTTTTGTGTCCTGTTCTCTTTGGGTCATCCATGACTGATCTCGGATTTTCACAGATGTTATCTATGGAATAACTAAGGAATACTGAGCATTGTATATTAAATTAGCTTTGGTGTCAGAATAAGAAAAAAAGAAATCCAAATTAAAAATTTGCCAGATTCCCCCCTTCCCCAGTCATTCTATGAAGTCAAAAGCAATAGTTGCCTGCCTGGTAATGCGTCTTATGCCATTCATTATCAGTTGTATATAGACTTTTCCAAACAAATTAAATAGGACCTTGAGAAGCAAACAGTACGAAACGTACATATGTAATCTTTCTATACATACAATTGCATTACGGGATGAAAGAGAAAAAGAAAATCACATTTCTCTGTGCAAAATTATGATGAAGTTATCCAATATGCTGATTTAAGACTGTGTTATTGTCACCACCATATTCAGGTATCATTAACAACCACATTTTCAGGCAAGTGTGAGATTTTTAAAGAAATGCCAACAAAAACATAAACAAAATCTTCCCTTGTTGTCAAGATGTGAGTATGTTCAATTCCATTTCATGTGCCCTCTCAAAGGTTTTGATTGCATTTTCCACAGCTTGACATTACCTTGCTCTTTTCCTCACAAATGTATTTTCTCACATAGACACTATAAAACATAGCCATATCAGCAACATTAACCAAAAGATCAGTTTATATTTACTTAATTCACATGTAACCAGAATATCTATGAATATTCAGACCACTTATTTCACTGAATAATGAATTATTTATCCATTCACAAACACAACGCTGCATTAATCACGGCTAGACCTGTTTTTGCAGTGTAGAGTGATTTTTTTTTCCAACTCTTACAAGTTTCTTAAAATATATTTAATTGGTGTCATTTAATTCAGGGAGTTACAACTTATAAACACAGAACTTCAGCTCTACTTTAATAATTACGGAATAGCACATAGACCACTTCTGATCTTTTTATGGTGTTAAGTGTCACTTACTCATAATTCAGGAAAAAACTATTCAAATGAGCGATATGCTTTTTCTGTTGCTGACCTGAACAGATTTTAAGCATTTTCTGGTAAGAACTTAAAGGATGAAAACAGAAGAAAAAAGTCTAAAACAGTTAAGAAGAAGCCAAAATGACAAATTTTTTTGCCTACTGACATGAAGTCCACACACTGCACTATTTGGGGATGAAGTAATGAAGAATGAGTAGAAATACAATGACTAACAAACATGGAAAATGGGGAACAAAAATATGAAGAACTTCCCAATCAAGCATTCTAGGTAACTTCCTGTAAATCACTATTTGAAAGTTCCAAATAGTTGCCACCACTTTCTGCCTTTGTGTAAGCAGCAGACACCTATGGAAGTAACACTGTTCTAATTCAGCACAGGAAAAAAAAACATTAGTTTGTTCTGTTGACACCTCTGGCATAACCCTGGCATAACACAGAGTTAACTGATTGCATATGCCATATTTCCCCTGGTTTCGTAGAAGGAAACTACAAGAGAAGCAACAGTCTCTTTGGCATATGCAGTTTTAGAGTGTGCTCTGTGTATGAATCACAGCACAAGTCTGAACAATAACAGCTGGTGCAAATGTATAAACAATGGCAGGTAGCACTAAATTGTTCAGGTTTAAAATTCAGGAGAAATATTAATGCTGTTGCTTTCATCCTCATTTTTAGAGACTTTTCTTTGCCAAATTAATTCTCAGAAGTTCATGAAGGATTTATTTTAGCATCTTAAAGGGAGCACAAACATTAACAATACATTGAATATTAAAATTTCTCAAGTATTTCCTTATTTGTATTATTCAATAGATGTTTTACAGGTTCTACATTACATTCTTCCTCCTATCTTTTGGAAGACAGCATCTTTTCTTAAATAAATTTATTCAGCATGTCAGCTATTTTAAATTGATGAATTTCATCCACTCTTCATTAATTCATGTAACTATTTTCTTCTTGTCTTTCCCCCTCCCCCCCCATTCCATTTATAAGAGCTTTTATTCTCATACTGCCAACTGAGAAAGCCTTTAATGAGTTGAAAGCTATAGTAAGAGGTTTCCTGCTTTGTATCAGTGTCTGCTAAAATGTC